>NC_056736.1:573939412-574539412 GCF_019279795.1 Protopterus annectens
TGTTTAAACTCATAGGGTCCACAGTATTATATTTCAGGATATAAATAGTTTCTTTATACAATAATTTATGTTTTAAGTAAATCTTCTCTCCAACTTGCACACTAACTTGTTATAAAATGGACCCTCTTAATAATGAAGCATCCCCTGCATGAAAATCTTTAAAGTGTACAGCCAATGGACTTTCTATATGCATATTTTAACATTCCTAACATGTTACTGAAAACAGACTTTAAAGGCACGCTGACTTTCCCCAATATAAAACATATTATAGGGACACTTTAAAACATAGATTATTCCCTCTGTATTACAATCAAATCTATGTACTGGATTAAAATTAACATTATTAATTTTAGAAAAATAATTAACTACAAGATGACAAATGGAACATTTACCGCACTTATAGGTGCCAACACAAATCTTTATACAAGGTTCTGTGCTTGGTAAAGGAAAAACAAGTTTATTATGTACTACAAAATTAGCTATACTTCCTACCTTTCTTGTAAGAAATAAGTGGAGATTTATTAATTCTATTACCTAATTGTCTATCTGAGAGCAACATAGCCCAATAAGGCCATAAAATATCTGCTATTTGCAAGCTCAATACATTATATATAGTAACAAAATAAATATTTCTCATATGCCCCCCTCTCCTCATTCTTATTATTACCATAATACATAGTCAGACTTTTCTTATTATTTTAATTATTCCTAGCAGCCTTATTTAATATACCATCCTTAACTACATTAGCATTCTGTCTTTCAACCCAAACTTTACGCAGGGCCTTCTCTACTAGATCTATATTATATCCTCTCCTAATAAACATTTCATAAGTATAATTTGCTTCCTTTAAAAAATGAACATTCTGACTACATAATCTACTTAGGCTAAGAAACTCACTATATGGTAATGCCTTCATTAAATGTACAAGGTGGCAACTAGCGCCATAATATATTGCTCCCAGTAAATTTCCTATGGATAGTGGTAGCAATTTTCTTATTACTAACCTTATGCAGGCTTCTGTACAAATCGAAGTGAAAATGTCATGTGAAAACATCCCAGATATGTAGATAAAGAAATATAAATGCAAACAAGAAATATGTAGCAGTAACATCTGCATCCTGGACAGTTAGTATGTCAGATATAGGTCAGGCATATATTGAACTAGCCAAACCCATGACACAACCTAATGTATGGTGGCAAGTGTAATAATACAGGTAGGGGATATACACTTGCAGTCACTGGGAATGTAGTATAGACTAAAAGGTCATTATAAGATGTTAACCAAGGTTTTTTCTACACCCTACAGTATGTGCATAAACCATGCAATTCCACAACTCAATGGGTATGTCTAACCTCAAATATTTGTTGGGACATATGTCCTATTGTTTTATAAATATTTGCATTGATGTTGATGCATGTTCCCTGTTCAAACACCAGGTTCATGGTGGCCTGTTGCTACCAAACATCCCTGGTTGGAATATCCACTGTCATTCAATATATGCATGTGTTATGCTTGCTGTTCAACTGTTGGAACCTTGGTGTGTTGGGTTAATGGGAATATTACTGCATGCTGTTACAACTAATCTGGAATGCTGTTGTTTATGTTGTAATTAAACACACCTAATCACAGAATGTATGGGAAGGCCGGTCCCAGCGGACCCAACTGTCCCTCCTCAGTTGGCGAGTGCACCTGGCCCTAGCAGCTCCGGTGCCCAGCCCGGGCTCCCCTACTCCATTGGTCCTGTGCCACCTTCGGGTGGAAGTGCAGCAGTGGATGGGGCTCATCCCCCCATGCAAGCATGGGCAGAGAAGGGCCACCTGTCACCCTTCGAAGGGTCCAGGCTGTGGTGCGTAGGGAGACCCAGCATTCAGTTGCTGATCCCCTACGCCAGCTTGAGGCGAGAGTGGCACATCTCTCGGGTGAGCCTGCCCGTCCTACTCAGCCCCCAGCACAGCCACCCTCGGGGCTGTGAAGATGCAGTGGTGACTGCCCATGGGTGGGGATCTCAGTTCCACTGTTACCATCTGTGGGCTCATGGGCTTGCGATTTCCAAACAACCTTCCCCGTCAATTGTGTTCACCCACCCCATGTGTCAAACTCCGCCCCTGTATGCATCTTGTTTGTCTTGGCTGTTTACCTCTCCAACCTACCTCCCCAAATATACCTACATCCTCTACCTCACATTCCACTCTCATCTGAAAAAAAAAATAAAAAAAAAGGCAATCTGTTCCCACAAAAAAATTATGCCCCATACATAGCTGCCCAATTCACACACATGTCCGCTGGACATGTAAACTGATAATTCTAATTGGCAGTACAACATATTTTGTTGCCTCACCCCTCTCTCAGGGGTGGAAGGTTTCAAATTTCACACCAAATTTCAAACATATGCACAGCTGTTGCTGGTAAAGAAATGGGCAGCTATGGACCTTCCCTACACCCATCCTGCACATCCCGAGCTGGTTTCCCTACTGTCTTTCCCTCTTTGTGCCCCGATTTTCACCACTTTCCTATCTCCCCATTTACTTTTCTTTAAAAGAAATTAGCGCAGGGGTTAGCGGGAGTAAGCACTTTTAAGCAGTAGTTAGCAGGGGTGCGCGGGTGTGAGCTTGTGTGCACTTAGCTTAGCATCGTTAAGCGTCGCACCAACCCACGCAAACCCGCTTACAACTGCTTAAAAGTGCCTTAGTCACTCTGTATGACAAGGCCCTTGTACTGCTCAGCAGCAAAATAAAATACCCTTGTCAGTCTCAAACCCGGGACCTTGGACTCACCAGTCTGCATGAAGTACCACTACACCACAGCAGATATACAATAGCTTAGTGCTGAAAGCAATATATCATGCATTACCATGAGTGAATGTAAAGGGAAAATAGGAATGGCATAACACAAATCTTGTTCTGTGGGCCTTAACCAGCAGGTGTTGTTGAATTGCATGACATGACTGTGAAAAGAGAATCAGCCATGCTAGTAGGGAATAAGGTTACAGTAGCAGCTTACAAACCCCACACAGTATCAGAGCAGGATAAACACCGGCATATTTGCATAGGTCACAGGCCAGGCCTCCCAACAGTGACTGCTCTACAGTGATGACCCTGATTTGTAAACAAATGTTAGCTGTGCCCCTCTGACTCCCTGTGAAATGTACTAACAGTAGGCAGAAAGGTGTTGAATCTCACTTAATGACAAATGTCAATAAGTGAGAGTAGACACCGCTTGCACGTCAAAAAAGGTGTAGTAATAGATATGCTCTGAATCCCCCAAAGTCTGAACTGCAAAATGTCTGAACTATATGACAGGTGTATCCCAGTTATATGTACCTTTCCCTGAGGCTGTTCAAATATATACGTGAGAGTATCTGAAGCCTGGAAGAGTCAGAAACACACAGGCATATCAGCTTGTCTGCTGTTACACACTCTGCAAATAGCTGTAGAATGAATCCCACAAGCATGCCCTTATGCAGAAGTACAACACAGAAATATCAAAAGATGTAGCCATGTACTGCTAGCAACCACCTGTGACAATGTCATTGTTCAGGTGCTGAAAACACTGCTGTGGTGCACAGTCAAAGAATGCTAAGCTGACCTCTGTCTACCATCTGGATATGTCCACAGGTGTGAGCTACTCAGACAGACTACAAGCCTTCATAGACTTACAGGTACACAGCAACTCTGCATGTTCAGTAAGATAAACATCACACAATAATAAATAATACACTCTGCAGTTCTGCACCCCTACCCAAAGGTACTATATACCCATGTAGTCAGGCACAACCAAGGGTGTAGGTAGGCATACACAGTACAGAAATATGTCCTGTTGTCCTGAGCAGACTGTGCTAATGTCAACACAAACAAACCACAAACTGTTCAGAAGTGAGTAACATACTAATGACAGTATAGCAGTTCACAAACAGTGCATGTGCCTGATATTCATAACTGGTAGTACAACATACTTAGTTGTCCTCACCCCTCTCTCAGGGGTGGAAGGTTTCAAATATCCCACCTAATGTATTGCATATGCACAGCTGTTGCTGGTAAAGAAATGGGCAGCTATGGACCTTCTCCACACCCATCATGTACATCCCAAGCTGGTTTCCCTACTGTCTTCCCCTCTTTGTGCACCTTTTATCACCACATTCCTATCTCCCCATTTACTTTTCTGTCAAAGAAATGAGCGTGGGGATTAGTGGGAGTGAGCACTTGTAAACAGTAGTAAGCGGGTTTGCACCAGTGTGCGCATGTGTGCGCTTAGCTTAGCATTGCTTAGATATGATAAGCTATGCCAAGCTTAGCTTAGTATTGCTAACATAAAATAAGCTAAGCTTAGCTTAGCATCACCTTGCGTCGTGCCATTTTGCGCAAACCTGCTTACAACTGCTTAAAAGTGCCTTAGTCACTCTGTATGACAGGGCCCTTGTACTGCTCAGCAGCAAAATAAAATACCCTTGTCAGTCTCAAACCCCACACCTTGGACTCACCAGTCTGCATGATGCACCACTAAGCCACAGCAGATATACAACAACTTGGTGTTGAAAGAAATATAACATGCATTACAAGGAGTGAATGTAAAGGGAAAATAGGAAAGCCATAGGAATACATTGCAATAACTACTGTAGTATGCCAGTTAATTCTCTAATTCCAAAAGAAAGTACATACTCTCATGTATCCAGTGTTAGCATTAGGAGGTGTGAATAAACTTAGACACTGAGAAGAGTGTACTGGAAGAAGCAACAGTCAGGTTTCAGTACAACATGCATTTCACTGGCTACAACCCAGCTTCAGATATGAGACATATACCAACCTTCTGACTGACACAACAGTGTCCACAGCAAACAAGCATGGTCCATACCTTGCAAAACTGAAAGGCCTATGCCTACCTAAACTATCATTTTATAGCAGTGTCCTGAAATCACAGTGAGAACTGCAATTACCACACAGCAGGGTGCATGCAATTACTAAATGGTGGGCACCAATTGGTGCAGAGGCCATCACATGCACATGTGCAGATACCTACAAAAGCAGCCTGTACTTGCTGTCCACACATGCAATCATATCATTGCAGCAACTGGAGAGAGAGAGAGCGAGAGAGACAGACAGACAGACAAACAAACAGAGGCAGTTAGAGACACCATACCAAAAAAAAAAAACATGTCAACAGGTACAGCAGACAGAGGTGAGAAATACAAAGGTAAGGTATGTAACAGAGCTGTATTTTCTAGCATCCAAATGACGTGTCTGAAGGGTACTCTACATACTGTGAACCCTCTATATGTGGTAGCAGTCCGTATCTATATGTATATGCAGATGTGCATAGGGCAAGGACATACTGCAACTGTTAGTGAAGGCTGGACATATATATGTAGTTGAAGGTTGCTATGTGCACATATTTATGTAGGTTGTAGTGTGTGGCATTGAAAACAGCAAGCAGTGCAGGTATATACCATGTGGTGGTTAAATGCTGTGGGACTGAGTTACAGCCAGTGAGGTCTGCTACAGCTATACGGCCTGAGGACAGCGAAATGCATTCTGCACAACACTGTGCAATATTATTACATAACTGTATGTCTCACAACTGTTTCATAATTGATATTCCCACCATGAAAGGTGGGCAGTATATGTGCCTATATGTGCATGTATATGTACAGCAATGGATGTTTACAAGTATGTTTATGTATATATATATATATATATATATATATATATATATATATATATATGTATATATAGATATATAGATATGTAGATATATAGATATATACATATATAGATATATACAGATATATATGGATATATATGGCCATATATATAGATATGTATATGTATATATATATATATATATATATATATATCTATATATATATATATATATATATATATATATATATAGATATATATATATATATATAGATATAGATATATATATATATATATATATATATATATATATATATATATATATATATATATATATATATATATATATATATATATATATATATATATATATATATATATATATATTCATATATATATATATATATATATATATATATATATATATATATATATATATATATACATATAATGAGAGAGGGAGACACGGGGTCAGACGTATTGCAACAGGTGCCTGATGACCAAGGCATGGACTGAACACCAGTGTTGATACTGCAGTGCCATACCCCATTCCAAAACACTTTACCCACTAACTACCAGATAGGTGGTTGCCTGCCTAACACTGAAGGTATCAGAAGGGAACATGGGACACAGGTGGACAGTAGCCTCCCCTTTGATATTCACAGTGCCACACTAGTCTTGTAATCTGTCTACGTGGTGCGTGTCATCACAAACGTTGTGTCATGTACGGAAGTATAGGTCAGTGTTCCCCTGTACTCATCACAATGCCCCATGTGGTATGTACCTCACATGACAACTACTGCAAGTGGAAAGGCCACAGACATACCTCACAAAGAGTAATACTGCCCTCAAACACATACCCTATGCAGACTGACTGACATAACCACAGCTACAGTGAGTTGCATACCGGCCACCCAGAGGTTACCTCTGCCGAACATACAGAGGTATGTCACTCCCATAGCAGTCAGACAACCACCATGTCATCACCTCACAATCCCACCGGGCTACACGGCCTAGGTCCCTAATCCCCGCCACCTCACTAAACAGCACATGCTGGAGGGATAGGCTCCTATTGTCAAATATGCCATACTCTGGAGTAAATCACCCAGCATTAACAAACAAGGCTCCTCAGTAGCAGATATCATACATACTCCTGATGATTGTCTGGGGGATAGGTAACACGCCCTGAGAATCACCTCTGTGTATCCAGCTGACAGGAGCAAGTGAAATCAAATTACATGTGTGTCAAAGGCCAGGGTAGCATATGGCTAGGCTTCTGTAGGCCCTAGGACCAATAGTGTATTACCTACCTATGACACAATGCACACACACATGTACTCAGTGCAATACCTGCTATGTGAGGTGGAATGAGTGTGACAGTGAATGTGTGCAAGGTCTGTAACGGTGTGATAGCTTAGTGTGAGGTTGTTTCTGTCATGGTCGTTTGTGCCCTAGGTGTGAGGCCAGAGAAAGATGTGTCAGTTATTGGGATGCAGACTTAGTAGGATGGCATATGTTGTGACGTAGTTCCTTGTGTATGACTGTGGTGTCCCATCGTAGGCTGAAGCAATACATGTATGCTCAGTAAGTGGTACTGCTGGTGAATCCAGCAGACATTTGAACTGTTGTACTACCTGAAGCTGTAGGCCTAAACAGCACAGTATGGTGTATGTTCACATTCCCTGGTAACACTGTCTTGTGTGTTTCCTGTAGTCTGCACAGATTACATACCTCAGGCATAGGTATCTGTAAGTAGGGGCACACGGTACTGTAAGGTACACAGGAAATGCTCATCTATGTCAGCATAGATTTGTGCGTTGTATGAATGTCTGATGTGTGTGTAATGATGCCTGTACCATGTCTGCAATCACATGTGTGTTGCAGGGTTTGCGTGTGTACCTAGCAACATGTATACTCTGTTACAGCAGTATGCCAGCTATATTACCAACTGTGCACATATGGTAGGTATGGGGTATGGCATCAATGACTAGGGTGGGTTACTGGTTATACTGTAACTGTACTTCACATTCATTGCAATGGATGACATATTTCTTCATGCATTAGCTTGATATGTACCCCCGTGGTGAGGCTGTGCATTGGATCCCAAACAGTGTGCTGAGTACTGGTGTATACTGGTTTGTTATATGGAGTGTGGCAGGCACTGTCAGCCAGTTGTGGGCTGAGCACTGATATGTGGTATTGAATGTGTGTATCAGTGTGACAGATGAACATATGCTATATATGGCAGTTAACTGATATCTGTACTGTATAATGTTAAGTGTGCCACATGACTTGCTCACACATATCGTTTACTTGTCTTCCAGGCTTATGGCTCATCAAAGGAATCCCTCCTACACAGTGCAGAGGAACAGGAAATCCACCACAGCCTGGTTCAGCACTATACCCTACTGTTTTCCAGGGCCAGCCAGCACCAGCATGAGCGTACTGCACTATGGCAAGAACTTGTTCATCAGGTAAATGACATAGGCATGCATAACCAGACATATGAGCAGGTACGCCATCACTGCAGTGATTTAATTAGACATGTCAGCATGTGTCTGATATCCATAGACAACAGCTTGCCACAGGTGGTGGGGTGGCCATACATCCCCCCCTCACCAGAGTGGAAGAACTGCTCCTAAGTGTGGTGGCTCCTGGCCTACAGCAGCAACATCACACATGTGTCATCATGGAGGCCGGAGCCACCCAGCATGGTGATATGGAGAGTGCAGGTAACATGCCCTAGCTGTAGACTACTGTTACCTGTATTGTTAGATTATGCATATGAGAGATGTGTACTGTGATTAGCAGTTGTGCTGCCTATTGTGTGCAATACTGATATTTTGAATAGTATCCATACACCTATGCCTGTTGTTCTACTGTAGTTTAGCACACTCACAGTAGTAATGCCACAGTTGTGGCCACTGACAAACTGTGTCATATTCTTGTAGGTCCCTCTGGTGTGACAGCAGGGCAGACGATACATGCTGGTGAGTGTGTTAACACTTTAAAATTGGTATTGAAATGTGCATGTCATAGGTGTGGTGTAGGCCATGTACAAATAACACACCTACGCATAAGGCATGCTGTGCATGTTTGCTGTGAGACGTTAAACATCTCAGTAAAGTCAGTAGCTGCCTCAATCACATGCAATGCACAGAGCACCAGACAGAAATATGGCAACACTGTACTGCACATTGGATAGGCATAGTTGACACACATGTACACAACATAACACGTTTGTCATACGCAGTACACCGCAACATTCTACACATAGTGTAACAGGACACCTGCTGCCAGGTCACACTTCAGTATCCCACATGTCATCCACACACCACACATAATGTACCTGAGGGGTAGGGGCCTAGCATGGGGCTGTGCAACACTCTTCAACACATAACACAGTCATGTTAGGCAATGCTCCCTATTGGGCACCTCACACACCCTTGTGCAATGTGGCTGTGTAATTGTGAACTTAGCCACAGCACTGCGGTTCAGGTACAGCATGCTAGGCGGTGGTCTAGCACACTTTAGTGACCTTGAGTGACCACATGATGCATGATGATGATGGCTAATGGTACTACACCCCATACAGTTACAGTGACCACAGTACTACACATAGCTGTCATTGCTTTGCACCACCATGTTGTGTGAGTGCACACATATGCACCTATACACATTATGCATAGCATGTTGTGTGTGTGCAAACATATGCAACTATCCACAATATGCATAGCAGTCGCATCCTGTACAAAGTGACACATATTTGTCCTGGAATGATATTGGGTATATAGGTCACATGACACACATTGGGTATGTGTGATGTTGAATGTTGCAGTCATGTACCATGCAATGTCATGGCTGGCACTGGCATATCTGGAATATGACCCACACTCACCATAACCACTGTACAATGGCCATGTCCAGGATTGGTATTCCATCACATATACATGCACCACTCATCTCATGTGTGTACATAGCATGCATGTGCTACACCTGTGTCCACAATTATCTGCTACAGACACAGACACTGCATTCAGACATGGAAATCCATGTGACACACAGATAACACATGCAGCCATGGTATGTATACCTGTGAGTAATGGTGCACATGACATTGCAGAGCTTATAATACTTGCACAGAAATGTTGTGTCCTTGTACACATTGTGTTGCAGGGTATAGGCAATCACTGAACATGTACACACATGCATCACAGCCATGTACACTGTCATTAACTATGGCTGTCTACACTCACAATGCATGGACTTGATCAACACATATTCTGCATGCTGGCATGTGTGACGTGACTGTTTGCCTTGTGATACTGTCACCCACCTTCAACCACTATTGAGTATGTTTTGGATTGCTGTTGTGTGTGTGTGTGTATCAGCTGTAGTGAGGAGTGTGCATGTATTCCTGTGTGCATGTGTGCATGTGTGCATGTGTGCATGTGTTCATGTGTGCTTGTGTGCATGTGTGCATGTGTCCATGTGTGCATGTGCAGACTGTAAAGTGTGTTTCCTGTCTTCCTCTCACAGGTGCTGAGTTAGGGTTTGGTGAAACCAGCAGGCGACCTGAAGCCACTGCCATGAATAGTGGTGATGATGACACATGTATTTTGGCACAGGGAGATTTGACAGGGTCTGTCGTTGGTCCGCCAATCGACAGTACACAGCGTTCAACCCCATCTATGCGCACACTCATACTGTCAATACATCCCTCACCACCAATGGCCAGAGGCAAGGGGCAGCATACAGTTGGCATTGACCAGGAGAGTGTGGTACTCATGGCACTTGCATCCCCTCACAGCAGCCATAGCCATAGACCCGGAATGGTACCACATAGGCGGAGGTCCAGGGGTTCTCAGGGGAGCACCACTGGTCGTACTGCCCTGGCAGGCATGCCCTCACAGGTCTTATGATGACCAGTATGTTCTGGGCTGTAATGCAGGCTCAGGCACACATGGAACGGTACACCAGGCAGGGACTTAGGGTGCAGAGGGCACATTACACCGCTATCAATGACAGCATCCGTGACCTTGCCGATGCCATCCGGACTTACACCGAGGTCATTGATAGACATTGAGGGGAGACAATAGATGCCCTCCACAACATGTCTTCCTTGAGCCAGGACCATGCGAGATGGTTGCGATGTCGACGTTGATGCATGCCAGCAACAGCAACAGCTGGCAGTGGTCGCGGATGGCCCACAGTTCACAGCCGCTCCCGTAGTGGCAGTACCAGCCCCAGCAATGCTGGGGATGGCCTGTCCATTGACCGTCCCAGTAGACCACATGCACATGGCTCTGGCCAGTCCCAGCAGGGACATGGGTCCAGTCGTCATACCTCTGCCTCTGATGACAGTACCCAGTCAGGGTTGGTACCCGATACTGTCCGTAGCACCCCTGCCAGGCACAGGTACTGTGCCGTGGCCAGAGACAGTGATCTGTACAGCCTAGCAGGTACAGTCTGTTGCTGTCCCACAAACTACCGTATATGGCAGCCACATGGTGGAGCTGTGTGCATGCAGACACACACACATTAAGCAAACAACTAGGGCTCACACATACACACACACATTACATCAACATTGACCCAAGCTGTACTGTTGTCCCTCACACACACACACACACACACACACACACACACACACACACACACACACACACACACACACACATGTCGATTGGATGGGTCAATATCAGGCTCTGGCAAACAACAAAACGCCCTGTGCATATGATGATACCTGTACCACCTCCTGTCATCTGCATTACTGACAGAGGGGCAGGCTAACATGGTGCTGATGCACAGGGTGACACTATAGCAGTGTAGCAATAATAGCAAGTTGTCAACAAGGAAGTGTAACTACATCCTTGTAGGTATTTCTGAGCAGACATTATGCATCAAAGCTCTGATTGTCATTGTAGCATTGTTTACACCACTGTTAGGTCTGAGTATGTATTATCCACCCATGTGCAACTTGGCTGAAGTGTAATGTGTTGCCAGCATGTGTTAGTGAGTGGACAGTATGTGTGTGATGTGTGCAGTACAGATTAGCAAGTGTACATCTGTGAACATTGTGGGTGCACACTGTCTGGCTGTACGTTTATAGTGGACACATGGGATGTGTGGCATACCCTGTCATACACATTGTTAACATCTCATAGCATCTTTCAATGGCCAGTATGCATTCCACTACAGTTATGTACCAACATGGGTAGACATGTGTATGACATGGGTTGACACTATGCTGTGGGTGATACCGTTAATATCTGTCAATGATTTGCAGTCTGGTAGTATACACAACCTCAACAGCATGACTACAAGCAATCATTGGATGATGTCCTGACAAATGACACACAGTAGTAGGGAACCCAGTATCAATTGGATCCTTCCAGTGCTACACTATAACACTAACCAGTGGTAATGACTGCCACCCATTACTGTGACCACACCTGTTTGTCATATAGCCCCCTTAGGTACATGCAGACACACTAGGGATGTGTCCATCCAAATCTGGAAATGCATGGATTGGCCTACAATGCATTCCCTGGATGGGGCGCATATCATACACAAGGTTATCATACAGACAGATACCTGTTGTCTGATACATGCTGAATAGCAGTAAGCCGACTATGGCATAGTCATCCTCATGTACTATACATACTATCCCGTCAGTACCACACAGGTGGTAGCCCTCAACATGTATGTTGGGTACCATTGTGTGCATACAGACCCATGTTATGTCATGTGTCCCTTGGTATCCACATATGCATAGGTATTGTGGAGTCCCAAGGTGTATCACATAAGACATTAGAGGCCTGAATGCATATCCACAAGGCAGTCATACACCTAGAAAGACTGTCCATTCTTGGCAAACTTTGTTGTGTATGACCATGTCTGACATATATCCCAGGCATATACCCTCACTCACACTACTCTTAAGTAACTGTCATAGGTGTGTGTGCCACAGAACATGACAGTGGACGGCCTTGTCACATGCATACATATGTGACCTATGATCTGAGAAGCAGCGGCACAACCTGTCAATGGAAACAAATGTATTCATGTAGTATGCAGGCTTCACACCTATGTACTGATTGATGGGACATGTACACATATATATTTGTCATGCAGATACCTGATGTGTGCAATGCACTTACTGTTGTAATCATACTATGTCATACCATAGTAAAAGCAAAACCCACACCGCATTGACCAACAGTGACACACACACAGTCAGCATTTATGTTAACTATGTTATGATACTAGAGAGAGATGCATTAACAGGGTGCGCTATTTGCTTTACTGGCTGGTTTCCCTTCTCCAGCTGTATTTGTAGGATGGTGACATCATCAGTCTTTCCAAAGAGGAATGTACCTCTTTTAGTGAGTTTTCCCAGTCTCCAAAAAGGGGACACCTCTCAAAGGAAACTGCACACATACACACCCCCCACACACACACTCACTGTTTGCAGGATTCAAACCCCTACCTAACTATGTTATGATACTAGAGAGAGATGCATTAACATGGCACGTTATTTGCTTTACTGACTGGTTTCCCTTCTCCGGCTGTATTTGTAGGATGGTGACATCATCAGACTGGGCATGGTGATGTGTGTACACTTTGTTTTATGCCATTCCAGGAATGGTCCATGTGGGTCAGCAGGTGTCAACAGCTTGCACAAGACCTCAGAATCCTTACCTTGTGTGATCTATCTGTGGACACATTGACATTCCGTCATATGTCAACATGTATTTATGCACAGCTTGTTGGTTTTGTGGATACTACATGTGTCTGGGATGTTGATAAAGGGCTATTCAAAGTCTATGTGACACATGTGTAGATGTGTTCATTGATATATGTCCTGGGTGGCTGCCTTGCAAACAGTCTAGCATGTTTGGGAACCATGATCCGCACATAAACATACCACGGTTGGTAGGGTTGTGTGTATATCAGCTTCCAATAGCTCTGTTTATGACTGCAACCATGATGGACTACATGACCTTGCAGATCAGACTTCATAGGCATACTGGAGTTGATTTCCCATGGTGTGTTGTGCACTAACACTTGTGGGGAGTGCCATATGTAGCTGTGACACATTCAATGGTTCCACATCCTGTGTAGGGGGTGAGGCTTAGCTGACTGTTCAGGTGCATGATTTGTTTGTTCTGTAGTTTGTGCATGACACATATTGGGAATCAATGTATTCCACTTGCTGCCATGCTTTTGGCAGTGGGGGTATCTGCTCATCCATTCTACATGTGATATCTCCTGGTATGATGATGTGGACTATTGTCAGTGGGAGATGGGTATGCACATATGGGCCTGTCTGTCATGATGTCGGCATTGTCACTCAAGTATAGTTGGCCCTTACTCAGGACATGTATGGGTGTACATTGCTATTTATGACATAGCTGAAGGAGGTGTCATGATTCAGTCTGGACTCCTTCTCAGCTATTCTTTACAAAACACCAATGAACATGAGCACTAATCCCTGTTATACTCTTTTACATGCTTAACACCCTACTGATCCTTTGTGATCAGGCTACAGAGTATGTCATGATAATATCCTGGCATGTCCAGGGGTCAGTTTTGTGTGTACTCTTCAGTCCAGCTGGTGGATATTGTGATATTGACACAATGTCACATCTGCCTCATGTACACAGACAACCCTCTCCTCCTCCCGACAAACTCAGATATATGTGTGAGATGCACCTATATAGAGATACAGGGTGCTGAACACTCTCGACCCATGACTGGTGCAGTCTATCAGGTGGTGAAGGAAACCACACACACCACATATCAGTCTCACATATCCTCTAGCAACAGCACTAAAACCACATTATCACACATGGACATACTCAGATGCTGCAAATGTACTCTACCTAAGCAGCAGAGACCTCCAAAGCAGACACACACACACCTGCTACCCCACTGCAATACCCACATATCACATAGTTCACAATGTCAGTGTGCCACACAGTCACTGCCCTTCGGGCTAAATAACACACCTAATACACTTGTAATAGGCGTCACTTATTGTCAGACACACTGACGTACCACTCACCAGCCCTAACAAGGGAATAGTCACTTTGGGCTGTCTGTTGGGTGCCAGGATATGCCGCATAACACAGGCAGTCAGGTCACTCCAAAGCAAGTACAGGACTGGCACCATCATTGTCCATGCTGGTGTGTATAACCGCAGACGTTACTCCGTGGACCACATGACATGATACACGGAGGAACACTCTGATCATGTAGCCCAGGCCAGTATGACCCTGACCTTGTCTAGCATCTTACACCCACCAAGTATGATGTCACAGTATACGGACACACATATCACATTTAACAGTTGCCTAACAAATTTGTTTAATTCATAGGGGATACAGTGTCTGTCAGCCTATGGTGACATGCTTAACATGCCATGTAGCTTCACTATGGACAGCTTGCACCTGTCACCCTTGGACTTTGGAATGCTGGCTAAGGCTCTTGCTACCACCATAGTGCCTTTTTTAAGCAGGGCTCAGAAGACAAACACACCTCTATAGACATTACAGGTTAAATGAAACTAAGGGTAACGCTGCTCAACAACAGTTGTGTTAACCTCGTATTGTGGCCACTCAGGACTCTCCTCAGTATGGAGGATAGCGATATCTGTGCACAGACAGATGCCTGGTTCAGGCTCACTTATGCACACCAGCATTACCAGGTTATGTTTCATATCATGCTGTCTGACAACAAGACTTGGAACAGACAACACAACTAGGGGAGTATCCATATACATCACAGATACACACACCTCCGGGTTAGTAGCACTGCACAAAGCATCACAGACCATACATATACAACTACCATTGTGCAATACTGTCTTTCAGTTTGTTGCCTGCTACAGAACACACTCCCAAACTCAGGGACCACTCTCGGCTTTCGTGGGAACTATGGAGAATATGAAGGTCTCTACAGGCACCATTATATTGTGTGTCTTCATATACACAAATATTGCCTGGGGATACTACTCAAGCCCCGACACCCTCACCCAACAGTCGCTACAATTTGTAGACTCATATGCTATGGCACAACCAGTCAGCACAGCCACAAGGGGGAATACATACTGGACCTGATCATCACCAACATGGGGACTCTATGTTCCACACCAGCGATATTCCCCTCATTGGTAAGGTCAGAACATACATGTATCTCACTGGACATGCATATACCCTCCACACATCCATCCTGGGTAATCTTGGTGAACTTCTCATGAGCCAACGTCTCACATCACCGAAGCAAGTTGGTATCCTTCAGAGACCCTGAGACAGTGGCAAATACGGCTCACACTGCTGCATCCTTTACATACACATTCTATGGATACCTAGCGGACTGCATGGATTGTGCTATCCCAAATAACAACAGGACTCACTACTTCAATGGCAGGGGACCTGTGTGGTAGACCCCTGGCTTTAATAAGCTGTGCAATGTCAGGAGGAAGCTACTACATGACAGAGCACAATCCCAGACTGGGAAGGCATCTGTGATCTGTACTAGCAGACAGCTATTATCTCTCATGAACTTTTCTAAGGTCCGCTTCTACCAGACAATTGCAACAGACATGTAGGACTATCACACGGCCTTCTTCAGTTATGTCAGGAACCTGGGTGGACACTCACTGATATGCTGTGAGTTACTGCATACTGACTAAACCTATCCTGAACCCACTGGCATTGCCAACATCCTGGCAAACAGGTTCAGTGCAGATGTCTCCCACCCATCCCCCCTAAGGAGCAACTATCCATCCCAACAGAGTATAACCTCCCTGACATCACACAGTAACAGGTGAGTGCTGCCCTCCCCAAAGCGTACATCACAGTATCAATGTGACCAGATGGTGTCCCAGTCTGCATCTTACACGAGCATCATGACAGACGCAACCCTCACATTACATCACTGTTCAGTATCGGAGTTACCACAGGATATGTACCCAAGGAATGGCGTACAGCGAGAGTGGTCCCGCTCCACACAGTTGGTGCCACAACGGACCACAGAAAATATTGCCCTATAAGCCTAAGTAGACTGTTCTGCAAAGCTATGGAGCGTATTGTCATGGGACTCATACATATAGACATCGGGAACCTACAGACACTGTGTCCTACACATTTCAGAGTTGTTGTGGGCAGATCTTGCCTCTTGAACCTGTTTGTATTCTTTAAATGGCTAACAGGTCCATCGACATAGGGACAGCTGTCCACACAGCTTACCTGAACCCTGCAAAACCCATCAACACAATAACCCACTGGGCCATTATGCATAGGCTCACCAGCGTCGATATGGACACATATCTCAAACGATGGATTGATACCTGGATCAGGGATAGCACCCACATGGTCAGAATTGCAGGTGCCATGTCTGACTATACACCAGTTACACATGGCATCCCACACGGCTCGGTCCTGGGACCTCTCTTGTTCAGTATATATTTGTCTGACGTACAGGCTACCACAGGGGGAATATGGCTGAACATGTTTGCACTTGACTGCAAACTGGGTGCCATGATCAACTCACCAGCTGCCACATGCATACTCAAACAGGGTCTCACAGAGATGGATGACTGGTGCCTGAGCCATGGCCTACAGCTAAATGCCATTAGTTGCATAGTCATCCCCTTTGGGAATAACAGCATGCCCACACATTACCACATAGGTAGTACTCCATTACATATGGTAGGAGTTGTTAGGGGTTTGGGGACATGACTTGTTCGTACTGTCGCCTTTGACATTCACGTTGCCAAAGTGGTTGGACACACCTTCTATGTGGGCCACCTTATCTCATATGGTTTCACATCTAGATCGAGTGAGGTCATTGTGCCCCTATACTCATCACATCCATGCTTGATTACAAGGCCACATTTGGGGTGTACCATACCCAACACCTGCAGCAACTGTACTGGCCACAGAAGTTCCTCACCAAGCAGATCTAGGGACTCACACAGATGCCCTGCACAGTTCAGATGCAGTAACTCCAGCTCTACTCAGTCGCTTACCACCTACTCGGATATGATGTGTGCCTGTTGTTTACAGATACACCCAACCCAGAATTACTGGACATGCTCCACCTCAGGATATCCGACTCCCTTGGAGCTACAACACTCCAGGGACGTATACTTTAGCACAGATGTTAATAGGGCATTGTGGTGGGACAGATTCTTATCCCAGAGGCTCCACTCACTCCAGAATGTAATCCCAGTTTCACATAAGCAGAGCCACCCACTGACCACCTACTGGAGACATATTGATGACTGTATGGGTGATCGTGTGTTTACCCCTGGGATATCTTCTGTGTCCCTGCTAGACAGAGGCACACTAGCCTAAATGTACATGGGCTATCTTGTGTGATCTACTATTCACACACACAGTGTAGTAATCTGACAGGGTTGCGAATGCCAAACACACTCTGGCTAGGCTTGTACATGCCCTAGGGCAGATAGCCTAGTATCGACCTCTGAACCTATGCTAATGTTCAAGATGCACAATATTTATTGCTGATCCCCGTCCTCTCAACTGTACAGGTTTTCACAGAATGTCCAGATTTTTGCCTCATATTTTTGGTGTGCTCCTCCTAACATCTGTTCCTTTCTGGCAAACAGCTGAGGATTGAAGTCATTAAATAATTACAAACATTTGAGTTTAAGACTCCACATCCTTCAGAAGATTCATGCTAATGCAAAACCTATTATTCTATCAACTTTCTAAGTTTGTAAGAGCAATATTTAAAATCTGTCCCTATTTGTCCCCCTTCATTTTAGTCTTTGCCCAGATTTTTTGCTCTAAGAGGTTGAGAGGTAGGTATCATCTTTGCTTTACCAGTTTCTATGAACAACTTTGGTATCTGCAGAACATATTTGATTATGACAGGGTTCCACTATATTATAGATGTGTCTGTTGTCATATGACTGTGTGCACAGGGTGGATTGCTGTATAGTGACAAGTTCCTGGGTTAACACATGCAGCTGCCAGATATGCGTGGCCCACTGCTGTACTCAGACATGGGCTAAGTGTGTGAGCATGCCCAGTTCTGCCATTCCGTGTTTTGTTGCCTGACATTTGTCTCATTTATTCAAGTGTGTGAGCATGCCCAGTGTGAGCTTTTAGTATGTTGCTATCTGAGGTCCACTACATTGGTTGATGTGTGCGAACATGACCGATATTAACATTTATACTGTGTGTGTTGGAAGTCAGGTTCTGTTCTCACTGCAGGACTCACCTTTGTGTCATAACTCGACAAGGATTATGCTATGCCTGCAGGGTTTCCGTGAAATACTTTGCATAGACTTATCAACATTCCTTCATATAGGCTGACCACTGCAATACTGTCATGGTTTAGTGGTTCAGTACTTTGGCTATAGTACACAGTATCCTGGGTTCGAGGCCCATCACTGGTTTATATTTTCATACTGAGCAGACCAGACTGCTTAAGGGCCCGTTAAGCAAATATTAGCATGTTGGCTTTTGTTCAGCTATGCCCTACTTAGACCAGACTTGTCCGACATTGCTCAATAATCACCAACATTGCTGGACGTTGCCCAATATTACTGAACACTGACCACAGTTGTGCTAGTTGGTGTGTGCGATTTTGTTTGCATATACTACATGGTGGTAAATGCTGTTTAGCACTGCTTTATATTGCTTAACACATGGCAATCATGCCTTAGGTGGTGCTGCAGGGCTGCCTATGTCAGATGCACATACTACACTCCCTGTACATGTTTGAAAGCAGGAAGTGTCAACTTAGGCATCCCTTTTACTATATGTGTAAGTCGGAGAGAGGTATAATTTCCAGAGTTCCTAATGAGCCAGTGTATGTGCTATGCGTTTCCTCTTTGCCAAGGCCAAAGCATACTGGGCATGCCTCCTTCTGCCTACTGGGGCAGGCTCAGGTTGTTCCTCCTCTGAGTCACTCTCTGCCTGTGATGGCCTTGGCAATGGTGGGGGGCTGTTTGGCCCAGGCCTATGCTGGTCCTGCTGCAGCTGTTTTCACAGGATCATATTATGTAGCATAGCACATACCATGACAATTTGGGTACATGTAGTTGGTGAGTACTGCAAGGCTCCACCAGATGTGTCCAGGCACGGGAACCGTGACTTGAGCAGCCCAAACACATGCTCTATTACATTACGTGTTTGTGCCTGTGCCTCATTATGGCGTTCCTGTTCAGGTGTGTGTGCATTTCTGATGGGTGTCATCAGCCACGACTCCAGTGCATAGCCAGCAAACCCCCCACTAGGTGACCATGTGGGATGTCCCCATTGGCAAATGTCTGGTACAGCTGCATGAGATGCTTCCAGGGCAGCCTGCACACACATTCAGTATTATGCCCTGGGCATCACACATGACCTGGCAGTTAATGGAGGGGAAGCCCTTGCAGTTGAAGTAGACCCTACCCCGCTCACCGACTGGTGCTTTGATGCATATGTGCATGCAATCGATTGCACCCACTACCTCAGGGTATTCCGCTATTTGCTGGAAGAGACGCATATTGCTGGCCAATACCTCATGGGAATTGGGGAAATATACATGATCACCGACATGTGCTGACATGGCATCCAGGAACTGGTGTAGTACCCTGGATGCTGATGCCTGTGATACCCCCATCATATCACCAGTTGGTCTCTGGAAGGTACCTGTTGCTAATATTCTTAGGCCAACACATACCTTGGTTTCCACTGGGATGGGTTTCCCTCTGTTGGTTCTGTGTGTGAGGTGTGGCCTGCACAGCTCAACAATTTGCTGCAGGAGGTCTCTGTCCACTCTATAGCACTCCACTATCTCCAGCTCATGTAGCCCCTGGTAGGTTACCCTGGGCCTGTACACTCTTCTCCGTCTCCTCACTGTGGGTTGTCCAGCAGCATTTCCATTGTCACCACCCTCAGCATGTTGCATATGTCGCCTTATAACAGCAATGGCAGCCCCTAACATTCCTTTGTCTCAGCAAAGCTTTTTCAGTTTTCACTTCTATTAGCTTACTGCAGTGTCTGTTGTGAGAAACATACTGGACTGTTGTTTGCAGAGTTTTAAGTGCTAGGCTGGGCTGGGCTAGTGTACTGCCTGTGTAATTGCCTGATTCTGATTGTTTTCACCTGCTAGCTCTGCTAGTACTCCCTGGTAGCTTCCTACTATTTGTTGTGCTTCCTTTTTCCTTTCTGTTTCCTCAGCGGGGGGAGCGCCGTGCACACAAGTGCAAATAGGTGCACAGCAGCTAACACGCATGCACACATGCTTACATGGACTAAAACTTGCTTATTGGGGTTAACACACATGCACTGCAGCGCAAAAGTGCTTACAACTCTTTAAACAGCCTTATACATGCTTACTCCAGCTTAAACGCGCGTACTCTGTTTTACTCAGGTTTACACGTGTGCACACGCGCGCGCATACCTATTCAGCAAGAAACTTTGGTGTTATCCAGGGCATACACCTTCCATTACTTGGCTTTCCCTAGCCTACTTGTTGACACACCTCTTTCCATGATGTATAAATGACAGCTGACACATGCCACTCTGCTCCAATGAGCTTCACTTCTTTCATACATATCCCCCTTGTGATGTCACCTATCTTCTACTCTGTTACTCTCCATATCCTACTCCTACACTCCACTGACTGTGCTCATTTGCTATGTAAACTTAAGATTCACTATCCTAACACTCATTTACATAGGATTGCCTACTGATACTTGGTTACATCTCTTAGACTGAGCTTCCCCCCTTAGCAACCTCTACTCGGTGGCCGTGTTGTCTTCAGCCTGCCATTCCCTTGCATTGTACATTAACAATTTCAATAAAATCCACATTTGTGGGTTTTAATTTTTAGTATTCTGGGTTTTAGAGCGCAGCCCATTTGCGCAGCGCTGCACTACGCTTAAACATCGGAAATCGGCAAAAAAAAATTATTTTTATTTTCATATTGCATCAGGAAACATTTCCAATGGCCGTATATTTGGCCATTGGCATGCTTCCTGCACTGGATGCAACCTTTATTTGGAGCTGTCACAGCTCCGTTTTGCTATTTGCAGAGCGGTACTCAGTTGTCAACTGAGTACATTTCTGCAAGTAACACTGCTTTTAGTCGGACAGGTTCGGGTTTCCTGAATCGCAAATCTACCTCATTTGCATGCCTTTCGCCTGCAATTGAGGTAATTTGCATATCCCAGCCCTGTCCGTGTAAGAGCCATTTTAGGAGCTCTCTTACATGCCCCTACAGGCTGTTCCTGGATCGCTCGTTGGACATGATGGCTGCATGGAGTATTACTCTACTCTAAGACTCCGTGCAAGCCTTCGTGAATCCGGCCCAATATGTATTATTACACATATTTTCAAAGAGACACGAATAAAAACTTTCTTCTTCAGAAGAAGAAACATGAGATTCATTCTCCACCATTAGATACTTTGAACTACTATCATTGCCATCATAAAAAAGCAAGAAAAGTGAAGTTTCCATACTAATCTGAATATTTCACATTTCAGTACATACAGTCTAGGAAACACAGTAGGGACATATTTTAGTCACAAATTCAAAACAGAAACAGCCTCATCAGTTAATGTATTCCTGAGATGTTAACCACAACATTATTACTAGATTTAATTAAATCATTACCATCTACCTTTCTTGGCATTAGATTTAAAATGTCCATGAGTTCTGTCCCACTGTTGTCCTTGTCCATTTCTAATTCTTTTTCAGTTAACTTGTTCTGGCAGCTGCTCCCCTTCCCCATTAGTCTGAAATTGTCTATTGAAGTTGGCAGAATCTTGCACTGCTGGTAAGGGTGGATAATCCTCATCTTGGCTCTCCCAATCGGTAACATACTCACTGCCTTCAGAGGATGCAAAGGTAACTGTAGTAGCCCTCCTGTTGCCTACACTGTCATGAGAATTGCCATTAATCCGGAGTTTTACATTTCCACAAAAAGTCCTATTGTTCTTGTAATCCTTCAAGTCACATTTAAGTTTATATGTCTATCTATTAAATCATTCTTATATTCGTTGAATTTATCTTTTACGTCCACAAAAAAAATGTGACATTCTGTACTGGGCTGTTAAAGTAGAGCACAGTGTGCAGGCTTCCTCCTTAATCAAACAAGGTTTAATGATTTCACACTCAATCAGAATTTTAATCCATTCCTGTGAACATTTATGTGCAGCTGCAACCCAGCCATGCTTAAATTCTTTATCCTCAGCACATACAGACTCAAATGGAGGCTCGCAAGCCCCTTGGTGAAATATCCAAATCCATATATCTACATAAGCTGAGGATATTAAAATAAACATTACACTCCTTAAACAGTAAATTCTCTGACTTACTGTACATGTTTTGAAGGTCTAATGGCAGGGATGCAGCTAGGGTATTGCCAACAAAAGAGAGAGGGTTATCAGTTCTACAGTCCCTTTCCTCCAAAATCTCTCCCAGGAGTGATTCAGCTGTTCACTATTTCTGCCACTTCTGTCTTCCAAATAAGCCATATTGTTCCATTGTTCACTGGGAACCTTCAGTAACATCCTCACGAAAAATCCAAGGAAAATTGGACAAAGGATCTGTGACCATAAATAAATAGTAAACCACAAAAGAAAACTAAGAAACAGAAAAACAAAAAAAAACACTGCCAAAGATACAAGAAAATCTTTAATACAATAAAAACTTTAAAGGCACGCTTACTTTCCCCAATATAAAACACATTACAGGAACACTTTAAAACATAAATTATTCCCTCTGTATTACAATCAAATCTATGTACCTGATTAAAATTAACATTATTAATTTTAGAAAATAATTAACTACAAAATGACAAATGGAACATTTACCACACTTATAAGTGCCAACACAAATCTTTATACAAGGTTCTATGCTAGGTAAACATAGGCCGATAATGCCATAAATATCCGCTGTTTACAAGCTGAATACATTATATAAAGTAACAAAATAACTATTTCTCACTGCTCCCCTCTCCATTGCTCTAAGATAGACAATTAGGTAATAGAATTAATAAATCTCCACTTATTTCTTGCAAGAAAGGTAGAAGTATAGCTAATTTTGTAGTACATAACATACTTTTTTTCCTTTACCTAGCATAGAACCTTGTATAAAGATTTATGTTGGCACCTATAAGTGTGGTAAATGTTCCATTTTTCATCTTATAGTTAATTCATTTTCTAAAATTAATAATGTTAATTTTAATCCGGTACATAGATTTGACTGTATTAGAGTGGTAGCATTGTTGCCTCACAGCAAAAGGTTCTCCTGTTCGATTCTCGGCTGGAGTGCCTTCTGTGTGGAGTCTGCATGTCCTCCCCGCGGTCGAATGGCATCCGAAAGACATGCGTGAATGGGCGTGCCTTTGCTGAAGGTTGGGCGTCGGGCTGGCAACTCAGTACCATAAAAAAATCTACTGCCAATCATTAGCAGACCGGAGTTCTGCTGTGGCAACCCCTAACCGGGAAAAGCCGAAAAGACAAACAACATAGATTTGATTGTAATACAGAGGGAATAATCTATGTTTTAAAGTGGCCCTGTAATATGTTTTATATTGGGGAAAGTCAGCGTGCCTTTAAGGTCCATTTTCAGGAACATGTTAGAGATGTTAAAAATATGCATATAGAAAGTCCATTGGAGTACACTTTAAAGATTTTAATGCAGGGGATGCTTCATTATTAAGTGGGCCCATTTTGGAACACGTTAGTGTGCAAGTTGGAGAGAAGACTGATTTAAAACATAAATTGTTGTATAAAGATATTATTTATATCCTGAAATATAATACTGTGGACCCTATGGGTTTAAACAGGGACCTTGATTGGAAGTATGTGATTAATTGATTAATTGGTCTATTGTTATGTTAATTGGTTTATTGAACTGTGTGTGTGTGTAGATATATATATATATATATATATATATATTTGCTGTGTCTTATTATGTGTTCATTCCTTTGAAGGCTTTTGAGTCAAGGCGCCAGAGTTTTTATTGTATTAAAGATTGTCTTGGTTCTGTGGCAGTGTTTTTTTTTTTGTTTATCAAAACATTTAAAGCCTTTTCATCAATACTATAATTTTGATAATGCAAACAAAAAAGAGATGTTCTCTATATTTTTCCATCTACTTTTCTTATCTTGGAAACCATGTAACATAGACATACTGTCAGTAGCACTTAGTTCAGCCAGGCCTCAGGTTTTATATATGGTGACAAACAATTCACTTCCATGTGCTAGATTTTTAAATATTTGCAGAAATATGAACAATTATACCTGCGCCAACACCATGAGAAAATTTTAGCTGTTTTGATACCTTAATGATGGAATAGCTGGCACAGTAATTTAGAACATCTAGGTTTGAGTTCTAGTTTAAACCCAAACAAATTTAGTACAATGCTGGTAGACTTGGAGCAGGACCTTTGTTCCCAAGCTTGTAAGTGAACTGGCACGTTATTTGAGCTCTGGTTTAAAAAGGAGCAAGTGGGATGCACTTTCTCCTTTTCCTCTGGTTACTTGGTGTATTGTGTACTTGGACTGAGATATGTCAATGCACTTCCTCTGCCCTGATTTGTCTCCTCATTTGTTTAATTTGCAATATATAAACAGCACTGAATGTCTCTCAAACTGTACAATTTACTGTGTAAGTATCAATAAGAATTTTCTCAGGTAGCATGTAAGGATTCAGCTGAAACACTACAATAGTCTCAGGGCCTGGTATTCAAGAATATAGTAAGAAAATGGGTAAATAAAATGTATGTCCTGCATTCAATATGCTGCCAGACTACAATGATATTATTCAGCCATGAATCACAATAACCACATACAACACACATTCAGGGGAGGCTCCTGGTATTTGTTGCTAAGCTGCAGCCCACCCCCCACAAAAAAAAAAGAAAAGAAAGGAAGTTCTATTAAATTAAGAAGTTTGACTGTTATTTTTACGTTAAAATAATAGTCAACTTTCTATTATGTCCCGGTGCTTGGATATCTGCTCATATGCATGCAATGAGTTCCAAGGAGATCCAAAAAATCACATAATCCACTTGCATGGCTGTTTTCAAAGCATCATTAAGTCAGGCATCATCCAGGCATTAAGCTGCTCCACCAATCAGCAGAGATCCTGAGGACATCAGGTACACTTCCCATTGGCTCAGACTGCCTCAAGTGACTGACACAACCTAAGTGAAAGTTCTGGAACCAGGAAGGAGATAATATGCAAATCATGAGCACTGGGGAATAGGAAACTGTTTTGTTTGTTTGTTTGTTTAAAGGCACTCTGCTACTACCATCATGGAGGCATATAAGTGCTTAACTACAGTATGTGTATGTTTGGATATATATGTATGTAAGTAGGTAGGTATTTGGGATGGCAGAAGTATACATGCACTCAGCTGTCCCTGACTCTACAGAATGTCTGTGATTTTTTTACCTCATATTTTGGTGAGCGTCTCTTAAAGTTTGTGGATTTTCAGGCAAGTCAGTGAATATTATAGTCACTAAATAATCATAACATATATTTTAGTTATAGATTTAACAGGATTTAGAAAAGCATGCTAATGCAAAGTTTATTATGCTAGCAAGTTTCTATGTATATAAACACTGTAGCTTCCTAATTTGATCAATTGTCTATTATTTTAGTTTTTCTCCTTGATTCATGAGTTAAGAGATTGAGAGGTATGGGAGTTCAGTGAGTTGCACACTGCATTCTGACAGCAATGCATGGACAAGGCAAATTACCGCATGGCATTTATTTCTGTATGTGTTCATTCATCTGACTAATCAATGACCTGAGGTGTATAGTTTTACATGTGTGTGTGTGTGTGTGTGTGTGTGTGTGTGTGTGTGTGTGTGTGTGTGTGTGTGTGTGTGGAGTGTCTACATGCTCTCAGCCTATTCCTGATTTTACAGAATGCCTCTGATTATTTTTTGCTTTGTATTTTGGTCTGCTCCTGAGAAAGTTTGTGGATTTGTGGATTTTCTGGCAAATCAGTGAAGGCTGCAGTCACTAGTTAATTATGTCATACATTTGAATTTTAGATTTAATAGCATTCAATAAAGCATGTTAATGCAGGCCTGTTATGCTAGCAAGTTCCTACGTATATAAAGGCTGTAGCTGTTCCTTGATTGTGGTCCATTGTCCACCTTTATTTTAGGTTTCTCTTTGATTCATGAGATAAGAGGTTGAGAAGTATGAGGGTGTAGTGAGTTGCACACTAAATTATGACAATAGTGAGATGACAAGTTAAATTCCTGTATGACAGATATTTATGTATGTATTCGTTCGTTCGCCTGCAATCAGAGATCTGAGATGAACATTCACGTAAGTGTTTTTAATCAATGGCTACATGTCAGAGAGAGTGTGTGTGTGTGTGTGTGTGTGTGTGTGTGTGTGTGTGTGTGTGTGTGTGTGTGTGTGTGTGTGTGTGTGTGTGTGTGTGTGTGTGTGTGTGTGTAGCAGAGGTATGGATGCTTTCAGTTGCCCATGATTTTATGGGAGTTCTCTATTTTTGCCTCATATTTGGTCTATTCCTTATAAAGTGTCTTGCATTTTTGGTAAATCTAGGAGGACTGTAGTCACTAGATGATGATGATGATGGATATTCGGATTTCAGACTTAATAGCCTTCAAATAGCATTCAAATGCAATCCCTGTTATTCTAACAAGTTTCAAAGCATAAAGGCAGTATCTGCCCTGAGACTGACCCTTTGCCAACCATTATTTTTATCTTTGCCCTAGATTACTGGGCTGAGGGGTATGGAGGGTGCAGGGGGTTGCATACTGTATTTTAACAGCTGTGGGCCGAGAGAATAAATTCCTGATTGATGGTTATCTATGTAGTCATTCATTCGTTTGATGCAATCAAACATCTTGACGTGCATAGTCAAAACCATGTAAGTGGCTGTAATGGGTGGTCATATGTCTGTGTGTTTGTGTGTAGGCATATACGTATGTATGTGTGTGGGCTTAGATGCTCTCAGCTGTCCCTAATTTTGCAGAATGTTTCTATTTTTTGTATCATATTTTGGTCTGTACTCATAAAGTTTGTGGGTTTTTTTTTGCAAAGTCAACAAGGGCGTTAGTCACTAAGTAATGATGACAGACATTTTAGTTTCAGACCGAACAGCCTTCAAAAAGCTTGCTCATGCAAAGTCTGTTATTCTAGAAAGTTTCTAAGTATATAAACTCAACGGCTGTCAATGATTTTTGTCCTTCGTTCACTGTTATTTTTTTACTTTTTTTTTTATGTGATAAAAATTTGAGATACATGGGGTGAGTGATTTTACAGAGGGTTACACTGTATTCTGAGAGCAGTGAAATGTGTAGATGATAAATTCATGTGTGGCAGTTATATATTTATTCATTCATTTAATTGCAATCAAACTTATGAGGTGTACAGTCACAGTCATATAAGTCACTGTAATTGATGGTGACATCTGTGTATGGGCGGGTTTAAAATAAATTACTGTAGGCAAGTTGTTATTTTATATTACTAAATTCTGATATCTGGCTTTAATTGCTGGTTTCAGGGATTGTCTGTGGATGAATGTGATTGACACTGTTGTCATTTGTTCAAAATAGCTATATTCTGAGCTTTCAGAAGTACTGCACATATTTTTTCATTTTCCATCACAGTCAAATGTCATCATTGTACTCAGTAACTGGCGGTCTGTGGTGGTCTGGGTGAGATGTATGTCATAACAACTGATCACAGGCACAGTGTCTCAAAAAGTAGTGTTGCTGTCTGACAGAGCCTGGTTCTCCTGTTGATGTTTTGGCTGTTCATTCCTTCTGTGTGGAGTCCACATGTACTCCTTGTCTCTGTACAGATTTTATCCTCCTGTTTTGGTGCCCTCCAGGTCCTCAGCTGCATAATATATGGCTCTGGATATTTATTCGGTTACTTTTCATCCCAATCTCACATCAAAGTATTGCAGAAAAGAAAACTATGTATTTTTGGAGGGGTGGAAAGGCAAGCAGTATTCACAGAAAGGATTTACGTAGCCTTGCATTTATCTTCTCATTTTATTTTATTTGTTGAACATTAAGATTTAGACACAACGTATTTTTCCTTGAAAGAAAAAATAAGACTGAATATAGTTAAGTACTCATGATTTTTTTTCAGGCCATCATTAAATCAAAATCTAAATCTAAATCAAAACCGCTGCAGGGATAGCCACCCAGTGGTGTAAACCTTGGCTCTAGATGATTGTCACTGTTGAAGTAACATCCTGACCATGTGTAAAAATGTGAAAAAGGGGTTGAGGATGGGTGGACTAAATCAAAAGTTTGTAAAAAAGCGCTAAGATGCTCTCAAAGCCTCTAGAATGTTATGACTTCCCAGCTTTATTCAGCTACGTTCTCCAGACTTAATTACAATAGAGTCATGCAAGTTAGAGTAATAAAAGCAAGAAGGGTTCTAGAAAGTAAGAAAAAGTATTAAAAAAAGGAAGAAAGAAGTAATGTAGTTCAATGCTGTGGGGCCAGGATGAGGGCGAGGACAAGGGAGGTTACAGGGGAAATTCTGGCAGCCAAACATCTAAGGTGTACATGGTCAGTAAAGTGGCTATGATTAGTGGGCAGACACACACACAGACACACACACACACACACACACACATATATATATATATATATATATATATATATATATATACATATATATATATACATATATATATATATATATATATATATATATATATATATATATATATATATATATATATATATATATATATATATATATATATATATATACATATATATATATATATATATATATATATATGTATATATATGTATATGTATATATATATATATATATATATATATATATATATATATATATATATATATATATATATATATACATACACACACACACACACACACACACACACACACACATGCGCACGAGCACACACACACGCACACACACATGCACACACACATGCACACGCGCGCACACACACACACACACACACACACACACACACACACACACACAACACACACACACACACAGAGGCAGACTGAGGATGGAAGTGAATGACCCCTCTATTGTTTGATCATAGGTAATGGTTACTGATCTGCTGTAATAAAGCCCCACCCTGTTGCATTTGGCCCCATCCATTCAGTGGTTTCTGGCAACCCCCTCACATGTACATACACACTCACACTCACACACACACACACACACACACACACACACACACACACACACACACACACACACACACACACACACACACACACTGCTTTGAAATCACCAGCCTGCACTGCACACATTCACATTCTTTTTGCTGAATGGTGCACAGGAGACCCTAGTATTTAGTAGTGTACCAGCAGTTTTGTGCTTGGGAATAACATCCAACACTGCATAGCATGACACTGTTAAATAGTGCACTTAAGTAAGGCAGCTGACCTTTATACATTATGCCTCACTAAGAAGTTAGATGTACATACTTGATAAAGCTTGATCTACATAGCTAGACAGCCTTACCTCACTTTGCTGTGGTCTGCCGTTGTGACTGACCATGATTCATAAAGAATTCACAGTCTGTTTTCATGACTGTGGAACAGGGTTCATTACCATATCACATACGATCTGGTGCCATGTGAACTCCCCTCTGTGGGAGTTTATTAGCATCATAGTTGGGGAGCAACAAGTTAGTGTGTAGTTGCAGGTTTAGCTGCACTGTAAAGAACTCTGTTTTCCATAGGGATTGTCCTGCAATGCAGTGGAGGTGGTTATAGTAGTGCTTTTTTTTGTATTTATTTGTTATACAACATACAAATAAGGGAGGAGACCACTGCAATAAGAGGCAAAGCAACATTGTGCAATCTACCATTACTACTCCATAGTTAATCCCAGCAGGACTAACCAGTACTACGACGGTGCTAGCTTCTTGAATGGAGTATGGTCATGGACTAGGTTGACCTGCACTGGAATTTGAAAGTTAGGGTGCATGCATTACACAATATAGCATGATCACACAATGAGTGTTCCAACTCATCTTCCCTATCATCAAGTATCTCTAGTATAAATGGTGAACAGGGAGGGGGTAGTTTGTTTACATGCTTTATTACACAAAAGCACATCAGGATGGGTAGCAGCATTACAAAATATAAATGAACTGATTAACAGACAGACTACACAGACATACATGCTTACATCTCAACAGCTTACTACAAAATGGCAGTCAGGTTCGTGCATGCTCAGTATTTATACACTTGTGCAACCCCCTAGAAAGCTTCTTAAAGCCATACACACATATTTATCTACATCCTCCATCTTAAATAGATTGCCAATGAAATGACATTGGAATAAGACATGCAATAATATAGACATTAGAAACAAACACAATGTTCATGTCCAAGTTGCTGTGTATCTGTAGCATGGTCTTGAAATATGACCTGATCTATTAATATAGTTATCAGAACTGGGTTTAGCAACAGGGACCATCTTCATTGAACAACTCATATCAGGAATTCCAGGATTCATCTCAGGAACAGGGATATTCACTGGAACGTCCACTGGAACTGGAACACTGGACAACTCACTCTGAGATAAAGAGTCTTTCTCACAGGCTAGGTGCTGTGGTACAGACTCGGACACTGGCATCAAATGTTTCTGATTCTGCCCAAACTCTACTCTTTGTGATTCCACAATGTACAATCTCAGCTCTTGACAAACACTTTTCACGACTCCAATCTAATCATAACCTTTGCACATTTGCATTCTTACTGTCTCTCCTTCATGTACTGGATTGAACGGTTTGCTGGACTTGTTGTAATAAGACTTCTTGGCTAGGCACTTCTTTAACAGATGGGCTTTCACTAATCTGTTATTCTTAGCACTTGGAACCAATAAACTAATGACTAGTAATGTAATTCTGGTTTGTCTTGACAGAAGTCTCTGGGCAAGTGAGCCAAGATGTTTACCACAAGGAATATTTCTAAGATTCAAGAGATTCAGGAAAACATCACTATTATCTCATTTCGACTTCTCTCATAATGGTTTCGCACTTTGAACTGCATGTTCTGCCAAACCATTTGACTGTGGATAATCAGGACTACTCATAACATGGATAAAGTTGCACTTTTCAGTGAATCTTTTGAATTGCTGACTAGTAAACGGTGTACCATTGTCAGAAATAACTGTGCAGACTACCATGGACTGCAAAATGACACTTCATCTTAGTAATGACAGTATAAGACCCTAGATTAGGAAGTAGGTCAATCTCAAACCAGTTGGAATAAGAGTCTACTAACACCAAGTTATGCTGACCATTCCACTCGAAAATGTCAGTGGCTATTGTCAACCAAGGTAGTTTGGGAATCTGGTTTAGCTGAAGTGTTCCTTCTGTTGCTGTGTCTTTGTACTATTATACACAGAACAAGATGAAAGTACTCTCTCAATGTCTTGTGACATAGAAGGCCAAAATACTGGAACTCTCGCCCTCCTTTTAGTAGAGTCAGTTCCTGGGTGGCCATGATGCAAGACAGTAATACACTCTTGCTGCAGGGACTTTGGAACAATTACTTTTGGATCATTCATAACGATACCATTGTCAGACAAAATCTCATCTCTGTAAGGAAAATAAGGTTGCACTTATTGAGGTAAACTAGATTCCTTTGACAGCCATCCTTGATTGATAAAGTGGTTGAGCTTCTGTAAAACTGGATCTGAGGTTTTATGACTCATCAAGATGTGTGGAAGAAAAATGTCTCCCATCCATGACTTCAAAATCAAGGTTCTCATTGTCATGCTGTTCAGTGGTATTTCTGGGTGATCTGGCTAATGTATCAGCAAGATAAAGAAGTTTGCCTTTCATGTAGACAAGATTGAAATTGTACTTCTGCAATCTTAACATCATACATTGCAATCTGGCTGGAGCTGAATGCATAGGCTTTATCAAAATAGTGACTAGAGGTTGGTGGTTTGTTTCGATTTGGACAGGTCTACCATAAATATAATCATGGAACTTCGAACATGCAAACACAATTGCCAAGAGTTCTTTCTCTATCTGAGCATACTGTATTTCAGTTTGAGTTAGAGATCTGGACGCATAGGCAACAGGTTGACCCTCTTGAAGAATGACTACATCAAGACCAAATTTCGAAGCATCACAAGAAAGATTAACTTGTTTGTGAACATCATGGTATCTTAGAGTTGGTGGCATGGCAATTCTCTGTTTCAGGACATCAAATGTTCTCTGGTGCTGTTCCAACCATGATCAGGATACATCTTTTCATATTAGCTCTCTAAGCAGTGCTGCTAGTTGGCTTAAGTCTGAAATGAACTTGCCTAGACAGTTAACCATGCCAAGAAAACATTGAAGGGCTTGGACATTGTCTGGAGATGGCATCTCAAGAATAGATGTTTGCTTGGAAGGGTCTGGTCATAAGTCTGAAATGGTAAACAAATGACTAACATAAGTAATTTCTCATAACTAGAGCTTGAACTTCTGAGGATTCAACTTAAGATTCACTTGACATGCTCTTTCTAGAATTTCTTGAGGTTTCTGTCATGCTCAGCTTCACCATTACCTCCTAATAGAATACCATATACTATAATAGCACAATGATACTCAGAAAAAAATTGCTCCATTGCACATTCAAAGACTTCAGAATTTATCCCAAATGGCATTCTCAAAAATCTGTACCTGCCAAAAGGAGTACTGAGCATAGTGAGCAACGACGATTTCTTGTCAGGCAAAATTTGCCAAAATGAACTCTTTGCATCTAAGACAGAAAAAACAGTGCATTTGGAATCAGAGCTGCAACTTCTTCAACTGTATGCATTGGATGATGAGGTGTTTTCAGTGCTTTGTTCAAATCTTGTGGATCAATACATATTCTGATATCACCTGAGCTTTTCTTATGAGCTACCACCATGGAGGATGCCCACTCAGTAGGTTCTTCAACTGGACAAATTACACTTTGTTGCACCATTGTATCTAGCTCACCTTTGATTCTGTTCTACATAGCTACTGGAAATTTCCGAACTGGGCTGACATCTGGGTCTAACTTCATGGAGTACACAACTGGAAGCTTGCCTAGTTTGTCTTCGAAAACTTCAGCATAGGTAGAGAAAATATACTGAGTGAAATTAGAACACTGGTCTTTTAAACTAATATGATGGACTTCCTTATTAAATGAAAGCAGTCCCATTTTCAAACTGTCTCTGAGCCCTAATAATGACTGCATGTGCCTTTTGACCACATAAAATATCAAGTCGTAGCTGCTCCCAGCAAAGTAACATGAAAGTTCTACTGAGACTTCAGTTTGAATTTCTTCACCACCATAAGCAACAAGCTTCACACACTTTGCCAAATTAAGCTTCTCACCAGCACATACTCTAGCAAATGTTTCTGCAGACATAACATTGCACTTTGAACCTGTGTCAACTTTGAGATCTATGGGTCTTCCATTTATCTGAACAGTACAAAATACTTCATTCTCTGCCCTTAAATCTACTGCATTGTCTGTTTCATGAAGCACTGACACACCATCAACATAAAAAGTAGGGTTACAGCTTTCTAACTGATCAACTAGTTTCTTACAGTGTTCCATTTTAATAAAAGAATGCTCTTTATTTGATTTACAAAACCTTTTGAAATTATTCCACTTATTGCATCTGTGACACTGCTGACCAAAAGCTAAACATTTTTCTCTTTTGGGCTCATGACGTGTACCACAATTATGACAGTTGACTATAAAACTGGGTGGAGACACATTCTTTGAGTTTGCTGACTCATTCTTATGCTTCACTGAGACTGTGTGTGCTCTGTAACTTGCTAGAAAGCTATGGGGTTTCCCAGTGACTGTTGCAGGGCTTACAGTTGCTTCCATATGCTTGGGCCTGTTTCTTTTAGCCATGTGCAGCATACTATCAAAATGGGCTTTAGAAATTACTGGAAGCATGCATCTCTCATTTATCAGCATATTTGTGTGCTTTTCTGTAAGCTCATAAATCTGACAAATCTCAGTGGCCTTATTCAAAGTTAAATCACTGTCATGAAGCAAAATCTTTCTCACAGCATCATCTTTAATATCACACACAAGTCTGTCTTTTATCAACTCAGCCCTTAAATCACCAAATCTGCACGTTTTAGCTTTGTTTCTCAAATCAGTTATATATGTTGCAAAAGTTTCACCAGACTTTTGATCCCTTGTATAAAATGAGTTACTTTCCACTGTAACATTCGTTTGGGGGATACACATTTCTTTAAATTTACTTTTTAAGCATTTGTGGTCTTCTATTGACTCTGCCACTACAACTATATGATGGTTTCCCCCCTCTCCTGCAAAGACAGCAGGTGCACACACAAATTAACATTCCCTTTCTATGGCTTCTGAACCAGTTAATTAAGGAGAATAAATGCCTTTGTGCAGTCATCTTTATCAGAAAATCCAGCCTGTATGAAAATGTTGCACTCTTGCTCAAACACTCTGCAGTTCTCTGCAATATTATTGGCAAACACAAGTGGCCTGGTTTCCAAAATCTGTCTGCCATGTCAACAAATTATGCCCAAACACTGAAAAATATGGCCTTTGTATTTATGTGCAAACAAGCTGCTATATGTGCCTGTAATAACATTCAAATGCACAAGAAACACTTTGAAATACTGTACTTTGCGAAATATGCTTTGAAATGGCTGTATTTTATGAAATAACTGTACTGTAATACTGCACTAGCATGCAAACACTTCATATACTTCAGACAAATCGAATACCTTTGATTTTTGTGAAAAAGTAGGGGTTTGCAAAAAATGCAGTCGTTTCCCTTATTTTATTCATTTTATGCGATTTGGACTTTATTTCAAACATTTTCTGTGGTTATTTAAAATATTTCTGTTAATATATCATAGTTTTGAATATTTCTGTTACTTATAAATTCATTTAGAGCATTCTGAATGCCTCATTTCACATTTTGTGAATAAGAAATAGTTTGAACAAGTTTTAATACCTGAAATTCGTTTCTGACCTGTTTTGCAAGTTATACGGGCAGCAGGGATGATTCACTTCTTTATAGTCCTCCAATCTTAACTGAGTGCCTCTTGGTGTTGAATCTGGATCCTATTCTGGCATCATTTCACTCATCTCTCTCTAGTATGGATGATAAACAGGTGGGGTAGTTCGTTTACATGCTTTATCACACAGAAACACATCAGGACGGGTAGCAGCATTACAAAATATAAACAAACTTATTAACTAACAGACAGACTACACAGACACACATGCTTACATCTCAACAGCTTACTACAAAGTTGTAGTCAGGTTCACACATGCTCAGTAATTATACACTTGTGCAAGCCCCTAGAAAGCTTCTTAAAGCTGTACACACATATTGATCTACAGTCTGGATCACTGTCTAATTAATTTTTTGAATCACTAAGGGCTTTGTACACCATTCGATGTGTGCACACACTCAATGAACCCTGCCCAAGTCAGTATGTTATGGCAGTATTAATACAGATATTGGAATGCTGCATTTTTCACACTTAATAATAAGCAACTAGTAACAGCGCTGGTATAGTACATTCATAATTTTACTTAGATAAATCAGTGTATTGTTCTTCTTCCACATTTTACAGTCTATCCCTCTAGACTGTGTAGCATAGTTGGTTATGAAAATATGAATATAAATATGAAAATAATTCTAATAAGTTAGAAACAATTGTTTTTAACACCTTTACTGAATTATCACTTAAGCCATAATCAAAGATACATTTATATAAAAGAAAACAAACATGCTCACAGTTACAAACATTATACATCACATATAATCCTTTACACAATTATCATCAACCCAACATGGCATAAATTGCTCAATTTCTGCCTTCCCTTAAACCTCACTCCTCTTCCAAAGCATTATTCTACGTGTATTGTTCCCACAGTTTCCATTTTTCTGTATGTAGTATGCTCTTACAAAGCAAAGCAGATCCATAACCTGGAAGCTGGCTCTGGAAGCCCAGAATGAAAAGTTGATGAAATGCTGATATTCCTTCTTCCGCAAGGCAGAAAATGAAAGGCTGCAACTTACAAAAACTTTCTTGCTTTAATAACAAACAAAAATCTCCTCAAGCGCTTTTGCTCAGCCTGGTGCTGAGCTTTTTCAAGATACAATAAAATTAAGCTGGTTGTTTTTTATATACATAGTCAAAACTTGACCAATAATTCAATTAGTAAAAGAGAAGGTCTAATTAACCCTTCAAATTACTTGCTGGTACAAAACCTGCTTGCAGGCAAACCATTACTAAGCACAACTCAATACAATGTCCAACAAAGCATATGCATAAACTTAATAGTCAATTGTTGGTATACACACAGATTGCCATAAAAAAATATACAGTGTTAAAAATATGCAATATTAAAACTATACAATGTTAAAACAATGTTCAAAAGCCAATACTATACACATACTAGTATGTTAAAAATGTGGATGCTTGCAGTATTAGCAGCGTCCTGAGGTTAAGGAAGGCTAAATTATGAATTTTCGGTTTTCCAGTGTTTTCAGGGTTTACATATAGAAACAAAATTTTGCTGAATAAACAGCAGATTTAAACATTTTTAACATACTAGTATGTGTATAGTATTGGCTTTTGAACATTGTTTTAACATTGTATAGTTTTAATATTGCATATTTTTAACACTGTATATTTTTTTATGGCAATCTGTGTGTATACCAACAATTGATTATTAAGTTTATGCATATGCTTTGTTGGACATTGTAGTGAGTTGTGCTTAGTAATGGTTTGCCTGCAAGCAGGTTTTGTACCAGCAAGTAATTTGAAGGGTTAATTAGACCTTCTCTTTTACTAATTGAATTATTGGTCAAGTTTTGACTATGTATATAAAGAACAACCAGCTTGATTTTATTATATCTTGAAAAAGCTCAGCACCAGGCTGAGCGAAAGCGCTTGAGGAGATTTTTGTTTGTTATTCTAGCAAGAAAGTTTTTGTAAGTTGCAGCCTTTCATTTTCTGCCTTGCGGAAAAAGGAATATCAGCATTTCATCAACTTTTCATTCTGGGCTTCCAGAGCCAGCTTCCAGGTTGTGGATCTGTTTTGCTTTATTGGTGCTTTTCAATTGTTCTTGGTTTTTAGTATGCTCTTACCCTTTTTTAAAGATGCCACTTCCAGTTTTTTTATCTCTGTTACAGTATTCAATACTTCAAATATGGTTGGTTTAGACTTTGATTTCCATTTTCTAGTAATTGCTATTTTTGGCAGCCACCATAATTAAACTTAACAAGGACTTAACAACATCTAAGTAATTCAGATCCTTTATCCCAGCTCAAAAAATAATTTCCTTAGTTACACCCATTTGCTCATCCAATATTTCTGACAGAGTACTCTGTGGGGATTTTTTTATACTCTGCCATCTCATTATACTCCCAAGACTTCTGTTCGCAGTTGTCTCTTTCTTCCCCATCACACCTCCAACATTCCCATCCACCAGAGGAAAAATTCTTTGGAGTCTGCTTGGGGTATAAAAATAATTATACAACCAGTTCCAAGGAAAAATACTAACTGTTCTAGATTTTCTTGCATAATAGGGAGCCACATATATGTTCTCTCACTGTTTCCTTGTGAATTGCTTATCCAATTTATCTTCCCTATCTTTGCTAACCCTCTCTGATTGATTCCTGTAGTTATCATGCAATATTTTATATGCCCTACTAATTATCCCTTTTTAACAGCAGCTTATGTTCTAAATTCAGCTAAAACCTCTACTAGAGCAGGTCTTTCAATCAGGATTCCACCAGCTCTTTGTCTGTACTTTAATATCAATCCTTGATAGGAAAGGCAGTCTGTAGCCTGCAGTCCAAATGTCTTCTCTCTTATTGCTTGAATTTCCCCCTGCTTTATCAGCATCCCTTTCCACTTTAAATTATAGCTTTCTGATTGTTTTATGTATATGAGCCTTAACTGTATAGCCATAAAATATCCCCTTAAATCGGGTAATCCTAAACCATCTTGTTCTGTTGGAAGGATCAACATATCCCACTTGATTCTTCTCCTCCCAGATAAAATCCTTCTACTCTTTATTAATCATTGTTTAAAACTTCTACTCTGCCAGATAAAAATATACCTGACCCGTATATAAAACCAAAGGGACTAAAACATTTTCACTGCTTGTATCTTGCTATCCATATCCATAAACAAGAGTTATCAGTCTCTCAGTTTTTGTATTATCTTTTGTTTTGTCTCTTCCCACATATCGTTAGCTGCCATAACAGAATTCTTTTTAACCCGTACTCCTAAATACTTAATTCTATCCTGTCCCCATAAATATGGGCATTGCTGAACCAATTTCAGTTTGTTTTTCATTAATTTTATATTCTGACAGACTTGAAACTGTCTCAGAATATTCCACAACACTGAGATATCCTTTTCAGGTTTTATCAGGTAAAAATAATACCGTCTGCAAATAAAGTTGACTTTTCTTGATTACCATATCGATTATATCCTTGAATGTTTGAGTCCTTTATTTTCTTTGCCATTGGCTCTAAGTATATTGCAAATAATAAAGGGGTAAGAGGACAACCCTGCCTTGCTCCTCTGTTCAGATGCAACGTATCAGAGAAGAACCTTCCCACTTTGATTTTTGCCTCCAATCCGTCATATATCCTCTTAATGAACTTTATTAGTGTATCAAGGAATGCAAATGCTTTCATTGCCCTACTCATTAAGTTCCAGCTTACTCTGCCAAATGGCTTCTCTGCATCAAGATAAGTAAGACACAATTGTTAATACTAAAATGACAATAGTTCATTCAAGGTCTTTATTAAAACTTGCATACTTTCTAGCTCCTCAGCTGTTTCCTTCAAGGAGAATAATCACATTATTTAAATGCATGGCAATTTAACAATAGTTAAAAAAACATTAAAAAACAAAAAATAAAATACTACAGAAAAAACAATCTATTTAAAGAAACGGTACTACAAAATTCCCTTATATAACATCTTCCAAGTACATTTACTATTTAAACCATAAAGTTGTGAAGTATTAAACTTTAAAATAAACAATGTTTCTTTATACAAAATGTAGCCCCCAATATTACACCCTTCCCTCACATTTAAAGTTAACTGTTGTAAAACCATATTCTCCAGCAACAGTATATTGCTATTATGATATTGAAAAAAATACATAGCTACAGGACAGCTTTCTTTACTATGTTTTATATCTCTGTTATGTTCTTGCAGCCTGATTTTAAACTTTCTACAGGTTTGGCTTATATATACCAAATCACAAAGAGACTTTACGGCATTCCTGGATTAAATGTTATTTCAAAGTTGTACATGAGGCTTACTGCTTCGGACATACCACTGCACACTTTTAGCTGACACACCTCACATATAAATTTTTTTTTCCATATAGTGAACTGCTGAGGGTTCAAAGAACTTGCAACTCGAGAAAGGACTTTCTGACAGATGCTACGGCAGTTCTGCAAAGTTATATTGAGTATGGCTATAATAAGAATGAAGTATTGAAGCCTTATAATAACACTTCTGTTTTAAGTATTAAAGAATTATTAGTGCAACCTCAAGCTTTGTATCGACAAGTTGAGTACTATTACACGTACACAGGAGGTAAACAGGATGTTGCACCAAAATTTTGTGTTATAGATTATAATGTCATTACAGATATTATGATTCAAAAGACGAAAAAATGTTGGAAGTACATTGTAGATTATGTGCTTTTAAGAAAATTATTCCGAAGTGCTTTCCAGTTTCATACAGGAGAGGCAGGAATATTATGGATTTTCTTTTTTAGTTCATAGATCATAGTTAATAAGAGAGACGTTAGGAGTACTGTCCATATGCAATCCAGGGGAACTTTCACCTGTGGATTTTACTGCAGCTGTTATGCATTTGTCAGTGAAGTTCAAAAGATCAATAATAAGATGACATTTTTTCATTTGGTACCACAACAGTTATATAATAATAATAATATATATGTCTTAAGGTAGCCACGTTGTTTGGTGTATTTAGGACAAACCTGTAGAAAGCTTAAATAAGCAACTACAAGAACATATTAGAGATATAAAAGAGATATAAAACATAGTAAAGAAAGCAGTCCTGTAGCTATGCATTTTTTTGCAATATCATATGGGTAACAGAATGTTGCTGGAGGCTACACTCTTAGGTTCATAGGTTCATAGGTTCATACTAGGCTATCTGCCCTAGAGCATTTATAAGCCTAGCCAGAGTGTGTTTGGCTTTCGCCACCCATTTTAAATTAATTTTGCTATGCCCTTTTTCGAGGTTAGTATACTGTGCCTCTGTCTAACAGTGACACAGAAGTGATACCCGGGGTAAACCTACGATCTCCCATCCACTCATCAAGATTCCTCTTGAAGAGAGTCAATGAGGGACTCTGCCTAACCTGGACTGGGATTTTATTCCAGAGTGAAGGGAGCCTCTGGGTTATGAATCTGTCCCTCCAGCATGTCCTATTTATTTCAGTGCTGAGGTTCAAGTCTCTCGAGCGTGAGCTCGATGGGATTTGGATTTTCTGAGGTGCAGTATGTCCATTAATTCCGGGTTGGACATGGCTTTATACGTCATGCACAGATCGCCTCTGAGCAGGCAGTATGCCACTGAGTAGAGCTGGAGTTTCCTTAACTGGGCAGCATATGGCATCTGTTTGAGCCCTTTGATCCTCTTGGTGAGGTACTTTTGGGGTCTTTCCAGTTGCTGCAGGTGTCTGGTAAGGTACATCCCAAAAGGGGCATTGTACTCAATTATAGGCCTGATGAGGGATGAGTAAAGAGGCACGATGACCTCCCCTGATCTAGATGAGAATCCCTTCATAATTAGGTGGGCTATATAAAATGTTTTTCTAACCACTTTGGCCATGTGGTTGTCAAATGAGAGATTGCTATCAACTTGGGTCCCCAGGTCCCTAATTACTTCTTCTGTACTTAATGGATTACCACCTATGTGGTAATTTGTGGGCACTTTGTTTTTGCTAAAGGGGATGACTATACACTTTTTGGCATTTAGCTTGAGGCCATGGCTCTGGCACCAGTTGTCTGTTTCTATGAGGCCCTTTTGGAGGATGCTTGTGTCGGCTGGAGAATCTTACAACAGTTAACTTTAAATGAGAGGGAAGTGTGCAATATTGGGGACTATCTTTTATATAAAGAAAAATTACCTCTGATTATTCTCTGTACTGCACTACAATGTTCATTGTGTACATTAATTTTTGTATATGTGATTTTGTTTGTTTCCTCGGAGCTTATCTCCCCGTGCCTCTACTGAAAATGGACATGTATCCAGTTAGACTAGCCCAGTCAAGAAATGTAAAATAAAAATAAATAAATAGATAATTCCTGCATGCTTGTGTGCATGTGTGTCGGGATACCCAAGAAAAAAATTTGGCCATAATTTCTTTTACTTTATATTACAGTTAGATATATACCCCATATTCTTTGGTGGTCTAAGCAGAATGTGTGTGAAAGCAATTGATCATGACACAATGGCACAGCAAGTAGCATTGCCATGTCGCACTGCTTGGTTATGTGGTTGAGTTCTTCTTGGCTGTGGTTCCTGCTGTGTGGGGTCTGCATAGTCTCATTGTCTCTGAGTCAGTTTTATCCAGGTGCTTTGGTTTCCCCTAACATTTCAAAGATGTAGGGGAACTGGCATTCCTCCAATTTGCCTGTAGGTAACTGTATAGCGCAGCACAACAATGCAGGCAATAACACTGCCACCTTACAGTAAGACGTCCTCTGGTTCAGTTCTTGGCTGGAATGCTTTCTATGCAGAGTCTGCATTTCATCCCTGTGTTCATGTGCATTTTCTCTGAGTGCTCATGCTATTGTCCACATTCCAAAGACATGTGAAAGCTGGACTGGCAATTCTATAAACTGTTTATAGATGTTTGTATAGTGTGTATGTGCTAGAGAAGAAATACCTAGCAATCGACTTCCTTTCCCTGCTTGCCTAGCAAACTCTGTGGATGGCATTGGCTGTTCCTGGGGTCTCTATAGCAGTTGGATGTAACTCAACATTACATGAGGAATGGAAGTGTGCAGTGTGTGTGTGTTTTTATGTGCACACACATCTTCATTTCAGGAAGGATCAATTGTATAACTGCTGCTCAGTGTGTCTTAAACCTGAATGTAATGTTATGCATGCTTAACTTTGAAAATAATGTTATGTTTTGTAAAGTGTTTTATAATAAGTAGTATATGTGCTAAATGCTGGTATTGCTTCTGACTGTAATCTGCTTGAAACTGTTCAATGTACATTATTATCTTGGAGCTTTTCTCCCTGGGCCTCCGCTGAAAATGGACATGCATCCAGTCAGACTATCCCGGTCAACAAATGTAAAATAAAATAAAATAAATAAGAAAATTTGTTTAAAGTTTAATACTTAAAACCTTATAGTTTAAATAGTGAATGAATTTGGAAAAGTGTTATATAATAGAATGTTAAAGTACTATTTCTTTTAACAGATCTTTGAATTTCTGTATGTGGTTGCTTTTGTATGTGTTTTAAGCAAGCAGTAATGCCCAACAAGGCATGTGTTATGGGGCCCACTGCCGCAGGCAGAGGGTCTCTATACCCCTGGAAGGGTGTTATTTACACAGTAACACACACCCTGGAGGGCATTACTGCACTTAGAGAATGGGCTGTACATAAAATGTTTGTGTTGTACTTACTTATTGTTTTTTTATTACTATATTATTTTATATATATATTTTTTTATGTAAAGTAGTTCCTCCTCCTAATGTTTCAGACTTACTGTATTACATGTAAATGGTGTTGGAGGAAGTATGTTACATCTGAAATATCTTCTTCTTCTTTCTGCTGTTTCCATTAGGGGTTGCTGCTGTGGATCATTTGTTTCCATTTCTTCCTGTCCTCTGTATCTTGCTCTGTCACACCAACCACCTGCATGTCCTCTCTCACCACAATTATAAACCTTATCTTAGGCCTTCCTCTTTTCCTCTTACCTGGAAGCTTCATCCTTAGCATCCTTTTCCCAATATACCCAGCATTCCTCCTCAGCAAATGTCCAAACCAATGGAATCTCTCCTCTCTGGCTTTGTCTCCAAACCATCCAACCTGAGCTGACCCTCTAATATACTGATTCCTAATCTGGTCCATCCTCATCACATCCAGTGCAAATCTTAACATCTTTAACACTGCCACCTCCAGCTCTGACTCCTGCCTTTTTGTCAGTGTCACCACCATCTCCAACCCATATAACATAGCTAGTCTCACTATCTCTTGTAGACCTTCCCTTTCACTCTTACTGGTACCCGTCTGTCACAAATCACTCCTGGCACTCTTCTCTACCCACTCCACCCTGTCTGTACAATCTTCTTCACCTCTCTTCCACACTCACTATTACTCTGAACTGTTTACATCTGAAATATAACATTTTCAAAAAATATCTAGACATTTACTTCATTTTTTGGTCTCATACTCCTAAAATGTGTGGTTTGCTGCCATTCATTGGGGTTTGAAGTCACTAAATAATGACACACATTTGAGTTTCAGACTTTATTTCCTTCAGAAAATGCATACAAAAAATGGAATAAGCTATTTTTTACCATGGAGGAAAGACTATATATAATTAAAATGATTATATTCCAGAAAATTCTGTATTTTATATAAGCTTGCTCGCTACCTCCACCAAAATCATATTTAAAACAATTTGATGAGTTAATAACAAAATTCTTATGGTACCCTAAAAAAACCTAGAGTTGCCCTAAGACATCATTTTGACAAATGGGAAGAAGGTGGAATGGGCTTACCAGATTTAGAAGGATATATACAATCATCAGCTTTAAAAACAGTTTCACTGTGGTTAAACAAAGAATATACTTCCAAATGGAAACTAGTACATGAAAAAATGTGATTAAAAACTGTTCATGATACAATAAATAAACATATGGAAATAGTACCGAATAGCTTACTTTGGTTATTGAAGGAATATATGGCAACAGGGAAACACAAAATATAAATTTTAAATACATTATCAATACCCTAAAGTTAGTAAAAAACAGCATCCGCAGCAATTGTAGAACCAAACGAATAATAAAAAGCTTACGCCTCTTGCTATGTAGTCTTGGGAACCGGCACCAAATTCCTTCAATGGTAAAACCAAGGTACTAAGCAAAAGAATGTTGCACTCGTAAAATAATCCAAGATTTATTTATAAAACGACACAGTGAGTTTAGCGCTTTCACCTGTATACACACCAGGCTTCCTCAGAACTAACTGCTACTTTGTTTCAAACAGGTTTAAAATACTTTTTTGGCGCCAAAACCATACATACAATTTAAAGGCATACCGACACCAAATACATTGAAGTACATTTAAAGCTTTGCCATACTTCTAAAAAAATCATCGCTAAATTGTGATCACACTAAGATACACCAATTTAAATTCATCAACTTATTATATAGTATATATATATATATATATATATATATATATATATATATATATATATATATTTATATAAAATATACAACAAAATATATGTGAAAAATTCTTTGCTTTGTTTATGTGTGCAGATACAATATTACTGACCATTTCAAAAAAAAAATATATAACCACAACTTCATTAAATGTTAGAATCTTTAAGTGATGATATAATAAAAATATAATAAAATATATTATGTATTTCTATTTAAAATTTATGCCTAGATACTGATGTTTTTACTTTAATAAAGGTTTTAAAGAAATATTATCATTCAACCCAGGGAATGTGGAGGCATCCGTATATAATTACCGCCACATTTCATGAAATGACAACTGCCCTTTACAATCCCCACCTCTAGGATCCGACTTAATAATATCTATTATACCAAATGTGAACTTGTGCTCTTTTCCAACCTGGTTTGTAAGTCTGCAAAGTGCATTCTTTTCGTCACACTTTTTAATACAATACATGTGGTCGTAGATTTGTTTATTAAAATGCCTCTCGGTCTTTCCAATGTAGAAAGCTGGGCATAAACTACAAAGAGCAATATAGACCACATATTTTGTTCTACAATTGCCATGTTGAAATTTAATATTAGACCGGGGTATATTTTTTAGTTTTACTACCTCTTTGTTATTAATCAAATAACAGTAGTTACAATTTCCACATTTGTAAGTGTGTGTGGGTACATGAAATATTCTAATAGGTCCCTTTTCTAAGATTCTTTTAAGGTTAGGGCCCATTTTGTTAACAAAACTTGGTCCATTCCCCACTATACTTGAAATATATGTATCTGTTTGAATAATATTCCAATTATTTCTTAATATTTCTTTCACCATAAAAGTGTGAGGTCCATATTCAAGAATACACGCTCAACTTACTCGACTTAGGGCTAGAATAGTTTATAAGATTGTTACTAGAAGAGTTTCTATAGGTTAATCCTAATAATGGTATATATTTCGTACCCCACCCTTTCACTACTTGCCTCTTTACTTTATCCATCATTTTAAAATCATATCCTCTGTCCTTAAATAAAGAAGTTATAAATTCAACTTCTTCCAACATATAAACATAAGAAGATGTCATCCTTATAGCTCGTATTAATTGACCTTTGTATATGTTCCTCAACAGACATTTAGGATGGTTACTTGTATATTCAAGAAAACTATTGTTAAAGGCTGACTTCCTATATGTTCTAGATGAAAATTGATCATTATCTTTAAAAATAAACATATCAGGATATGCCAAACCTGTCTGATTATGTAAACAAGTAAATTTAAGAAAATCACTACTAAAATTAATATAATTTAAAAATTGATGTAGGTATTCCTCAGTGCCTTCCCATAGGATGTAAATGTCATCTAGGAAGCGTGAATAATATTTAATATTTCTGTAATATTCACTTTGAAAGACAATCGACTCCTCCCAATCAAGCATGACCAAATTAGCAAACACGGGGGCACAAGCCGCCCTCATAGCTACACCTCTTTTTTGCCTAAAAATTTCCCCTTCAAAATAGATGTAATTATGATCAAGGACTGTACTCACCAAATCCATAATGAGACAAATTTTATCCCATTCATAATCTCCATATTTCCTCAAACTTCTAACAAAAGATTCTAACCCATCACCTTTCGGAATACATGTATATAAATCAATAATGTCAATAGTGACAAATCTTAAACCTTCTTTAAATGTGGTGATGGGGAATTGGGAAAGAAATTCCCAAGAATCCTTCATTAAATGGGGAATTTTACCATAAATATTTTTAAGCATGCTATCAATGGCCACACCTAATGGGAAGGTTTTGGATCTGCTCCCTGAGACGATTGGTCTAAACGGCGGATCATTTATATCTTTATGAATTTTAGGAATACCTACTAATGTAGCCATCACTGGATCTTCTACTCTTAAAAAAATTATATATATATCTAAATCTATATGTTTATCTATCAAAAACTCTTCAATATGTGAATTAATTCTTCTATAAGCTAAATTAACCTCATTTAATGAAACCACTTCATAATTGTCCGTAGAATGTAACATATCAAATATCTTAGACGAATAATTCAACTGATCATACATAACTATACCGCCACCTTTATCGGGCTTCATTACTCGTATAGTCCTGTCATTCCTCAACTCATTTAAAATCATCTCCTCGTCATTAGATAGATTGCTTTTTACTTTCTTGCCCCTAAGTTTATTATTCAATTGATATATCTGTTTAACAACAGATTTTTCATAAACTGCCATAGTTGGATGATTTACTGGCATGAATGTACTTTTCTTTTTCAATGTATTAGAACCGTTTTCATTATTTGATGCCACATCTACTTTCTTATTATTGAACATAATAGCTAGGTTTAATTTCCTAGTATATAATTTAACTTGACTAATATTATCAACCAATTTGAAATTTGTAGTGGGAATGTACTTAAAACCCTTAGAAAACAGATTGAAATGAGAAACACTTAATTCCTTATCAGTATAATTATAAATATTAAACTTTTTGTAACTATTAATAACTCCAGTAGTAATAATATCTGTTTGTATTACAGTATCTACTTCCTCACTCCCTGTTTCATTATCAATGTTCACAATTCCTTCTGACTCTGCATTAGTTTCTGTTGTTTTCATTGATAATTTCTCCAATTCCCTCCCCATTTACAATCTTTTGTCCTGCCAATCTGTTTGTTTTTCCAAAAATGTGAATTCCTATCAACCTGATTGTATTCACCATTCTTTTCATAATAAGTATATTCAAAGCCTTCTTTAGTATCATGTTTCCATTTATAGGCAAGACCATTGTTGTATTGTTGGATATCCCTTTTCATTTTACTACTTTTTCTTTCAAAGGCTTTTTTAGAATTGGATTCAGCAATGTTAAATTGTTTTATATATAGTCTTTCCCATTGTGTAAATAATAAATCCTTTAAAATTATCTCATTTAATTTCTCAACCTCCTGCATACATTTAATTAACTTTTCATCATTAAATTTAATTAACAATTTAATAAAACCTGTACCACATTTATCAAAAAATAAATTAAATTCATTAATAACATTTTCATTAATATCAATACCCATAGGATGTTTGAAGAACCTCAAACTCTTGGGTATAATGTTACTACTAACACATTTACTTAAATATGCATTATCTAATTTTAATGAATTAATCAAATTGAGTTTCTTTCCAAATAAATAAATAATATCTTTCAATGACCCCCTAGGTACAAAATTGTCAGATGTTATATTGTCCACTTTATCTTGGTCAAAACCACATTCTTTATCTAAAAAAGACTTCAACTTATTCATACTACCCCCTTTATCAATACTGTCCATCCCATGTCTTTTTTGAGGACGTCCACTCCTCTTTTCATGATCTCTCACAGTGTGGGCATATGTTCTCAATGGACCATTCCACTTGGGTTTTGTACCTATCCTTTCATCGGTATCAATAAAAGAAAAATCAAAGGTATAGTCCAAAAAAACACCTCTACTTATATTTCTCAGTTCATTAGTTTGTAAACCGGATGGTAAGTCAATAGAATTTACTACTTCTCTACCATCTCCTTGCCCATTCGGAATACCTGGAGATTTCACTGAATTCTCCAATGTACTGTCATTACTCAAAACCAAACGATTAATGCTAGAATTGTCATTAAATTCCAAAGGATGTTTGTCATGTAAATTTTGTCTTAAAGGCAGATTATGCGTGCTGATAACCTTTGCATTACTCGCCTCTGTGAATGGCTTTTTACATTGTCTTAATACCGCACATCCAGTTTCTCCTTCTTTACCGGATGCAAACGGTAAACCCAAATTTGCAAAAAGTGAAGTAAGCCTCTGAACCTCAGTCTTTAAACCCAACAGTTGTCTTTCAAAGTAAATATTACAAAAATATTAAATATTATTCACACTTTCTAGATGACATTTACATCCTATGGGAAGGCACTGAGGAATACCTACATCAATTTTTAAATTATATTAATTCTAGTAGTGATTTTCTTAAATTTACTTGTTTACATAATCAGACAGGTTTGGCATATCTTGATACGTTTATTTTTAAAGATAATTATCAATTTTCATCTAGAATATATAGGAAGTCAACCTTTTCCAATAGTTATCTTGAATATACAAGTAACCATCCTAAAAGTCTGTTGAGGAACACATGCAAAGGTCAATTAATATGAGCTATAAGGATGACATCTTCTTATGTTTATATGTTGGAAGAAGCTGAATTTATAACTTCTTTATTTAAGGACAGAGGATATGATTTTAAAATGATGGATAAAGTAAAGAGGTAAGTAGTGAAAGGGTGGGGTACGAAATATATACCGTTATTAGGATTAACCTATAGAAACTCTTCTAGTAACAATCTTATAAACTATTCTAGCCCTAAGTCGAGTAAGTTAAGTAGAGCGTGTATTCTTAAATATGGATCTCACACTTTTATGGTGAAAGAAATATTAAGAAATAATTGGAATATTATTCAGACAGATACATATGTTTCAAGTATAGTGGGGAATGGACCAAGTTTTGTTAACAAAATGGGCCCTAACCTTAAAAGAATCTTAGAAAAGGGACCTATTAGAATATTTCATGTGCCCACACACACTTACAAATGTGGAAATTGTAACTACTGTTATTTGATTAATAACAAAGAGGTAGTAAAACTAAAAAATATACCCCGGTCTAATATTAAATTTCAACATGGAAATTGTAGAACAAAATATGTGGTCTATATTGCTCTTTGTAGTTTATGCCCAGCTTTCTACATTGGAAAGACCTAGAGACATTTTAATAAACTAATCTACGACCACATGTATTGTATTAAAAAGTGTGATGAAAAGAATGCACTTTACAGACATACAAACCAGGTTGGAAAAGAGCACAAGTTCACATTTGGTATAATAGATATTATTAAGTCGGATCCTAGAGGTGGGGATTGTAAAGGGCAGTTGTCATTTTGTGAAATGTGGTGGCAATTATATACGGATGCCTCCACATTCCCTGGGTTGAATGATAATATTTCTTTAAAACGTTTATTAAAGTAAAAACATCAGTATCTAGGCATAAATTTTAAATAGAAATACATAATATATTTTATTATATTTTTATTATATCATCACTTAAAGATTGCAACATTTAATGAAGTTGCGGTTATATTTGTTTTTTAATTGAAATGGTCAATAATACTGTATCTGCATACATAAGCAAAGCAAAGAACTTTTCACATATATTTTGTTATATATTTTATATAAATATATGTGTATATATATATATATATATATATATATATATATATATATATATATATATATATACTATGTAATAAGTTGATGAATTTAAATTGGTGTATCTTAGTGTGATGGCAATTTAGCGATGATTTTTTTAGAAGTATGGCAAAGCTTTAAATGTACTTCAATGTATTTGGTGTCGGTATGCCTTTAAATTATATGTATGGTTTTGACGCCAAAAAAGTATTTTAAACTTGTTTGAAACAAAGTAGCAGTTAGTTCTGAGGAAGCCTGGTGTGTATACAGGTGAAAGTGCTAAACTCACTGTGTCATTTTATAAATAAATCTTGGATTATTTTACGAGTGCAAAATTCTTTTGCTTAGTACCTTGGTTTTACCATTGAAGGAATTTGGTGCCGGTTCCCAAGACTTCATAGCAAGAGGCGTAAGCTGTTTATTATTCATTTGGTAATACCCTAAAGTTATTTATGCACTTTGCAAACAAAAATCCAGATATAAAAGCATGGTCTTTTTTCATATTCCCAGTAGCATGTACACAAAATAATATTTAACTCAGGACTTAGAAGCAGTTAAAACATTTAGTAAGAAAGGTCTAATTTACTGGCATCAGTTGATAAACACTAATAAAGTACTAATGATAGAGCAAATTATAAGTGAGTTCAACCCTGAAAATAACATGTGGTTAACACTGCAGGGATTAAGACAAACAGTTTTAAACCAACAGGCAATAATGCAGAAGTCTGTTAGGGAAAGGTTCCTAAGTTCATAGAGCAGTTAATAACGCTGATGGAATTTCCCACAAATGAGAAAGAAATGTTATCACTATTGTATAAATTAGTTAAAGAAACAAGAGTTCATAATAAACAAAATATATGGAAATACTATGAAACAGTAAATGGTAAAATGCCAGATATAAAGATAAAAAACAAATTCTTACACCTCCAAAACTAACATCTGTATCACTATACTGACAAGTTTTCACATGGCAATTTACACATAGAACATACTTAACACCACACAAATTAGAACTAATATATAATAAAGAAAATAGATGTTGGAGGTGTAAATCACAATCAATAGCCAATTGGCAACACACATTCTATGAATGCCATATACTTAAACAATATTGGGAAAGTATTAACTATTTGTTACAGGCACTTTTCACTGATAATTTTCAACTTACAAAATCTCTAGTTTTGTTAAATATACCTGTGCCTTCTTGTGTTCCAAGGCAAAAATATGTCATTTTGTGGACTCTCCTTGCTATTGCAAGCAAAAATATTACACAGAACTGGAAAACTGTAACTCCTCCCAATTTTAAACATTTCAAGAACATGGTTTTATCAGTCTCCCAGCTGGAATTGAAAACAAGGAAAGAACAGAACAATCTACTTCCTTAAACATTGCCTGGCAGAAAGTAAATCAAGTGCTGGAAACAGAAGACTGTAATAAATTATAATCTTATTCAAAGATAAGTTCAAGTTTATCTGCACTTTTTTTCAAATAATACACCATTTTAATTGATTTATTTGTGTTGCATTGAATATTAACTGAACTGGAAGTTTTGACTCTGTTTTTCAGTTAGTGCTTGCTAGATTTTATTGCCTGTTAGAATTCCTGCATAGACAGTAATTGCAGTCGGGGGTAGTCTCATTCATTGATATTCTGTTACTGCCTATTAAAGTGGTACATTTTGGAATATTTTCTGCTTAAAACCTGAGCTTTGGCCGGCTAAGATCTAGCTGTATTCAACTGGACGTATAAGAGAATTTAAGTACCTTTTAGCTGCACTTTTTCAAATAATACAGCATTTTAATTAATTTATTTGTGTTGCATTGAATATTGACTCTGTTTTTTTCAGTTAGTTCCCCACCCACCCTCCCTGGTTTTATTTTGGTGTTAATCTTGGTGGCTTTGAAACTGCCCACCCCTCTTGTAAATTTGTGTTTGGATACTCCTTCTGGGCCCATCTCATCTGCTCACTCAACTGAGTGCAGTGAGATGATATTCTAATTTCAGGCACTCCTACTGAGTACAAAGATAGCATCTGGGAAAGAAAAAAAACATTTTAAGCTTGTTTCCTGCCTTTCCTGTAAATGGTCTAGACTGTTTGTAGGCTTCTGAGCCCCCAAGCCTTTCTGTGTTGGAGGGAAGCCTTCTAGCTTAATTTTGTTTCTTAGAACTAGCCAGTTTTCTAGTTTTAGCACTCAAATCTGTTTCTTTGAACTCAGCACTTGTTCAGAACTTGTTGTAGCACTAAATAAGCTGCAAATTACTACAGCACTCAACTTTCCTCACTTGTCTAGAGGAAAGCAGTTTTTAGTACTTAATAAATAAGCACCTATCCAGGCATGTCTAAGGGTCAGCTCCCAGTGAATTCTCCTGTCTACCTGATGAATCTGGGCATCTTGGGGCAATGCAGCAATTCCCTCATGTACACAGACAACCCTCTCCTCCTACCACCCAACACTACAACCTGTGAAAGATGCACTTATATAGCCAAACTGGAAGCAAAGCTCTCTTCACCCAAGACTGGACTAGACAGTCAAGAGGAGAAGGTAAACACTTGCACCACACCATACTCATCACATAGTCTATGAAAACCTACATTATCAAAACACACACATAGAAACACAAAACACACACCTACATTCATGGATGCTCTCAATAAAAACCTGCCCAAGCATCAGGGACCTCCAAAGCAGAAACACAAGCAAACTCCACCCCCCAACACAACCCAAATGACACATAGCCCATAAACACAGTGTGCCACTCAACCACAGCCCATAAGGCATAACAACGTACCCAACACTCTAGTCATAGGTGACTCTATAGTTAGGCACACTGATGTTCCACTCACCAGGCTAAACAAGGAGAAAGTTACTGTCAGCTGCCTGTCAGGTGCCAGGATCCACCACATACCACACGCACTCAGGTCACTCCACAACAAGTACAAATATGACACTGTCATTGTCCATGTTGGTGTGAATGACCTGAGACTTACCTCCCTGGACTACATGAAAAGAGACATGGAGGAGCTCTCTGATCTTGTAGCCCAGGCAGGTATGACCCTAGCCCTGAGTAGCATCCTGCCATCACCCAGTATGATACCACAGTACAGAGACAAAATGATTGACTTCAACAATTGGCTAAGCTTCTGGTGTCATTCTAAGGGGATCCAGTATTTGTCTGCCTGGGATGACATGACCGACAGACCACAATGCTTTGCCAGAGATGGCCTGCACCTGTTGCCCTTGGTATTCCGGATACTGGCTAAGGCTCTTGCCACCCCCTATAGTGCCTTTTTTAGGCAAGGTTCAAATGACAAATTCACCACCGTAACAGGTACAAGCAAGCAACATCTGAAGGTAATGCTACTCAGTGCTAGAAGTCTAAACCTCAAAATGCACTCACTTAAGGCACTCCTTAAAATGGAGAACATCGACATCTGTGCAGTGACAGAGACCTGGTTCAAAGCTCCAGAGAGCAACCCTGCATTACCAGGCTATAATTCATACCACACCTTTCAGCCACCTAACCTGGAACGAAGCACTAAAGGTGGAGGCGTGTCCATATTCATTAAGGATGTACACACCTCCAGGCTAGTTGCACAGCATAATGCATCCGAGATTATCCAAGTGCAACTAACTCTGGGCAAGACCGCAATCCAAATTGTAGCTTGCTACAGACCCCCCACCATGCCTCAGGATTCCCACTCCTCCTTTCTTGATACACTGGAAGGTATTAGGTACAACCCAATACCCTAATAATGGGTGATTTCAACTACCCCACCATTAACTGGGAAAACTACTCATGTACCAACTCTTTTGCTCAACGTTTTCTGGAATTCATAAATTCCAATGCCTTGGATGAACTTATTCACATCCCCACCAGGGGCAGCAATATCCTAGACCTGGTCATTGCCAACATGGGCAACCAGTGTTCCACACCAGAGGCCAATTCCTCATTGGTCAGATCCGACCATAAGCTAATCACCCTAGACATCCACATCCTGCCTCCACCCCCAATTAGGGAAACCACCGTAAAATACTTCTCCAAAGCCAATTTCACACTTCTTAAGACAGAAGTGGCAAACTTCACGACACGCATGCAAACGGACAATAGAGGTATGACTGCTGAATCCTACACAAATGCACTTTATAAGCACTTACATGAGTGCAGGGATCATGCTATCCCTAATAGAACCAAGATGCTATCCTCCAAAAAAAGGAAGCCAATCTGGTGGTCCTCTGCCATAAACAAACTCTACAAGAGAAGAAAGAAACTGTTGCAAAAAAGAGTAAAATTCCATGACTGGAGAAGCTTCCTGGTCAGCCTCAGTAAGAAGCTGAGATCCCTCATAAAATCCTCCAAAGCTAGTTATGAAAACAAAATTGCCACTGACTCTAAAGACAACCACAAAGCATTCTATAGCTATGTCAAGAATCTCAATGACAACACTCAGATCTGCTCTGAGTTACAGCACAATGGCATTAAATATACAGAACCAACTGATATTGCCAACATCCTGGCAGATAAGTTCAGTGCTAACTTTACCCCCTCTCACCCCCTAGATGGACCATCTCTATACTGGAAGAATGAAAAGTTCCTGTAATCACGGCTGCACAGGTAAAAAACACACACTCCAAAGCCAAGAACACAGCATCCATGGGACCTGACAATATCCCAGGCTGCGTTCTACACAAACTACAGAATGAACTGGCACCCTACCTAAGTACCATGTTCAATCATAACTTTACCTCAGGCTTTGTGCCCACTGAATGGTGCACCGTGATAGTTATCCCACTCCACAAAGGGGGAGCCATGATGGACCCCGGGAACTACCACCCCATTAGCCTCATGAGCCTGGTCTGCAAGGCCATGTAACGTATCATCATGGAACTCATAAACAAAGACATTGGCGATCTCCAAACTCTGTACCCTACCCAGTTCGGGTTTGTAAAAGGCAGATCATGTCTCCTAAACCTGATTGACTTCTTTGAAGCAGTCACCAAAGCCATAGATGAGGGTAAGGTGGTTCACACAGCTTATCTAGATCTCACCAAGGCTTTCAACACCATCCCCCACTCTGGAATTATAGATAATCTCACTAAACTAGGTATAGATCCCTATGTCACAAGATGGGTTGCCAACTGGCTCATGGACAGAACCCACACTGTGAAAGAAGCAGACTCCAAATCCGACTTCAGACCAGTGACAAGTGGAGTACCAGAGGGTTCAGTCCTGGGTCCTCTCCTGTTTGATATCTACTTCTCTGAAGTACAGGCTAACAAAGTTTGCAGATGACTGCAAACTAGGAGCCATAATCGAAACTCCTAATAATGTGGACATACTACAAAAGGACCTCACTGAGACAGATGCCTGGTGTCAAAGCCATGGCCTGAAGCTCAATGCCAAAAAGTGTATTGTCATCGCCTTTGGTAAAAACTCTGTACCCATGAACTACCACATAAGTGGTAGTCTACTTAACACTGAAAGTGTGATAAGAGACCTTGGGACACAGGTGGACAGTAGTCTCTCCTTTGACAATCACATCACCACAGTGGTCCGGAAATCCTTCTACATGGCTCACCTCATCACAAAAGGTTTTTCATCCAGAAAAAAAGAGGTCATTGTTCCCCTCTATTCATCACTCATTAGACCCATTATAGAGTACAACGCCCCTTTTGGTATGTACCTCACAAGACATCTACAACAATTGGAAAGGCCACAGATGTACCTCACAAAGAGGATTACTGGCCTCAAACAGATGCCCTATGCAGACCGTCTCAAAAAATTCCAGCTTTACTCCGTCGCATATCGCCTACTCAGAGGCTCTCTCTTACTAACATACAAAGCTATGTCAAACCCAGAGCTGTTGGACATGCTCCACTTAAAGAAATCCCAGTCTCTCCGAGCTACACGCTCTAGGGACCTAAACCTTGTCACCACAATAAACAGAACATGCTGGAGGGATAGATTCTTGTCCCAGAGACTCCTCATACCCTGGAACAGACTACCTATCTATGTCAAACAGAGCTCATTAGCACTCTTAAAGAAAAATCTTGATGGCTGGATGGGAAATAGGAAATTCACCCCAGGGATCACTTCTGTGGCTCTGCTCGACAGGGGCACAGGAAAATAATTTTCTTGGGTGGCAAAAGCCAGGGTACCTTTTTGGCTAGGCTTATATAGGCCCTAGGACTAATAGCCTAGTACCTACCTATGAACCTATGGAAACAAAGTTTTTAAGTATAGACATCCTATGTAAAGAGTTGGTTTTGTAATGTTTGTTTTTGGTATTGTTTCTCCACTTTAAGCTTTGACTATGTAAATATTTTGTTGATATACATACTGTAATATATGTTTATGTTTCTGAAAATCAATAAAAATTTATTCAGTTAAAACAAAAAGAAAATGCATGCTAAAACAAATCCTGCTATTCAGGCAACTCTGTCATTTTATAAGTGCAATATTTAAAATCCGTTCCTGTTTTTGAGCCTTTGTGCCTGCTTTATTTTAGGCTTTATCTAGATTTCCTGACCTATGAGTTCAAGAGGTACATAAACCTCTTAAATGTTGTTGCCACTGCTTGATCGATCTTACTCTCCCCAACACAGTTGTGGTTCAGAAAGTGCATGCTAACACAAATCCTGTTATTCAAGTAACTTTGTAATTTTATAAGAGTATCTCTTCCTATTTTTGAGCCTTTCTTCCCACTTTGCTTTTGGCTTTATCCAGATATCTTAAAGTAAGAGGTCAAAAGGTATGCAAATCTCTTAAATACTACTGCTGCCAGTGCTCGGTCGTCTCACACACACACATACACACACACATACACACACACACACACACACATACACACACACACACACACACACACACACACACACACACACACACACACACACACACACACACACACACACACACACACACACGCATGCATGCACTCACGTACACACACACACACACACACACACACACACACACACACACACACACACACACACACACACACACACTGTAGCAATGGGGTCCGTGGAGGCCTCTGCTTACGCCAATATAGTTCTTGGGTGGTGGGAGGAAGTGGTATTAAGGCCTATTTTTTTTTTCATTTTATAAGACAGAGTTCTATGTTAAGATTCACTGATGATTTATTCTTTTGTAACTGAAGGGAATTTGGAAAGTGCTCATCAGGTTTTGAGTTTTTTTAATGAAGAGCCAGAGTTTTTGAATTTTACTTCGGGGAGTGTGGGATTAAATGTAGATTTTTTTTTAGATGTGACCATTAAATGGGATACATTAAGGTCGGCATTTGATAGTCAAGTTTACAGAAACAATACATTTGTCAATAGTTATCTACGCTATTTGAGCAATCATTCAATTCATATTAAAAATAATATACCTAAAGGGCAATATATATGTGCTTCAACCACTGATGACCAAGTTTTTGAACAGGAAATTGATTTTATTGCCCATTTGATTTTGGAAAGAGGGTATGAGGAAGGCTTATTAATAAAAGTAGCAGAAGACATAACACGGAGAGGTACTGAATTTCAACCTATATTAAAGTATGGTTTTAAACAGGGTTCAAACCTTAAAAAGGAAAATAATAGCAATAGCATTGCTTATGAATCTTTGTGTTGTTTAGATATGTCTGTTGATAGGAGAGATGTAATGTCAGTTAAGAAAAATTGGAATATACGTCAAGGTAATTTGGACTTAATAATTATCATTGGAAACAATATATATAAAATGTTATAAATGGTCAGGCAGATGGCATAAAATACATAAAAACTTTTAACACAAAAACAAAACCAAAAATAAGATAAAGCACTTTCTCATCACAACTGCTTCAACAGATCTGCAGCAATGAAATAAACAGAGCATTTAAGGCAGTACCTTAGACCATGTTATTTGAGCACAGGTTTTACAGGTATAAAATCACTCAACCCTTTGCTCCAAGTGGCCTGTAAAATAATCATCCATTTAATCCTCAGTGCACTTAGTATGAGTCCTAATATCGCCCCTCTAGGGCTAACATAATCATGTTCAAGTACCATAAACTTAAAACAATGCTAGGTCCCTTCCTGCATTACATGTTTTGATAAAGCATTTTTGTCATCATGTTTATTAATAGAGTAAAGGTGCTTCCTAATACGATCTCTGAGCAACTGATTAGTCTTGCCAACATAAAATGATTGGCAGACATCACATACAGGCAAATATACATGATTAAAGGAACTACAGTCAGCATATCTATTAAAATAAAACATGAGGGAAGTATCAGTTTGAAAAAACTGGTTATCAGTGTTGATAAATTTACAGACGCTACACCCCTTACAGGGAAATGTCCCAATCTTACTAGCATTATAAGAACGCACAGATTCAGATGTCAATTTCTTATAGCACAGCCTGTCCTTCAGAGTTTTACTATTCCTAAAAAAGAAGAAAGGGTGCATATTATATAAAAGAAGCATTAAAGTATTGGCTCACCTTTGATCGACCCCTATTTCTAAAACCTGCACAACGTTGAATGGCCAAATCATCAATTTCTTTCCAAGGGAAAGAAATCGGTTGGCCGTTCTTTTAAATCTGCCCTTTTCCTGACTGTAGTGTGATCTGAGAGTTAGTATATTTAGTTACGGGGGTGTGGAGGGCAAAGTCCCCCACTTTAATAGTGTTTGTTGTAATGCGGTGTGTGTGTTTAAGCTACCAATTTCTTTCCCTTGGAAATAAATCGATGATTTGAGGGTTCGACGTTGTACAGTTTCAAGAAATAGGGGTCGATCAAAAGTGAGTCGACATTTTAATGTTTCGTTTATATAATATAGACCCCGTACCTAGAGCACTCTTACACTTCTGATCAACTCCAAAAACATGCCAGTGTCTCCTTATTATATCACAAATCAAACTAACATCATTGGAGTAAGTCAGGCACATCCTCAGATTGTTGCCTGCTTGAGTATCAGTACTCATAGATTAATCTGATCTTTTGTGAAAAAAGGGTCTGGTCCTGGTGCTCCTAAAAGATATGGCATCATTCTGTGCTAAGGATACCTCGGTTTGGTTATAGCCCCTATCCATAAACTCTTTGTTCAATAAACTAAAAGAATTATACATGTCACTATCTTTAGTATGAAGACATGGCGATCTAAAGAACTGGCCTCTAACAACATTAGGTTTGACATGTGCTGAATGCATAATGCGTGCATGTAAAATATTGTTCTTCTTACAAGATTTCTTAAATAGGGATGTATGCAGACCACCAGCTGATTTAAGCACCCTAAAATCTAAGAAAACAATATCAAAATCAGAAAACTCATATTTGAACTTCAAGTAAGCAGTAGTAGCATTCAAACAGCCTATAAAATCAGGCAACAAATCCAAGGTACCTGCCCAAACAAAAAACACATCATCAACAAAATGACCACAGTATAGAACATTTTCAAGAAACACATTTTTGCTACTAAAAACAAATTCTGACTCCCTTTCAGCTAAAACTAGATTGGTGTAGCTATTTGCACACATGGTGCCCATAGCTATGCCTGCATGTTGTATATATGCATCACCCATAAACAAAAAAGTCATTATTGTTAAGAATAACTTCCAATAAAGCACAGATAAGATAGATAGAATTAGTGTCAAAACATGAGTGCCTGCTCAAGTACATATGTATGTTCTCTATACCATTGGTATTGGGAATGCATGTAAACAAAGAGACCACATCCATGCTCACAAGAAATAGATCAATAACTTCACCTTCAAAGGTATCATACCAATCAAACAAGGAGCTCAAAAAATGCTTCGTATCACACAAAATATGAGGAGTTCTATCTACAACAGGACAAAGGTGTTTCTCTACAAACCTGGATAGAGGTTCGGTCACCCAACCTCTCCCAGATATGACAGAATGCATCAGAGGGTCAGTAGGGTGCTTATGAACCTTTGGGAGCCCATAAACAAGGGGTATAACAGGGTGCATGACCATAAAATAGTCAAAAAGGTTTACATCAATAACACCTTCTAACAAAAGTTCTTCAAGATGCATACATATTTCATTGGTTATAGCTGAAATTTGTGACTTATCTATCTTCTCATAAGTATCAGAATCATCTAGCAAAATATGCATATTAGTTATATAATGAGAAGAATCTAACACCACTACGCCACCTCCTTTATCTGCAGGGCGAACACAAATATCGTCCAATGTCATTAGCTCACAGAGAGCATGAAACTGTTATGAGTTCAAGTTATTAAAACATTTACCATGCCTCTGGTTAAAGTATGCATATATGTCATCCTCACACAATTTATAAAAGGCCTCCACTAAAGGAAGATTGGCAGGTATATATAGACTCAACTTCTTGAGGGTTGTAGCAGGTACATCAGTGTTCGCAAACTGTAACCTGAGGGAGATATTCTGTATAAACAACTTTAAATCAATAAGAACATCATGTACCTGAGAATTGCTAGCAGGAATAAAGTAAAGACCTAAACAAAGGTACCGCAGATAGTTTAAAAACTAGACTTTCCGTATCTTGTTCCGAACCACTAGGCCCAGCTCCATCTGCCCTGATAGCTGTTGCCTCTTCCGAGAAGATCTGTTCCTGCTCGTAGACCTGCCTCTTGTAACCTGTTGTACTGCCTCCGGAAGCCGGAGCTATAAAAAAGGTTGACTGGATGAGGTGAGGCTGTTGCCACCCACTCTCAGTTTTGCCAAGTTTAAAGTATTGGTGGCACTCGTGGAAGCAGCTCCTTATACTATAGGTGCATCAGTAGAAGCTTTCTCAACACTGATTGTTGTTATATATTACAGAGTAGTGGACACATCAACTAAAAGTGGAGTGTCACCCACTACCAAATTGCCCCTCATGTCCATAGATAAAGGAGATAAACTGGTAGCAGTAGAGGCATGATTCATAGCTTTTATTTTTGTATTAAAAGTTTTTGTGTTTTATGCCGTCTGCCTGACCGTTTATTTTATATATATTTTTTCCTCAATCGGTTTTGCTCCTGTTTTGTTTTGGTTTGATCACTGGAAATGAACCTAGGTTTACATGTAAAACTAATTTTAATTAAAAAAAATATTTATATAAAGACAGCTATTTTGATTCTGGTATAAGTAGTGTGAAAAATAAGGGAATGTACACATGCGGTTTTGTACCGTATGTAGGTACATTTTAGAAGGTCCTTTTGTTAACCTGTCTCATTTAGATAGAACTATTCCCATTACTGGAGTGCTTAATTTTAAGACCATGAGGATTGTTTATATTGCAGTATGCTCCTGTTGTGGAGATTTTTATGTGGGTATGTCTACTAAATGCCTAGAGAAATGTATTAAGGAACAGTTCTACTCAATTAAAAGGAATTATTTGAAAAATGCCCTATTTAAACACACCCTTAGGTGCCAGGATAGTAACAAGTTTCTTTTTTCCATACTAGAACAGGTACCTAAGGTTATTAAAGGGGGTAACTATTGGGACACGATAGAGCAAAGGGAGACTTTATGGCAGCTAAAATTAAGAGCTGATAAGCCGTCAGGTATGAATGAAATAATGAATTTAAAATGTTTTTTTTTTAATATAAAAGGTTAAAAATAGATAAATAATGATAATTGAGTAAGAGATTTATAAGACTATGTAGTTTAGGTGTATTATTACTGTGATTTTATATATTGTGTTGTTTTTTCAAAATAATTAGATAATTATTTAATTGAGTTACTTAATTAGTTTATTGTTTTTAATTATGAAATTTGTATAAAAAGTTCTGGTAAAGTGGTTATTTTATTCTGAGGAATTCTCTTTTGGGATGAAAGCGAAAAATAAAGCTTGTTGGTTCGCTAAGGCTGTGGTCATTTTTCCATGGTAACTGGTTCCTGCTCATTCTGATGTAATAGAATTTGCTTTGTGGTTTGTGGTTTCTGCTATTCATGTGGGGGCATCATTTTTTATTGCTTCATATTGTATTTTTTATATATACTGTTTTTTTCTACCAGGATTCCACTAAAAATGTGGTTTCTTCCCAGTTGACCAACACTCCTAATCAAAAATGTAAATAAATAAAGACATAAATAGCATAAGTACATATACGATCTGAATTTATACAATAAGCTAGTGCATTTTCTGAGTAGCTCTACAATTGAACAAAAAGCAAAGTAACTGCTATGTTAACATTTTTAAATAAAACTTCCTGTTAACTGTAACAGCTGTGACTCAATAAAAACATCATCATATTCCAGGAATAGTAGAGACAACTACTTAGAACAACAGAAAAAATATTTTTAATAGGTCATTACATTCATGTTTTTACAAACACATTATTTTCAAAATATCTTGCATAAGTTTTCATTTGCATGAAATTTATTATTGTTAGTTTTTTTTGACTGAGTTAAAATTATTTAATATAATCTCTGGAGCATGCTGTTATACACTTGTCAAAGAAAATTAGTTATGGTGTTGTTAGAGTCCGTGTGATAAACATGTGGACAGAAAGATGATCTGATGTATTGTACACTAAAAAGATTCATGCTTTCAAACTGAATGAAGCTATTGTCAACCAATAGTAAGTTATTCTGGCACAGTACATTGCATTCAGCTTCAAGTTTTAAAAACATATTGATAAACTTTATAGTAGAAACTATGTCAAGTCCTAAAATCCATTCTAAAACTAAATGAAAATCAGTCTGCATAATGAAGTTTTAGTTCATGCTAAAGAAACGTATATGGTCCATATATTAATGATTCATACAGCAGCTAAAGTACTCATGAATCCACACATTTGGGCATATGTGATGCAGATATACCTAATTACTGGTCAAGATGTCTTAACTTAGAACAAATGATTAAAACTCATAAAAGAATTTGTTAGCATTACCTAGTTTGTCGTTAAAAAACATTATTTTGAAATGTAAAATCTGCTATATACAGTGCCTAAAGTGTACAGATGATCATTTTCTCTAGTGAAGTAAAAAATAATCTTATACCACATTTATGCATAATTAACATTTCAAGAGATGTATACACATCAGATTAAAACATTAATTATTGTTAACAGTATGTAACTCAAACAGACCTCAGTTATAAGTGACATTGATATTGTAGGAGGAGATATGGTAAATGGTTGTCACTGTCAAAAGTGGTGCAATTGTATGTGGCAGTGGTTACAGGGGTTAGAAAAGTGGAAGGGACATGGTAGGTTTAGTAAAACACATTTCTGAGATTTTGGCCCTTATATGCTGTGAGGGGATGTAGGGAATCACAAATTTGGATGTGTTTGTGTGTTGGATTGTGAATGCAAGTGTATGGCTGAGAGTTTACATGAGTATGATCAAGTGTGATGGGTACTTGTTTGTTGAGTATGTATGATGGGTACTTTGTTGTGTGTGTGTGTGTGTGTGTGTGTGTGTGTGTGTGTGTGTGTGTGTGTGTGTGTGTGTGTGTGTGTGTGTGTGTGTAGTGTGTGTGTAGTGTATGCGTGTGTAGTGCATGAACTGTTAGGAAGACCACTAACTTGGCTAGGTCTGACAGTGCTAGGTTTTAATTCAGAAACATGGTAGTGAGCCACTAATGAAGTCATAATCATTGAGACCATACATGGCTATGAATCACATTTTCTTGCTGTGACATTAATTGTTGGGCAATTCTCGTGAGCAGTGAGCATTTTATTGAATCCTAGCCATGTGGGATGGGAGCTTAAACTAGATAAAAAAAAAATTCTGAATCTTGCACACTTCTTATAGCAGATCCATCAGTACAGCATTGGAAAGGATTTTTTATAAAACCGACAGATCAATATAATATGATGTCACTAGTCATGTGATATAAGCATCATTGGTATTTAAAACACAGCTAAACATAAAAGTAATCACTTTTCTAATAACAGACTCATTTTATGTGCATAGCAGGCCGCTCAGGGTTTGTGTATTAGTTCTAACACCCAACAAGGAAAGGTTCCCTTTTCTGTAGCAGCCCAATTCAATATAATTAGAGCTTATATAAGCATAAACATTTCTGCAATTCGGAAATTTGCAGTGAACAAAACACAGTTTAGGTCAGACAGTGTCATGCTCTTTAGACTGAAAATAGAAATATTCAAATAAAATGCTTTATGCCAAGGCAGACGTTTATTTCCAAAACAATTTCAGAGGTCTTAGTTTTAGGTAGTGCGGTGGTCTATTAGAAAGTTCTGTCCCTCTTAACTCTTGTGTTTGGATTTCAGTCCTGACCTCTGTTTACTAGCTGTATAAAGTTGTTGGCATTGTGGAAGAACATGTAACACAGTTACCTTTGACTCCAGAAGATTAGATGACCATGGATTCTATTTGCAGACCAGTTAATTGTATGCACCACAATGCAGCATTAGAGGATGCTACAGACCTGAGTGTGTCATCCTTCAAATGAGATGTGAAACCCAGGTCTCTCCTGTTTGCCTGAGTTAGTATCATCTCATCTGGATGGGACTTGACATAAAGTTTAAGGTGTTTGCCTTACAGACAAAAGGTACAGGGTTTGATTCTCACCTTTGGGGTTATGAGATGGTATAATGTTTAAGGTGTTTACCTCACAGGTACAAGGTACAGGATTTAATTCTCACATTTGATCACTGTCTCATTATTGGCTAAGTGTGTAGTAGTTTGCAGACTGATAGCCTAGTATTTAGCAGCTTGTTGATCTAGGGGTATGATTCTTACTTCAGGTGCGAAAGGTTCCAGGTTCATATCCCAGTAAAGCCCAATGTTTAGGGGCGGGTTTGGCATAATAACTAAGGTCTTTGCCTCACAGACACGAGATACTGGGGTTGATTCTGACCTTGGGTTATTGGCGAAGCTTAAAATGGCAATTCAAAGCAGTTACCCAGTATTCACCTACAGACCTATGGCACTGATCAAACAGAGAGTAGAGGAATTTCCCTAGTGTCCTGGCCATATGTCACCTAGTCAATATCAATACCACCTTGGATCTCACCCAAAAATAGGTCACTAGCACAGAAGAGAAAACCCTGCCAACAAAACATAAATAAAATACATTTTGTGTCCTCTACTCATGTCTGTATAGATTTTCTCCAGATAATCTGGTTTACTCTCACCTCTTGAAAACTTGTTGATTGGCTTCAGTAAATTATCCTATATATCTAATTATCTATCTATATATCATCTATATCTATCTATGGATACATAGATATAGATGGACATACATTTATATAAATATTGTATAAATATATATACATACACACACACACACACACACACACACACACACACACACACACACACACACACACACACACACACACACACACTCTACATCTGCAAGTGAGTGATCAGCTTCATTTCCCACTAACCCCCCCAATGTTAAATATTAAGATCTTAACACTACGCAAGAAGTGAATATAACAGAAGTACTAGGCATTTTTAGTGGAAGAATAGAGACTAAACAGCCTGAGAAAATTCTGCCCACTGAGCAGTCCTGTAGCATTACAAGTATTTTGTAAGAAGCTGTACTACTGATATAAAAGGGTGGCTGCAGTTTAATCCCCAACTTGTATAGCACAGCATACTTCCTCCATTAGCAAAAAGGATATGCTAGAGTGTAGAATCAATTCCTCCATCTCAGACCACAGAATCTTCCTGCTTAGCCATGATGCAGAAAATGTTCTATATACAACAGGCTGTTGCTGCCACCTTTTGAGATCTCACCAAGGTAAGTGTTACAGTTAGCTACTCCCTCTGGCTCAAAAATATTTGGAAGCAATAGGTGAAGCAGCCAATCTAACCACATCATCCACATCCAGCTACAAAAAGCAAAATGGGAAGAAATGCTCACTCTCTGTCTCTCTCTCAACCTTTCCTAATGCATTCAGGAGTCTCTTCACACCTGTCCAATGTGCCACCACTGCAGCCAGCTAAGCCCCTGTAATATATACGCATCTCTGCTGCTTTCAACGTTCTCAAATCTTGGCTGCAGTCCTCCCCTCCATAATTCTGCAAATGCAGCAGTGCATGGAGCTACATCATTCAGAATTAGATCCTAATGGAAGTGTAATAGCAAATGTAGTTGCAATTACCTTTGTGTTTTAATAACACTTTATTCCAGGCATAAAAGCTGCTTTATGGAGTAGAATATTCTGCATGGGCATCCTTTTGTTGAAATAGGAATGGCAGTGTATTATCAAATAAATACATACATCATTGCATTTTTCACTGTCAAAATGCTTAGCAATAAATAAGTTATAAAAAATAATAAAATCAAACAATAAATAAGTTATTACATTTCCATGTGGTAATGACAAACTAAGATGTAGAATTGTGTCAATAAAAAAACATTTTTGGAAAAAAAAATGTCTGTGTGGTGCCATAGTACACACACTATTAACTTTGCTGCCAAGATTTGTGTTGGGGGAGCGCATTTTATTTCTTTAAGAAAGATAATTTAAAAAGAAATGCCATAAATTTCGTTAAAACACTTCAAGCGTTTCTCTGTAAGTGAATTATATCACTGTGACACCCTGCTTCTCCAACAATGCCAAACATCTCAGCTGATCCACTGGACAGCTTAATGACAAGTCAGTTTTCTTGTCAGATATCTAGAAGCCACTGCCCCAATTTACAAAACAGCAACATTCTAGAACTTTCTTCCTAACACTGAGATAGTATCTGACATGTATTTTTTTTTATTTTTTTTTTTATTTTTTATTCTAGCAATGTTACACACAGTATAATATATATATATATATATAAATATATATATATATATATATATATATATACTAACAAAATATTGACTCTCTCAGCAAAATCCATTCAATTGCCTGAAATGACATTAGGAATTTGTTAATGTCACTTTTACAGAATTTCCAAAATCATCACCTCAACATCCACATTCAAACTTATTCGAAATGTCAGGAGGTGACATCAGACACCCCACACCCCCTGCATCTTATATACTCCAACTCCAAGATCGCACTACAGTAAGGAAAAGGGTAAATTTCCCGATCCCCACTGTAGTGCGATCTGTTATCAAAATGTCGATACCATACTAGTGAATGCACACTACCATTCGCTAATGTGGATTCAAACATTTCTGGATCAGAATTACGGAAACTGGAAAATACGCATTCAACTATCCCAGTATTACATAAGTGCCGTTCCACATTTTGATAGTAAACCTATATACATACATACACACACACACACACACACACACACACATATATATATGTGTATATATATATATATATATATATATATATATATATATATATATATATATATATATATATATATATATATATATATATATATATACACACACACACACACACACACACACAGACACACACACACGACAACCAGAATGTCGACATTAAAACGTTCACACAACAAACACTGAAATAGTCTAACTGGAGTAAAACACCTGGAACCCCCCTATTCTCCTTGCTAATTATATATATTAACTCTGAGATCACACAGTCCTCATAGAAAGGGAATATTCCCGTTCCCGGAAATTGTTGATCTCACACACTTTTTTAAGCTTGGCCAAATTGTTTCGACCAAACAGATGTTGACATATCTGGTCATTCAATGGACCGATTGTCCACAAACCATAAAAAATATATATATATATATATATATATAAATATATATGTATATATATATATATATATATATATATATATATATATATATATACATACATACATACATACACACACACACACACACACACACACACACACACACACACACACACACACACATATGTATGTTATATACATATATATATATTATATACATGTACCTCTTGTGACACTCCTGCACTGGCCCAGTAATCAAGAAGCTTCAATTCTTACCGCTGACAACAGTGGGGGATGTACACAATTGGAGGATGACAAGTACACACACACAGTAAAGTGCAATTTCCCTTAAGAGCACACAGAGATCACAGTCTGTCTGGGGCTGGTTTCTTCCTCTTTCTGCAGATCCCCAATAAGACTCCCCACTAGCACAGCTATAGGGTTGGGATCTCAGCTGAGTGGCCAAGCTAAGACCTGCAGCGCCCTCTCTGTCCAACCAGTGCTTTGTATCCGTGCCCAAGTAGCTTAAACACACACACTTTGAGATTTGATTTATATACAAGCATACACACTCACACACACACACACACACACACACACACACACACACACACACACACACACACACACACACACATGTGCACAGCTAGCACAGGTTTACTAGCTATGCCCCCTTTTGCCCAGACTATAAGGTAGTTCCAGCTGCCACCAGCCAACTGTTTATCAGCTTCTTAAGGCCCTTAACAAAGGGTGTCCAATCCTACTGTGTAATGTTACTAATAATCCAAATGGTAGTCTGACCAAGAGCAAGGCTATTTAGGAGTAGCCTGTACAGTGTCACCAAATACATATGCAAGTACTCTCAGAGCTTAAATATGCCTCACAAATATCAGCCACAAAGATAGGTTAAAATATATTTAATAATAAATAAAAAAAGAAGAATACAATACTCCGTAAATCAACACAGTAATTTCAGAGTTCAAACTCACAGGAAATATTTACAACAACATTGCAGGATAGTCTCAAATAAATACAGAAAACATCTAAACTAATCCTGACTATATTCCTAGCTATATCGAAAAGAGTTAATTGCTAGAAACTTACTTCCAGCAAGGCAAGTGCAGAAGGTGTTGATGAGTGGATGTTCTTGCTAGGTCCAAGACAAAATACAAAATTCCCAGTCTATCTCTGAGAGAGTTCTTAAATTAATATCAAATATTACTGCTGGGTTAGCTTTAATGACATCACTTTTTGTCACCTGACTTCAGTTCCCAGGCTAAAGCCCCTTTTGTCAGAAATTAACAGAATTTAACATCTCTATGTGGAAAATACATATCTCTCAGATCTTTGCAGCTGTTAGGAAGTCATAAAGCAATAAAACACTTCAACATCTCAAGCCTAGCAATTACTTCTCTTTCAAGACAATACAAAAAACTTCTAGCTCTAGACATTCTGTCTGCTACACTGAAACTGAGAGATAACTTTTATAGCACAATCGTGAAACAATTTAATTTCAACTTATTTTCGTGGAGTTTTGCAAGTTAACTCTGTATATTCTAGTTTCTAATGTTAAAAATATATACAATCACACAATTACAATAGTTGCTATACATTTCTGTTCTAAGCCAGCAAGGCATGCTGTGGTTACATGTTTGAAGCTCAGTACTGTACAAACCCTGTTTAACACATACTGCTGTATAAATCATATAAATATTCACAAATGACATAGAATTATTTACAAAATTCCAGATAGCTGGGCTGGCGGTGTGACATTCCCCCTCCACAAAAACTCAGGCTAGTTTTTCAAGTGATCCTTGAGAAATGTTGCTTGAGAAGGTTGAACCTATCTGGGAATACCTTATCCCATTCCCTGTCTTGACAGCCCATCTGTGTTGGCATTGCTAACCCCACTGCTGTGCTGCACTGTCATATCATATGCTTGCAATCCCAGGCTCCACCTTAGTAACTTGGCATTTTGCTGGCTGTCTCGATGTAGCCATGTTAAGGGATTGTGGTCTGTAACTACAGTGAATTTCCTTCCATAAAGATAAGGCCGAAATATCTGCAGTGCCCACACTATGGCTAGGCATTCTTTTTCCTACAGCTGCATAGCATTCCTTCCTGAGTTGGAGCCAATGACTGAGATAAACCACTGGGTGCTCTTCTCCCTCTGAAGAAATCTGGCTAAGTACAGCCCCCACCCCATGGTTCAAAGCATCCACCTGCACAACAAAGTCTTTGCTGTAATCTGGACTGGCTAACACAGGCGGTCCTCCCAAAGCTCCTTTAAGCTTCTGGAATGCCTGCTCACATGCTGGGGTCCACACTACCTGATCTGGCATGTTTTTCCCTGTCAGGCCTGTGAGAGGAGCAGTTATGGTACTATAATTGGGGACAAACTTTCTGTAGTATCCTGCTGTCCCTAATAATGCCCTCACCTGCTTTTTGGAACAGGGGCAGCCCATGCCTGAATGGCTTCCACTTTGGCAAGTTCTGGCCTGATCTTACCACTTCCCACTCTATGTCCCAGGTAGGACCTCTGCCATACCCACCTGACATTTGCTGGGCTTAATGGTCAACCCTGCCCTCTATAGTCTGCCCAGCACCTCTCTGACATGCTGAAGGTGGTCTTGCCAGGAATGGCTGTAGATGGCAATATCATCTAGGTAGGCAAGGGTAAAATCTCCTGCTTCTGCTAGGATACGATCTACTATCCTCTGGAAAGTTGCTGTGGGATTTTTTTCATCCCAAAGAGCATCTTCAGGAACTCATACAAGCTAAAAGGAGTCACAAAGGCTGACCTCTCTCTCACTGGGAGTCAAGGACACCTGCCAGTAACCCTTGGTAAGATCAATAGTGGTAAGATACTTAGCCCCACCCAGCTACACTAGGGCTTTATCTGTCTTAGGCATGGGGTAAGCATCTTACTCTGTGTGATTGTTTAATTTCCTGTGGTTCACACAGAACCTGGTGCTGTCATCCTTCTTTGGTACCAGCACCACTGGGGAGGCCCAGAGACTGCTGGACTCCTAGATTACCCATAGTTCCAACATTTCCTGTATCTCCTCCCTCATAGTCTGATTAACTCTCTCAGGCACCCTATAAGGGGGCCTGCTTGATAGGTCTTTGGGGCCCTGTATCCACACAGTGCTGCACCAGGTGGGTGCACCCAGGTTTCCCAGTGAACATGTCCTCAAACTCCTGTAACACTGCTCAGATTTCTCAAACCTGGGTAGGGGGGTAGCTGCTGGGACATTGCTACCCCTTCCACTGATGTAGTCACCAGATCCCCCTCAGACTTCTCCTTCCATCCACTGCAAATACTCAGCATAAGGGCCTCTCTATCATGGTAAGGTTTCATCATGTTAACATGGTACAATTTGTGCTCCTGCCTCCTACCTAGCAGTTTTATCATGTAGTTAACAACACTGACCTTCCTTATCACCTTGCAAGGTCCCTCCCAAGCTGCCTGCAGCTTGTTGTGTCTGATAAGAATGAGAACCATTACCTGCTGCTCTACAACATACTCTCCAGCTCGAGCATTCCTGTCATACCCGACCTTTTTCTGCTGTTGGACTTCTGCCAGGTTCTCCTGAGCCAAGCCCATGAGTTCCCTGAGCCTTGTCCTGAGGTTTAGGACATATACCACTACAGCCTCATTGTGGGATTCACACTCACCCTCCCACTCATCTCGAATCAAATCTAGAGGTCCCACCCTATGCCCATACAACAACTCAAAAAGTGAAAAACCTGAGGATTCCTGGGGCAACTCTCTGTAAGCAAATGACAAATGGAGCAAATATTTGTCCCACTCCCTCTTAAATTGGTCTGCAAATGTCCATAGTATCATCTTGAGTGTAGAGTTTAACCTCTCAACAAGACCATTAGTTTGGGGATGGTAGGGGGTTGTCTTTAAGTGCTTCACCCCACAGTACTTCCACAGACAAGCTACAGGTCTGAAGTGAAATTGGCACCTCTAACAGTCAGTATTTCTTTTGGGAAAATACACCGCTGAAAATCTCTAACAAAGCATTTTCCACCTTTTCTGCCTCAGTGGAGGACAGAGACACCACCTCAGGGTATCTGGTAGAATAATCTACTACCATTAGAATATACATTTTCCCTGTGGAACTTGGGGTACTCAGAGGCCCTACAATATCCATAGGTACCCTCTGAAATGGCTCCTCAATCACAGGCAAAGGCATCAAAGGAGCTTTTACCTTGTCTCCCGGCTTGCCTACCTTTTGGCACTGCTCACAGGTCCTGCAGCACCATGTTACACCTCTAGAAATCCCAGGTCAATAAAAGTTCTGCATAATATGTCTCTTAATATGTTTTATGCCCATATGACCTGAAAAGGGAATATCATGGGCTATGGCTAGAAGTGCCAGATGGTAGGCTCTGGACACTGCCAACTGCTGTATTCTCTCACCCTCTAGCCCTCCCTCAGGGGTCCACTCTCTATACAGTAACCCTTTCTCCCAGTATACAGACTCCCCCTTCCCTTGAGAATCAGGTGCCTCACTGGTTACCTCCTCAGCCCTTGTAATGTAGGGTCTGATTGCTGACCCTGTCTCAACTCTCTCTCTTAGTAACCCTTCCCAGGAAGTCTGGTATTCTCTGACAGCGGTGCTTCATTGTCAGCCTGGGTACTACTATTTACCTCGGCCCTTGTAGTCACTCTGTCTAAGGGAACATCAGTACCCACAAGCAGCTGTGGCTAACCTTCGGTCTCACTGCTACAGGGTAGCTCCCTCCCTGAAGTAACCAACTCACCAGTCCTGGTTTCAATTGTGCAGTCTGTCTGGGCCTCACCCAGGCTACCAGGCCCACATACTTGTAAACTAGCTATGCCCCCTTTTGCCCAGACTATAAGGTAGTTCCAGCTGCCACCAGCCAATTCTTTATCAGCTTCTTAAGGCCCTTAACAAAGGGTGTCCAATCCTACTGTGTAATGTTACTAATAATCCAAATGGTAGTCTGACCAAGAGCAAGGCTGTTTAGGAGTGGCCTATACAGTGTCACCAAATACATATGCAAGTACTCTCAGAGCTTAAATATGTCTCACAAACATCAGCCACAAAGATAGGTTTAATATATTTAATAATAAACAACAAAGAAAATAATAGGTTAGCATCTAGGATATTTAAAAAAGAAGTACAGAACAATATATACCTGCATTTTTCTAGTATGCACACTAAAAAAAACTAAAATGAATATAGTAAAAGGACAACTTTCAAAAATAAGCAGATTAACGAAAAAAGAAGTAGATTTTATGGAAGAAGCAAATTTATTTTGTGACAAAATCATAAAAAGAGGGTATCCAGAAATAGAGGTTAATAAATTATTAGAAGAAGGAATTGAAGGAAGGACAAATAAAGAACGAAACAGAAAAGGGAGGCCCCCATTTAGATATGGAACGTCCATGGCTATTCAAAATAGTGTGGCTTCACAAGCCATTAAAAAAGTAATGCATAGGAACTGGGGTACATTTAAAGCAAATAGTGAATTACTCTATAGATTAGAGGATCACCCCAAGTTTAACCAGAAAAAAGCTAAAAATTATAAAAATTATTTTCAAGGTAAATTGAATAAACCCATAGAAAAGAAACAAAAATGTGGGATGATTAAATGCCACAATTATAATATGTGTAAGTATATTCATACTGACTCTAATGAGGTGGTTATAGGAGAAAAAACAAAGTGTCAGGGCTATATAGTTGTAAGTCTAAAAATATTGTTTATTTGAGCTTTTGTGTAGAATGCAAATCCTTCTATGCAGGAAGAACTACCCGTGAATTATATAGAAAGATTTATGAGCACAAGTATGCTGCTCAAACTGGGGATGAAAAGAATGCATGGAATAAACACTATAAGATGAATAAATGTAAGGCTGAGTTTAAGTTTATAGTTTTAGAAGCACTTTCTAGCAGTCTTAATATTGTTAATATTGAGGAAGAGTTAGGCTGGCTTGAATACTGTTGTCAAGTTAGGCTTAATGCCTGCTTCCCACCAGGGCCTAATAACAGAGAAGAATTTGTAATGTACCTGAAAAGGAAAAGACTTAAACATTAGTAGAGTGTGTAAGAGTTTTATGTATTTTTACATGTGTTTTTTAACTTGTCATGTGAGTTAATTGAGGGAGACGAAAGCACTAACTTGGATTATCTATATCTGTTCTATAATAGTTCTATAATAAACTGTGGTTTTCCATTTGGAGCCTGTGAACTTTCCTGGACTTTTTGAGTTATTTTGTTTGCTGCTGCTTTGGGAATGAATATTCCTATCTATATCTAAAAGAGTTACTAAGCCCTAGTAACTTACTTCTAGCAAGGTAAGTGCAGAAGGTGGTGATGAGTGGATGTTCTTGCTAGGTCAAAGACAAAATACAAAATGCCCAGTCTATCTCTGAGAGAGTTCTTAAATTAATATCAAATATTACTGCTGGGTTAGCATGGATGGCATCACTTTTTGTCACCTGACTTCAGTTCACAGGCTAAAGCCCCCTTTTTTCTGAAACTAACAGAATTTAACATCTCTGTGTGAAAAATACATATCTCTCATATATTTGCAGCTGCTAGGAAGTCATAAAGCAATAAACTGCTTCAACAGCTCAAGCCTAGCAATAACTTCTCTTTCAAGACAATACAAAAAACTTCTAGCTCTAGACATTGCGTCTGCTACACTGAAACTGAGCGAGAACTTTTATAGCACAATTGTAAAACAATTTAATTAATTAATTATAATTAATTAATTTTATATATATATATATATATATATATATATATATATAGATATATATATATAAAAATTATATGCGTATATGTATATATAGATACACACACACACACACACACACACACACACACACACACACACACACACATAAAACATGTAATTTGTACACAGTGGGATAGTGGTAGATAATAGCAGGATTTCTAATACTGTTTTTTAAGCAAATGGGTACAGTATCCAATGTAAAACTGGTTAAGACAGGCAAATCACTAAAACAATTATCCCTTTTTGTTTGCTCTCTTTTTTCCCTGTGGAATAGGAAGTGCTGTTCTTTTTGGACACCAAGCATACAGAGCAGTCAGAGCTGCCAGACCACCCCTGGAATCTTTGGCACTCTTTCAATCCAAAAATACCATTTGGAAATACATAGATGTAGACACCCCAGAGGAAAAAGTAAAAGGTGCGCCCCCAACAGATTAAATCCCTACTCTCACTACTGGTCATGCACCAGAGGTCATGGAGTATGTGTGTCTATAAACAGTAAATATTTCTATTCTCGTTTTGATTTCCCCATGGTGATTTATGAATTGTCTCACCAGAGCAATCTATAATTCCCTTGCAGTTTATAAAGTGGATTACCCTTCATTCAACCAGTGCAGGATTATGTTACCCATATCACTTGCCAAGGGTCATGTTCAGACACCTCCTTCTGGTGGTCTGTTTCATGTGTTCAGTATTGCTAGAGAGTGTAGCACGAGTTAGAGACAATCATTACAAACCTAACATGGCATGGTACAAGTAGCAGGGAACCAAGCACACGTGCTACCATACATATTTAAGTAAACCCTTATCTTCCCAGAATGTATCACATACAAACACCAGTGGAAAAAATGAAAAAAATACAGGCAACTTTATTTCCTCCCTACAGTAAGAAACAAATTGTCTACTGGCAACTAATTTCCTCCTTCCAGTTCTTTCTTAACTACCAGTATATCTGTTGGCTAATGTCCAAAGCCAAAACAGTTACTGGAAGTCACTGTCCATGTTAATATGCCCAACTATTTTAGAATCACAACTGTTGACAACCCCCATGCTATTTATCTAAACTGCAAGTTGACCCCTGCCACCAACTATAATCTAAATCAGAATTCTTGGCAGACTCTCTCCTTTCCAACAGAGCAACAGCCTACCACAAATTCAGTGTTCCACTGAGTCTCTAAAGTTCCAGAACTGCAGGGCATCTATGGCCTGACAAGTATTTTTTACACTTATGCCTGCATGCCTGTAGAGACAGCATCATGGGGGTCCATGCCAGTCCTGTGCCAAACAATGTCTGCCCACTAAATGGTAACTCCAAATCCTTACCCAAAATTAGGAAAATGAAAACCAATACTTCCCTCAGTTATCTAGTTTGACTATCTTATTCCTAAATGTTAATGGTGATCCAAGACAAACATGTCATCTTCCTGCCAGAGGGCTGGTTTTAGGCCCTCTCCCCAGTGCTGTAATCAATTACTACACAGCTGGCTCTTATACACCCTTCATTTATCTTCAGATGATGTGTTTCCGGGTTCTGCCACCCCATCTGTAAGCTGGTACTTGATAGAGCCTGCTCTGTTCACCTTCCAACTGTCCCTTATTTCAGTTGTCTTTCAGTACCAACTTTTCCACTTGCCTTCCCTTCCCCATAAAAAGAGTTAGTGTATACTGTATGTGCCTTTGTTTCCCAGCTATTCAGGTTTCTTCTAACCCAGCCATTTATAATTCTGGTAACACTTTTCTTCTAACCTAAGTTTCTCTATTTGTGCATAGCAGAAAATTTGGGTAAAGTAACAGCAGCAACCTTAGCAATGCTTTAGAGGCAAAAAAGCCAAAAAACAAATTATTTTTCCTCACTGCTTAAGGTAAGCAACTTCCATGTTCACCAAGCAACCAGACAGGGCATTCATCCAAGCAGCCATTGGATGAATCAGCTTAGCGCTTTCTCCATTACTCATGTCAGCAGGAGGAGTGGTACTCCAACAATGCCAGATGTTTAGTTTCTTTGACCCATTGACACCTGCACATTTACATTGGACAAATGCTCTGATATTTGGGTATTTACCTTCTGTCCTTATACTCTTTATATTGATTGTTGTCAAAACTTGCCTCCTTTGGGTGCCAAATTCACAATGATTGAGCTGCCTCCTACTTTCCAAGATGGGCAAGCAGTTATTAGCAGATCACTCTCACCCTTCCTGACCAGATCCTTGAACTCTCAAGTTGCTAGTCAATCCTTTGTTGGCAAAGTTTTGCTGTATACCTGATCCCCTTGACTTTGTTCTGAGAATTCTGACTTGTGTAAAGCTGTTCTGCAGAACATTACTTAAAGACAGACATTTTACTACATAAGATATCAAAATATAATAAAACAGTTTCAGATTATAGGAGTCACTGAATGCAGAAATCATTTTACAGAACACAAATGGACAGCTTGAGGGCTGTTATTCTGCTACTCCACAGAATATGTCCATTTCTGTAGTAGCTAGGATTCTGCAGGACTCAAAATAATCACATTGGCAGAATTACAGCTGACCAGAGGGCCTCACCTGAATTGCTATGAAAGAATCTACAACAATTGATGAAGTTAGAGAACATGCCCTTCGTAGTACAGGCTATCAGTCTTAGTTTGGTCTAAAGTAAATTTCAAAGCCTTTACTCAAACTTTTACCTTTCAAACTTCAACTGCTGGAGAGCGAGAATTTGCCTTTTTTACTCTACTACTTAAAATTGTCTTGGCTGGCAGAGAGAAGATACAGACAGCAGAAGTACTTTCCAGTGCACAAAATTTCCTTTGACAATGCTTATTAACTTCAGTGTTGTGATTTGCATAACTGCATTATATATTTATTGGGAAGTGCTCTGGTGGCACAAGTGTTTCTCCTTCAACCTTACTGGAAAACTGGTAATTCACAGAAAAATTAGTAAATATACAGTCTACTGAAATGCACTAGTCACAATGAATTACAGAGATAACTCTTAAAAAGGGCATAAAGACTGCATAGCAGTGACACCCCCCCCCCGCCATATACACAAAAAAGGAGTAAATGTACTATTCAGTCCCCCACACTCAGAAGCTTCAATTTCATGAATTGTAGACAAAACTGATGCAGAACACAATCTCACACATTCCACCCAGGTAAAATACACAACAGACCCCTTTTAGCATTGCACATACAGCTGCAAAGCAAAGAAACCCTTACCATAGCTTTAAAAAAACAATTTATGAATAACCACACTTAAAAAAATCTAGGAATGTAAGCATAGAAATGAAATCCAGAACTGTAATCACTTCAACACTTCAAGGTTCAAAAGGAGCAGAGCAGACTGCTCATTTAGGAAACTCTTAAGGAGTTAATAATCTGATTACAACTGTTTAGACAACAACTGACTAAAACTCAATTGTAATGGTGAAACTGTTATACTGACATGAATAACTTAAGGCAAATATGGGTGCTTCAGAATTAATCAATGCCTACCCAACGCATAATCATAACATACCATATAGCTTTCATATGGTCCAAGTTGTGCTCCCTCCTACTCAGATGTACAAAGTGGAAAATTTCTTGTTGAACATGACATTTTGTAGGTGAACCGCAAAACAACCAATAGAAATATCTGTTTTTTTCATTTTGCTAACTCAATAACAAATTTGCATAATTTTAATTGTTTTACAAAACATAACTGTGTTCAACAGTATCAGTTTTCTGTAATGCTTAGAGCAAAATATGAAGACAATACTTAAAATATAACATTTGGGTGTGGGTGGGGGATTGCAGGACACCACTGAGCAAACCTGAGTGCCCCTACAAAACCAGGGGCAAGTGGTAACATAACACCATGTCTGAGTGGATTTCCCGAGATGCAGTAGTTCACACCTTATGACACGGAATCCCTGCAATTTTTCTTCTATTCCTTTATTAATCATTTAAATTAACTCCTATTTGATGGATATATTTTATTTAATTGTTTAGTGGATTGTATCTCTTATACTGCAAGTAAATACAAAATTAAAAAAATGTCCAGGATGTTTCATGTGTAGAACATGTTCTGCCTAATCTTGCCTAGTGGTATCAGATGGCTAGAAAAAAAACAGAATAGAAGGATGCTAAAACACTGAAGAAATTTACATAATTAAATTACGTAAGGCTTTATTTCAACTATTTTTGTAAAATAAAACAAAAACTGCTTCAGTTGCTCAGAGACCATATAAAACTGCATCTGTCATCCATTGCAGTCATCCAGCTTTTGACTAGTTTGTTGTTTTATAATACACGGTGACATTACGTCATATCATCATGTGAGAGAGAAAGGATTCAGTGCCCATTAGAGCCCCTAATCACAGCCTATAGTCTCACTTTGATGTTCCTCCCTGGCATAGCCATATGACCCTGCTTACTGCAGCATTTTTATTATTAGGGCTGAAAAGGGAAAGGATTGAAGAGAAACAAAAATGCAGTGGTGAAAACTGTTTTCACACTCACAGCTATGTGTCCGGTACTGTTACAGCTGGAAATGAATGGAACATAGCTGGAATCTGTCCAGCTCTTTTGCAAGGGAGTCTGCTGCTTCCAAAACATGGTTTTACTACTGATGTTAGGATGCATATTCACAGAGCCAAAATGAATGGAAATCTGTGTTCTCTCTTTCTCTGAATTTGTTTTTTACTACACTGATTCAGAACAAGGGGTAATGACTCTCGCAAGAAGTGTACAGCCTGAAATAAGAAAATGAAAACCAAGAAAATGAAGCAAATTTAGCACTTGCCTTTAGCACCTCACAATATTACGTGGTTTGCATTAACCTTGAAATTTGCAACAAATCTGTCAGTAATTTGTAAACAAACAGAAGACAGGTTGTTATGACATGTAAAACTGGGGAGTTGACAAATCCCACTAAACATATAAACGCACAGTAGCTTCTGCAAGTCACTTAACCCGTTTCATTTTCATTACTTCGTATTGAAATGTGCTGTACATAGAATTAAACCCTCAAAGTAGCTTGCTGAGTATGGTTTTCAGCCTATATTACCTTTATTTATTTATGTTTACAACTGCTTTATTTGAAAATTTAGAAAAAATACAACATGCCAAACAGATCATCACACTGACCGCTACAAATTCTACAAGATACAACCTTTTTATGCAACACATCACTAACTGAAATTCATTTTCTATTTAGCATCCATTATCAGTTGCTCATGGTTCTTTCATTCAGGTGTTAATATTAAACGCATTTAAGTAGTGACTCCGCACACTGTTCTCTGTAGACTGAGTTATCTCTATCTACACCTGCTATATAGTCAGCACATATCAATATTCTCTTTTATCTACTTAGCATCACCTAGCATCTATTTTACCAGCCGGTGATCTGGTTTCCTTGTGTACTCAAACTACATCAGTTTAACTGCAGCTTCATGTGTTATTGGTTCTTTTAGGTCACATGATATAGCATATTCTCTGTACTGCTATGCACATTCTGTGCTCTGCTATTTCTCATTGCATAAGAAATAGGCCTGATGAACTAGGATAGCAAGTATGTACGGGATGTTGGAGAAAATGGCAGTAGGCATGAGTTTTTTAAGCTAATAATCAAATCATATACATTAAGAACCTCATATTAATTCAGCAATGTATGCAAGAAGACAGAATTTAGTGTGAAAAACCTGTAAACTTAGCCAATCAGTATGTTAACTGGTGACACTTTACCAAGAGGGACAAACCTGACCCCCCCACCCCCAGAGTGAAAGCTCATTTTTCACATGAAGACTTCTTGCAGCTTCCTGACCTTCCTTCACCTATAGCAGTCTCCGTAGCGCAATAGCTAGTGCACTCGCCTTTGGTGCTGGAGGATCAGAAGGCTATGGGTTATATAGTCCTACACCAGCTAGTTGGATTACATTTTTCCAGTACTGACACTACACTGCAGTATAAGTGGGGTGCTGCACTTTCAAAGAGATATTAAACCAACGCCCCATCTGCCTGAGCTGGTGGTGGCTCAGCTGGATACAAAAGATCCCATGGCATATATCAAAATGAGTAGGAGACGTTCCACATTGCCCTGGCCAAATTCCCCTAAGTCAGTATGAATACCACCTCAGGTCTCCCCTAAAAAGAAGCCACTGGCCTAGTGGGACTAAGTCAGTCAACAATGTGTAAATAAAATAAAATAAATTAAAATACATAAACAATGTTAAGGAAGCAGAGCATTACTATAGTCTGCTCAAAGGAAGTGACGGCCATCTGTAGAACTTGTGCCCATCCTCTCTAAATACCCATCCAAGGCCTTTCAGACCTACGTTTCCATTGAAGCATGGTTGTGACATCCTAACCTACCTGTCACCTACTGAAGCAGGGAATGATTGGGAAAATTAGTGGAAGAAGGAGGAAGAGAACATTCCGCTTGACTCCTGATGTGACCATCCATATGGGCCAGCCAGTCACCCCCCAGCTTGAGCTTCCTGTCTGTCTAACTCACTACAGTTTTTATAATAAAGAAGGAAGGACATCTCATTTGACTGCTCTCATCCACAGTAATGGCTAGCCTGATACTGACCCTATAATTATACCTGTTTTCTTTTCTCCACTTACTTCCTTGTTCATCCCAGTGTTATCCTCACCACTTTGCCTAATTCATACCTGCACTTTATGCTAACCTAGCACAGCCTAGCTTCTGCTCCATACCAGAACTTACATTTCTTCTCATTAATAACAAAACTTCGTCTACTTGTGATTCTTGAGTGCCTTATAGTCATTACCAGGTAAGAAATAAAAGTAAGTACATTATGACATCAAATACTCCCACAAAGTTTCACTGTGGAAATGGCCTCAGCCATGCATTTATTAATCCAAATAAATAAACAGAAGTCAGATACATGAAGTTCTTCAAATTGTTTTAGGAATACGCAGAAGAAGACAAGCTTGACAGATCAAAACTCATGTAGATAACCAGTGAACAGGTACCACTTTACTGTTAGGGACCAAGTCTTCTTAGGGTGCATTAGCCATGTTAGGCCTCCAGGCTGGGGACCACTTTTCACATAGCCACCTCTACCAGTCAAGAAACCCAGTCTTTTCTGTCTTACTTTCATTCAGTAGGGCAGGGACCCTAAGAGTGGTTGTAGCCTACCCAAAGGGAGTAGACTCATGCAGTTAAACCCTGTGCTTTTCCTCTCTGAACACTCAGCCAGGGTTTGCCAAGCCTGCTACTTCACTGAAGGAGGGATGGCTGACCACCCTGATCTCCAAGCACATCCCTGAACCACTTTCTTCTGCCTTATTATCATGGTCCTTACAAACTGAGCTACATCTTATTTGCTTAACTGGGCCATATCTGTTCTCCATAATTCTTGTTTCTTGAACATATAAGCAGGGTCACAAAACACACCAGTTTCTTTGATAAACAAATGCAAAACTGGCATGTTGTGCCAACTGGAACTGAAATTTAGAAACATGAGAAAGCAGATTGGGCTTGACTTCACACTTTAACCAAAAGAGTCACTAGTTAAATGCAGAGATTCACACTAATCACTAGTTAAATGCTGAGATTCACACTAATGAGTATGTGTGAACAAATGCCATATGGCATTTATTAGTCTCTGTCACAATCATTTAATTACACTGAGTAATCCTTTACTCCACATCTCTGGCACTAGGTCTTATCCTGGAGAATAGTAATAGAAAATGCGTAGAGAAGGAAAATTAGCATATAGTTTCTTTCACTAGACCTTCAGTTGTTAGCGCAATTTTAGTTCATTTAATAAAACAAAACCATTAAAGACAATATAGATGTTGCAGCAGCTTTTGTTCAACAACTCTAACTCATACAAAAATCAGAAATATTATTGCATACAGCATACTGTTTTTTGAGGGAGGCTTGCAGGATACCTCCATCTTATTTTTTAACAACTTTATTAAATTATCAATTAAGAAAAAGTCAAAAATACATTAATATAAATGAAAATAAACCATATTAGCATGCTAAACCATATTAACATGTTTCCAGTTACATACATTATACACCAAACATGTTCTTTTTTATAAATATCATCAGTCCAAAATTACATAAATTGTTCATTTCCTGCCTTCTGTTAAAACTCTCACCTCCTCCTGAACATTATTCTGTATGTATTGCTCCCACAATTTCCATTTAATTCTACATACTTTTTTCCTTCCCCTTTCTGAAGATCATATTTCCAATCATTTTATCTCTGTTACAATATTCAGTATCCCAGACAGTTAGTTTAGACTTTGATTTATATTTTCTAGCAATTGTTTTTTGGCAGTCACCAGAATTAAACTCAACAAGGCCTTACTATGTCTAGGCAATTCAGATCTTGTGCTTCAGCTCTAAAGAATCATTTCCTTAGTTACACCCATTTGCTCACCCAATATTTCTGAGTAACCTGTAGGAATTTGTTTTAAAAATCTGCCAACTTACTACACTCCCAAAATATATGTTCCCAGTTATATCTTTCTTCCCCATCACACCTACAACATTTGCCATCAACCTAAGGAAACATTCTTCAAAGTCTGCTTCAGATATAGAAATACCAATGCAAACATTTTCGAGCAAAAATCCTAAACCTTGAAGTTTATATATACTTGGGTGCCATACCTATGTCCTCCCATTGTTCCTTTGTAAATTGCTTATGCAGTCTCTCTTCTCAGTCTTTTCTGACCTCCTCTGATTAGTTCCTATACTTATTGGGCAATATTTTATATGCCCTACTAATTATTCCTTTTTTAACATCAGCTTCCATTCTAGATTCATCTAAAAGCTATACCAGAGCAGATCTTTCACTTAGCATTCCCCTTTCCCTTTCTTTTTGTTTATACTCAGATATCAATCCCTGGTAGAGAAGGCAGTCTCTAGCCTGCAATCCAAATGTCATCTTGGCCTCATAACATTCTATTACCTTTCCCTGTCTAGTTATTTGCTCCCAGTACCTTGGTTTTCCTCCAGAAAATTCCAGCTCCCACTTCCCTATTCTCTGTACTCCTACTTGCAGTCATCCCTACTGGCAAAATTTCCTTTCTCCATTCTCATCTTGGCTTAGTTCTTACAATACTTTCTGCTATATATGAAAATAATATTGTATGGCTGTTATTCTCCTTAGGAATCTGCATCCAAAATCCTATCTCTATTTCTTGAATTCCCCCCTGCTTCATCATCATCACTATTATTTGAATTATAACCTTCTCTTTGTATAATGCCTTTAAGCCTTAGTTGTGTAATTCTAAAATATCCCTTGAAATTGAATAATCCTAAACCATCTTTTTCTATCGGAAGGATCAACTTATTCCACTTAACTCTTGCCTTCTTCCCCTCTCAGATAAATTCCTCCAAATGTTTATTATTACCCAAACTTCTCTTGTTGATAAAAATATGTCTGACGTGTATATAAAACTAAAGGAACTAGAAACATTTCACTGCTTGTATCTTACGATCCATATCCAAAAAGAAGAGTTTCCAGTTTCTCAATTTTTGTATTATCTCTTATTTTGTCTCTTCCCACATAGCCTTAGCTACTATAATAGAAGCCTTTTTAATCCATACTCCTAAATACTTCATCTTATTGTATCCCCATAAATATGGGTAATGCTGACCAATTCATGTGTGGGTACATAACGTATGGCTACAGCCTTTGTTTTATCTTCATTAATTTTATATCCTGAAAAGACCTGAAACTGTTTCAAAATGTTCCACAACATTGAAAAGTCCTTTTCTGGATTTTTCAGGTACAAAATAATATCGTTTGCAAATAAAGTCAACTTTTCTTGATTATCATACAAGTTAAATCCTTGAATTTCTGAGTCCCTTATTTTCTTTGCCAATGGCTATAAATATAAAGCAAACAAAGAGGAAATAGAACACCCCTGCCTGGTTCCTGTATTCAGAACCCTCTCGCTTTAATTCCTGCCTCCAATATTTCATATATCTTGCTAGTTAACCTTATTGTTGTATCAGGGAATGCAAATGCTTCCATTGCCCTACTCATAGAATCCCAGTTTACTCTGTCGAATGCTTTCTATGAATCGAGACCCACCAACAACAGCGGTATTTTCTTACCTTCCGCGTCCCTCTGTGTCATCGTTGTTCTAATAATGTTATCAGGTGTTTACCTCCCCTCCACAAAATTACATAGATCCATATCTATCAATTTGGCAACACTTTTAACACTTTATAATCATGGTTTAAAATTGCAACATGTCTATTTGAAGCTGAGTCCCATGAGTCTTTACAGTCTTTAGGTATTACAGCCGCCACAGCTTTCTTCCAAGATGTTGTTGCTTTCCCTCCTTTTAATATACTGTTAAACAAAATCTTGCAAAACTTACATCTTATTTTTGACCTCCCTGTGTCTTCTCTGTCGGCAAGAATAGCTAACCCCTCTGACATCACTCAGTACAGGTCTGACCTAACTGAATGGCTGATAATGCTTTATTGTTGCAGCAGATACATCCAGAGTCATCTGAGCCATATTGTCGCCAAAGGGGGGCCTTTACAGGGTAAAGAACCATGCCCCCACTAGTCATATCAATATTCCTCTTGTCTGACTCTCTCTAATTACCAAAAACACTGTTCAAACCTGTGTGCATAATATTTTCATTTTGACTTCTACAATTATCAGAGATTTGGATTTCATTTAAAACTTACTTCAAAATGACATGACAAGAGGCGACATACTGACATGATGTATTTTTTTTACTAAGACTTATTTTTCCCCTTCAGTGCACTCTATCCCAGGAAGGTGAGATTATAATGCTCTGTCTTCTTTTGCAATAATCCTCTTTCCATTCATGTAGAATGGCAGCACTCAGAACTACTACTTGCTATCAGAATCTCTGGTCATGTGTGCAGCTAACTATAGTTTGGTGACTCATAGGTTCATAGGTTCATACTAGGCTATCTGCCCTAGGGCATTTATAAGCCTAGCCAGAGTGTGTTTGGCTTTCGCCACCCATTTTAAATTAATTTTGCTATGCCCTTTTTCGAGGTTAGTATACTGTGCCTCTGTGGAACAGTGACACAGAAGTGATACCTAGGGTAAACCTACGATCCCTCATCCACTCATCAAGATTCCTCTTGAAGAGAGTCAATGAGGGACTCTGCCTAACCTGGACTAAGATTTCATTCCAGAGTGAAGGGAGCCTCTGGGTTATGAATCTGTCCCTCCAGCATGTCCTATTTATTTCAGTGCTGAGGTTCAAGTCTCTCGAGCATGTAGCTCGATGGGATTTGGATTTTCTGAGGTGCAGCATGTCCATTAATTCCGAGTTGGACATGGCTTTATATGTCAGGCACAGATCACCTCTGAGCAGGCGGTATGCCACTGAGTAGAGCTGGAGTTTCTTTAACCGGCAGCATATGGCATCTGTTTGAGCCCTTTGATCCTCTTGGTGAGGTACTTTTGGGGTCTTTCCAGTTGCTGCAGGTGTCTGGTAAGGTACATCCCAAAAGGGGCATTGTACTCAATTATGGACCTGATGAGGGATGAGTAAAGAGGCACTATGACCTCCCCTGATCTAGATGTGAATCCCTTCATGATTATGTGGGCTATATAAAATGTTTTTCTAACCACTTTGGCCACGTGGTTGTCAAATGAGAGATTGCTATCAACTTGGGTCCCCAGGTCCCTAATTACTTCTTCCATACTTAATGGATTACCACCTATGTGGTAATTTGTGGGCACTTTGTTTTTGCCAAAGGGGATGACTATACACTTTTTGGCATTTAGCTTGAGGCCATGGCTCTGGCACCAGTTGTCTGTTTCTATGAGGCCCTTTTGGAGGATGCTTGTGTCGGCTGGAGAGTCGATTATAGTGCCCAGTTTGCAGTCATCTGTGACCTTGGTCAGCCACAGTCTTTCTGTGTTGGCCTGTACCTCTGAGAAATATATACCGAACAGGGGAGGTCCCAGGACTGAGCCTTGTGGGACGCCACTTGTAACTGGTTTGGAGTCTGACATGGCTCCAGCAATTCTAACCATGTGGGTTCTGTCCTTGAGCCAGTTTGCAACCCATATAGTGACATAGGGGTTTATATTTAAGCTGGTGAGCTTATCTATAATGCCTGAGTGGGGTATTGTATCGAAGACTTTTGCGAGGTCCAGGTAGGCTGTGTGGACCACCTTCCCCTCGTCAATGGCCTTGGTGACTGTTTCAAAGAAATCAACCAGGTTTAAGAGGCAGGATCTGCCCTTAACAAAGCCGAACTGGGTAGGATCCAGTGTCTGTAGGTCCCCAGTATCTTTTTTTATGAGGTCCATGATGATCCTTTCCATAGCTTTGCAGACCAAGCTAGTCAGGCTTATGGGGCGATAGTTTCCAGGATCTGTTGAGGCACCACCTTTGTGGAGAGGGACCACTGTTGCTGTACGTCACTCTTTGGGTACATATCCTTTGGTAAGGCTGAGATTGAACAGTAGTTTTATGTTTGGGTTTAGCTCTTCTTGGAGTTTATGTAGGACGCAGCCCAGGACACCGTCTGGTCCCATTGATGCTGTGTTTTTTGCTTTGGAGAGGGCGGCTCTTACCTGATCATCTGAGATGTCAGGGGGGGCAGCACTCTGCTGGGATAGATATTTGCCCTTTGGTGGGGAGAAGTTTGCGCTGAACCTGTCAGCTAGGATGTTGGCAATGTCTGTGGGTTCAGTGTATTTTTTGTCATTTTGGACTAATTCTGAGCATATCTGGGAATTCCCACCCAGGTTCCTAACATAACTAAAGAAAGCCTTGTGATTATCCTTAGTGTCCTGTGCAATTTTTCTCTCGAAGCTGGCCTTAGACGGTTTTATGAGTGCCCGTAGTTTTTTGCTAACACTGATCAGAGATGCCTTCCCTTGTTGGAATTTTGCTCTATCATGTAGTAGCTTCCTCCTTCTATTGTATAGTTTGTTTATGGCTGGGGTCCACCAGACAGGACGTCTGCCTTTGGAGGATTGGGTCTTGGTTTTATTTGGGATTGCATGATCCATGCATTCCTGAAGGTGTTCATAGAATGCGTTTATAAAGGATTCTGCGGTCTGGGCCGTATTTTCCACGGGCCCGGGTGGTTTGAAGGATTCCACCTCGGTTTTGAGGAGTGTGAAATTTGCTTTAGAGAAGTTTTTCACTGTGGTTTTCTGGGCAGGGGTGGGGTCGGGATGTGAATATCCAGTGAGATTAGTTTATGGTCTGATCTTACCAGTGAGGATACACTTCTGGTCTGGAGCATAGAGTCCCCATGTTGGTGATGATCAGGTCCAGTATGTTTTCCCCTCTTCTGGGAGTGGTAACAAGTTGTTCCATAGCATTTGAGTTTATAAATTCTAGGAACCTTTGAGCTAGGGTGTTGGAGCTAGAGTAATGCTCCCAGTCTATGTTTGGGTAGTTGAAGTCGCCCAATATAATGGTGTTTGGAGAGACCTTCATATTTTCCAGTGTTCTCAGGAAGGCCGAGTGGGGTTCCTGGGTTTGGGAGGGTGGTCTGTAGCAGGCTATAAACTGGAAGGCAGTTTTACCCACTGTTAGTTGCACATGGATAGTTTATGATGCTTCGTGCTGTGCCACCAACCTGGAGGTGTGGGTATCTTTGACGAATATTGATACTCCCCCTCCTTTTCTGATTCGGTCCAAGTTTTGGGGTTGAAAAGCATGGTATGAGGTATAACCTGGTAGTGCTGGGGTGCTCTCAGGAGCCTTGAACCAGGTTTCTGTTACTGCACAGATATCGATGTTTTCCATGCTAAGGAGAGTTTCGAGTACATGCATCTTGAGGTTTAGACTTCTGGCGTTGAGTAGCATTACTCTTAGTTTCTTATCCCTTGTGATACCTATGGAGGTGGGTTTGTCTTTTGAGCCTTGCCTAAAAAAGGCACTATGGGGGTAGCAAGAGCCTTTGCCAATATCCGAAAGCCCAGGGGTGACAGGTGCAAGCCGTCCCTAGTGAAGCATCGTGGCTTGTCGAGCATGTCATCCCAGGCTGACAGACATTAGATCCCCTTTGAATGACACCAATACTTAAGACAATTGTTGAAATTGATCATCTTGTCTTCATATTGTGGCATCATCCTTGATGAGGGTAAGATGCTACTCAAGGTCAGGGTCATACCAGCCTAGGCCACATGCTCAGAGAGCTCCTCTATGTCTCTTTTCATGTAGTCCAGGGAGGTACATCTCAGGTCATTCACACCAGCATGGACAATGACTGAGTCATATTTGTACTTGCCTTGGAATGACCTGAGTGCTTGTGTTATGTGGCGGATCCTAGCGCCCGACAGGCAGCTCACCGTGACTTTCTCCTTGTTCAGCCTGGTGAGCAGGACGTCAGTGTGCCTGACGATAGAGTCACCTATTACAAGTGTATCAGGTGTGTTGTTTAGCCTTAAGAGCTGTGACTGTTCAGTACACTGGCTTTGAGAGCTATGTGTTGCACGTGTTTTGTTTTGGGGTAGCGGTTGCTTGGGTGTCTGCTTTGGAGGTCTCTGCTGCTTAGGCAGATTTTTATTTAGAGCCTCCGAGTATGTTTTTGTATGTTTATGTGTTTCATTTGCTGTCGTGGTAGGTCTATGTGAGACTGGAATTGTAGTGAGTGGGGTTTCCTTCTCCTCCTGACAGGTTTCGCCAGTACTGAGTTGAGTGAGCTTAGCCTCCAGTTTGGCTATATGGTTGCATCTCTCACGTGTTGGAATTTGTTGGGAGGAGGAGAGGGTTGTCTGTGTACATGAGGCAGTTGTAACATTGCCTCAAGATTCCCAGATTCACCAGCTGGACCAGAGAGGATATTGACAACTGACCTTTGGACATGCTAGAATAGTATTGGGAATTCCTTTATAATTGAAAAAAAATGGCCAATGGGGAACAAGGTACTCAAGGGGAGTTTGTGAGGGTGTAGTGCTTTTAATTTTTTAGTGCTGACTTATATAATTGCTTTAGTGAGCAAGTGCCAGGTAACTTAAATGCAATGTGTTACATGTAACTTAAATGCAAAAATGACAAACAGTAACTTTCTTTCAAGTGAAACAAGGAAATAAGTACAGTAAGCAATGCAGATGTCACTAGGGATCCACAGAAGCGCTGAAAAGCCGCATTTTAGGTGGAATTAGTGTTTCAGGGAAATAACAAGCAAACAAGCATACAAACAAAGCTAGATTCAGCAGGCCTGGATCTAGTCTATGCTACAGCAAACAAGGTATACCAATTTCAGTAAGAAACAGTTCAAATATGCAGGCACTATAAGCCTTTAACCAGAAATTCCCAGCACAGAAGGGCAGAGTCCAGCCTCTCCTCCCAAAAGAGTGCAGACCATGAACCTTCTTAATGTAAAATAACTGGCCTGAAGCCCAAGTGCTTAAACCAGAACTAATGCACTTTTAGAATAACAGACACTGAGCCCTCAATCAGCAGTTCCCAACTTAGAAGGACGTAAGCTACCTGTCCTGCCACCACAGTGCAGGCCACAAACCTTCCTAATGTAAGACAACTGGTCTGAGCCCAAGTGCTTAATCCAAAAGACTTAGAATGATAGCTACACTTTAATCAAGTTACTACCAAGCAGTAATAAATACAATTGAATACTTTAAAGGATGCCTGGATTAGTGCTCAAGTTATACAAACAAAGCTAGATTCAGCAGGCCTGGATCTAGTCTATGCTACAGCAAACAAGGTGTACCAATTTAGTATGAATCACTTACAAATGCCTTCTACCAGCACCTACAGGACTGCATGGATCAGGCAATCCCAAACAAAACTAAGACTCTCTGTACCAAAGGCATGCGTCCAGTCTGGTGGACCCCAGCCATAAACAAGCTCTACAACAAAAGGAGGAAGCTACTACAAGATAGAGCAAAATCCTTGAAAGGAAAGACACCTTTGATCATTATAAGTAAAAAACTAAGAGCTCCCATAAAATCATCCAAGGCAAATTTTGAGAGAAAAATCACCAAGGACTCTAAAGACAATCATAAGGCCTTCTTTAGCTATGTTAGAAACCTAAGAGGAAACTCCCAGATATGCTCAGAATTAGTTCAAAATGATGTGAAAATTACTGAACCTACACACATTGCCAATATACTGGCTGACAGGTTCAGTGCAAACTTCTCTCCCCCAAAAGGAGATATCTATTCCAGAGGATTGTAGCCCCAAACATCTCCAACGCCCAGGTGAGAACTGCCCTCACTAAGGCAAAAAACACAGCATCCATGGGACCGGATGGTGTCCCCGGCTGTGTGCTTCATGAACTCAACGAGGAATTAAACCCACAGTTAGGACAGCTGTTTAATCTTAGCCTCACCTCAGGATTGCCCAAGGAGTGGCGCACGGCACTGTGGTCCCACTTCATAAGGCGGTGCCTCCACAGACCCTGGAAATTACCGCCCATTAGCTTGACAAGCCTTATCTGCAAAGCCATGGAGAGGATCATAATGGAACTCATAAATAAAGACATAGGGAACTTGCAGACTTTGGATCCAACCCAGTTTGGCTTTGTCAAAGGCAGATCCTGCCTCTTAAACTTGGTTGACTTTTTCGAGACAGTCACCAAGGCCATTGATGAGGGAAAGGCAGTCCATACAGCCTACCTCAACCTGGCAAAGGCCTTGACACAATACCCCACTCAGGTATCATCGAAAAACTCATCAGCTTGAATGTAAACCCATACATCACAAGATGGGTTGCAAACTGGCTAAGGACAGAACCCACAGGGTCAGAGTTGCTGGAGCCATGTCAGACTCAAAGCCTGTCACAAGTGGTGTCCCACAGGGCTCAGTCCTGGGTCCACTCTTGTTCGGCATCTACTTTTCTGAAGTACAAGCAAACACAGGAGGGTTATGGCTGACAAAGTTTGCAGATGACTGCAAACTGGCGCCATAGTCGAAAACACATCTGACACAGATATCCTCCAGAAGGGCCTCACAGAAACGGATAACTGGTGCCAGAGCCATGGCCTGAAGTTAAACGCCAAAAATGCATAGTCATACCCTTCGGGAAAACAAGGTTACCCCTAGCTACCATATAGGTGGCAATCCACTGAGCACAGAAAAGTCATCATGGATCTGGGGACCCAGGTTGACAGTAGCCTTCGCTTGACACTCATGTTGCTAAAGTAGTTAGGAAAACCTTCTATATCACCCACCTGATCATGAAGGGATTCACATCTAGATCAAGGAGGTCATCGCCCCTGTACTCATCACTCATTAGACCTATGATTGAGTACAATGCCCGCTCGGAATGTATCTGACCAGACACCTGCTGCAGCTTGAAAGGCCCCAAAAGTTCCTCACCAAAAGGATAAAGGGTCTCAAAATATGTCTTATGCTGCCCGACTGAAAGAACTCCAGCTCTATTCAGTCTCATACCGCTGCTCAGAGGTGACCTGTGCCTGACATATAAGGCCATGTCAAACCCAGATTTGATGAATATGCTTCACCTCAAAAATCTAGATCCCTCAGAACCACAAGGGCGGAGACTTAAACCTTGACACGGTTATAAATAGAACGTGCTGGAGGGACAGATTCATCACCCAGAGACTCCCTATGCTGTGGAACAAAATCCTGGTACATGTGAGGCAGAGCACCTCTCTGGCCTTGTTCAAGAGGAATCTTGACCAATGGATGGGAGATTGCAGATATACCCCAGGGATTACTTCAGTGTCACTGCTTGACAGAGGCACAGCAAAATGATAGGCATAGTTTTTATTCAAACTAAAGGGGTGGCGAAAGCCACATAACTATGGGCTAGGCTTATAAATGCCCTTGGGCAGATAGCCTAGTATGAACCTATGAACCTATGAACCTATAAGAAACAGTTCAAATATGCAGGCACTATAAGCCTTTAACCAGAAATTCCCAGCTCAGAAGGGCAGAGTCCAGCCTCTCCTCCCACAAGAGTGCAGACCACGAACCTTCTTAATGTAAAATAACTGTCCTGAAGCCCAAGTGCTTAAACCAGAACTAATACACTTTTAGAATAACAGACACTGAGCCCTCAATCAGCAGTTCCCAACTTAGAAGGATGTAAGCTACCTGTCCTGCCACCACAGTGCAGGCCACAAACCTTCCTAATGTAAAACAACTGGTCTGAGCCCAAGTACTTAATCCAAAAGATTTAGAATGATAGCTACACTTTAATCAAGTTACTACCAAGCAGTAATAAATACAACTGAATACTTTAAAGAATGCCTGGATTAGTGCTCAAGTTATACAAACAAAGCTAGATTCAGCAGGCCTGGATCTAGTCTATGCTACAGCAAACAAGGTGTACCAATTTAGTAAGAAACAGTTCAAACATGCAGGCACTATAAGCCTTTAACCAGAAATTCCCAGCTCAGAAGGGCAGAGTCCAGCCTCTCCCACAAGAGTGCAGACCACGAACCCTCTTAATGTAAAATAACTGGCCTGAAGCCCAAGTGCTTAAACCAGAATTAATACACTTTTAGAATAACAAACACTGAGCCCTCAGTCAGCAGTTCCCAACTCAGAAGGATGTAAGCTACCTGTCCTGCCACTACAGTGCAGAGCACAAACCTTCTTAATGTAAAACAACTGGTCTGAAGCCCAAGTGCTTAAACTAAAAGGCTTAGAGTGAGTTACACCAAGCAGTAATAAATACAATTGAGTACTTTTAAGATGACGCAAAAGCAAAATAAAGTAGGAAGAAACACAAATACAGTAAAAGCAGATACTTTTTTTTTTTTTTTTTTTTTTTTTTTTTGAGTGAGCAAATGAGATGGGCCCAGGCCAGGAGGAGTATCCAAGTGCAAATTTACAAGAGGGGCGGGCAATTTCAAAGCCACCAATATTAACACCAACACAAAAACAGGGAGGGTGGGCAGGAACCTACTGAAAAACAGAGTCACAGCTTCCAGCTAGATATTCTTCAATGCAACCAACACAAATTACTTTAAAAAGTGCAGATAAAAGTTACTTAGCTTCACTTATGCGTTCAAGTTGATAGCATGCAGGTCTTAACCGGCCAAAGCTCACAGTTTAAACAGAAGATAATTCACTGTACCACTTGTATAAGACAGAAACTGAATAACAATGAAGGAAACTACCTCCACCTATCACTGGCTATGCAGGTTTTTAACAAGCCTTAACTGAAAATACCACATGTACTACTGAAAACAGAGTCACAGCTTCCAGCTAGATATTCCTCAATGCAACACAAACAAATTACTTTAAAAAGTGCAGATAAAAGTTACTTAGCTTCACTTATGCGTTCAAGTTGATAGCATGCAGGTCTTAACCGGCCAAAGCTCACAGTTTAAACAGAAGATAATTCACTGTACCACTTGTATAAGACAGAAACTTGAATAACAATGAAGGAAACTACCCCCACCTAACTCCTTAGTTTTATCCTTCTTTTACAGACAAATTTAATGAGACCTTGTTTTGAGTTGGATAATTTGTTGAAATTGCTTGTGTTCTTGCCAGGTTCACTCTCTCACTAAACCTGAATATTGCATTTTTTGCCAGTTAAATATCATCTGCTTGCTCATAGGTTCATAGGTTCATAGGTTTATACTAGGCTATCTGCCCTAAGGCATTTATAAGCCTAGCCCAAAGTTATGTGGCTTACGCCACCCCTTATGTTAGAAATAATGGGCCCATTAGTTTGTTGTGCCTCTGTCCAGCAGTGAGACAGAGATGATTCCCGGGGTAAACCTACGATCTCCCATCCACCGGTCAAGATTTCTCTTGAACAGAGCCAGCGAGGTGCTCTGCCTCACATGGACCGGGATTTTATTCCACAGCATGGGAAGTCTCTGGGTGATAAATCTATCCCTCCAGCACGTCCTATTTATATCCGTGCTAAGGTTTAAGTCACTTGCTCTAGTGGTTCTGGTGGATTTGGATTTTTTGAGGTGGAGCATGTCCATTAATTCAGGGTTGGTCATGGCCTTGTATGTCAGGCACAGGTCACCTCTGAGCAGACGGTATGCAACTGAATAGAGTTGGAGTTTCTTCAGTCTGGCAGTATATGACAGGTTTTGGAGTCCCTTTATCCTTTTGGTGAGGAACTTTTGGGGTCTCTCCAATTGCTGCAGGTGTCAGGTGAGATACATCCCGAATGGGGCATTGTACTCGATCATTGGTCTGATAAGTGAAGAGTACAGGGGAACAATGACCTCACTTGATCTGGATGTGAATCCCTTCATGATCAGATGGGCAATGTAGAAGGTCTTTCGAACCACTTTAGCAACGTGAGTGTCAAACGAGAGGCCACTGTCAACCTGGGTACCCAGGTCCCTGATAACCTCTTCTGTGCTTAGTGGGTTGCCATCTATATGGTAGCTTGGGGTTACCTTGTTTTTCCCCAAGGGTATGACTATACACTTTTTTGCGTTTAACTTCAGGCCATGGCTCTGGCACCAGCTATCAGTTTCCGTGAGACCCCTCTGAAGGATGTCTGTGTCCGATGTACTATCCACTATGGCACCCAGTTTGCAGTCATCCGCAAACTTTGTCAGCCATAGTCCTCCTATGTTTGCCTGTACTTCTGAGAAGTAGATGCCGAACAATAGGGGGCCAAGGACTGAGCCCTGTGGGACACCACTTGTAACCGGCTTGGAGTCTGACATATCTCCAGCAACTCTAACCCTGTGGGTTCTGTCCTTTAGCCAGTTTGCAACCCATCTTGTGAAATATGGGTTTACATTTAAGCTGGTAAGTTTCTCTATGATACCCGAGTGGGGTATTGTGTCGAAAGCTTTTGCAAGGTCAAGGTAGGCTGTATGGACTGCCTTTCCCTCATCAATGGCCTTGGTAACTGTTTCGAAGAAGTCGACCAAGTTCAAAAGACAAGATCTGCCCTTGACAAAGCCAAACTGGGTTGGGTCCAAGGTCTGCAAGTCCCCTATGTCCTTGTTTATGAGTTCCATTATGATCCTCTCCATAGCTTTGCAGACCAGGCTTGTTAAGCTTATGGGGCGGTAATTACCAGGGTCCGTAGATGCACCGCCTTTGTGGAGTGGGACCACAGTTGCCGTACGCCACTCCCTGGGCACATGTCCTGTGGTAAGGCTAAGATTAAACAGCTGCCTTATGTGCGGGTTTAGTTCTTCATTGAGTTCATGTAGCACACAGCCGGGACACCATCCGTCCCATTGATGCTGTGTTTTTAGCTTTAGAGAGAGCAGCTTTCACCTGCACATTTGAGATGTCTGGGAGGCTACACTCTGTTGGGATAGTTATCTCTCCTTTTGGGTGGGAAAGGGGGTGAAGTTTGCTGAACCTGTCTGCCAGTATGTTGGCAATGTCTGTGGGTTCAGTGATTTTTGTATCATTTTGGACTAATTCTGAGCATATCTGGGAGTTTCCACCCAGGTTTCTGACATAGCTGAAGAAGGCCTTATGATTGTCTTTGAATCTATGGCAATTTTTTCTCAAAGTTGGCCTTGGATGATTTTATGAGGGATCATAGTTTCTTGCTAGTACTGATCAAAGATGCCTTCCCTTTTTGGGATTTTGCTCTATCATGTAATAGCTTTCTCCTCTTATTGTAAAGTTTGTTTATGGCTGGGGTCCACCAGACTGGACGTTTGCCCTTGGTGGAAAGAGTCTTGGTTTTATTTGGGATTGCCTGATCCATGCAGTCCTGAAGGTGTTCATAGAAGGCATTTGCAAGGGCTTCCGCAGATTGGGTTGTGGTTTCCATTGGCTCGGGGGCCTTGAAGGATACCACACCTGTCTTGAGTAGTGTGAAGTTTGCTTTAGAGAAGTTCTTCACTGTGGTCTTTTTGTTTGGGGTGGGGGCGGGATGTGGATTTCTAGTGAGATTAGTTTATGATCTGATCTCACCAAAGAGGGATACACTTCTGGTGTGGAACATTTTGTCCCCATGTTTGTGATGATGAGATCTAGTATATTTTCTCCTCTTGTGGGGACGGTGACTAGTTGTTCCATGGCATTTGAATTTATGAACTCCAGGAACCTTTGGGCTAGAAAGTTGGGGCTTGAGTAATGTTCCCAGTCTATATTCGGGTAGTTGAAGTCACCCAATATGATGGTGTTTGGTGATACATTTATACCCTCCAGTGTCTTCAGGAAGGCTGTGTGGGTTTCCTGAGTTTGAGAGGGTGGCCTGTAGCATGCTACAAATTGTAGAGCAGTTTTGCCTATGGTTAATTGCACCTGGATGGTTTCCGATGCTTCGTGCGTAGCCACCAACCTGGAGGTGTGGGTATCCTTGATGAATATGGATACACCCCCTCCTTTTGTGGTATGGTCTGGATTTTGGGGCCGGAACGCATGATATGAGGTAAAACCTGATAGTGCCGGGGTGCTCTCAGGAGCCTTGAACCAGGTTTCAGTCACAGCACAGACATCGATGTTCTCCATACTGAGAAGGGCCTCGAGTGCGTGCATTTTGAGATTTAGACATCATATGTGATAAATGGTAAGACTGCAACTCCAGAAACTCAGTAGTTTTATGCCCTCAGTGAGAGAGAAAAATGGCAGGGCTACAAACATTTTGCTATGTAGGTTTTTCACCTGCTCACTCACTTGCACTCACTCACTCACTCACTCACTCACTCACTCACTCACTCACTCACTCTCTCTCCAGTACTAACTTTATTCCTGCACTGAATTGGAGCACGGCAGAGAAACTAACCCTGGAGAGGTCAGTGTATTGTAGCATATGCACGTACACACAGACACACAGACACACACACACACACACACACACACACACACACACACACACACACACACACACACACAAACACACACATGCAGATGTTCACTTACAGAAGGTATGCACACCTATGAGCAATTTGAAGAGCTACCAGTTCACCTACCGCATGTTCTTTACTGGGCCAAAGTTTTTTTAAATACAAGATATTATCAGATGATGTAAGAGCCAAGGATAAAAAATTCTTAAAAAAACTATTGTAAGGCTTTGTACAAAACCAAACATGGAGGGCATTGAGGAAGATGAACACCAATAGAATGTTAAAAAAAGAAACAGTAAAGACATGCTTACCTTATATGTAACAATAGATGAGTTGTTTTATTGGGAGGAAAATACACTCTGAGATAAGTAAAATTATGTTTAGAATGTAGTTATTCTTCAAGCTGACTTAGTCCTGTGTCAGTAGAACTCACTGCTAAAGTCTCTTATACTGGTTACATCAGCTTGGTATATGTAAGGGATTATCACACAATCAGCACAAGCAGTTTTTAAGCACAGATAGTCATTTAAACAGCATAAAAGGCAACACATTTAGAGCAAGCAATGGAAGTAATTTGTATATTTTATCTATATATCGATCATTTGTTAACTGGGCTGGTCCATTGACCTTTTCTCAGTTATTTTATGCAGTGTTGTGGTTCTCATGCTATGATGTGTCAAAATAATGTAAACAATACCGGTGTACATAAAAAGTTTTTTTTATGAACAGTGAACATCTTAAGTAATATAGTTGTTCATAGGTTCATAGGTTCATACTAGGCTATCTGCCCTAGGGCATTTATAAGCCTAGCCAGAGTGTGTGTGTGGCTTTCACCACCCCTTAGGATGAGAATACTATACCCATTAGTTTGCTGTGCCTCTGTCCAGCAGTGATACAGAGATGATTCCCAGGGTAAACCTACGATCTCCCATCCACTCGTCAAGATTTCTCTTGAACAGAGTCAGTGAGGGGCTCTGCCTCACATGGACTGGGATTCTGTTCCATAGTGTAGGGAGTCTCTGGGTGATGAATCTGTCCCTCCAGCACGTCCTATTTATATCCGTGTTGAGGTTTAAGTCTCTTGCTCTCGTGGCTCTGGTGGATTTGGATTTTTTGAGGTGGAGCATGTCCATTAATTCCAGGTTGGACATGGCCTTGTATGTCAGGCACAGATCACCTCTGAGCAGACGGTATGCGACTGAATAGAGCTGGAGTTTCTTCAGTCGGGCATCGTATGACATATGTTTGAGCCCCTTTATCCTTTTGGTGAGGAACTTTTGGGGTCTTTCCAACTGCTGCAGGTGTCGGGTAAGGTACATTCGAATGGGGCGTTGTACTCAATCATTGGTCTGATAAGTGAAGAGTATAGGGTACAATGACCTCTCCTGATCTGGATGTGAATCCCTTCATGATCAGGTGGGCAATGTAGAAGGTCTTCCTAACCACTTTGGCAATGTGAGTGTCAAAAGAGAGGTTACTGTCAACTTGGGTCCCCAGGTCCCTGATAACTTCTTCTGTGTTTAATGGATTACCACCTATGTGGTAATTAGGTTACCTTGTTTTTCCCAAAGGGTATGACTATACATTTTTTGGCATTTAGCTTCAGGCCATGGCTCTGGCACCAGTTATCCATTTCTATGAGACCTTTCTGGAGGATGTCTGTGTCTGATGGAGTGTCAATTATGGTGCCCAGTTTGCAGTCATCTGCAAATTTTGTCAGCCACAATCCCCCTATGTTTGCCTGCACTTCAGAAAAATAAATGCCGAACAAGAGGGGCCCAGGACTGAGCCCTGTGGGACACCGCAGTGACCGGCTTAGAGTCTGACATGGCACCAGCAACTCTAACCCTGTGTGTTCTGTCCTCGAGCCAGTTTGCAACCCATCTTGTGACATATGGGTTTACATCTAAGCTGGTGAGCTTTTCTATAATGCCCGAGTGGGGTATTGTGTTGAACGCTTTTGCTAGGTCAAGGTAGGCTGTGTGAACTGCCTTACCCTCATCAATGGCCTTAGAGACTGTTTCGAAAAAGTCGACCAAGTTCAAGAGGCAGGATCTGCCCTTGACAAAGCCAAATTGGGTAGGATCCAGTGTCTGTAGGTCCCCAATGTCTTTATTTATGAGTTCCATTATGATCCTCTCCATAGCTTTGCAGACAAGGCTCGTCAAGCTTATGGGGCGGTAATTTCCAGGGTCCGTAGAAGCACCGCCTTTGTGGAGTGGGACCACAGTTGCCGTCGCCATTCTTTGGTGTATCCTGTAGTAAGGCTAAGATTAAACAGCAGCCTTATGTGTGGGTTTAGTTCCTCATTGAGTTCGTGTAGCACACAGCCGGGGACACCGTCAGGTCCCATTGATGCTGTGTTTTTTGCTTTAGAGAGAGCAGCTCTCACCTGGGCATCTGAGATGTTTGGGAGGCTAGACTCTGGTGGGATAGATATTTCTCCTTTGGGGGGAGAAATTTGCACTGAACCTGTCTGCCAGTATGTTGGCAATGTCTGTGGGTTCAGTGATTTTTTTATCATTTTGGACTAATTCTGAGCATATCTGGGAGTTTCCACCCAGGTTTCTAACATAGCTAAAGAAGGCTTTATGATTGTCTTTTGTGTCATTAGCGATTTTTCTCTCAAAGTTGGCCTTGGATGATTTTATGAGTGATCGTAGTTTTTTGCTAGTATTGATCAGAGATGCCTTCCCATTTAGGGATTTTGCTCTGTCATGTAGTAGCTTTCTCCTGTTGTTGTAGAGTTTGTTTATGGCTGGAGTCCACCAGACCGGGCGCTTGCCTTTCGTGGAAAGGGTCTTGATTTTATTAGGGATTGCTTGATGCATACATTCCTTGAGGTGCTCGTAGAAGGCATTTGTAAGGGTTTCAGCAGCGTGGGTTGTGGTTTCCACTGGCTCTGGGGCCTTGAAGGATACCACTCCAGTCTTAAGAAGTGTGAAGTTTGCTTTTGAGAAGTTATTCACTGTGGTCTTTTTTGCTGGGGGTGGGGGTGGGATGTGGATCTCCAGTGAGATTAATTTATGGTCTGATCTCACCAATGAGGGATATACTTCCGGTGTGGAGCATTTTGTCCCCATATTTGTGATGATCAGGTCTAGTATATTTTCTCCTCTTGTGGGAATGGTGACTAGTTGTTCCATAGCATTTGAGTTTATGAACTCAAGGAACCTTTGGGCTAGGGTGTTGGGGCTTGAGTAATGTTCCCAGTCTATGTTTGGGTAGTTGAAGTCACCCAATATGATGGTGTTTGGAGAGACATTCATACTCTCCAGTGTCTTCAGGAAGGCTGTGTGGGTTTCCTGAGTTTGAGAAGGTGGTCTGTAGCATGCTACAAACTGTAGGGCAGTTTTACCTATGGTTAATTGCACCTGGATGGTCCCCGATGCTTCGTGCGTTGCCACTAACCTGGAGGTGTGGGTATCCTTTATGAATATGGATACTCCCCCCTCCTTTTGTGGTTCGGTCTGGATTTTGGGGCCGGAACACATGATATGAGGTATAACCTGATAGTGCTGGGGTGCTCTCAGGAGCCTTGAACCAGGTTTCAGTCACAGCACAGACATCAATGTTCTCCATACTGAGGAGGGCTTCGAGGGCGTGCATCTTGAGGTTTAGACTTCTGGCATTGAGCACTATTACCCTTAGTTTTTCTCCATTTTTGTTTTCTAGGGCGGTAGGTTTATCATTTGAGCCTTGCCTAAAAAAGGCACTATGGGGGTGGCAAGAGCCTTTGCCAATATCCGGAAGCCCATGGGGTGACAGGTGCAAGCCGTCCCTTGTGAAGCAGCGTGGCTTGTCAAGCATGTCATCCCAGGCAGACAGACATTGGATCCCCTTAGAATGACACCAGTAATTAAGCCAATTATTAAAGCTGATCATTTTGTCTCTGTATTGTGGCATCATTCTTGGTGAGGGTAGGATACTGCTCAGGGTCAGGGTCATACCGGCCTGGGCTACATAATCTGAGAGCTCCTCTATGTCTCTTTTCATGTAGTCCAGGGAGGTACGTCTCAGGTCGTTCACACCGGCATGGACAATGACTGAGTCATACTTGTACTTGCTGTGGAGTGACCTGAGTGCTTGTGTTATGTGGCGGATTCTAGCGCCTGACAGGCAGCTTACTGTGATCTTTTCCTTGTTCAGTCTGGTGAGTGGGACGTCAGTGTGTCTGACTATGGAGTCACCTATAACAAGTGTGTCTGGCATTGTGTTTGGCCTTAAGGGCTGTGACTGTTTAGCACACTGACTTTGAGAACTATGTGTTGCATGTCTTATGTCTTGAGGTGGCAGTTGCTTGGGTGTCTGCTTTGGAGGCCTCTGTAGTTTTGGTAGATTTTTGATCAGTGCCTCCGAGTATGTCTTTGTGTGTTTATGTGTTTGTTTTGCAGTTGTGATAGTTCTATGTGAAACTGGGTTTGTGGTGTCGTGGTTTCCTTCTCCTCCTGTCTGGTCTTGCCAGTCCTGAGTTGAGAGAGCTCAGCCTCCAGTTTGGCTATATAGTTGCATCTCTCACATGTATTTGTGTTTTGTGGGAGAAGGAGTGGGTTGTCTGTGTACATGAGGCAATTGTAACATTGCCTCAAGATGCCCAGATTCACCAGCTGAACAGGAGAGGACGCTAGCAACTGACCCTTCGACATGCTAGAAAAAGTGAAAAAGTTTGCTGTGTAACTGAGTCAGAAGGGACCTATAGGGAAATGGGTACTCAAGGGGATTCTAGGCTAATGTAGTACTTTGTTTAGTATACAAGTACTTTACCTATATAAAAATGCTTTAGGAGCAAGTGCTGAGCTTTACCTATATAAAAATGCTTTAGGAGCAAGTGCTGAGCTTTTGAGATAGAGAATAGACTGTTTAGATTGCAAGTAGAGAAGTTCTAAGGGAAAAATTGAAAAGCAGACTTTACGGAGCCAGAAATAGTTTAACCTTGTTTAACCGGCGCTGCCCGATGGTGCTCTATGGGCAACTCCGCTCTAAATCACGTGAAAGCGCGCTAAAGCGGGCTTTATAGCAGGGGGTTGAAAAGAACTAGGAATTGACCCAAAATGGCCAATAGACTACAAGTTTCTGGCTGGAACCACTGCTCTAGGGACAAATAGGCTGCTCAGTGCTCCCCACTCCCACTGGTGAACAAAGAAGCTTCCCTTTATCCAAATAAGGATATGGAATAGCACAGGAACCAAGCCAAAGCCCAGAGATCAGCAAACTCTGAAGACTGGACTATTCTAGTTCAGTAAGGCGGGAAAACAAGATTTTTTTTTTTTTTTTTGCAGAAAACAGAGGAAAAACAGACAGTAAATGCTATAAATGCTTTTAAGCGGCTAGCGCACTTGAGTGTGTTAGCCTACAGGTAAAATTAAACAACAAATAACTTTTTTAAAAGTGCAAAACAGTTAATCAATACAAAAACAGTTTAAATAGAATGCAGAGCTGTATAAACAGGCGAAAATGCAGTCGCTAAGCAGTAAATAATCAAAAAGCCAGAAAAAAATACTTAAATCAGGAAAAAGTCACTCTTTTGCTCTCTGCTGCTTATAGAACTCTGCAGGACACCACGAGGAGCTGTGCTGAGTTGAATACAAGTGAAAAAGCGCGCTAAAGCGGGCTTTATTACAGGGGCCTGAAAAGAGCTAGGAATTGACCCAAAATGGCCAATAGACTACAAGTTTCTGGCTGGAACCACTCCTCTAGGGACAAACAGGCCGCTCAGTGCTCCCCACTCCCACTGGTGAACAAAGACGCTTCCTTTTATCCAAATAAGGATATGGAATAGCACAGGAACCAAGACAAAGCCCAGAGGTCAGCAAACTCTGAAGACTGGACTATTCTAGTTCAGTAAGGCGGGAAAACAAGATTTTTTTTTGTAAGTACTGTTTTACTGCGGTGGTGGTGCTGCGGTAGCGTTGTCGCCTCACAGTTAGACGTTGCCCGTTCGATTCTCAGTTAGAGCATCTTCTGTGTGTCGACATGCATGAATGGGCATTGCTTCATTGAAGGTTGTGCGTTAGGCCCAGCAAGCCAGCACGTAAAAATCTACCGCCAGTCATTAGCGGACCGGAGTTCCGCTGTGGTGACCCCTAACCGGGAAAAGCCGAAAGACACAAAAAAAAAGTTGTAAGTACTGTTTTATATAGAGTGTTTTGTAAATGTTGTTTCCCTTTAAGGAAGACAGGCACACTTTTTGCATTAGTTAGAAAGTTTCTTAACTCATTCCCTGCACTGGAGCTGTGGAAGTTTGCACACTGACTTCCAATGGCCAGAGCCTATGCTTTTTGATAGAATTAAATTATGTTCTCACATTTCAAACAAGTGTTCATATCTCTGGAATGATCTTGTTGTTCTTCTTCTTTCGGCTTTTAGGGGTCGCCACAGCAGATCACCTGTCCACTCATGATTGGCAGTGGAATTTTACAGTGTTGAGTTGGTGCCCAACCTTCCACAGAAGGTTCATATCTCTGGAATGATATGGGTTACTAAAGAAGTGCAAATAGAAAACCCTTCAGCACAAACTATTTTATACTGGTAACAATCCTTAGGATCTAGGTGTTAAACTGGATTTCATAAATCAGAGTAAACATAGCAATTATTAAGTTTGTAATGTTTTATAAACAACTTAATATCTCGACAACCACTCAAGTTACACACATACTGTTAGCAGCATTTTGTTCATTCAGCTTAAAGTTTTCATATGAGGCAAAACAGTCTGTGCTACTTGGTTGGTGAGATACTTAGAAAAACATTACATTTATGACAGTATAAATAATTATATAAACAATAATTAATATCTCTTTACCTGTACTAGACAGGAGTCAAATATAAATACAGATATATTTGCCATTATGTAAGCTTTAAGATAAAATATTTTAGTGGTTTGTATGTAGCATGGTTTTGGAATTATTAATGCAAATTTTAACAAGCAATATCTGACACCTACAGGACTCAGGTTGCACAGCTGTAATGTTGGGAGGCATTTGTCCCATTTTGTGGTGTATTAAAAGGAGGGCTATAGCCGTGGTAATCAGAAAATTTGGCACAGTGATGCAAGAAGAGTTTTTCCAGGAACAGGAGTTCCTTGGAAATGCAGCAGAACTGCTTGGAGAAAGTGTATAAATTTTATTTACCAATCCTAAAGAAAAGTCTACAGAATTATTTTCCTGATAAATATTATTTTATGGACTAGTTGTCTCTGCTACCTTATTTTGTACAACATTTGTGGGTGGAATAGGCAGATTTGGCACCACTTTTTCAATATCGAAAAGGATTTGTTTCAGAGTTACCTGTCTGACCGCCAACAATCCGTTGTATGGCAGAATGACACATCTCCCCAACTACCTGTCTCCATAGGGGTTCCCCAAGGATCCATCCTTGGACCCCTACTCTTCTCTGTTTACACCAATAATCTAGCCTCTGCCACCAAGCATGGCACACTCATACAATACGCAGATGACTCGACCATCATCTGCTTAGCCCAGTCCCTACCAAAACTGCAAAAAGTCACACAGGAAGCCTTTTCCTCTGTTGAAACATGGTTATCCGATGCCCAATTAATACTCAACGCAAACAAAACTAAACTACTCATCTTCCAACCCACCAAACATACTCAAAACAACTCTCACTTTAACATCACAGCAAGACAACACCACTATATACCCAACTGAACACACCAAATTGCTAGGAGTGGAAATAGACAATAAACTAAAATTTGACATTCACATATCCATGACCATAAAAAAGTCCACAAAAAACTAGGAGTGTTATACAGAAATAAGCAATTTCTCACCAAAGCAGCAAAGATTTCAATAGCAAATTCCCACCTTATCTCCACCCTACTTTATGCCTCTCCAATATATACCAACCTAAGGCAATGTGATCTAAACAAGCTAGAGACCTGCTACAACAAAATTGCCAAATTCGCCACAGGGGCATCCTACCGTAGTCACCACTGTCTCTCACTTGCTGAACTGGGCTGGCTTGAACTCCCTTACCTCCTTCAGTGGTATCAACTCTCACTCGCCCACAAACTAGTAAACCATCCACTAAATGTCCCATCCCTCCAGAATCTACTCCAACCCTATCGCACCACCAGACCACTAAGATCCAGCAACAAAAATCACTTGCAGATCACTCTGCTGGTGAAGCACTATTCTCTTGCGCCATAGCCAAATTATGGAACTCACTCCCACCCACAATTACTTCTGTACCATCACGCACCCACTTCAAAACTTTACTAAAAGTGCACCTAAAAACATGCTGGCTATGCCCTTGCAACTCCCACTCTAATATCATCCACCCCATCCAACCACTACCTTTCTTTCCACTCCACTAACTACCTTGATTATAGCAAGCTCAGATGCTCATAAGCCTAGTACTTATTATACAGCAGGAACTTCTCATTGTAACATTTGTTAATGTCTGTTATGTACGTCACAGATAAAGATTCTAGTTGTCTACTGATGTACTATGTTCTTCATCTGTAAATATGTTGTAAGCAATTGCTATGTTAAATTGTTAATCGCTATGTAATCCAATGTAACTACTGTCTGTTTATTTTACTGTGGAGCTTTTCTCCCCGGGCCTCCACTGAAAATGGACCTACGTCCAGTCGGACACTCCCGGTCAACAAATTTAAATAAATAAATTAAACAAATTGTGAGTTAATACTTTTTGCTGTCTGCAAAAGTATTAGTTGAGTACATTTTCCACTATTTAAAATACAGTGGGGTCAAGGAGTTGGCTGAGAGCTTTCATGTGTTATTGGTTCCTGTGCTAAGATGGTGACCCAGAAAGAATCGCTTTAGAGCTGCAACCAAATGGATGCTGTTGATTGCCAAGTCCATGGTTGTGACAAAGGTTCTCCCTATTAAGCAGATACCAAGGGAGAAAGGCCTTGAAGTAGCTTGCAGCCTTTGAACAGTATCCCCACTAGGAGGGATGGAACCACAGTGAATGGTGTAGATCCTTCTGAGATCTGCTAACCTGTCAGCCTTTAAAAGTTAACATGGATTTAGAATGGACTGAATATCAGGACTATGACAACGTAAGAAAAAAAAAAACACTATTAGCCTGAGCTAGTGTTATTTTTGAGACATAAACTCAAAAGTTTCATAGCTGGACATTTTCTCCTAACAAAACAGGAAAATCTCAATTATGTGTACTTAATTATGATTAGGTCCTGAGGGTCGACATGCTAAAATTAAAATGATAAAACATATCCCTTGATAAATTTAAAAGGGCTTTGTCTGCTAATTTAAGGGTGCAGAACATTGTGTTGCACTAAAACAAGAGATTGTTATGTGGTGCCTCAACGGATCCTGGAAACTATCGCCCCATAAGCCTGACTAGCTTGGTCTGCAAAGCTATGGAAAGGATCATCATGGACCTCATAAATAAAGATATTGGGGACCTACAGACACTGGATCCTACCCAGTTCGGCTTTGTTAAGGGCAGATCCTGCCTCTTAAACCTGGTTGATTTCTTTGAAACAGTCACCAAGGCCATTGACGAGGGGAAGGTGGTCCACACAGCCTACCTGGACCTCGCAAAAGCCTTCGATACAATACCCACTCGGGCATTATAGATAAGCTCACCAGCTTAAATATAAACCCCTATGTCACTATATGGGTTGCAAACTGGCTCAAGAACAGAACCCACATGGTTAGAATTGCTGGAGCCATGTCAGACTCCAAACCAGTTACAAGTGGCGTCCCACAAGGCTCAGTCCTGGGACCTCTCTTGTTCGGTATATATTTCTCGGAGGTACAGGCCAACATGGAAGGACTGTGGCTGACCAAGTTCGTAGATGACTGCAAACTGGGCGCCATAATCAACTCTCCAGCTGACACAAGCATCCTCCAAAAGGGCCTCATAGAAGCAGACAACTGGTGCCAGACCATGGCCTCAAGCTAAACGCCAAAAAGTGTATAGTCATCCCCTTTGGCAAAAACAAAGTGCCCACAAATTACCACATAGGTAGTAATCCATTAAGTACAGAAGAAGTAATTAGGGACCTGGGGACCCAAGTTGATAGCAATCTCTCATTTGACAACCACATGGCCAAAGTGGTTAGAAAAACATTTTATATAGCCCACCTAATCATGAAGGGATTCACATCTAGATCAGGGGAGGTCATCGTGCTTCTTTACTCATCCCTCATCAGGCCCATAATTGAGTACAATGCCCTTTTGGGATGTACCTTACCAGACACCTGCAGCAACTGGAAAGACCCCAAAAGTACCTCACCAAGAGGATCAAAGGGCTCAAAAAGATGCCATATGCTGCCCGGTTAAAGAAACTCCAGCTCTACTCAGTGGCATACCGCCTGCTCAGAGGCAATCTGTGCCTGACATATAAAGCCATGTCCAACCCGAAATTAATGGACATGCTGCACCTCAGAAAATCCAAATCCCATCGAGCTCGCTTCGAGAGACTTGAACCTCAGCACTGAAATAAATAGGACATGCTGGAGGGACAGATTCATAACCCAGAGGCTCCCTTCACTCTGGAATAAAATCCCAGTCCAAGTTAGGCAGAGTCCCCCATTGACTCTCTTCAAGAGGAATCTTGATGAGTGGATGGGAGATCGTAGGTTTACCCCGGGTATCACTTCTGTGTCACTGTTAGACAGAGGCACAGTATACTAACCTCGAAAAAGGGCATAGCAAAATTAATTTAAAATGGGTGGCGAAAGCCAAACACACTCTGGCTAGGCTTATAAATGCCCTAGGGCAGATAGCCTAGTATGAACCTATGAACCTAAGTGAAACTTTATGTGTTTAAGCCCTGTGTTAAAATCTGGTAACAAGCAGAAAGTATCAGCTGTAGGAGTATTCTTTTATAAAGGTGGAAAAAAGGTGTCACATAGCTAAATGTAGCTCTGGTAACAATAATAAAACTGCTCTACCTGTTAAAACTGTAACAAGTGAAAAGCATAAAAATTATTATTTTGAACTTACAGAATGTAATAAACAGTCTGTGAGAATAGTCCTCTAGTTTTCTGCTAATGTGCTATTGCAAAATTAACTAGCATCCTATCTCATTTCCTGTCCAATATCACCTATTAACACTATACTCCAAGTCCTACCACCACACCCTCTCTTCACTATCTTATCTAACTACCACACCTCACTCTACTATCACATACCACATAGTCCTAAACTTGCTAACCTCATCTCACCAATAACATGCCTTTAAGCCTTAACTCACTCTTTTCTCTTCTACTCCTTAACATCCTTCTTTATTACTATACTCTTACTTCCTATGAATATCTTATGCTTAGCCAACCTCCTATTTTAGCCAAACACACCACATCTACACTTCCTCTACCTGAACAAACACATATGAATATCCTGTCAACCTGTCCCTACCTTCCCCCTCTCTACCACAAAGTACACCATTACAGATTCCTAACCTCTAAACGGTTTTATCTAATACCCTGCAAAAACCTAAAAGTATCTCAAGTCCCACAAACACTTTTACTGATACATGGGGACATCCACCCCAACCCTGGTCCCAATACTCTCCTCAGCCACACCCCTACTAACCAAACTGCTAATAGTTCTGGTTCACCTTTTTCCACTGACTCCCTCTCAATAGCTCACCTAAATATTCGCAGCATCAACAATAAAATCACACAACTCCATGCTTTAATTGATTTCTATGCCTTTGATATTCTCTGTCTCACTGAAACTTGGCTTAAACCAGGTACCAAAGACAACGAAATCACTCCCCCAGGCTATAGCACCTTAAGGCAAGATCGTCTTAACAAAAAGGGTGGGGGAGTGGCCCTATTATACAAATCCCAACTACAGGTAGCCTTAATTGACTCCCTGCCCCCCTCCCCAGCTAATGCTGAAATACTCTGTACCAAACTCCAAGTTAATAAAACCAAGGCTATATATATAATATGCTCCTACATCCCTCCAGGCAATAACATCAACACACTAGAAAATATCCTAAGCTGGGTCTCCTGTAGCTTTCCTCAGGAAACCATAATCTTAGGAGACGTTAATATTGACTGGAACTCCTGCATATCTCCCAAACCCACCATTCACCTTAATCTCTTTAACTTTCATCAAACCATTAACTCCCCTACTAGAATGCACAAATCAACCCACAAACAAACCATTCTAGATTGGATTCTGATTAACAACAGTCCCCTCTCTTATAAAACTGGAATACTCCCTGACAATATCAGCGACCATCTCCTTACCTATATCACTAAACAAAAATACAACAATCCCAAACAAGCTACCTATCGTACTGTACACAACAAAACAAATTTTAACCTAGCATCCTTTCGTAATGAACTCAAAGAATATAACTGGTCAACTCTAAAACACCTCCCAATAGATGAAGCAGTTACCCATTTCAACAATACCTTCCTACAAATTCTCCAACATCATGCCCCATCTCGATTAATTAGACTAGGCTCCAAAGCAGCCCCATGGCTCTCCAAAAAGACTAAACAAACAATGCTAGCTAGAAATAAGTTATGGACAAAATGGAGGTCCACTAAAAACCCAACTGACCATCAAAACTTCAAACACCTGAGAAACACAACAAAGAAACTCACCTATCTGGATAAAAAGAACTATTACTTTCAGTATCAACAAAACCAAAACCAAAACCCCAAACAATTTTGGTCAGGAATAAATAAACTGCTCCATCCAGGGAACACCAAAACACCAACACCAGCTAGCCTAGCTCAGACCCAACCTAATATAATAGCCAACACTTTCAATAACTTCTTCTCTCAAACAGTCGCCTCGCTAGCAAACACCATGACTCCCCCCCTTTCCCTCCAAATAACCTCCACCCAAAACAGCACCCCCACACTAAAATTTAATACAGTCTCCACAACCTATATACGTAAATTACTCTCTAAACTTAAACCTTGCACCCCTTCTGCCGACAAGCTACCAGCTGAATATCTTCAACTGGCTGCAACCGAACTAGCCTACCCAGTCTCCATCTTAATAAACAGAACTATAACCGAATCCAAAATCCCATCCTGTTGGAAAATCTCCCATATCATTCCCCTCCATAAAGGAGGTAACTCTAACGAACTTTCCAATTTTCGGCCTATTGCCCTTCTATCTCCACTATCTAAAATAATGGAACGCTGCATACACCATCAACTCTTACATCATCTCTTGCAAAACAACTTACTCGTAGACTCACAACATGGTTTTAGGCCCCACCATAGTACTTCTACTGCCCTTCTCTCCTTCACTGACGTAATCAACAAAAATCGCAATAACAACCTTTTCTCCTCTGCACTATTCCTAGACCTCTCGAAAGCATTCAATATGGTCAACCATCAACTTCTCCTACATACTTTAAAATCCCTCTCACTTGATTCACTAGCACTACAGTGGTTTGACTCTTACTTAACAAATAGAAAACAAGCAGTCCTCTGGGACAGCCATCTATCCTCTCAGCTCCCAGTTACTATTGGCGTCCCACAAGGATCCATCTTAGGTCCCCTCCTCTTCTCAATATTCATAAATAACCTGCCCACCTCCCTCCCTACATCCACATGTATACAGTATGCTGATGATTCAACTCTCATCTGCTCTGCTCCATCCCCAGAAGAACTCCACTCCTCTACCCAAACAGTCTTTACAGCAGCAGAAAAATGGTTCCAACATATCTGTCTCCTCCTAAATCCTAAAAAAACCAAACTACTACTTTTCACCCCAACCCTTAAATCCACCCCAATCTCGTTTTCCATTGTGTCCTGCAATGGCACTATTATTAAACCTGACCATTCCACCAAACTACTAGGCGTTACCATAGACAATCAGCTAAACTTTGACTATCACATTGATTTAACAATCAAGACAGTTAATAAAAAAATAGGTGCCCTCTACAGACTTAAGCCCTTTCTTACTGCCACCTCCCGAGTGTCTCTTGCCCAAACTCACCTCATCTCTACACTACTGTATGCCTCTCCATCTTTTATCAACATTTCTAAAGCTAACCTTCATAAACTTAATACTGCCTACCATAGTATTGCCAGGTTTGCCACAGGCTCCCCATTCCGTACTCATCACTGTCTTAATTTAAAAAAACTTAATTGGCTAGAACTTCCAAACCTAATACTCCTACAGCAATTAGTCATCACTTTTAAAATTTTACATTACCCCTCCTATACACCTATACTGAATAACCTCATCACACCTTATAAAAATCTTAATACACTTCGCTCAGCCAACAAGCTTCTAGTAACTACTCTTAAATCTCATAATAAAGCAGGTGACTCCTTATTTGCAAACACCGTTGGATCATATTGGAATAAACTTCCCAGAGATCTGACCTCCCTAGGCTCATCTCACCTATTCAAAAAACAAATTAAAAATCATTTACAAAATCACTGGCTATGCCCATGCTCCAATCCTGACTGAGCTCAGCAAAGATTTCACACTTTCCATTCCCCTCCTTTTTCACTTCTACTGATTATTCTTAACTTCTGATTGATTTCCCTCTACTGACCAACCTGCTTTCTTTCTCTTGCTGCTTTTTTCATACTTCCGATATCCTCCTACTTCATGCTTTATCACTACATTCTTGTCACCTTTTCCTCTCTTACTCACTTACTGGCTACTTCTATACTAATCTATGTCCTTAATACTAGTGCCAGGCACAACTTTACTTTTCCACTTTGTGCATACTTCTTTTCTGTTACTAACTCTCCTTATGTCACTTTTTTTTTTCTCAAATCGTCCTCTTTCCATGACAATCTCTGTCTAGCTATTATTTCTTTTTAATATTGCCTCTCCACTGCTATCTCTTGCTATACTACCTCTGCATTTTTCTAAACTACATAAGAACCGTTCTTTTATCTGCTTTCATATTTTATACTGTTTATTTAATTGTTGTTTGCTTTTTGTCCTTGTTTTATTGTTTTTGATTCATTGATTGTTTTGAACTGTAAAGTTTATGGTATGATAGTGGAGCTTTTCTCCTCGGGCCTCTGCTGAAAATGGACATGTATCCAGCCAGACTAGCCCGGTTAACAAATGTAAAATAAAATAATAAAATAAAAAAATAAAAAAAAATAAAGAATAATGTCTTACTCTATGGCAATAAACTGCAGGGGAAAAAACAGTTATAATAGTCTGCATTCATTGAGATAAGAAGCATTATCCCATTCATAAGAAGAAATAATGACTGTATTAGGAAAAGTATTTCATCCTTAGATGTAGTTCCCAGTTTAACACCATATCATAATAGGGACAAATATTCACCACTTTAAGGATTTTTGGAGGAAATAGGAAAACTGTAATCCATTTGATATAGCACATTATCAGTGTGTGGAAGGGAGTCAGAAATTGAATAAGCCTACAGATACACTCTACCTAACCTGGAAAATGGACGGTAAGAAACCACACATTCATAAGAGTGCATGAATCTAAACAGTAGAATAAACTTTGCTATGTTTCACAAGTGCATTACTTATGTCCCCCTTCTTAATACTATTGATATGCCTTTAAATTCTTTTGTTGAATTTTCTGCTTTCCAAATATAAATACCATTAACATGAGGAACACTTGGCAGCATATATAACACACACCCTTTCCCTATGTTTATAAGTAAATTTCCATTTGCATGAAATCACTGTAATCACTGATATTTGGTCACTCAGGTAAGTATTTGGTCCTCTTATAATATAACTACATTGGTGACAGAAACCACATTAACTCATAAAACCAGATATAAAATTATACATTTGCTTATTATGTTCAAGAAGGTTCTTTACGTTTTAAATACCCTATATACAAAATAATTATCAGACACCAATTTTACAAATAATATTAACATCTCCTGAATCAAAAGAAAATGTCAGAACCATAGTGTTCCAAAGACCATATGAAGTTTATTAAGTAGTCTGAATCTTTGCTAGATATCTGACAAAATAGGTGGAAACACATCATTTCTGTAACAGTTAATTTCTTCCTTCACATGGAGAGAGAGTTTGTTTGGTGAGTTTTTCATTAACAAAAAATGGCAAACATGTTACAAAGTCTATCTAGTTCATTGTTAAAATCAAATCATCTAACATCAGTCTTGATAAAGGAAGTTTTCTGAAAATAATAATGGAATGCGTCATGTGTAGCTTCGTTATATATGGTCACATCCAAATAATTAATATTATTATCAGAACTAGTATAGTGGTAGAATGTAGATATGTCATATATCTCTTATTACATCTCTGTTGCCGTTCATAAAATAAACATAACATAAAAAAATGTACATATTCTGCTATATTAGACCAATGAGAATTCATTAAGCAACTGCTTTCCCCAGTGACTAATACCAAACTGGCAAATATGGGAGTTGAGGCTGCTCCACTGCAACACTCCTAGATTGCTTGAATTCTTCCCCCTCAAACTGGAAAAAAATGTTAAAACTACTTTCTATCAAACTTGCAATGGCATAAACAGCTGTATTATCAATTTTATAATAAGTATGCATCATTTCTGTAAAAAAATGCTGCACCCAAATCATGGGGTATGACTCTATAAAGGTTGTGAATATCTCATAATAAAAACACATTATTACTGTACAATGTATTTCTAAAACAGTCGAAAAATGCCATGAATTGAGTAACTGTTCAAGTGCACCTTGCAACATGTTTTTAACAAATAATGGTAGTGCTTCAGTTTTTGACCCACCTGCAGAAATCATTGGTTGAAATGGGGTTAATAGGAGGTTACTAGGCTAGTGGTCCTAGAGCCCTTACAAGCCTAGACATGTTAATCCTAAGCTGCATCAATTGCCCTTGCTTGGTTAGATCTAATTTGCAGAGCCAGTTTATGATAAACACTGACTACCCCTGTCCATGAGTACAATAATTTAGCAGTGTCAGTAGTGCCACCAAGAGTATACTCATCTTTGGTGTGGAAGGCTGTGGGTTCTATTCCCACACCAGGTAGTTGGGTAGCTGACACTGCAGTGCAGTATAAGGGGGTGCTGCATATGAGATGTTAAACTGATGTCCCATTTTCTTGAGCTGGTGGTAGCTCAGGTGACTGTAAAAGATCCCACACCACCTGTCGAAAAGGGTAGGAGAAGGTCATAGGTTCATAGGTAAGTATTAAGCTAGTTGCCCATGTGGGCAATTTTAAGCTTAACCGATTTTCCTAAAAGGTGAGAATCAATCCCTGTACTTTATGTCTGTGAGATAAACACCCTAACCATTATGCCAACTTCCAACCTGATGGCTTGGCCAAATTTCCCTTAGTAGTATAAATACCATCTTGGGTCTCCCCTGAAAAGAGGCTACTAACATCAAAAGATAGATACATAGATAGATATGTAGATAGATATCACCATGGAACTCATAAACAAAGACATTGGTAACCTCCAAACTCTGGATCCCACCCAGTTCGGGTTTGTGAAAGGCAGATCATGCCTCCTGAACCTGATCGACTTCTTTGAGGCAGTCAACAAAGCCGTGGATGAGGGTAAGGTGGTTCACACAGCCTATCCAGACCTCACCAAGGCTTTCAATACCATCTCCCCCGAATTATAGCTAAACTCACTAAACTAGGTATAAACCCCTATGTCACAAGATGGGTTGCCAACTGGCTCACTGATAGAACCCACACTGTAAAAGTTGCAGACTCCAAATCTGACCTCAAGGCAGTGACAAGTGGAGTGCCACAGGGTTCCATCCTGGGACCTCTCCTGTTTGGTATCTACTTCTCTGAAGTACAGACTAACACAGAAGGCCTCTGGCTGATAAAGTTCGCAGATGACTGCAAACTAGGAGCCATAGTCAAGTCCCCAAATGATGTGGACATCCTACAGAAGTGCCTCACTGAGACAGATGCCTGGTGTCAGAGCCATGGCCTCAAGCTCAATGCCAAAAAGTGCAGTGTCATCCCCTTTGGTAAAAACTCTGTACCCATGAACTACCACATAGGCAGCAATCTATTTAACACCAAATGCGTGATAAGAGACCTTGGGACCCAGGTGGACAGTAGTCTCTCCTTTGATAGTCACATGACCACAGTAGTCAGGAAGTCCTTCTACGTGGCACACCTCATCATAAAAGGTTTCTCATCCAGGAAAAAAGAGGTCATTGTTCCCCTCTACTCGTCACTCATTAGACCCATTATAGAGTACAACGCCCCTTTTGGAATGTACCTCACAAGACATCTGCAGCAGCTGGAAAGGCCACAGAAGTACCTCACAAAGAGGATTACTGGCCTCAAACAAATGCCCTACACTGACCGCCTCAAAAAACTCCAGCTTTACTCCATAGCATATCGAGCTGCTGGGCATGCTACACCTAAAGAAATCCCAATCCCTCCAAGCTACACACTCTAGGGACCTAAACCTTGACACCACAATAAACAGGACATGCTGGAGGGATAGATTCCTGTCCCAGAGACTTCCTATACGCTGGAACAAGCTACCCATCTATGTCAAGCAAAGTTCTTCATTAGCACTCTTCAAGAAAAATCTTGATGAGTGGATGGGAAATAGGAAATACACCCCGGGGATCACTTATGTGTCTCTGCTGGACAGTGGCACAAGAAAATAACTTTCTTGGGTGGAGCAAGCTATGGTACCTTGCTGGCTAGGCTTACGTAGGCCCTTGGGCTGATAGCCTAGTACCTACCTATGAACCTATAGATAGATTGATAGCTAGATAGATAGATAGATAGATAGATAGATAGATAGATAGACAGACAGACAGATAGATAGATAGATAGATAGATAGATAGATAGATAGATAGATAGATAGATAGATAGATAGATAGATAGATAGATAGATAAATATAATGTCTTTATGTATGTTTGGTAATCCAAAAAATAAAAAAATGAGGAATCCAAGAAATTTTCACCATCAACTAATCAAAAATATCTCTAGAAATATTACCCTCTACTGATAACTCATTGAAAATAAAATCAGCTTTCTTATAGCCTGTAATAACCTTGTCATATAACACAATAGTATAAAAATCATCACATAGAATCAAATTAGACATCTTGTCTAAATCTGCCTATTGATATTTTATTCAATAAGGAGCCTTCATCCTTGTTCAAATTATAAAATCATGTACCTGGTTTGTCATGAATCATATTGCATATCTACATTTCACACTGTTCTTGACCTTCAATAAACCCACATAAAGACTAGGATTCAAATTAGATTTTTTTCTTAAACTTTGTATATTTGTCTAAACTCTAAATAAAATGTATTGGCTTTATCAAAACATGCCTCAGTCGTCCTAATCAATTTCCTAATAAACAATGTTAAATCGATCAGGGTGTTATCTAAATTCATGTATCTAGTTGGAATGAAGGTAAACAATGATTATCAAAAATGTCTTCAACAGTATAATTACAGATTTTGCTATAATTGTTTATCAAAATTACAGCACCTTGGAAGAAACTCATTCCTAGTTCTGTCCGTGGTGTGTTGTCTTGCTCCAGAAGACTTTCTGTTTCTTGTTCCATTGCTGGTAGTAAGCCACTGATGGTGGAATAGCCTGCAAGAACCGAGCCAGTAGAAAGAAAACAGTTACAAAACACAACATCATAGCCTCAAAGTCTTGCAAAGCAGGGAGTGGAAAAATAATGGAGAAGTTAATACTGGGTAAGTTATTGTCAGACTTGGACAGGTTGGGACTTGAAACCATATATCAGCATGCATATGCTGAAAATAGATCTATTACCACCTGTAACATGATGTTCTATAACAATATAATAACAGCTATGAATGAAAAAATTGTGCTGTGATGTAATTTATATAGATTTAACTTCAGCATTTGACAGTGTCATACACAAAACACTGATCAATGAATTAGAACAACTAGGTATAAATGTACTTTTGATAAGAGGGATAGCTGCATGGCTTACAAATAGCACATGGCAAGTATCATACAGCAATTGGACAGATGCAATTCTTGGTTACAGTCAGACTGTCCCACAGGGCTCTATCCTAGGCCCTTACTTGTTTAGATTGTATCTTTCAGACCTAATCTTTTCATCTGATTTGTTCTACAGACTATACGTAGATGACCTGAAATCGGGTAAACTGATTACATGTCACAGATATGTCTGCAAAAGAACTTGACTAAATTGACCATTTGGGCACAGGAGAATAATATATTGACAAAATACTTCAAAAAAAATAAGCATATGAGATTTGGGAGACATAAACTGAAATGTGAATATTTAATACAGCATAGAGTGATTGAAACTGTAGATTCATTTAAGGACTTCGGTATATGGGTAGATCCATATACCCAGGTCCTTAAATAGGACTATAGGTTGTTTAAAAAGATTTATAAAGTCTAAGAAATCAGAAATGATTAAGTCATTGTTTGTTAGTTACATTAGACCTAAACTTGAGTATGGAGTAACAATATGGAAACCTTATGAGAAAACAAGCATGAGTAAACTGGAAAGAGTACAGGGGAAATATACCAAGGGAATCCATGGTTGTGAAATTTTTAAGTTATCATGAAGACTGAAATATCTGAACAGTTAGTGTCTCTTATAGACATCTAAGAAGAGATCTTATTCAGGTATATAGGCCATTTAGAAACAACTATCTCCAAGAATGTTTGAGGTTATCAAAAAGTACTAGAGAATCATCAGACAACCTATGTTGAAGAATGGAGAGATAAAAAATCAGCAAGCAAAGCAGAGTAGTACTGCTGAAACTGAATTCATCCTCAAGTCTTGGTGTGTACCTTCACGAGGTAGACCCAATTTTCTACAAAATCTCAACAAGGCGACACTGACGTATAGACTGCATTTATGTAGCATATATCATGGACAGATGCAGGTCAAAAGTTAAAAAAGATAGCTGGGTGCAAAAGACCCAGGATAAAAAACTGCCCAATCCTGGTAGGTGCACTGGTGCCAGGACTGAAAAAAATGACAGTGTAGAATCCTCAAAATACGGAACCATTCCTACAATGGGGCCAGGCCAGGCCAGGTCCAGGGGGAGGATGGCCCCTGCTGTAGAAGGAAGTAGCAGTCCACAAAAATCACAAAAACTGATAGGCCAAAGAAGAAGAACCATAAAGAGAATAGAGTGGACTATTGAGGATAAGAAAAAAAAATATCTGTTGTTACTATTATGCAAAAATGCCCAGAATTTCCAGATACAAAATATGCAAAAAGATTAAGAGAGAAATTAGAGGAAAGAAAAATACTTCCACAAGAAAAATTGTCAGAAGCTTTAAATAAAAATTTGTGGTCATTAATACTATATATTTTTGAAAAACAGTATATAGATCAATAAACGTTGATCTGTTTGGAAAAAGAAGCATCAGAAGAAGTGCGGAAATAGGAACAACAAAACCTAGATATTTTTGAAAAGTATAAAAAAGAAATATAGACATGGGAAAGAAAGAAAGATTTGACATGGTGCAATATTTATGTAAAGGCGAAAGCCAAATTAATCAACATAAAAAAGGCAGCCCTAAAGATATTTGAAGAGAAATAAAGGCAAAGGAAATGGAAGATTTCACAAAACATATCATCGCAAAGAGGGAATGTAGAAAAGAAGATTAGTAAACTAGAAGTTAAAAAAATAGAAGCTGAACTTATGGAGTGCCTACAAAGTGAAGTATTTGAAGTAGAAGGTGTAACACAGGTTACATCCCACCATGATGGAATGAGTCCCCAAAGTAAAGAAAAAAAGAGCAGGAGACATCTGAAGAAGAAACATGGACATGGGAAAGAAAAAGAGAGTTAATATGGTGTAATATATATGCAAAGGAGAAAGCAAAACTAATTATATATATTTGGAGAGAAATACACTCAAAGGAATCCGGACATGAAAAACATTCCAATACAAAAAATAAGAAGACAAAGAGGAAAAGGAGATCAATAATGGAGGAGTTACAGAAACAGAAACTGAGGTTATGGAGTACCTCCAAGGTGAAGGATTCAGTATAGAAAATCTAATTCAGAAAGCACCACAACAGGATAGAGCAATGAAACTCCACATTAAGGGGAAACCAGTGGAATAGGAAGCAATTGGCCAAGTGCCATATGAAGATATTTTGGAGACTAACACATGAAACGAGTATAAACATTCACTTGAAGCTGGAAGGCAAGGGAAAGAACAGGAAACAATGGAAACTCTGACACAGTTAATGTTGAGGAGTGGTAGGCCAGTGAGTTCTCATATGACAGAGCAATGGATGGCACAGGAGGAAACTGAGAAGAATATGCCACAGGAAGATCCTATAGAACTTTATGTAGAATGCCCCCAGGAAATGGAAAACAAAAAATGTGCCCTCAGTTTAGAAGAAAACAAGCTAAGAGAAGAGTTGTTTGACTTAATAGGGATAGACATATTAACATGTATTTATTTATTTTTCATTTGTTGACCGGGCTAGTCCAACTGGATATATATCCATTTTCAGTAGAGGCCCGGGGAGAAAAGCTCCACTAACAGCTACTAGAAATATAGATACAGTACATTTTTAAGGCTAGGCAATACAAGTTATTTAGATGATAGCTAAACATCAATAAATCAACAAAAGTTTTACAACACAAATGGTGAAAAAATATATATGAGGTATAGACAAATACATACTATATTATAGAGAGCTTGCTAAGAAAGGACAAACTGCTGTAGTACCTTCTACGATACTCTAAGCTAGTACCTAACTTTATTAGCTGATAGCAAATACATTCAGAGGTTAATAGGAAGAAGTGCATAGCAAAGCAGTAGTGAGATAAGTTTAGAATACGTATGAAGGAAGGAAGTGATTAATCTGGGTTGGTACATGGACATACCCAGTTATTTTAAGGTATTCTTTGAGTTGCTTCTTGAAGAGTGGTGTAGAGGAAAGAGATGAGAGTTCTCTTGGGAGCAGGTTCCAAGTTTTCCCCACGGTGTTGGAGAACAGAGAGTCCCCAGCCTTGTTGTAGGACTTGTGTATTGATACTTGCAGTTTATTTGATGAGCGTAGGGTAGATAGATTTATGTAGGGGGTAACCAGGCTAGTGAGTGTAGGTGTGTTACTAGGATGGTAGAGGATCTTGGGCGCGATAGTAAGTTGGTAAAATATAAGTTGATTATGGAGTTCCAGCCAACCCAGTTGTTTTAGATTGTGACAATGGTGGGTCCTAAATGGGGAACTTGTGGCAAATTCGGCAATGTTGTTGTAAGAGTTTGTAAGTTTGTTGAGGTTGCTTTTGGAAAGATTGGTATAAACTGGAGAGGCATAGAGGAGGGTAGAGAAAAGATGGGTGTGGGCAATAGTAGCTCTAGCTGTAGGAGTAAGGAAGGATTTAATCCTATAAAGTGAGCCTAGCTTTCTGTTCACTGATTTTATTGTGCTGTTTATGTGTGTGTCAAAAGTCAGATTATCAACTGTTACTCCTAAGAGTTTGGTAGTTGGGTCAGGAGATATAGCAGTACCATTACTGGATAACACTGTGAAGTCTATTTGTGTGGACTTTTTTGTAGGATTAAAGAGCAATAATTTGTTTTTTTTGGGGGGGGGGGTTAAGGTGTAGGCAGCATTGTAGGAACCAGTCTTCCACAATGTTCAGTACCTTTTGGGTGAGGGATTGGAGATAATGAAGTAGCAGAGCATATTAATGTTGAATCATCTGCATATTGTATGCAGTTAGCTTGAGGAATCATTAAGTTGAGGTCATTAATAAAAATTGAGAATAGGAGGGGTGCCCAAAATAGACCCCTGAAGGACACCTAGGGAGACAGGAAGATTTGTGGATAGTGTGTTATTCCACAGCACAGCTTGTTGATGGTTCTCCAGGTAGGAATAGAACCATTTTAGTGCAAGTGCATCAAGAGAGAGAGATTTAAGTAGATCAATAAGAAGCTGATGTTTAACCATATCAAAAGCTTTTGAGAGGTCAATGAAAAGTGCAGAAGATAGAGTGTTGTTATTACGATTTTTGTTGATGCAGTCAGAAAAGGATAAAATGGCAGAGGTGGTTCTATGGAATGGCCTAAATCCATGCTGACAGCTAGCTAGTAAATTATTTTGGAGAAGGTGGTTGAGTAGTTGTCAGTGGATACATTTTTCCTTATTTTTTCTAAGGGAGAGAGTAAAGCAATTGGTCAAAAGTTAGAAAGGTCAGTGGAGTTCCCACCTTTATGTAAAAGGATAATATGCGAGATTTTCCAGATAGATAGGATGGTTCTTTCAGAAATTGTCCTATTTATTAGGATGGAAATGGGATAGGCTACAACTTTGGCTGTTTTTTGCAAGTATTCGGCTGGTAGGAGGCCTGCTGAAGGGGTGCATGGCTTTAGTTTTAGGAGAAGGGTGCTAATGAGGGATGTAGGAACTGGGTGTAGGTGTAATGATGATAGTAAGCTAACTGAGGTGGATGACAGACTTGGTTTAACAGGGGTTAGAGAGTTTGCTAGTGATTGGATAGCCTCAGCAAAGAAGGTATTAAAGGCACTGGTAATATGCTTAGGATTGTTACTGGTGGTATCTGATGGGGTTGGTGTTTTGGTGTGACCTGGGTGTAAGAGTTTGTTTATGCCTGACCAGAAATTTTGTGGTCTATGTTTGTGAGTCTGCTGGAGTTGAAAGTAGAAGTTTTTTTTGTCAGTCATTATAGATCTTTTAGCAGCATTTCTCAATTGTTTAAATTCTAGATGATCTGTTGGGTTTTTAGAAGATCAATGAAAGAAATAGATTACAGAAGGTCAATAAAACCCAAAAAGTTAGACATTTGATAAAACAAATGAACACAATAATTAGGACTGTCAATAGAGATTCATGTGATGTAACAGAAGTAAACAGGATATATTACTGTGCATCTAAATTAATAACTGATAAAATTCTACCACAAGAACACAGGGTAGTGAGGGAGAGAAAGAGGAGAAATTGAATACCATCATGGAAGTATCGAATAGAGAAAACTGTAAAGCAACTAAGGCAAGAAGTGTCATTGTTAGAAGAGTGTAGAAGAGAGAACAGATCAACAAAAATACTTAGACAGATGTGCTAAAAGCAATGCACTGCATTAGAACAGATCAGGATCTATCATGCACTATCGCAAATAACAAACTAAAAATTTCAGCACAGGCGGAAAAACTTAGAAGATACACAGATAAATATAAAGAAAAAGTACAAACTAAGCAATTTATTGATGATCCAAAAAAGTTTTATAGAGAATTGGGAAACAAGGTAAAAGGAATTAGACCAAAAAAGAAGAAATAGATACATTTTGGAGAAGTATTTATGAAGATCCTGTGGAACATAACAAAGATACTAAATGGATAGAAAAAGTAAAAGAAAGAATAAGAAGTTAAAAGGTACAGGATATGAAATGGGATGAAGTAACAGCCAGTGAGACTGAAACAAAGTTAAGAAAAGCCTCAAACTGGAAAACCCCAGGCCCAGATGCAGTATGCAACTTCTGGTTAAAAGTATTAACATCTTTGCATGAAGATTAAGCCATGAGTAAGAACTATTTATATGCGCACCCCGAACAGACACCAACCTGGCTAGCAAGAGGCAAAACAATGCTCCTACTTAAGAGTGAACCTGCAAGCTACCCTAAAAAGTATAGAACAATAACTTGCCTTCCGACAACGTAATACAATACACTGGAATTGATGCCGACAGAGTCTATAGTCATTTAGAATAAAACTCAATTATGGCAATAAAACAAAAGAGCAATAAAAGAAAGTCATATGGAACAAATGATCATTGCTGTTAAATAAAGTCATAGTGGAGAACTGTAAAAAGGGGAAGAATTTAAGTATGGGATGGACTGACTGCAAAAAAGTATTTGATAGTAATCCACATTCATGGATAAAAGAGTGCTTAAAAATGTATAAGATACACCCTACGCTGGTCAACTACATTACAGTGACCATGAAACAGTGGCAGACCACTTTGCAATTAAGCCATGATAAAGGACTAATTATTATTCCAGGGATAAAAATTCAAAGGGGGATATTCCAGAGTGACTCTCTGCCACTGCTACTATTCTGCCTTGCCCTTAACCCATTAAGCTGTCTACTTAACAGCTTAGGCCATGGCTATAATATGGCTCCTAGAAAACAACAAAGTGTAAAGACTTCTCATCTTCTCTGTTGATTATTTGAAACTGTATAGCTCATCAGATGACGAACTGAAGGTACAACTGCAAGTTATCAAAACTTTTTCAGATGATATAAGAATGTCATTGGGTCTTGATAAATGTGCAAAAGCAACCTTTAAAGCAGGCAAACTGCAGCACCAAGAAAACATCAGTTTGGGACAAGAATGTGATATAAAAGAACTTGAGCAAGAGGGAGTGTATAGATATTTGGGAACTGATGATGGATCAACAATAAAACAAGAACAAATGTGAATAAAACTTAGTAAAGAGTACTTCAGAAGATTTAAATTAATCCTGAAAACAGCTTTGACATCTAGGAACAAATTCCAGGCTATAAACCGATTTGCTCTTCCTGTCCTAACTTACAGTTTTGGAGTGATTGACTGGCCCCAAAACGTGTTGGATAGATTAGATAAGAAAACAAGAAGGATGGTTCATGCTCACCAAATGATTTATAAAAATCAGTGCATCCCAAGATTATATATTCCCCGCTCTGAAGGAGGGATGGGCCTCCTTGAAATTGATTACATATACAGATCTCCAATTGTGGGACTCCACACATATCTGCTGACCTCATAAGATGCAAATGTAGTGAAAGTTTTGAAACATGAGGAGAATAAATCTAAGATGACTTCCCTGTTAAGGCTAGCAGACGCACATCAGCATCAAGCAGAAACCAGGCAGTGACTGAATGTGCCAAAAAGCAAAAGAAAGAATATAAGGTGAAGGACCAGATGAGAAGGCAAGAAATGTGGAGTATGCATAAATATAGTTGCAAGTATAGAAAACTTCTGGAAGAACCTCGTGTTGATCATTAACAAATGCAGTAATGGTTAAGGAGAGGCAAATTCAAACCAAGAGATGAAAGGTTAATATTGGAGGCACAAGATAGTAGGTTACGTACACGTTGAACATGTGGGAGAAACAGACAACTGTAGGTTTTGTAAAACAGAATTGGAAGCAGTTGCAGACCTCATTGCTGGTTGTGACATACTAATGGCAGAAGGACTGTATATTGAAAGGCATAATAATGTGGTGAGACTGTTGCACTGGTGATTGTGCAAACATCATGGTATTGAAGTGGCTGAAAAACACTAGAAACATGAGCCACAAAGCATCATACAAAATGATGAAGTCTACATCACATGGGATCATTTATTACCAACAGTTCAAAAGACAGATGCTAGAAAAATGGATATAGTGGTCCAAGAAAAGAAGACAAAAGTAGCATTGATCATTGAAATCGCCACACCCAGTGACTACACTGTCCTGCATACAGAGAGATGCAAAGTCATCAAATATCAGGATTTACAAGCAGAAATGAGAGCAATGTGGAAGAAAGATACCCAGATAGTTCCAATAGTAGTAGGAGCAATGGGTCTTATAAAAAAGAGAGTCTACAATCATATTTAGATATGCTATCAATACATGTAACTCCATACGAATTTCAGGAGGAGTCATTACTTGGCACATTGCAGGTGCTGCAAAGAGCACTTTTGGCTGACATCAAAGAGTGAAACAATACTAATTTCATGAACTTTAATCATATTTTGAATTATGAATGAGGTCCATTCCCGTCATGGTATTAGAAACCCAAAAGATTTGGAGAAATTAAAAAAATAAAAGATTCTATAGGAATGAGAATTGTACTAACTGGTTCTCCAAGAGAGTAGCTGATGCATGGAACAGACTACTAAATTACATAAAAGAAAGTATTACTTTAGATATTTTTAAGAACAGCCTGTTCACTTATTATGGGAACAAGTGTTTTAGTATATTGGCAGGCTATAAGGGCATTAATGCCCATGCTTGAAATATTTGTGTATCTGCATGTAGAAGTGTCATTGCTGCCTGAAAGTGTTGCAGATCAGGGAGTAGAAATGACTAGCAGGACAAAAGAGAATGGGACACTCATGGGAAGGTATATTCAAGAGAAATGAAGTTAGGAACTATGAAATATGCTCAGCCTAAACAGAATTCTAAACTTTCTGCCAAGATAAAACAGAAACCACAGAAATAGAAAATGGTAACCAGTGTTGAGAAAGAGAAATTTAACAATAAGAAAGGCTTTGGTACTATAGTAAAACAAGAATAATTCTAGTGTAAGTTTCCTAGCCTTGTCTAACCTGTTTTCTCACAACTTTCTCCAAGCCCTGGCTTTTAGCCTCCCCCCTTCTCTCGGTCTCCTAACATAATCTTATTGTAAGCTTCCCAGCCTTGTCAATCCTGTCTATTCCCTCCCTCTTCCTCTTGAGAGTTTACTTATTCCTCCCCTGAGCTGCGGCACCATCTTTAAATACTAAAGACCTCTGCCTGACTACACTCTGTTTCTGTCTGTCCCACGGGCATCTCTCTGTAGTGTGCACTTACTGCATGTCCCTTTCCAAACCCCCTGGCATAACTACATTATTTTCCTACTTCTCAGTGAACTGCAGCTCCCCATTGGTGCACAAATAATAAAAACAAGCAGAAAGGTAACATTCAAACCAAAATGATAGGCTGCCCTATTTCTGTAGTTGCTAACCTTCTCACTGATTGTTTTCTGTTTGGTGACTGCTGCTCCTCCCATCTTGGCCTTTGGTCCAAACTTGAATCCTGCTACCACAAGATCTTCAAATTTACAACCAATTCAAAAAACTCATCCCACCACTGCCACTCCCTCCTCACCCTCAACTGGCTTGAACTACCCAAATACCTCAGTTACCTACAACTCACCATTGCCCACATGCTCATCTTTAAACCTGCCAACTGCCCAGCTCTCGCTGCTTCCTTAAAACCTTACATTCCCAACCTCTTACTCAGATCCAAAAACAAAATCTCCTTCAGGTCCATAAACTTGGACAACCTCTTGGCCACCTACTGCTGTCCCACTCCTTAGCTAAACAATGGAACTCTCTCCCCACACACCTACGCAACCTACCTAACCATACAAATTTCAAATCTCAGCTACTCTCTCATCTTTCTTCCAAATGGGAATGCCCTTACCATGCTCCAACTTAAACCCCTCCCTCCTCATTCCACCTTGCACTGACTCAGCCAACTACCTCTACTATTACTTCATCCCAGCCAAAACAGTCCCTCCCCTACTAAAAACTAATTTTCTCTCTAATATCTATTGTACTATACTCTCTAATCTCAAATATACTATTAGACTCTCAATGCATAATATTTTCCTAACTTACTAATCACTAGTAGCTATATATTTTGAAATGTTAAACCTACAACTGAGTTTATAACAAATATTCACTTTATGTAAATGTTGAAATTTCTGTATTGAATTATGTCTTTTCATTTTTGTAACAATGTGACAAGCCAATTGCAAATATCATGGAGCTTATCTGTAAATGTATAATTAGCTGTATGAGCTATGTTCTTTTGTAACATGTGAAACGTAACTTGCAATTATTGTGGAGGTTTTCTCCCTGGGCCTCCACTGAAAATGGGCTCTGCTTGGCCCAGTGGACTTCCCCGGTCATCAAACTTAAATAAATAAATAAAGAAGAAATGGTACCTGGTCAGAATTCTAAACCCATTTCCCTCAGTGTAAGTCAGAAAGCACAAATAGGAAAAGGTTTTAGGCAGTATATATCTGCAACTAACTACTCTTAATGTTTTTTTCACTTACCCGGTGAGGTGGAGTGGCGAGCCCCACTGAGGCTGTTGCTTCTGGCTCTAAGCACCCAGGGATCAGGTGGGGAGTTTGACTGGGGCAGTACACCTGTCAAAGAGTAATTTCCAGTGTCCTAAGGTGAGTGGAGAAGAAGGGCAAATGCTCGCTTGATCTTGATTTTCAGTATGAATACAAACCGTGAAAACGGGGCATCACAATCCTTCTGGCTTTTTGGGTTTTAAGCAGGAGGTGTCAGAAAAGTTACTGCAGGAATAACTGGCTTGTGGCGGCCAAGCCTTCTTAGTGATGTCGCTTTTCGATCCTTCAATGTCAGCTCTTCCTATCATTGTGAAGCAGAATTCACCAAGTGTTGGATTGTTTATCCACTAATAGGGAACGTGAGCTGGGATTAGACTGTCATGAGACAGGTTAGTTTTACCTTACTGATGATGTGTTGCTGCAATAGTAATCCTGCTCAGTACGAGAGGAACCGCAGGTTCAGATATTTGATGTATGTGCTTGGCTGAGGAGCCAATGGTGCGAAGTTGAAGATAAATGGTTTGCCTAGGGAGAACAGTCTTGAAAAAAATAGTTGAGAGAGTGTTGATTACTCACAGTGACACTGAGTGAGAGCAACCTAGAAAGAAGAGGATAGTATGTATTGAGAGATAAGATAACCTTGAACAAATCTTTAATGATATTCTTGTTGGGCCAAAATAAAGAAACTGTCAACAGAAGATTGAGGGTTCTATGCATCAGGGCTGTAAAATAAAGAACAATAAAAATTAATAAAGTATAATTAGCAACTGACACTAAATAATATAGTATATGACTTACCTTTAGACATTGAGACCCCAGTATGTATGTTAGCAGGAGAGAAGGCAGTGCCTTCTATCTCACAACAGACTAATTCTGAAGAACCTCTAGAGATGATTAACCTCCAAATAAGCTGGAAAAAAAAAAAAAAAAGATATAGTGGGAAGATGATACTTTCAACAGACCAAAGGAAAATGTAGGGTTCCACTATGAAATGCTGATTTCCTAAAAGCCAGTGGCTCAAAAGAACAAAAAATAAAATGCCCAAAAACCAAAAAGGTGAAAAACTTTTTTTTTTTTTTTTTTTTAGCAGGGGACAAGCCCTTTGCATACGCCAGACTTATATATACCAACTCCAAGGTTGCACCAACTTGATGAAGGAAGAAATCTCCCCAAAATGTGAATTGCTGGTGCACAATTAGAAATTAGACTAGCAATAATTTCCCATGGAGAAAAGAGTTTGGTCTTATGTTGTTTGTCTTTTTTCTGCAAGCTACTGCAGCTCAAAGAATTTCTTCTTGAGACTGCGTAGGGAAGCTCAAATAATAGCAAGAGTTGTAGGAGAAGAAGCTCAACAAAGTTTCTAGTTACAAAATGACATAAAGAGTAAGAAGCAACAGAAAGGAAGGTGTATGCTCAAACCTTTCAGAAACCTAATGATTAGGTCTGCAGTATGTAGCAAGTACTAGGAGATCACACAGGAATGGACAAGACTAAGAGTGTTACTGGCAAGGTATAATGAAATAAGTGAAGACCCTTTGTGCTGCATGCCCTGAGGGCCAGAAGATATCCTTTCACCCAGGCTTCAAAATCTTTTGATTCCAGTGACCAGTATAGAAATGCTATTTGAATGTCATTGAATGGATATTGTTAGTCCATTGGAAAAAAATAGTAATGGGTTTCAATATAATTTCGTTAGTTCAGACTATGCAACTAAATACAATGAGCCTATTCTCCTACATGAGGCTAATGCTAAATCTGTAGCTTGGAAATTAGTTCAAGGAATTTCCAGACTGGGACTAAGAAAGGGGATACTCACTGTCCAGGAGAATGCAATTATATCCAGAATAATGCACCATCTGTGATAGTGCTTTGAGGTTAAGCAGTTATAACCTCAGTATACTGTCCCCAGACAAATGGGTCAGTAGATCATTTTAAATGAACATTAAAGCCCATGCTGAGAATCACTAATGAGGTAGATCATAAAAAGTGGGTCCATTTAATATCATGCCGCTTGTCTGCCATTAGAGAAATGTCACAAACTTTAATAGGTTTCAGTCCTTTTGCGTTATTATATGGCAGGCATCATCATCATCATCATCATCATGGACTGTTAAATATCGTCAGAGAAAACAGGGAAGAAGAGAAAACCCCATTTAAAGTGTCAGAGAGCACTATACCAACACACAAGACAAGCGGAGAGTGGTGGTACCCATTGTATGGAAAATGTGTCATGAGACCAGACTACCTAAAAAGGTGTGAACAATAGAAATGCAAGAGCTAGAAAATTCAAAGATGGAGACCAGCCTAGCTGTTACGTTTGGTCTTGACTACAGCAACAAATGTTTGACTGAATGTTAGGGTCCAACTGAAGCAGCATAAAAATTAAATGATGTGAACAACATGGTTAGGCATACTGGTAAAAGGAGGTAATGTAAACTTCTGTAGTGAGCTTAATGGCAAACACTGACAGTTCTGTGAAGAGAGAAACTGACTTCTGTGTTTGCAGTGCAGATAGACGAAATATTGTCTAAACCACAGAAGCAAGACATAAGAAAGTTTCTGTTAAGAAAGAAGAAATTTTTACAACTACGTGGGAAAAACAAACTTTATTCAGCAACATATTGAGACCATTCCAGTAGAAAAAGTTAACTTAAATCCTTACAGAATACCTGAGTAGAGACAGGCTGTACAAAAAGAAGTACAAAAATTACTTAATAAAGACTTTCAGAATGGCTGCACAATAAATAGCTTAATTCCAGCTCTCCCAGTGGGAAAACAGAAATTCAGAAAAGAGATGCAGTGAATTTGCTATTTTAGGTAAATTTTAGTTACTGGCTAGTAGTAAGTGCACTGCTTGGATGCAAGCAAAGAAGAAATTTAGGGAACATGAAAGAAAATCAACCACAAAAGGTGAGGAGAAAACACTGGCTAGGAAGAATCCTGCAGCTATACAGCAAAAAAGAAGTTCATGCTCCAGCGTTGCTGCAAGATGTGATTTCCAGTAATCTAGCTTCATGGGTTCATAGGAGGTTACTTAAGCTAATGGCCCTGGGGCCTTTATAAGCCTAGCCGTGTAATAACCCAAGTACCTTTATTGACCATAGTTAGATGGTCATCGTTGGCTGAGCTATTCTGTGATCAGCACCGACTGTCCTGTCCATGAGGGACATAGGTGTCACCCCTGGGGAGAATTTACAATCACCAATCCAGTTGTCAAGGTTGCACTTGAACAGGATCAAAGATGAGCTCTGCTTCACATGGAGTAGGAGCTTATTCCAGAGGAGCAGCAATCTCTGGGAAATATTTCTCTCTCTCCAGCATATTCTGTTAATGTTACAGGCTAGGTTGAAATCCATGGAGGGAGTTATTCTTGTTCCATTTGATTTGCAGATCTGCAGCATTTCCATTAGGGCAGGATCCAAAAATGCTCTTGAGGCTAGGCACAGGTCACATCTCAGCAGCCTGTATGATACAGAGTACAGTGCTAGGGCTTTTCATCTTTCCATGTATGTCATGTTTTGGAGGCCCTGGATTCTCTTGGTTAGAAACCTCTGTGGTCTCTTCAGTTGCTGGAGATGTCTGGTGAGGTACTTATAGAAAGAAGCATTGTACTCAATTAGTGGTCTGATAAGGGTCAAGTACAGCAGAGCTATAACCTCTCTGGTCTTGGATGTGATGCTCTTATTTATGAGATGCACAATGCAGAATGCTTTTCTTACCACTATGGACACATGGCGATCGAAGGTTAGATTGCTATCAACCTGTGTTCCCAAGTCTCGCACCACTGAGCTTGAGCTTAAAGGTGTGCTATCTATATCATAATTAGCAAAGATTACTTTACCAAAGGGGATAATGAGGCATTTATTTGAGTTAAGTTTTAGTCTGCGAGTTTGGCACCAGTCATTTGTCTGTGTCAGCCCTTTCTGTAATATGTTAACATCATTGGGGGACTCTATGATTGCACCCAGTTTACAGTCATCTGCAAACCTGGTAAGCCACAGGTCATCTACTTTCACCTGAACTTCAGAGAAATAGATTCCAAACAGTAAAGCCCCTAGCACAGATCCTTGTAGTACCGCACTGGTAACTGGTCTGCTGGTGGAGGTGGACCCCCCCAACTTTGACAGTGTGCGTTCTGTCGATAAGCCAGTTTGCTACCCATCTAGTAATGTATGGGTTAATCCCCAGCTGGGACAATTTCTCTATGATACCTGCATGGGAGATTGTGTTAAAGGCCTTGGCTAAATCAAGCTAGGCAGTATATACTGTTTTGCCCTCATCCAGGGCCTTGTGACAGTCTCAGCCCATTAGGTTTAATAAGCAAGATCTACCCTTGACAAAACCAAACTGTGTTGAGTCAAGGGTTTGAAGGTCACCAATGTCCCTTTGGATAAGGTCCATGATGATTCTTTCCATGGCCTTGCAGATAAGTCTGGTTAGGCTTATGGGTCGATAGTTCCCAAGGTCAGTTGATATACCCCTTTGTGCAAGAGTATTACTGATGCTGTTCTCCACTCTGCTGGGACAAAGCCAGTTTTCAGGTTATAGTTAAAGAGAGTGCTAAGTGGTTCCACATGGTCTTGTTTTAGATTGTTTAGTAAGCAGTCTGGGATGTTAACTGGTCCCATACAGGCCATGTTTTGGTCTTGTATGACCCATTCTTTGGAGCTACTCGGTAGAGGACTGGTGTCAAGAATGCTTTGGGATTTGTCTGGTGGGGACAGGAGGGTGAAGCTATTGCTAACTTTATCAGCTACCAGGTTGGCAATTTCCTCAAGTTTAGTGTAAGTGGTACCATCCACTATAAGTTCGGCACACAGCGGGGTATTCCCTTTTAGGTTTCGGAGATCGCTAAAGAATGCCTTATGATTGTCTTTAGCTAGGGATGCTAATTTAGACTTATAGCTAGCCTTAGAGAACTTAAAATATCTGATTTGCTTGTTCAAGCTGTGGAGGGTATTCTTCCTCTGTTGAGGAAGTTCCCTCCTCTTCTTAGATATCAGTTTCTTTCTTTTGTTATATAGCTTATTTGTACTTACTGTCCACCAGGGTGGCTTATTTTTTTCGGAAGACCTGATTTTGTTCCTACTGGGTGCAGCTGAGTCAATGCATCTGTTTAAGTGGCTGTAAAAGGCATCTGTGTATTCCTCTGTGCAGGAGTCATTGTTGGCTATGTTGGCAGGGGTTTTGAAACTTTTTATACCATCGATTAGTAGGCAATAGTTTGCTTTGGAGAAATTTTTCAGTTTTTTTTTACTCCTTTGGGGGTGTCAGGTTTGATCTTTACTGCAAACAAGACAGATTTATGGTCTGACTTTACTAGGGAAGGCAACACACAGGGGGTAGTACAGCAACCCCCCCCCCCCATGTTGGTGAGCACTCGGCCAGGACATTTGAGCCTATTGTGCAGTGTGGACCAACTGTTCCAGGGCATGTGAATTATCAAAGTCCAAGAACCTCATAGTGATCGTGTTTGTGCTAAGTCACTCAGGTGATAAAAGAATAGTTGAAATCACCCATGACCAAGGTGTTTGGCTGTGGCTTTAGCAAGTCCAGGTAGGTGGTGTGCTTCTCCTAGTTCATGGCAGGGGACCCCTAGCTAGTGATGATGTGGAGGAGTATTTTACCTATAGTTAATTGGACCTGGAGTAGCTCAAGAGAGTCATACTGTTTCACTAGTTTTTAGGTGTATTTCAATTAAATGAAGACAGATACACCTCCACATCTGGTTCTTTCATGCTCATTTTGGGGTCTGAATGCGCAAAAGGCATTGTAGCTTTGTACGGCTGGGGAGCTCTCAGTGGCCTTGAACCAAGTGTCAGTGACTGCACAAATGTCAGCATCTTCCAAGGTGAGGACTAAGGAGCGCTTCCAGGGAGTGCAGTTTACTGTTTAGCATTAAGCAGCATGGCCCTGAGCTTGGCCTTAGTGGATTTCTTTATGTTGGAAGTTTTGTTGTTTAGACATTGCCTAAAAAAGGCACTATGGCACAGGCAAGAGTTTTTGTCAGTATCCAAAAGTCTTGAGGAGACAGGTGAAGGCCATCTTTGGCAAAGCAGTGTGGAGTGTCGACCTTGTCTTCCCAGGCAGAGAGAGGAAAACATAAGTCAAATGTGCTCAGCGCTGATTAAAGTAAATGAAAGAGTGAAGGAGTATATCAACTCAAATAACAAAAGTCTGGAAAAAATGGAAGTAGCTTTAAACAGATAGTCAGATGAGTTGATAAAACTGCACAAATTGGAGGTCAAAATGAAGAAAAGGCTGACTGAATGTGAAACTGCTCAAGAAGAGATGTTTCAAAAAATGGTAGAATTAGCAGGAAAACCTGAAATTTTTCCCTGTACCAGAGAAACTGGAAGGAACAAATTGTATTAATTTTATGAAAGCACAAATAAGCAACTGGACTGATATTCCACAGCAGGTGTTGTTAACTGAAAGGGTATATCATGTATGCTCCAAACCATGCCATGAGAAAGCAGCCAAGACTTAGGTTCATAGGTTCATACTAGGCTATCTGCCCTAGGGCATTTATAAGCCTAGCCAGAGTGTGTGTGGCTTTCACCACCCCTTAGGATGAGAATACTATACCCATTAGTTTGCTGTGCCTCTGTCCAGCAGTGATACAGAGATGATTCCCGGGGTAAACCTACGATCTCCCATCCACTCGTCAAGATTTCTCTTGAACAGAGTCAGTGAGGGGCTCTGCCTCACATGGACTGGGATTCTGTTCCATAGTGTAGGGAGTCTCTGGGTGATGAATCTGTCCCTCCAGCACGTCCTATTTATATCCGTGTTGAGGTTTAAGTCTCTTGCTCTCGTGGCTCTGGTGGATTTGGATTTTTTGAGGTGGAGCATGTCCATTAATTCCAGTTTGGACATGGCCTTGTATGTCAGGCACAGATCACCTCTGAGCAGACGGTATGCGACTGAATAGAGATGAAGTTTCTTCAGTCGGGCATCGTATGACATATGTTTGAGCCCCTTTATCCTTTTGGTGAGGAACTTTTGGGGTCTTTCCAACTGCTGCAGGTGTCGGGTAAGGTACATTCCGAATGGGGCATTGTACTCAATCATTGGTCTGATAAGTGAAGAGTACAGGGGTACAATGACCTCTCCTGATCTGGATGTGAATCCCTTCATGATCAGGTGGGCAATGTAGAAGGTCTTCCTAACCACTTTGGCAATGTGAGTGTCAAAGAGAGGTTACTGTCAACTTGGGTCCCCAGGTCCCTGATAACTTCTTCCGTGTTTAATGGATTACCACCTATGTGGTAATTAGGGGTTACCTTGTTTTTCCCAAAGGGTATGACTATACATTTTTTGGCATTTAGCTTAAGGCCATGGCTCTGGCACCAGTTATCCATTTCTATGAGACCTCTCTGGAGGATGTCTGTGTCTGATGGAGTGTCAATTATGGTGCCCAGTTTGCAGTCATCTGCAAATTTTGTCAGCCACAATCCTCCTATGTTTGTCTGCACTTCAGAAAAATAAATGCCGAACAAGAGGGGGCCCAGGACTGAGCCCTGTGGGACACCACTCGTGACCGGCTTAGAGTCTGACATGGCACCAGCAACTCTAACCCTGTGTGTTCTGTCCTTGAGCCAGTTTGCAACCCATCTTGTGACATATGGGTTTACATCTAAGCTGGTGAGCTTTTCTATGATGCCCGAGTGGGGTATTGTGTCGAACGCTTTTGCTAGGTCAAGGTAGGCTGTGTGAACTGCCTTACCCTCATCAATGGCCTTAGTAACTGTTTCGAAAAAGTCGACCAAGTTCAAGAGGCAGGATCTGCCCTTGACAAAGCCAAATTGGGTAGGATCCAGTGTCTGTAGGTCCCCAATGTCTTTATTTATGAGTTCCATTATGATCCTCTCCATAGCTTTGCAGACAAGGCTCGTCAAGCTTATGGGGCGGTAATTTCCAGGGTCCGTAGAAGCACCGCCTTTGTGGAGTGGGACCACAGTTGCCGTACGCCATTCTTTGGGTACGTATCCTGTAGTAAGGCTAAGATTAAACAGCAGCCTTATGTGTGGGTTTAGTTCCTCATTGAGTTCGTGCAGCACACAGCCGGGGACACCATCCAGTCCCATTGATGCTGTGTTTTTTGCTTTAGAGAGAGCAGCTCTCACCTGGGCATCTGAGATGTTTGGGAGGCTAGACTCTGGTGGGATAGATATTTCTCCTTTTGGGGGAGGGAGAAATTTGCACTGAACCTGTCTGCCAGTATGTTGGCAATGTCTGTGGGTTCAGTGATTTTTTTATCATTTTGGACTAATTCTGAGCATATCTGGGAGTTTCCACCCAGGTTTCTAACATAGCTAAAGAAGGCTTTATGATTGTCTTTTGTGTCATTAGCGATTTTTCTCTCAAAGTTGGCCTTGGATGATTTTATGAGTGATCGTAGTTTTTTGCTAGTATTGATCAGAGATGCCTTCCCTTTTAGGGATTTTGCTCTGTCATGTAGTAGCTTTCTCCTCTTGTTGTAGAGTTTGTTTATGGCTGGGGTCCACCAGACCGGGCGCCTGCCTTTGGTGGAAAGGGTCTTAATTTTATTAGGGATTGCTTGATCCATACATTCCTGGAGGTGCTTGTAGAAGGCATTTGTAAGGGTTTCAGCAGCGTGGGTTGTGGTTTCCACTGGCTCGGGGGCCTTGAAGGATACCACTCCAGTCTTAAGAAGTGTGAAGTTTGCTTTTGAGAAGTTCTTCACTGTGGTCTTTTGCTGGGGGTGGGGGCGGGATGTGGATCTCCAGTGAGATTAATTTATGGTCTGAGCTCACCAATGAGGGATATACTTCCGGTGTGGAGCATTTTGTCCCCATGTTTGTGATGATCAGGTCTAGTATATTTTCTCCTCTTGTGGGAATGGTGACTAGTTGTTCCATAGCATTTGAGTTTATGAACTCAAGGAACCTTTGGGCTAGGGTGTTGGGGCTTGAGTAATGTTCCCAGTCTATGTTTGGGTAGTTGAAGTCACCCAATATGATGGTGTTTGGAGAAACATTCATACTCTCCAGTGTCTTCAGGAAGGCTGTGTGGGTTTCCTGAGTTTGAGAAGGTGGTCTGTAGCATGTTACAAACTGTAGGGCAGTTTTACCTATGGTTAATTGCACCTGGATGGTCTCCGATGCTTCGTGCATTGCCACTAACCTGGGGGTGTGGGTATCCTTTATGAATATGGATACTCCCCCTCCTTTTGTGGTTCGGTCCGGATTTTGGGGCCGGAACGCATGATATGAGGTATAACCTGATAGTGCTGGGGTGCTCTCAGGAGTCTTGAACCAGGTTTCAGTCACAGCACAGACATCGATGTTCTCCATACTGCGGAGGGCTTCGAGGGCGTGCATCTTGAGGTTTAGACTTCTGGCATTGAGCAGTATTACCCTTAGTTTTTCTCCATTTTTGTTTTCTAGGGCGGTAGGTTTATCATTTGAGCCTTGCCTAAAAAAGGCACTATGGGGGTGGCAAGAGCCTTTGCCAATATCCGGAAGCCCAGGGGTGACAGGTGCAAGCCATGCCTTGTGAAGCAGCGTGGCTTGTCAAGCATGTCATCCCAGGCAGACAGACATTGGATCCCCTTAGAATGACACCAGTAATTAAGCCAATTATTAAAGCTGATCATTTTGTCTCTGTATTGTGGCATCATTCTTGGTGAGGGTAGGATACTGCTCAGGGTCAGGGTCATACCGGCCTGGGCTACATAATCTGAGAGCTCCTCTATGTCTCTTTTCATGTAGTCCAGGGAGGTACGTCTCAGGTCGTTCACACCGGCATGGACAATGACTGAGTCATACTTGTACTTGCTGTGGAGTGACCTGAGTGCTTGTGTTATGTGGCAGATTCTAGCGCCTGACAGGCAGCTTACTGTGATCTTTTCCTTGTTCTGTCTGGTGAGCGGGACGTCAGTGTGTCTGACTATGGAGTCACCTATAACAAGTGTGTCTGGCATTGTGTTTGGCCTTAAGGGCTGTGACTGTTTAGCACACTGATTTTGAGAACTATGTGTTGCATGTCTTATGTCTTGAGGTGGCAATTGCTTGGGTGTCTGCTTTGGAGGCCTCTGTAGTTTTGGTAGATTTTTGATCAGTGCCTCCGAGTATGTCTTTGTGTGTTTATGTGTTTGTTTTGCAGGTGTGATAGTTCTATGTGGAACTGGGTTTGTGGTGTGCGTGGTTTCCTTCTCCTCCTGTCTGGTCTTGCCAGTCCTGAGTTGAGAGAGCTCAGCATCCAGTTTGGCTATATAGTTGCATCTCTCACATGTATTTGTGTTTTGTGGGAGAAGGAGTGGGTTGTCTGTGTACATGAGGCAATTGTAACATTGCCTCAAGATGCCCAGATTCACCAGCTGAACAGGAGAGGACGCTAGCAACTGACCCTTCGACATGCTAGAAAAAGTGAAAAAGTTTGCTGTGTAACTGAGTCAGAAGGGACCTATAGGAAATGGGTACTCAAGGGATTCTAGGCTAATGTAGTACTTTGTTTAGTATACAAGTACTTTACCTATATAAAAATGCTTTAGGAGCAAGTGCTGAGCTTTTGAGATAGAGAATAGACTGTTTAGATTGCAAGTAGAGAAGTTCTAAGGGAAAAATTGAAGAGCAGACTTTACGGAGCCAGAAATAGTTTAACCTTGTTTAACCGGCGCTGCCCGATGGTGCTCTATGGGCAACTCCGCGCTAAATCACGCAAAAGCGCGCTAAAGTGGGCTTTATAGCAGGGGGTTGAAAAGAGCTAGGAATTGACCCAAAATGGCCAATAGACTACACGTTTCTGGCTGGAACCACTGCTCTAGGGACAAATAGGCTGCTCAGTGCTCCCCACTCCCACTGGTGAACAAAGAAGCTTCCCTTTATCCAATAAGGATACGGAATAGCACAGGAACCAATAATAGTAAAAATGCAATCCTACCAGTAGAAAGAGGATTCTGACAAAACTGTGGTAAATGGGCAAAATGTTTGCAAAAAATGATTACTCACTGTACTCCGGGCAGAAGAGGAGTAAATTTACTCCAGCAATTAGGGAATGTTGATAGGCAGGTGTAAGATTCAAGATACTGTACCCAGCCATCTTCAGAATATATTTTGCTGGAGAGTCAAAGTCATTTTTTTGATGTAGAACATGTTAAGGAAGAAATTCAAAGCTGTCTAACAAAAAGTGAGCTATCAAATGGGGGGGGGGGCACTCTATTTCTTATCCTTTTGATAATAAAGCTCATATATAGACTATGCCAGTAAAAACAAATGCTTCAGAGAGACAGTGAAAAGCACAGGATTTGACTAGAAAAAAGATGAGTACTTTGGAAATGATCCAGAGACTAGAGTTGGGAGATGGATATAAACAGAAAGCAAACAAGCAACTCAGAAATGAATGCATAAATGTGAGACTATAAAGCATCAACCACATTTGTGAAATATGGCTGAACAAGAAAACCTGGAAATACTGGACTTTTTTGGCTTTGTTAACCTTGTAGGGGGAATTCCAAAACATATGCCTTACCTCATTTCCTTAATGTTTGGAAGAACATTAAGGCAAGGGGGGGGGGGGGGGGGTAACTGGGAATAAAAATAAATTTGTTCTTAAAAGTATTTTTATAAAACATGACATATACTGCATGTCATATCGTAGTAAAGCATTTCCAGTTACTTTTGTGTGTTATATGGATACTAAAGTAAACAGGTGCCCCCTTTTCTGTCTTTTTCTTCCTTTCTTCTTGTTTAGTCTTAAGAAATGTATGCACTGTAATGTAAAAGGAGAAGAAACCCTGTACAAAAGTATGTTTAAAAATAACAGGCTGCAATCTTGGGTTATTGAGATGACTGATTGTACATGGATCATAATTAAGTAAAATATAAGCTTTTTCTTATGTTTGCATATGGAAATGACTGGATTACGGCAATTGGCTGAATCTAGCAACAAGTTTTTTAAGTGGAAAAAAGTAAATAAAAGAATACTGAATGTAGTGAAAAGTCTTCCTTCAGCAAACAAATATTCAAAGTACAACATGAGAAGCTTGTAGCTGAAGGCAACTGTGTATCTGATTCTCATGTTTCTATGGAGCAAGCCGATAATAATGGCAGTACAACAGAATACTTTCTTCTTTCAATGTCTTGAACAGGGGTAGGCAACCCACAGGCTCTACCACCCCTCTGCAGTTGCTCCCTGTGGCTTTGAAAAATAATGGCAACTCTCTGCCGCAAGACACACACACACACGCACGTGCGCGCGAATACACACACACACACACACACACACATATATACACAAACACACGCACAACACACTGAGACCGATCGAGTGACGGATTTTAAATATTGCTCTTATAAACTTATAAACTTGCTAGAATAACATGGTTTCTGTTATCATGCATTCCACACACCTTGAGAGAGATCAAGAGATCCCCTGGCAGCAGCAGCATCTCTTGAAAGGTTTCTGTACCTCTCATACCTTTCAAACTCTCACCAAATGAAATCTGGACAGAACCACAAATAAAGGTGAACAAAGGAACAAAAATAATTATGTATTTTAAATATTGCTCTTATAAACTTAGAAACCTGCTATAATAATACAGTTTTTGTTGTGAAGGCTGCCAGCCTAGCTAGATAGAATTGTGTAAATAATTCTATGTACTTGTAAATATTAATATGATCCACAGGCTTGTTTGACAAATGCAAGAAAACTACGTTATGTTCTGAGCTTCAAAAATGTAACCAGTGTGCACCCTGCTGGAAGAAAGCTGATAAGTAAAGGATTTAATTAATATGGGATGTCTGTGCACTAGCCCAGTAATCAAAGACCCTCAATCCTCATCACGAGCACCAGTGAAGGGCGTTCACATTGGGAAGATAACAAGTACACATACAGTAAAGTACAATTTCCCTTAAGAGCACATAGAGATCACAGTCAGTCTGGGGCTGGTTTCTCTCTTTCTCTCCAGATCCCCAATAAGACTCCCCACTGGCAGAGCTCTAGGATTCAGATCTCAGCTGAGTAGTCAAGCCAAAACCTCCAGCACCCTCTCTGTTTCACTAGTGCTTCGTGTCCCTGCCAAGTAGCTGACACATACACACTTTGAGATTTGAGTTATATACAAACACACAGACACTCCTGGGGAAGGCTGGCACAAGTTCTCCAGCTATGCCCCCTTCTGCCCAGACTATACGGTAGTACCACCTGCCACCAGCCACCCTTATCAGGTACTATAAAGACCCTTAGCAAAGGGTGTCCAATTCTAGTGTGCAATGTTACTGTTATCCAATTGGTAAGTGTGACTGAGACTTGAAGGCTATTTAGGAGTGGGCTATACAGTATCACCAAATACATGCAAGTACTCTATGAGCTTAAATTATCTCTATATAAAACAGCCACAGTTAAAAGGTTTAAAATATTAAATAAATAATAAAAACGCAAGACAATACTCATTGATTCAACACAGTGACAATGGAGAGTTCAGAAATAACAGGAAATATTTTAAAAAACATTGTAGGACAGTCTGACATAAATATAGAAAACAGCTAGACTAATCTGGCTATATTCCTATCTATCTCTAAGAGAAATAATAAGATCTGGGTCTTACGTACAGAGCAAAGCAAGTGCTGGTGAGTTTTTGTCAGCTTCAGAGCAAAATACAAAATGCTATTCCTACTTTCTGAGATGGCCCTTAAATTGATAATACATATTACTGCTGAGTCATTTCAGATTACATCATTCTTGACACTTCTGCATAAGTTTCCCAGGCTCACAGAACTTAAAATTTAACATTTCTTTGTAATCTGCACCTGCCAGGAAGCCACAGCAATAAAAGACACTTTATATGTGAAACCTAGTAATTATCTCTGTCTTAGGACAATAGAAAAAATTACTAGCTGCAGACATCCTGTCTCCTAGCTTGAGATCACACACAGTCGTAAAATCCTTTACTTATCAGCTTTCTTCCAGAAGGGTGCATTGTGGTTACATTTTTGGAGCTCACAACATAACACAGTTTTCTTACATCTGTGAAACAAGCCTGTGGATCATATTAATATTTATAAGGACATAGAATTATTTACAAAATTCTATCTAGCTAGGCTTGGCAGACTTCACAATCCCCCCCCCCCGGACAACTCAAGCTAGTTTTTCAATTGACCCTTGAGAAACATTGTTTAAGAGGGTTAGGTCTATCTGGGTATACCTTATCCCATTCCCTGTCTTGAGACCCCATCTTCGTTGGCATTGTTAATCCTACTGCGGTGCTGCACTGACATATCATATGCTTGCAACCCTAGGCTCCACCTTAGCAACTTGGCATTTTGCTGGTTAGCTTGTTGTAACCATGTTAGGGGATTGTGATCTCTAACTACAGTGAATTTCCTTTCATACAGATACAGCTGAAGTTTCTGTAGTGATCACACTATGGCTAGACATTTCTTTTCTACAGATGCCTAGCATTCCCCCCTGGGCTGGAGACTATGACTGAGATAAACCACTGGGTGCTCTTCTCCCTCTGAAGAAATCTGGCTAAGTACAGCCCCCACCCCATGGTTTGAAGCATCCACATGCACAACACATTCTTTGCTGTAATCTGGACTGGCTAACACAGGGGGTCCTCTCAAAGCTTCTATAAGCTTCTGGAATGCCTGCTCACATGCTGGGGTCCATGCTACCTTATATGGCCTGTTTTTCCTTGTCAGGTCTGTGAGGAGAGCAGCTATAGTACTATAACTGGAGACACACTTTCTGTAGTACCCTGCTTGCATGCCTTTACCTGCTTTTTGGTAACAGGTGCAGGCCATGCCCAAATAGCTTCCACTTTGGCAGGTTCTGGACTGATCTTTCCACAACCCACTCTATGTCCCAGGAAGGAGACCTCTGCCATATCCACCTGACATTTGCTGGGCTTAATGGTCAACCCTGCCCTCTGTAGTCTGCCCAGTGCCTCCTTGACATGCTGAAGGTGCTCTTGCCAGGAATGGCTGTAGATGGCAATATCATCTAGGTAATTAGTAGTTTAATTTCCTGTAGTCCACACAGAACCTGGTGCTGCCATCCTTCTTTGGCACCAGCACCACTGGGGAAGTCCAGGGACTGTTGGATTCCTGTATTACCCTTTCTTCCAACATTTCGTGTATCTCCTCCCTCAGAGTCTATCTGACTCTCTCAGGCACCCTATAAGGGGCCTGCCTAATAGGCCTTTGGGGTCCTGTATCCACTTAGTGCTGCACCAGGTGTATGCACCCTGGTTTCCCAGTGAACATGTCCCCAAACCCCTGTAACACTACTTGGATTTCTCAAACCTGGGTAGGAGATAGCTGCTGGGAATTGCTAAACCTTCCACTGAGGTATCAGTCCGAGCCTCACTGAAATCAATCACCAGATCTCCCTCAGACTCCTCCTGCAATCCACTGCAAATACTCAGCACAAGAGCCTCCCTATCATGGTAAGGTTTCATCATGTTAATATAGTACAATTTGTGCTCCTGCCTAGCAGTTCCACCATGTAGTTAACATCACTGACCTTCTTTACCACCTTGTAGGGTCTCTCCCAGGCTGCTTGCAGCTTGTTGTATCTGACAGGAATGAGAGCCATCACCTGCTGCCCTACAGCATACTCTCTAGCTTGAGCATTCCTGTCTTACCAGACATTTTTCTGCTGTTGGGTTTCTGCCAGGTTCTCCTGGGCCAAGCCCATGAGTTCCCTGAGCCTTTTCCTGAGGTTTAGGACATATGCCACAATACACTCCTTGTGGGATTCACACTCACCTTCCCAATCATCTTGAATTAAGTCTAGAGACCCCCCTCACCCTTTGCCCATACAGCAACTCAAAGGGTGAAAAGCTTGTGGATTCCTAGAGAACCTTTCTGTAAGCAAACAACAGATGGGGCAAATATTTGTCCCACTCCCTCTTAAACTGGTCTGCAAATGCCCATAGCATGAACTTGAGTGCAGAGTTTAACATTTTAACAAGACCATTAGTCTGGGGATGGTGGGGGTGGTCTTTAGGTGCTTCACCCTACAGTACTTCTACAGACAAGCAAGCAGGTCTGACATGAAATTGACACCTTTGTCAGTATTTCTTTTGGGAAACCTACCCTTCTGAAAATCTCTAACAAAGCATTTGCCACCTTTTCTGCCTCAATGGAGGACAAAGCCACTGCCTCAGGGTATCTTGTAGCATAATCTACTACCACTTGGATATATGTTTTCCCTGTGGAACTAGGGGTACTCAGAGGCCCCAAACTATCCATAGTTACCCTCTGAAATGGCTCCTCAATCACAGGCAAAGGCATCAGAGGAGCTTTCACCTTGTCTCCTGCCTTGCCTACCTTTTGGCACTACTCACAGGTCCTGCAGTACCCTGTTGCATCTCTGGAAACCCCAGGCCAATAAAAGTTCTGCATAATACATCTCTGTACATTTTATGCCCATATGACCTGCAAAGGGAATATCATGGGCTATGGCTAGAAGTGCCAGACTGTAGGCTCCAGGCACTACCAACTGCTGTATTCTCTCACCCTCTAGCCTCCCTCAGGGGTACACTCTCTATACAGTAGCCCTTTGTCCCAATATACAGATTCCCCCTTCCCTTGAGAATCAGGTGCCTCACTAGCTACCTGCCTCAGGCCTTGTAATGTAGGATCTGAGAGCTGAGTCTGTCTCAACTCTCTCTTTGTAACCCTTCCCAGCTCCCTTTCCACAGGAAGACTGGTGTTCCCTGACAGTGGTACCTCACTGTCAGCCTGGGTACTACTACTCGCCTCTGCCCTCGCAGTCACTCTGTCCAGGAGAACATCAGTACCTACAAGCAGCTGTGGCTCACCTTCAGTCTCACTGCTATGGAGTAGCTCCCTCCCTAAAGTAACCACCTCACCAGTGCTTGCTGCAAGTGTGAGGTCTGTTTCGGTCTACCCCAGGCTACCAGACCCAAATGCTAGTCTCCAAGGCTGACTGCTTGTAACTGCATGAGCACATGATACTGCATTATCAAAATCATTCCCTATCAGGACATCTGCAAGGATATCGTCAAACACACTTACTTGCTGGCTTCCTAAGGTGAACCCTAGCCAAAGGTATTTGGAATGGGGTCCCTCTTAAAGCTCTCACTGAAGTAGACTGCCCAGGTAAGTAGTGCCCCTTTGTAACCATTGCAGGCTTCACAATGGTTATGTCAGAAGCTGTCTCTCTCTTAGCAATGGTCTCTTTTTCCTTTCACTACAATAGGATATAACCTCTTGTGGTAGTTTGGTACCCTTGTTGTCTCAAGACAACCTACTGTTGGCATTTTGTCATTCCCACTTACTGGCTCTCCCACCTTTTCTCCCCACCTTGCCTCCGTGGACATCTATATGCCACATGGCCCCACTGGTTACATTTAAAGCATTTAACTCTAGGTCCTGGGTGTATATCTAGACTAGTGGCTTCCCCTGCTACTGGCAGATTCTGTTGGGGCAGTCTAGGCTACCCACCATGGGTTCCCTTAGACTCATGAGCAGCACTGGGTGCCCCTTTCCTATGTAGTAATGTCCTGCTTGCTAGGTATAGGTCTCCCTTCTTCCCCAACTCCTCTAAAGTAGAGCATTGTCTATCAGCTAACCAGATCCTCATGTTCTCAGGCAAAGTGCTAAGGGCTTGTTCCCTCACCAAAAGGTCTGCCAGCCCTTCAAAAGTGGTGATATGACGTTCACTCACTCACCTATGAAAATAAGTGCTTAGTTCAGCCACATTTCCACACACACTTTCATCTGCCTTGCGTTTAAGCTCACAAAATCTTTTCTTATAAGCTTCAGGTGTTAGCTTAAAAAAATTCTAGCAAGCAATTCTTTCCAACATTATAGTTTAAAAAATCATGATCAAATAGCTTGGACAACACAGTTACAGCTTTACCATGGAGTAAGGGTGTCAGGAACCGTTCCCAGAGCCTTTGGTCAACATCATAGTGTTTACATACCCTCTCAAACATACGAATGAAACTATCAAAGTTATCCCCCTCTGTAAACTGCAGAAGAAATTTACTGACCTTTTGTGCTTCTGGAGTCTGGTGGTTACTCTCTTCTCCATTACCTCCATGACTAATATTTGATGTGGATATCCCATCACTGGCAGACAATTAACATGTGACCCCCGTGCACTGGCCCGGTAATCAAGGAGCCTCAATCCTCATCACTAGCACCAGTGAGGGGTGTCCACATTGAGAGGATAACAAGTACATACACAGTAAAGTACAATTTCCCTTAAGAGCACACAGAGATTACAGTCAGTCTGGAGCTGGTTTCTCCCTTTCTCTCCAGATCCCCAACAAGACTCCCCACTGGCACAGCTATAGGGTTCAGATCTCAGCCAAGTGGTCAAGCCAAAACCTCCAGCACCCTCTCTGTCCCACCAGTGCTTCGTGTCCCTGCCCAAGTAGCTGACACAGACACAGGTTCTCCAGCTATGCCCCTTTCTGCCCAGACTATATGGTAGTACCACCTGCCACCAACTACCCTTATCAGCTACTATAAAGGCCCTTACCAAAGGGTGTCCAATTCTACTGTGCAGTGTTACTGTTAACCAATTCTAAGTGTGACTGAGACTTGAAGGCTATTTAGGAGTGGCCTATACAGTATCACCAAATATATGTAAGTACTCTATGAGCTTAAATTATCTCTACATAAAACAGCCACAGTTAAAATGTTTAAAAATATTTAATAATAAATAATAAAAACGCAAGACAATACTCATTGATTCAACACAGTGGCAATAGAGAGTTCAGAAATCACAGAAAATACTTTAATACAACATTGTAGGACAGTATGATGACTCCCTATTATGCTGTCGCAGACGCAAGTTGTCAAATGCGTCATTGTCGAACTGTAAAGTGCAAAAAGACAAAATAGAGAAGTGGCTTTTCAACTAATTCTTTCCCTGGGAAAGAATTTGTTTGGCCGCCTTCGCTACTTTGCCTTTTCAGCACTGTAGTGCGATCTTGGAGTTGGTATATTTAAGTAGCAGGGTGTGAGGGCACAGCCCCCCATGTTGGGGGTGTGGGGTGGGGTGCAAAGCCCCCCACATTAAGTAATGTTTTACAGTTTTTTTTTTTCGGAACAGTGATTGTTTTCCATTAAAAAATAATTGCTGTTTTGAACTTTCGACGTTGTAAGCTTTCGCTTACATGCAGTCGATTATCTGCTGTTCACTCTTCTGAGCGTGCAATATGATAATATAGACCCCAGTCTGACATAAATATAGAAAACAGCTAGACTAATCTGGCTATATTCCTATATATCTCTAAGAGAAATACTAAGATCTGGGTCTTACTTACAGAGCAAAGCAAGTGCTGGTGAGTTGTTGTCAGCTTCAGAACAAATTACAAAATGCTATTCTTACTTTGAGATAGCCCTTAAATTGATAATACATATTACTGCTGAGTCATTTCAGATTATGTCATTCTTGACACTTCTGCTTAAGTTTTCCAGGCTCACAGAACTTAAAATTTAACACTTCTTTTTTTAGTCTGAACCTGCCAGGAAGCCACAGCAATAAAAGGCACTTTACAAATGAAACCTTGTAATTATCTCTGTCTTAGGAGAATAGAAAGAATTTCTAGCTGCAGGCATCGTGTTTCCTAGCTTGAGATCACACACAGTCGTAAAATCCTTTATTTAGCAACTTTCTTCCAGCAGGGTGCACTGTGGTTACATTTTTGAAGTTCAAAACATAACACAGTTTTCTTGCATTGGTCAAACAAGCCTGTGGATCATATTACTATTTACAAGGACATATAATTATTTACAAAATTCTATCTAGCTAGGCTGGCAGACTTCATATTTGTTACTATGCATTCCACACACAATGGGAGGGATCAAGAGATCCCCTGGCGGCAGCAGCATCTCCTGAAAGGTTTCCATACCTCTCATACCTTTCAAACTCTTACCACAAGAAATCTGGACAGAGCCACAAATAAAGAGCAAAGGAACAAAAATAAGGATGGATTTTAACTATTGCTCTTATAAACTTGGAAACTTGCTAGAATAACAAGATTTCTGTTACCATGCATTACACACACACACTGAGAGGGATCGAGTGGTTCCCTGGCAGCAGCACCTCCTGAAAGGTTTCCATACCTCTGCAACTCTTACCACAAGACATCTAGACAGGCTCTTACAAACCTGCTAATATAACACGGTACACACACACACACACACACACACACACACACACACACACACACACACACAGACACACACACACACACAGACACACACACACACACACACACACACGCACACAAAACTCTTAACTGTACAGATTTTCAAAGAATGTCCCGATTTTTGACTCATATCTTTGATCTGTTTCTCATAAAATTGTGGTTTTCTGGCAAATCATTAAGAGCTGAAATCAGAAAATATAGACAGACATTTGAGTTTCAGACTTCATACCCTTCAGAAAATTCATACTAATGCATAACCTGTTATTCTATAAACTTTCTAAGTTTGTAAGAGCAATATTTAAAAAGTGTCTCTATTGTTAGGCCTTTATCCCCCCATTATTTATGGCTTTGTCCAAATTTCTTGCTCTAAGAGGTTAAGAGCTATGAGGGGGCTACACATGCGCACACACATAATGAGAGTGCTCTAGCAATCCCAATAAAAATTACAACAAAGGAACAAAAGTAGGGACGGATTTTAAATATTGCTCTTATAAACTTAACTCTTTTATAAAGCATAAAACTTTACACACTGTGTTATCTTCATTTTAGGGGTCAAATAAGCCCATTTAAATTCCAAACCATGATTATAAAGTGTTTATGTCTATAATGGCTAAAAGAATGACAAGCATGATGCCAAAATTGATAGATATGGATCAAAGTGGTTTTGTAAAGGGGCGGCAAATATTTGACAACATTAATAGAGCAATGAGGATCCAGAGGGAAGCAGAATATAAGAAAATGCCATTGTTGCTGGTGGGTCTTGATCCAGAGAAAACATTCAACAGAGTAAACTGGGATTTTATGAGCAGGTAATGGGAGCATTTGCATTCCCTTCTAAAATAATAAGGTAGATTAAGAGGATATATGAGGGATTAAAAGTGAAAATTAAAGGGGGGATTCCTCTCTGATAAGTTATGTTTAAGCTGAGGAACCAGGCAGGGGTGTCCTCTTTCTTTTTTTGTCAGCCAGAGAAGAAGCTGTGGGTAACAATTAACAAAGAATTGAAGGATACCTGATTTGAAGAGATATTTCAGAGCTATATAGTTAAGGCTCCTATACATATTACAAGAAGAAAGCTATAATTCAAAGTGGAAAGGGAAGATGAAGAAATGGAGGAAAGCTCAATGCAGATCTTTAATGAGAATAACAATCACCATACAGAATATTATAATCAAAAATTAGCGGAAAGTATTCTAAGAACTAAGCCAACATGGGACTAGAGAGAAGAAAGTCTGCCAATAGGAATGACTGTATTTAGGGACACAGAGAATAGGCAAGAAGGGGGTGGAATTTACTGGAGCAAACTGTCAAAGCAACCAAGGTATTGGAAGCAAATAATTAGACATTGGGATGTCATGAGTAGGGCAATGGAAGCATTTGCATTCCCTGATAAAATAATACGGTTAATTACTATGATTAGGAGGACATATCAAAAATCAGAGGTGAAAATTAAAATGTGGGGGGGTTGCTTTCTGATAAGTTTTTTCAACAGAGGAACCAGGCATATGGGTCCCCTTCCCCTTTGCTATTTACATTATATTTATAACCACTGGCAAGGAAAGTAAGGGACTCAGAAATTCAAGGATATAGTTGGTATGGTAATCAAGAAAAGTTGGCTTTATTTGCAGATTATATTATTTTGTACCTGATAAAAGCAGAAAAGTACATTTCAGTGTTGTGGAACATTCTGAGACAGTTTCAAGTTTTTCAGGATACAAAATTAATGAAGATAAAACAAAGGCAAGAGCTGTAAACTATGTACCCACATACAAATTTGTTCAACAATACCCATTTTTATGGAGACATAATAAAATTTGGCACTGAGGAGTATGGATTAAAAGGATTCTATTATGGCAGCAAAGGGTATGTGGGAAGAGACTAAACAAAAGATAATACAAAAACTGAGAAATTAAAAAAACATTTTTATGGATATGGATAACAAGACACAAGCAGTGAAACTGTTTTAGTCCATTTAGTTTTATAGACAGGTCAGGCATATTTTTGTCAACCAGGGGAGAAGTTGTGGATAGCAATTAATAAAGAATTGAAGAATTTTATCTGGAAGGGAAAGACAGCAAGAGTCAAGTGGGATAAGTTGATTCTTCCAACAGAACAAGGTGGTTTGGGATTACCTGATTTGAAGGGGTAATTCAGAGCTACATACTTAATGCCCCTATACATAGCAGAATCAGAAAGCTATAAGTCAAAGTGGAAAGGGATGCTGATGAAACAATGGGGAAGCTCAGGAAATAAGAAGAGACTGGTATTTTTGATGCAGACCCTTATTGAGAATAACAATAATCATACAGAATATAATCTTCATAAAGTAGCAGGAAGTATTCCACAAACTAAGCCAACGCAAGAATAGAGTAAAGAGATTCTGATAATAGTAGGGAAGAGAGGGCTGGTATTTACTGAAGAAAACTGGCAAAGCAACCAAGTTATAGGAAGCAAATAATTAGAGAGGGAATGAAAACAGGCCACAAATTTATTTGGAGTGCAGGCTAGAGAGTGCCTTCCATATCAAAGACTGATATCAGAGTATAGGCAATGAGAAAGGAACAGGGAGATCCAAAGTAAAAGACTAGCACTTGTAGAGTTTTCAGTAGAATGTAGAACAGAAGCTGCTGTTAAAAATGGGATAATTAGTAGGGTATATAAATACTGAGGGATAACTATAAGAATCAATCAATGGAGTTTAGAAAGGATTGTGAAGAGAGACTGGATAAGCAATTCACAAAGAAACAATGGGAGGATATCTGTATGGCTCCGAAATATGCAACAAAGTCTAGAAGATTTAGGATCTATGCTTGGAAAGGTTTCCATAGGTACTTGTATACCTCAAGTAGACGCCAATGAATTTTTCTTCATGTAGTTTGCAAATGTTGGAGGTGTGATGGGGAAGAAAGAGGTACTTGGGAGTGTAATGAGTTGGCAGACTTTTTAAAAATTCCCTGTAGACTACTCTGTCAAAAATACTGAGTGAGCAAATTGATACAACTAAGGAAACATTTTTTTGAGCTATGATACATAATTGGAATTGTCTAGACATAGTAAGGCCTTGCTGAGTTTAATTCTGGTGGCTGCCAAAAAAGCAATTAGCAGAAAATGGAAATCAAAGTTTAAACCAACTTTACTAGAAGTAGTAAATATAATAACAGAGATGAAAGAACTGGAAGCGGGATCTTTAGAAAAAGGTAGGAGCAAATTACATAGAAAAAATACAAACTGAGGGAACAATACATGCAGAATAATGTTTTGGAGGAAGAATGTGATTTAAGGAAAGGCAAGAATTGAATGCACTATTTAATGTTTGACTGACAATGACTGTACAGAAGATTATAAGTGATGTATAAAGTTTGTAACTGAAAATATGTCAAAATGGCTTGTTTTTATTTATATAAATGTATGATTTCATATGTCATAAGTGATAATTCAATAAAGATGTTTCTTGTTTAAAAAACATTCTGAAATAGGTCATACCAATTAAACTAAAACACTAATATTTTTAGAAGCAACATACCAGTGGAATAGGAAAAGATGATGGGCAATAAACAGAATGACTATGGATTTCTATGAAAAATTCTAAATAATTTTATTTCAGCTCATTCAAAAATCTCAGAACTTGGTACAGTCAAATATAATGGGCATTTGCTATATCTTCAAAAGCCAGTATACATCTATTGCAGTACAATAGCATGCTCATCAGTCTCCACTGGCATGTAATGATTCAACAGGTACTGTTCATGTTAACAGCCTTCAGTATGAGACTTTTTTAGTGGATAATTATGTATTTGAACACACAGGACATTCAAATTCCACACAATACAATATTTTTGAAGAGGGAAGTGACCAACTGAACTTTAACATTAATGTCAATAAATGTTTCTATAATGAAAGGGTTCACATTATTAATATAGGCAATAAAGTTCTTACAACCAGTTGTTGTAAGGAAGCAGACAGCAATGCAAGTGCAAATTAATTATATTCAAGAGTGGATATATCATCAATGAAAATGTTAATATTACACCCATTGAATGGTTTAATTACAATTTGACTAATGAAAGTTTAGATGAGATAGAACTTAACTTTTATGCTAATGGTGAAGAGAAAATTATAAACCACAGTTATGTGATTTTAAGTTATACATACAAATATTAAAATTTAAATATCTTAAATTATTCTAAATACTTAATTGAAAATTCTAAATGGAAAAAGGTAAGTGAATTTATTCCAATACAAAATAGTACTTTGCTGGTATTTGAAAAAATGTGTGGAAGAGTTAGAAAACTTTTGAACAAGAGGGGGGAAACGTAAGATATATAAAAGCTAACAAATGTGAAGGTATAGTGCAAATGAGCAATAATGCATATGAAAACAAAAGGAAAGAGATCCTGAATGATGAAAATCGTTTCATGGTTGTAGACAAGAGAAGCATAAACATGACATATCAATAATTAGCATTTTGGATTTAATCCACAACAGTAATTTAGATAATAGACTGTTTTGAATTTTTTGAGGTTGATTTCAAAAGCTTGGGATATTTTCTTTTTTTGTATCCCTAAAATTCATAAAAACACAGCTCCCCCTTAGACGTCATCTGCAGGATCCAAAACAGAATACAGAATATATTAGTGTTATCTGGACATGACTTTCAAAGACTTGGTAGTAATAACACTATCCTTATTAAGGGATAGTTGACAGTTTTGGGGCTGTTTCAGAGGAAATGTTTGGGATTCTAGATGCTCTTTTATAACTAAAGATGGGGAATACTTATATATTTGTATTCCTGGACCAAATGGGTTATGTTTATTGAGATAATGTGTGTGTCTTCATTCACGTTTTGACAATCAGTTTATAGAAGTGCTTTTTAGTCTCCCTGTCTTAGTTTAGATTGCATTCTTTCATTTTAAAGACATTGCATTTAAACAAATTAAAGGTGCAGCAATGAGGAGACTATGCCCCCCTCATATGCCAACCTTATAATAGCACAGTGGGAGGAAAACATTATTGTCCAGAACACATCTGCATTATTTTATACAAACATTTTATAGATGATGTTTTATTATTTGGAATGAAAGTGAAGAAAACTTTGAGGAATTTATAGATTTTTTTAAACACTAGCAATATTTTTTTGAAATTCACTCAATAAGAGGCCTAGGACAAGTATTCATTTTGGATACAAATTTACAATTTGATCTAGATAAAAAAAATATTTAGTCGTGTATAGATATCAAACCAGAATTGGTTAACATGCATCTACATATCTCCAGTGCTCATCCAAAATATGTGAAAGAGAGTATTATTAAAATTCACGGAATTAGAGCATCTAGATTGCTTAATGAAGGAGGAGAATTTATAAATAAATTAAAGTGAATGGAGGCAATGTTTTGTAAAATGTGCTATAAAGTAGAGTTTGTTAAAATAATTTTTGATGATATAAAGAAATAGAGTAAAAGCAAATGGATTACATTATTGAAAGGAAACAGTGATAGTTCTTTACTATCAGGGATAATAAAGTAGAGTTTAATTCAGCATACTCGATACATTATAGCATAGACGTGAGTGAAATAAAGCAAGTTATTTTGAGTAACTGGAAAATCATTGAAGGGAATAAGAAGTTAAAATGATATGGTTAAGGCAATTTTTTAATTAAAAAAATTATGAATATTTGAAGGTCATTTTGGAAAGACACAGCTGAGAATGTAAGAAAGAAATGATTGCTACACATAAACAAGTTGAAACTTATACCCATGCCTTCTGTAAGCATATTGCTTTATTTATACTGGCAAGAATGTGTAAATAGATAGGTTAAGGAAGAACTACAAACCATCAGGAAAGTTTAACTCTGATTCTGAAAAAGTGGTTTATATAGGAATGTGTATGCCATGTAATAGTTTTATACTGGAAAAACTAAGAGAAAGCTCTTAGCCAGAATAAGAAAGCATATTCATGTGATAAAAAGTAAAGAACCCCAAAATGCTTTGTTTAAACATTCATTAGCATGTGAGTCTTTTAAGAAGTTTTCATTTTTTTCAATACCTTCTCAGTTTATAGATGTCAACGCACTAGGAGTATGGCTAGGGTAAAAACACCACTGTAAGCTACAGTATGGCAGTCCATCTCTTTACCACTTACTACCCAGAAGTGCACAGAAGATTGGGCTTGAGGAACCTGCACTCAGAGAGTTGGAAGCCTTCCTGCATGCTGGGCTCTCCTGGGAGGGAGATCCCTCTCCAGTATGGATTAAACTAGTACACCACAATAGCACAGAGCCTACAGGGATGCGAATATCAGGGAACTAAGTAATAGAGGAGCTTGAAGTCAGTGGCAGTAATGGAGAAAAAGCATCATATAAAGTGGAATGAAAATTTTCTTATCATATCAAACATAAAACGTTCTTTTAGGTTAACTCATGTCTGTGAGTATGGCTGTCAGTTTGGGACTTTTGTTTCGACTGGGGGTATAAAACTTCAGTATTTGTGTATTAGTATTAAGTTACTAGGTTTTAGGGTGGTATTGGGGGTATTTTTTTTTGTTTTGTTTGTTTGAGGGCTTTCAATAAAACAAAGTTTTATAAGATGTGACAGGCTCAAATGGATATGACAAGAAACAACTGTATAAAAGTTCAATCTGTCAAAGAGTGTATGCATGTAACACAAAAGCTGGAACTAGACATTTAACAGAAAAAGGTGTACGTAAAAGGTGGGAATAATAACTTTTTAATGTAATGATACTTTCTGTAATGTCTTTAAATGTCAACGGTCTCATAGATAAATACAAAAAAGAAAGAGTAGTGAACTATATTACAAAATGTAGAGTGCAAATAGCTATGTTACAGGAGACACACAGAAATAACTGAACATGTGAATTTGATAGAGAAGGTTTTTAGGATGGTTATTCAGCGGAATACCTGGGACAAAGGAAAAGAGGAGTACTTATATTAATTGAAACAGGAGCTCCAATAGTGATAGAAGAGGATAAAAAAGATGATAATGGCAGATTTGTACTGCTAAGGGGTTACTGGAATGGGAGGAGGATTACATTGGCATGTATTTATATTCCACCTAAAACTGCTATAATTGAGCTTAAGAAAATTCTGGGAGAAATAATCAGCTTTCAGCAAGGAATATTACTTATAGGTGGGGACCGGAATGTGATTTGCAACAGCGAAGATGTGTCTGGAGGGCCCAGAAGGGAAAGTATAACAAAGGAGGGTAGATTTTTGAAGAAATTTATGAAAATATTTGGCATGGAAGATGTGAATTCAGTAAAAGGAGTTCAGAGTGAATTTACATATTATTCCCAAGATATAAAAACTAGGCTAGGCTAGACAGAATTTATATTTCACAGGAACATGTGCATTTAACTGAAGGTCTTGATATGCACCCAATAACAATTTCAGATCATGTGCCAGTAATAACTAAAATAAAAACACACGGTAATGAAATAAAAATGAGACACTGGCACTTTCCCACCTGTTGAAAAGGCAGGAATTTAAGGAATGGGCAGTGGAGATTATTCAGGAGTTATTAGAGAGGGTAGACATTTCTCCTGAAGATATAGCTAGGGAGTTGGATAAAATTAAGGTGGAGTTTAAAATAGGGCGGAAATAAAAGAAAGGGAGCTATGCTCAAGAAGTAACAAGAACTGTTTAGAGGGCCTGACAAATGTTAAAGTATTACAGAATAGGGGGAATCTCACAGAACAAAAAGAGGATCAACTGCAGAATGCTAAGCAGAAAATAAAGGATTACCTCAATAATATGCATGAGTTTAGAAAGATTGTTGTTAAGCAACTCTTTTCTGATAACAGTAGAGCACAAAATCTTTTAGCACAATGACTCAGGCAACAGAAAGTAGAAAGGTCTGTCACCAAGCTTAGGGAGCCTATAACAAGGAAGGTAACAAGAGATCCTATAGAGTTATTAGAAATATTTTTGAAATTTTTTGAAAGTCTGTATAAAGCAGAAAAATATGGAACTCAATAAAATAGACAAATGGAAATGTTTATGTAAGAATTAAATACGCCAAGGTTAGCGGTGGATGAGGCTCAATTATAACAGGATAGGAGGAGATGAGATAAAAATGGTGATGTATATCCAATCTACAGGAAAGTCCCCAGGAACAGATGGTATTCCTGTAGAAGTTTGGAAGCTGGGAAGGAAAAGACTGATAAAGATCTGGAAGGGTTTGTTTAACAGTATTTTAAGAGGAGGAGAAGTACCAGCATCCTGGAAGAAAGCAGTTGTAGCTGTAATATTTAAATAGGGAAAAGATCCAAACAGATCCATCTTCATACAGGCCCATTTCAATACTAAACTGTGATTATAAAGTGTGCATGGCTATAAGAATGACAAACGTAATGCCAACATTGATAGATATGGATCATTGTGGTTTTGTGGAGGGGAGGTAAACATTTGACAACATTAACAGAACACTGATGATCCAGAGGGAAGTAAAATATACCATTGCTGGTGGATCTTGCTGCAGAGAAAGGATATCACAGAGTAAGTTGAGACTCTAGGAGCAGGGCAATGGAAGCATTTTCATTTACTTCAGAAATTATAAGACTGATTAGGAGGCTATATGAGGCATCAGAAGTGAAAATTAAAGTGGGTGGGGTCTTCACTGATAATTTCTGCTTGAGCACAGGAACTAGGTAGGGGTGTCCTCTTTCTCTTTTGTTATTTGCATTCTATTTAGAATGACTGGCAAAGAAAATAAGGGACTATGAAATTCAAGGATATAACTGGTATGGCAGTCAAGAAAAGCCTGCTCTGTTTGCAGATGATATTATTTTATACCTGATAAAACCAAAATGAGACATTACAGTGTTGTGGAACATTTTGAGACAGTTTCAAATCTTTTTGGGATACAAAATGAATGAAGGTAAACAAAGGCAATAGTGGTAAATTATGTACACACACATGAAATGGTTTAGCAATATCATATTTATGGAGACATGATAAAATTCAATATTTAGGAGTATGGATTAAAATGATTATGATGTGGCAGCTAAGGATATGTGGGGAGAAACTAAACCAAAGATAATACAAAAACTGAGAAAATGGAAGCTTTGTTATATGGATATGGATAGTAAGATACAAGCAGTCCAAATGTTTTTAGTCCCTTAGTCTTATACACAGATCAGGCATATTTTATCAACCAGAGGAAAAGTTGTGGATAGCAATTAATAAAGAGCTGAAGGACTTTATCCGGGGAAGGGAAGACAGCACGAGTCAAATGGGATAAGATGATTCTTCCAGTAGAAGAGGGCAGGTTGGGATTACCCAATTTGAAGGGGTATTTCAAAGCTACACAGTTAAGGCTCCCATACATAGCACAAGCAGAAAACTACAATTCAAAGTATAAAGGGATTATATGTTGAAATGGGGGGGGGGGGCAAGAAACAAGGAGAGACTGTGATTTTGGATGCAGGCCTTTAAGGAGAATAACAATAATCATACAGAATATTATATCCCTAAATTAGCAGAAAGTATTCTAAGAATTAAGTCAACATGGGAATGGAAAAAGGAAATTCTGCAGATAGGGATGACTGCAGTTAGGGATATAGACAATATGTAAGAGGGGCCTGGAATTTATTGGAGAAAACTGGCAAGGAACCAAGGTATTGGGAGCAAATACCTAGAGAGGGAAAGGTAATAGAATGGGAAGAGGCCAATAATTTATTTGGACTGCAGGTTAGAGACTGCCTTCTATGTCAAGGATTGAGATCATAATATAGGCAAAGAGAAAGAAACAGGGGGTCCTAAATGAAAGACCAGTACTGGTAGAGTTTTTTAGAAGAATCTAGAATAGAAGCTGCCATTAAAAAAAGGAATAATTAGTAGAGCATATAAAATATCACATGATAACTATAAGAATCAATCAGAGGAGGTTAGAAAGGATTGGGAAGAGAGACTGGATAAGCAATTCACAAAGAAACAATGGGAGGCTATATTATATGTCTCCCAGATATGCAACAAAATCTAGAAGATTTAGGATTTTTGTTCAAAATGTTTACATAAATATTTTTAAACCCCAAATAGACTCTAGAGAATTCTTCCTCAGGTAGACAGCAAATGTTGTAGGTGTGACGTGGAAGAAAGAGGTACTTGGGAACATATTTTCTGGGAGTGTCAAAGTAAACTTTATTGTCATTTAGGACTACACACATGTAGTCTAAATGAAATTTTGTGCATCAGCTCAATTCCTGAAATTACAAAGGAAAGGGAAACACATACACGTAGAGGAATAAATATAACTAACAAATGCAATACTACTACACTCATATATGATAAGAATTCCCTCCCCCGAGTTTAATTAACTACCCTATTTAAAGTAATACAAAACACACTACAGATTGAAATGCCTAAGTTATTTGTCTAATACTGCACTTGAGTGAGTTAAATAATACTATGGATATAATAAAAAAAAATGCACTTCCCTGGAATATATGTAAGTATTTATTGCACAAATAAAAATTGACTTATGTGTCCAGACCCCAGGGACTATTGCCTGAGTTCAGAAGACTAATCACTGTAGGGTAGAAACTGTTACTGAATCCCTGCCGCAGATGCTGCGATATCTCCTGCCCGATGCCAGATGCTTAAACAGTCCATGCGCAGGATGCATGTTGTCTTGTATTATTTTGGGGGCATTTTGGATGCTTCTTGCAGAATACAGATGTATTGATGGAAAAGTACAGTTTTCTACCTACCATAAATGTAGTGCACATACAGCTGCAATCATCACACTTGGATTATCCTGCCGTCAGGCGGGTCCTCGGTCAGCCGAATTCCAAAGTCTAGGTCCAGCATCGGTTGTCGTCGCTTCTTCCCTGACGTCAGTGCGGCAGGGGTATAAAAGAGGCAGCCGACGCCATTTTCTTCAGTTTTTCTTGCCCCAGATGTCAGGTGCCCCCAGAAAGGAAGGCAAAACATGATGTCATGCAAACATACATAAGAAGATAAATCAAAACAGTAGTTGCAAGCAAATACACCATAAAGGAATACCCCAAATAGGTTGCATGTTAAAGGTGTTTGTCATAAGCCCTGTCCTAAGAGGGGGTGGAGGGAGGGTAACTTGGACTGCAGCTGTATGCGCACTCAAATATCTACATTTATGGTAGGTACAAAACTGTACTATGTTCATCGTGCATACAGCTGCAGTCATCACACTTGGGTAGAATCCCAAAGCTAAGTAAGGGTGGCTGGTACTAAGCGGAATTAGGAGGGGCTAGAATGCCCTGTAGGACTGCTGTGGCAAAGCCCGCTCTAGATTTTGAGTATAGTGGAGGGTGGTAGTGCTTGGAGAAAGTGTGCACTGAACTCCAAGTAGCTGCTTCCAAAATGTCCTTGGTAGGGACCCCCCTGAGGAAAGCTGCTGAGGTAGCTGTAGCCCTGGTGGAGTGGGATCTGATGTATACAGGCACTGATTTTCCATGAAATGAATAACAAAAGCGTATGCAGTGGGCTATCCATTTTGAAATAGTCTGTTTGGAAATAGCCTTTCCTTGAGCACCTGTAGCATAGGACACAAAGAGCTGCTCAGATTTTCTGAATGACTTTGTTCTGTCCAAGTAATAACGAAGTTGCTAGTGAATGTCCAAAGAATGTAGTAGCCTCTCTCCTTTGTTCTGTGGATTTGGATAAAAGGTAGGTAAATGAATAGACTGATTCAAAGCCACACTGGATACTACCTTTGGCATGAAGGTAGGGTTGGTTCATAAGGAAACCCTGTCCTGATGGAAAATGATGAATGGTTGCACAGCCATGAGGGCCTGTAGCTCCGAAACTCTGCGTGCTGAGGTAATAGCCAGAAGGAAGGCTGTTTTCCATGACAAGTATTGTAGCTCTGCTGAAGAAGCCGGCTCAAAAGGAGGCAGTGTCAGTTTCTCCAATACAAAGTTGAGGTCCCAGGCTGGAGCTGGTGGTTTCTGTGGGGGTTTTATATTTTTTGCCCCTCTGAGGAACTGCCTTAATAGAGGATGTGAGAATAAAGGAGGATCCGTATTGTATTGTGCTGAAATGGCTGAAGCGTGGATCTTGATGGAAGAGAAGGAGAGGCCAATGTTTAACATCTCAGTTAGGTACTGTAAAATCTGAGGTATATTTATTACCCAAGGATTCTGACCCTTTGCTTGATTCCAGGAGCAAAATCGTTTCCATTTGGCGGAGTAGGTTTTTCTAGTAGAGGGTCTCCTGGCCTCCGAGATGACATCCTGTACCTCCTTGGAGAAGAGAGTTTGTTGGTAAACTAAGGTATTCTCCATGCAGCTAGATTTAGAGTTCTGAGCTGGCTGTGAAGGGTCTTGTAGTTGTGCTGGGACAACAGAAGAGGAACTTGAGGAAGGATCCATGGTGGTGAGTGTGACAGGCTCTTTAGGAGAGGATACCAGTGCTGTCGTGGCCAGTCTGGAGCAATGAGAATCATTTGTGGCCTCTCTGTTCTGGTTTTTAATAGGACTTTGGCCAGTAGAGGTAGAGGCGGGAAGGCATAGACTGTCAGTGCTGTCCAAATCAAAGAGAGTGCGTCCACTTTCCAGGCCTGTGGATGATAGGTCCTTGAGCAGAATTTTTCCAACTGGTAATTTCTGTGGGTAGCAAATAGATCTATGTCTGGCTGCCCCCATGCCTGAGTTATATTTGAGAAGACTTGAGGATGCAACTTCCATTCGTGTGGGTCTGTCATATTTCTGCTTAAGTTGTCTGCCAGTGTGTTTTCCTTCCCTGGCAGGAATTGTGCCTGTAGTTGAATTTGTAATTCCAGTGCTGTGTTCCACAGGGTCATGGCTTGCCTGCACAGGGGGTATGAATGCGTTCCCCCCTGTTTGTTTATGTACCACATGACTGTGGTGTTGTCTGTCCTTACTAATAGCTGGCCTGGATGCAGTAGGTCTTTGAAGGTCATAAGAGCATTTTGTACGGCTAGCATCTCCTTTTGGTTGATGTGTAGGTGCATCTCTTTTTGGGACCATTTTCCCTGAATACACTGACCTGCCATGTGTGCTCCCCAGGTGTAGTCTGAGGCGTCTGTTGTGATGATTTGAGTTGCTTGTGGTAAACTGAAAGGAAGACCTGTGTTTCTTTGGCATGCTTGAGCCCACCACAAAAATTCCTTTTGAAGGCATGGAATGAGTGGTATAATTGTTTCCAAGCTGTGGCTGTGCTGAGACCATACGTTTTTTAGGTACCATTGTAGTTTCCTCATATGCAGCTTTGCAAATGGTATTAGTAGGATGCAAGATTCCATGAACCCCAGAGCCTGCAGGAATTTCCTTGCAGTTAGCCTGGTTAAAGTTGCCATTTTGTTGTAGTATTGAGACAATTGCCCTTGTTTGTCTGGTGTGAGGTAGGCCATCTGGGTTGTTGTATTTAAGCTGGCACCCAGGAAAATTATCTGTTGAGAAGGTATTAGTTTTGATTTATTTTTGTTCACTGTGTACCCAAGGCAGTTTAACAGTTTTATTACAAACGCCAGATGTTGCAATAGAAGGTCCTTTCTGTCTACTTGGCTCAGGCAGTCGTCCAGATATGGGTAGATCTGGATTCCTCGTTGTCTGCAGAAGGCAATTACTGATGCCAGGCATTTCGTAAACACTCTGGGCACAGTAGATAAGCCAAAGGGCAATGCAGAGAATTGGTAATGGGTTGAACCTGCAAGAAATCTGAGGTATCTTCTGCAATCTTGTCTGATAGGGACATGCAGGTATGCCTCCTTGAGGTCCAACGTTACCAGCCAAGATTCCTTGCCCAGCATGGGAAGAAGCTGCTGTAATGTGAGCATCCTGAATTTTGGTACCTCTAGAAATGTGTTTAGAATGGATAGGTCTAAGATGGGTCTCCAATCTTTGTCCTTCCTTGGTACCAGAAATAGCCTTGAATAAAAACCTTGACCTTGTTCTTTTGCAGGTACCTCTTGAATTGCTTTCATATTCATGAGAGCAGAAATTTGCCTTTGTGCCTCTGCCCATTGATTTTGTGGCAGGTTTGGCATGCCTCTCATTTTTGGAAGGGTGCGAAAGTGGAACCTGTAGCCTCTGTCTATAATATCCAAAATCCATTTGTCCTGTGCAACAATGTGCCAGTTTTTTGAAAATAAGGCCAGTTTTCCACCCAAAGGTGCTGCCATTATATCTTTGTTTGGCAGGCATAGGGGAAAGTCATTGCATCTGTTTTCTAAATGACTGTGGCCTATCTTCTCCATCTCTGGGGGCTGGTGATTGCCACTGTCTAGCTCTGTAAGATCCTTGAGGTTGTCCTCTACCCCTTGGGTATCTGTATCTGCCCCTTTGGGGTCTGTCCGTGGCTGGAAAGGACCAATTTTTTGAAGGCCAGTTTCTGCTGAAGCGTGGAGGCTGCACCTGCAAGAAATCTTTAAATGTTTGCATAGATTTCGCTTTTTCCTCCATTTTCTTTAGTACCTCTTCAGCTTTAGCACCGAACAATACATCTTTTTGTAGTGGTGCATCTAATAACTTTGCTTTGACATGATCTGGTAAAGTTTGCTCTTTGAGCCAAGGATGTCTACGTATGGCAGACCCCGTGACAGCAGCTCTGCATGAGGCCTGTAAAGCATCAAAACCACACTGCAAGGTATGTTTCCCTACTTGTTCTGCTCCATGCAACAAATCCTGCAACTCTTTCAAGTCTGGCTGTTCTGTTTGTGTCATTTTGCCTTTCAGCTGAGATAGCAAGAACTGTTGGTATTTTAACATATGAAATTGACAGTTTAATGCCCTCATGGTTAAAGTGGCTGATGTATACACCTTTTTTCCCCCACCTTTCTAATGCTCTAGAATCTCTTTCTGAAGGCAAAGGGTTTTAGCAGTAGAGGCCTTAATCCCCTTGGGACCCTGTGAAATTGTTTCTGGGTCAGCAGTATGGCTTTTATAAAGGAACTGGTGAGAATCAGGAACCCGGTAAGATCTGTCTGGTTTAACAGGGGCTGGAGGTAATGAGTCTGGATTAAGACTGGCTTCTGCGTACACATCATCCAAAATATCTAAGACAGGAGGAATAGCCAGGGGCCTATGTTGGGGAAGTAGTAGAAATTCCCTGAGCCTTTTCTTGGAATCTGAGAAATCTTGGCCTTCCCAGTGGAAGTGCTCTCTCAATGTATGCAGGGTTTCTCCAAAAGAGAAGTCCTCAGGGGGGGAGACCGAGGGGAATAGACTCCTCAGCATCAGAGTCTTCAAATGGGGAATAAGTGTAATCCTGGTCCTCAGAATGGTCTGAAGTAATAGAAGCCTGGTCTGAGGAAGGGTAGTCTTCCTCCAACCTGGGTCTTTTGTCTGAGGGGGGTTGAGAACCCCTGATGAGAGTAATCAAATCCTTAGCCATTTTAAGCATCTGTTTTTTAGGCATGGGGCCTTGAGAGGGGGTCTGAGGCTCTTGTTTTTTAATTTTCATTGCAGCTTTGGACTTAGTGAATGATTTAATAGAGGAGGTGGTAGGCTTGAAAACGCCTTCAGAAATGGCAGGCCTGGCTGAAATTTCGGTTTCCCCGCCAAGAGTGGCGTCGGTATCTGCAGTGTTAATGGAGACTGAGAATCCTGCGGCCTCGGGTACTGAAGTCACCGGTAAAAAATTTCATCGGTAAGCGCCTCGCTGAGAACCGGAGAACCGGTAGTCGGCCTAAGTGTGATCTCAGTACTTGGTGCAGGCCTCAGATGTCTATCCTTATCCTTGTGTCTTTTGCCTAAAACTGGCGTCGGTGTATCCGACGACATGATATAATTAAGTTTTTTGCCAAAATAATGAAGGGCGAACTCCGCCCGGCGCTTAATAGTGCGCTTGTTAAACCTAGCACAAAAATGGCAGGCCGAAACTTCGTGGTCTGGCCCTAAGCAAGGTATACAGTAAGAGTGAAAATCCTTATGCGGTATTTGCTTCCCACAAGAAATGCAATTATTAACTTTGTCTGACATCGGTCTGAGGCAAGAAAAGTTTCCCCAATGTGGTACTTAACTTTAAAGAAGACTTCGGCTGAAATACTGTTCGTAAATCTCAGGAGCTGGCTGACCGGCACTTGCGAACTGCTTCTGCTTCGAGCACCGCGTGGCAAGAAAGGCTGAAGAAAATGGCGTCGGCTGCCTCTTTTATATCCCTGCCGCACTGACGTCAGGGAAGAAGCGACGACAACCGACACCAGACCTAGACTTTGGAATTCGGCCGACCGAGGACCCACCTGATGGCAGGATAACCCAAGTGTGATGACTGCAGCTGTATTCACGATGAACATCAGGAACCTGTTACCTTCTCTGCAAACCTCACCACTCTTTGTAGTGCCTTCCTTTCTGTAACTCTGCAGCTTCCAAACCACAATGTGAAGTTGCAGGTGAGCATGCTCTCTATTGCACCTCTATAGAGGGTGGATATAATACAATACAAGGAGGAGGCTTAGCTTTTTTCAGCCTTCTTAAAAAGTGGAGGAGTTGGTGCACTTTCTTGATCAGTTCGCTAGTGTTTCCCAACCACAAGCAATCCACTGATATGTTTACACCCAGGAATTACATATTCTTAACCCTCTCCACACACTCACCATTGATCCTGAGCTCTGTGTGGTTTGCTCTCCTTTTCCTGAAGTCGATAATAATCTCCTTGGTCTTGCTTACATTCAGGTCAAGTTCGTTCCCCTCCCACCAACTGATCAGAAATGCCACCTCCTCTCTGTAGGCCCTTTCATCCTCTTTTGTGATGAGCCTCATGACTGTGGTGTCATCAGGAAACTTGATGATAAGGTTGGACTTGTGCTTAGCACAGCAGTTGTGGGTCAGGATGGTGAATAACAGTGGGCTAAGAGCACATCCCTGCGGAAACCCAGTGTTAATTGTGATGCACTTTGATGTATTCTTACCTGAACACACCCTCTCTGTGGTTTCTCAATCAGGAAGGCCAGAATCCAGTTACAAAGATGTTTACTGATTCCTAAATGTGCCAGTTCTTCTATCAGCTGCATTGGTACCACCATATTAAATGCAGAGCTGAAGTCTATGAACACCATCCTCACACAGATGTCTTCGCCCTCTAAATGCTCAAGGGAGATATGTAGTGCTACTGATATGACATCAGCCGTGGATCGGTTAGCTCTGTATGCAAACTGCAGTGGGTCAAAATCAGGAGATAGGCATGATGAAAGATACTTTTGATCAGCTGGTCAAAACATTTCATAACAGTGGATGTCAGAGTGACTGGTCTGTAGTTATTAGGGCTGGAGGGAGTGGTTTTCTTAGGTAGTAGGATGATGTTAGTTTCTTTGTAGCATGAGGGTACTTTTGCCATGGGAAGAGAGGTGTTAAATATTTCCTTGAGCACTGTGCATAGTTGATCAGCACAGCCTTTTAACACCTTGCCCAGTATGTTGTCTGGGCCAGCAGCTTTCCTGGGGTTCATTCTCCTTAGCTCTGTTCTTATCTTTTCTGTGCTGAGGCTGAGTTCTGCATCCTTCTCATCAGTAGGTAGCTTTAGTGTCAACTTGTTTCTTTCCTCAGATATACCAAAGATGATGTTGAAACTGTCCAGGAATTCAATGCTGTCCTCACACTGTGCTGACCTGATTTTGTAGTCGCTGATCTCCTGTATGCCCTGTCACAGTCTCCTTGCATCCTTCATGTCTTCAAAGTGGCTCTGTACCTTTCTGCCATACTCCTTCTTAGCGTCCTTTATACCCCTTCTTAGATTACCTCTTGCTACACTTAGGGCTGCTTTGTCCTTAGCCCTGTAAGCTGAGTTTCTCTCCTTCAGAAGCTCATATACCAATGGGATGAGCCATGGCTTCTGGTTATCTCTGATAGTGATACTCTTAGTATTTGTTACCCCATCAATGCAGTTTGAAATGTATGCCATCACTACCTTAGTGTATTTATCACTGTTCAGATGCCGATTCACTGTGACTGCCTCCTTGAACATATCCCAGTTAGTTCTTTCAAACCAGTCTTGGAGGGCCTTCTTAGCCCCCTTGGGCCATACCCTGATTTGTTTCTTTGTGGGTTTCCCTCTAACCAGTGTAGGTTTGTAAGCTGGCAATACCAAGATGGTATAATGGTCAGAGTTTCCCATTTGTGGAAGTTGCACTGCCTTATAAGCTCTGTTTAAGTTTATGCACACCTTGTCGAGGATATTATCATCCCTTGTAGGAGCATCCACATACTGATGGTAGTGTGGGAGTACTTCTTTCAGATCTGCTTTATTAAAGCCATCAGCTGCTACATGTAAGTCAGGATATTTGCTCTGCAGCTCACCCATGTGATTGCATAGTTTATTTAGAGCCTCACTGTGTTGTGGATGGTAAATGATTCCCTGTGGGATGCACTGTCAGAGATGCTGGGTGGGCAGATTGGTGTGATGAGGGAGATGATTTTTCTGAGCTATGATACAAAATTGGAATTGCCTAGACATGGTAAGGCCTTGCTGTGTCTAATTCTGGTGGCTGCCAAAAAAGCAATTACTAGAAAATGGAAATCAAAATCTAAGCCAACTATATTAGAAGTAGTGAATATACTAACAGGAAAAAAACAACTGGAACTGAGATCTTTAGCAAAGGGTAGGAGCAAACTACATAGGAAAAATGGGACTTGTGGGAACAATATATACAGGGAGGAATGAGGTTTAAAAGAAGACAGGACTTAAATGAGCTATGTAATGTTTGATTGAGAAATATGGGTAGATTATAAGTGATGTATAATGTTTGCAGTATCAGTATGGTTTGTGAAGTAAAATGCCTGCAACTAGGATTGTATCGGTGTGGTTTGCTTTTATTTATATAAATGTATGATTGCTTATGAAATAAGTGATGGTTTAATAAAGATGTTTCTTGTTGAAAGAAAAGGGGGCAGGAATTGAATAATTTATGTAATGTTGCTTAGGTAAGATGATATATAGAAATGGGTCTAATTCATTTGATTGAAAGACCATTTGACCTAAAATCCATTTGATCGAAATATCATTTGATCAAAAACCAGTATTCAAGGCATAAAACTGGGATTTGTCCCCCTCCCCAATGTCGTGCGACCGTGGAGTTGGTATATATAGCTGGGAGGTGCAGCCCCCCACATTGGGGGGTGGGGGGCAAAGCCCCCCACCTAGTTTCCTTTAAAAGAAGAAAATAAAATCAAAAAGCACAGATTTTAAATGAAAATAGGTGGGGGGTTTCTCCCCCCACACCCCCCTAACTATACATATATATATGTATCTATATATATATATATCTATATATATATATATATATATATATATACCAACTCCAGGGTCGCACGACATTGGGCAGGGGGACAAATCCCTGTTATTTGCCTTGAATACTGGTTTTCGATAAAATTAAATTTCGATCAAATGGGTTTAGGTCAAATGGTCTTTCGATCAAATGAAGTAGACCCATAGAAATATATGTGAAGTATAATGTTTGTTAATGTTAATTTGTTAATGCAGTTTGATTACTTTTGTATAAATGTAAAATTGCTTTTGTCACAAGTGATAAATTCAATAAAAGCGTGTTTCAAAAAAAAAGAAGAAGAAGAAAAAAATCGAGTAACCCCTTGAATCAATTTCCCTCTTTCATCAAATGTTTTAAAGACCTCAGCAGCAGAGGGTCCAAATCAATTAAAGTTACATACTTACCATAATGATGGATCCATTTCATCCTCATCCATCTAATACAGCTGGTGGGAATGGAGTCACTTGTCAGATCCAAGCTAGCTATTTTCTTTCTGCCTCTAGCGCCTAGCTTTTCTCCTCCTATAATGCTGCATGCACCACCCTGTCCTTAGATTGAGTTTGACCATATAGACATTTTAAAGCCATCTGAATGCAGGATATGGATGGGGGATAAAGGGAGTGATGTCGCATTGGATGGATAAGGATGAAAAGTATCCAGCATTATGGTACGTTTATAATTTTTGTATCCTACTTCATTCATCCATCCGATCTGACTGATGGGACAGAAGCTAACTTCTTTCTTCCTTCCTTTTTTTTTTAAACACTTTTATTAAATTATCACTTAAGACACAGGCAAACATATTAACAGAAAAGAAAATAAACCACATTAACATTTTTTCCATTTAGATACATTATACATCAGATATCTTTTCTTGCAATTCTCAATCTAACATTACATAAATTGCTGAATGCCTGTCTTCCCTTAAATCTCACATCTCCTCCTGAGCATTATTCTGCACATATTGTTCCCACAGTTTCTATTTATTTCTATGTAATCTGCTCCTTCCCTTTCTAAAGATTTCTCTTCCAGTTCTGTTCTCGCTCTTTTATAATATGTGGTACTTCAAATACAGTTGATTTACACTTTGATTTCCATTTTCTGGTAATTGCTTTTTTCATAGGTTTATGCTAGGCTAATGACCACCGGGGTCTTTACAAGCCTAGCCATGCAACCCAACCCAATTTTGCCCATGAGTTTCTTGGACAGCTAAATGGTGGGGTATGTTAGTAAAGGGTAATGTGGGGTGGTGGTGTTAGTTGGGGATTCATTTAGTTACTGACGACCTCTATCAGAGACATGGGGGCCAGACTGGGGGGTGAATTTTCAATTTCCTAACCAATGATCAAAGTTTCTTTTGAATAGGATCAGGGGATGAACAATGTTTCACATGGATGGGAAGCTTATGCCATAGCACAGGGATACTTTGAGACACATATTGATCTCTCCAGCATGTTCTATTTATGTTGCAGGCAAAGTTCAGGTAGTTGGATCTGGTGTTTCGGGTGCTGTTTGATTTGCAGATGTGCAAGAGATCCATCAAAGCTGGATCTGAGGATGCCTTATATGCTAAACATAGATCACCTATCAGTAACCTGTAGGAGACTGAGTACAGAGATAAGGCCTTAAGGTGATCTGTGTGGAATAGGATATTCATACTCTGGATTCTCCTGGTGAGGAACCTTTGAAGGCATTCCAGATGTTGCAAGTGCCTGGTTAGATACATGCCAAAGGGGCACTATACTCAATGATGCAACTGATAAGGGCTGAGTGAAGTGGTACTACAACTTCTTTGGACCTGGATACCATACCCTTGCTTAAGAGTTGGCCAGCATAGAATGATCTTCTTACAATTTTGGCTACATGCTGGTCAAAGACTAGATTACTGTCTACATATGTTCCTAGATCTCTATATTGGTAGCCAACAGAATTAAAATAAAACTTAATAAGGCCTTACAATGACTAGACAACACAGATCCTCTGCCCCAGCTCAAAAAAATCATATCCGTAGTTATAGCCATTTTCTCAACCAATATTTCTGAGAAAGTACTCTGTTAGGAATTTTTAAAATCTACCAATTCATTACATTCCCAAAACATGTGTTCCAGTTACTTCTTTCTTTCCCATCACACCTCCAACATTTGCTATCTACCTGAGGAAAAATTCTATGAGGCCTACACAGAGTATAAATATACTTATGCAAACACTTTCAAGCAAAAATCTTAAACCTTCTAAACCTTGTTGCATACTTGGGAGCAGTACATATGTCCTTCCCATTGTTCTCTTGAAAAGCCATTTTCCAGTCTCTCTTCCCAATCTTTTCTAACCTCCTCTCATTTATTCTTATAGTTAATCATGCAATATTTTATATGCCCTAATTATCATTTTTTAACAGCAGCTTCTGTTCTACATTTGCCTAAAAATCTCATCAGAGCAAGTCTTTCACTTAAGATTCCCCTATCCCTTTCTTTTTGCATATATTGAAAAATGAATCTCTGGTAAGGAAGGCAGTCACTAGCCAGTAGTCCAATCATCATTTTGGCCTTATCCCACTCCATTACCTTTTCCCTTACTCCCAATGCTAGTTATCTACAGTAACTTCCAGTCCCCTCTTAACTATTTCCTGTATTCCCACTTGCACTCATCCCTATTTGCAAAATCTCCTTTCTCCATTCCTATGTTGGCTTAGTTCTTAGAATGCTTTCTGCTACTTTATGAATATAATATTATGTATGCTAGTTGTCATTCTCCTTAAGGATCTGCATCCAAAATCCCACTCTTTCTTCACCCCCCCCACTTCATAATTATCCTTTTCCATTTTGAATTATAACTTTCTGCTTCTGTTACGTATATGAGCCTTATAAAATATTGCATGATTAACTATAAGAATAAAATATAGCTCTAAAATATCCCTTCAGATCAAATCAGGTAATCCTAAACCACATTGTTCTATTAGAAAAATCAACTTATTCCACTTAACTCTTGCCCTTTTAGGCTACCTTCTTTCTTGCATGGCATCATGACAGCATACTTTTCAGGAAAGAAGCCCAGAAGGATGCTCTGGATCTAAAATTTACATCCAGATTGTAATGTTTGATAATAGTGTGCAAAGTAGACCACATGACTGAACTTTCCTCTACTGTAACATTTTTGAAAAAGGTAGCACATGTAGCCATTGACCTAGTAGAATGAGCTTTTAGTTTAGGTGGAAGCACTTGTTTCTTGTCATAGAAACAAAGCATGTGTAGTCTGACAACCATTTGGACAAGACTCGTTTGTAAATTTGTGCCCCATTTGGTTGATGGCAAAGGACATGAAGAGTTATGAATCCTTTCTGATGGCTTTAGTTCTGTGCAAATAGAATCTGAGCTGATGGTGGACATCTAAAGTCTGAAGTAAATATTCTCCCTGGCTGGTGCAATTCAGAAAGAATACTGGTAGGTGAAAGGATTGCTTCAAATTAGTCTCCAAGATGACTTTGGGAATTCAGAAAAGATTGATTCTTAAAGAGACTATTCTTATGAAATAGCAAATATGGAGCCCTTGAGGATAGAGCATGTAACACTGAAATTCTTCTGGCAGATGTCATAGCCACGAGGAAAGTTTTTAAGACAAAAAATTTAGTTCCACAGAAGAGTCCAGCTCAAAGAGATGCTTTAAGGTCTCTAAAACCAAGTACAGATCCCACAGGGGAGTAGGATCCTTTATAGGAGGGTACAATAAAAATACCTTCAAGGAAAGCATAACAGAGTTTATGGGAGGCCAGGGATTCACTTTGAAAACCTAGATGAAACTTAGATAATGAAATTAGCTGGAACTTTATAGTGGTGAAGCTAGACCTGTGTTCATACAGGGTAGCTAAAAAGTGCAAAACCAGTGAAACTGTAGCAGAAAAGGTATCTAGGTTATGTGAAAAGGCCCAAACTGATTTTTTCCCACTTGCTTCTGTGCACTTTAAGTAGACTGTTTTTGAAAAGACAACAAAATGTGGAGCACTAAGACAGAGAAGGGTCTGTGACTATTATAGAAACTGGAAATACCATGCAGTAAGTTTGAAGTTGAGGAGATCCCAATGAGGCTGGCTGGATTCATTTAAAAGAAGATCCAGTTTTGGATCCAGAAGCCAGGGAGGTACCTTTTAAAGAGGCTTCAGCAAGAGAAACCATACTTGCTTGAGCCACAGGGAAGCAATGAGAATTAGAGTGGATCTAACTGGGCTGCTTTCTGATGGAACTTGGGAATGAGGAGAATAGATGAACCAGGAGATAATGACAGACTACAGCATCTTGGGGGGGGGGCAGTAGTAGATGTGTTATTTTGTGTTGGCTGGAGTGGCAGAGAGATCACAGTAGGGGGTTGCCGCAGTGGCTGAATATCTCATGAGCCACTGCTGGATTGAAAGATCACTTGTGAGGCATCAAAAATACATCTGTTAAGCCTATTCACTGAACTGCTGACTTTCCATGGAATGTGTGTTGCTATCAAAGTGTTGGGAATCTAATGCACACTGCCAAGCCCTCATTGCCACTCTGTAAAGTCCACAGGATTTGGTTCCTCTTTGCTTGTTGATATACCAGACTAATGATATATTGCCTGAATTAGCATAACCCCTGTGGAAACAGGTCCTAAAACTCCTGCAGTGCTAGCAGGATCACCCATCCCCAGGACATTGATTTGAAGATTGGCCACTGTCTGAGTCCATATGCCTTGGTCTACCCTTCCCTCGAAATGTCCCCAACCCTAGACAGAAGTCCATGGTGACCATTACTGCTGCTGCTGCTGCTGGGGGCAGTAATAGGAAAGAACTAAAATATTTAGGGGGAAGTTTGCCACCTGGATAGATGTGCCTTGTATATTGGAATTGGAGAACTGGGAAGGACACAGGGTCTGATAACTGTTACCACTGGGCAAGAAGGAACTACTGAAGGATTTTCATGTGGAGGTATAGAGAAAGGCCACTGTCAAGGAAACTCCCATAAGATCCAGCACATTCAGAACTAATGTGGCTGGGAGAGACATTTCCTTTAAGAGTCAAAGTATTAACTCTATCAAAGGAAGACTGGATTATACAAGCTCTTATATTTATGCAGTGACCAATTAACTTTATGGTCCATGTAGGGTGGAGATGGGACTTTTTGAGATTGACAGAGATGCCTAAAAATAGGCAGAGCTGTAAAAAGTAATCTCTGGCTTCTAATAAAAACTCCAATCTTTTTGCAATGAGGAGCCAGTTGCCAAGATATAAAAACAAATTCTCCTCAGCTGCTTGTGGCTGCTGCAATGGTCATGCACTTACTGAACACAACAGGCAGTGGTGAGACTGAAGGTCAAGACACTGAACTGGTAGTGATCATCATCCAGCCAGAAGCGAAGATAACTCCTGGTCTGCTTGGCGGCTTTTATGTGGATATAGACATCTTGGAGGTTTATGGAGCACATCCAATTGCCCATGTTTAGCCAAGGGAGGATTGCTTGTACTAGAACCATCCTGAAAGGGGTATTCTTGATAAACTGGTTTAGACCATTGAAGTCTAGAATTGGCCTTAGGTTCCTTCTCATTTTGGGCACTAAAAAGAATCTCAACTAGATTCCTAACCAATTCTGGTCTGGTGGGACCTCTTACATATCTTGATGGAGAAAGCTATTATCCTCTCCATGGCTTTGAACATCATTCCAGAAACTATCGGACCCTGAGAATCCAACTCTTGAGCCAAGCCAATTTCTGCCAAAGTGGAAATTGCTGGAGCAGATGGTTGATTCCCCAGAACAGAGGAACCAGATGACTTTGAGCCAGACACCAGAGCCAGCATCTTGAAGGCCAAGGAGTCTGACACCAAAAATGGTTACATGTGTGTTGGAGCCAAGTAAAGAGTTGAAGACCCAGCATCAAGCTGTCACAGCCATGGCCCACTAGACTCCAAGAATTTTGATGTCAGGTGTGTCATAAGAGTAGGTATCTGGGCAGACATCATGGGGTACAGGACTCAAGAGAACTCCAAAACCATCAGTGTAGAGGCAGGCACCAGAAAAGGAGCTAATAATGTTGAAGGGGGCCAATCCAATCTACCCTGTGAGCACAGTGGGAATGATGCAAAGATCCATTTGAGTCTTGAGAAATTCTCTCATGGGCTCCTAATCTGCTTCAGTGGTACTATTGACTGATCTGAAGGACCTTATGCAGGCCACTGAAGGAGGTCTCAAAGGGAAGAACCTAAATAGTTTCCTCTCCAGTGAATATTCATTCAGATCCAAAGGGGGATCGGCTGTGATAATGATGGTCCCTGGAAATATTACTGCTGCAGTAGAAGTAGATGGCAATGAGGACTGTATCCTAATACCTGTAGATTTTGGGATATGAAAAAGTCAACTCATGAGCTTTTCTTTTCCTTGCCTCATTATCCTTTTCTCTCAAGTCTATGGGTCTGGGGACATAATGCCTTTTGCAATTAGCTTACCAAGGTGAGCCTCAAAAGCCCTGGATTCAAAACCTTGACAGATTTCACAGATGACATCCAAGTTTTCCAGACCCAAACAAACACGAGTTGCATGGGTTTTGGGATGGGGATTTTGTATCCACATTTGACAGGCTTCCTAAAACTCATATACCCTTTACTCAATAAAATATCCAGTCACACACAATCGGAAAAAAATTTGACTAACAGTAGCAGAATAAAGGGGAACTAGGTAAAAAATCACTTTTTTTCGGGGGGGGGGGTTATAGTCACGATAGGAAATGCCAGGCATCCACATATGAATTCGGAGTAGAGGTTAAAGGAAATTTATAAATTTTACAAGGTTAGTAAAGGTCAAGCTGACACACACACACCAATATCCCAAAAGACCCAACACTAAGCTAAAGTAAGCTGAATGACTATAACATGAGAGTAATTAGCTGCACAGCTTGAAGATCATCCATGTCCAGTGGCAGTAAATGAGATCTAAGGACATAGTGCCATGCAGAGCATTATGGGAGGTGAAACATCAGGAGCTTAAGACAAAGGGCACTAACAAATGTCTGCATTGGAAGTGACAATCAGTTCCATCAATCGGATTGGATGAAATAGGATCACATCTTTGTCCAGGGGAGACTTAAAAATCTCTGCTATAACATCTAGTAAGTTTTGAGAATGTAACTTACCAAATTTTCTCATAACTGTACTAGTAACTGCCATTGAGTCATAAGGGCATTTTTAAGGAATATTTGTTTACCTGTGAAGCAGATACAATTAAGGAATTCAAATAAGTTTTAACTGTTAACTTTTCATGTTCTTAAAAGTAGCCAGTAAAAACTAAACCAGCAATCCAAAATTCTGAAAGATAATGCATCAGAAGAATAAACTTTCATCCCAAGTATGACAAAAGCTTTCCCATCCTTGTCAGAGGGAATGGGATTAGTGTTCACAACATGTTTAGCAGTAAAAGGGTTTAAAACATCACTGTAAGATCTGATTCAGATTACCATACAAGAATTTCTGTCTAAAGTAGTTTACACTTTTTGGGGAAAGGGCTTTTCGGCATACTGCAAATTGTTAAAAAAAAAAAAAAAAAGTTATGTACTCACCATAACATTCCATGTGAGTTGTCCATCTCATCTTCATTCTTATTGGTTGGGTCCAGAACCGATCTTCCGTTCCAACTCGGCCGTATACTAAAGCTCGAGGTATTCCACTGGCTCGTGGCTGTATCCCTATCCCATCATGCTCTTGTAAAACTCCCCAGATCTTGTTTGCTGATAACAGTTACCTAACAGACTATCACAGCATGTTATAAAAAACAATGAAGGTCAGAGAACATACTTGCCGATTGTAACCGCTCAGTCCTCCAGAAGCCATAGGCTGGGGGAAGGAGGGTGGAATGTAAGAATGAAGGCGAGATGGGCAACTCACATGGAATGTTATGGTGAGTACATAACTTCTTTATGTGATGTTGTCCTATCTCATTTACATTCTTACTGGTTGGGACAGCGTCCCTAGCACCATGCTTCTTGGATGGCTCATGGGAGTACATTCTTCAGGACAGTGGACCCAAAAGAGTCCCTGTCCCTGGAGGACAAATCCACTTTGCAATGAGTGATAAAGGTATGAGGTCTAGCCCAAGTTGCAGCAGCACAAATGGTATCAATTGCCAGTCTAGCATGAAAGGCAGATGATGATGCTATGGCTCTCGTAGAATGACTCTTGACTTTACAGGGAAGAACTTTGTTGTTAGAGTTGTATATGAAAGTAATACAATCTGATCACATTTTGAAAGTGTGACCTTAGATACAGGAGCACCTTTCTTGGCTTCTGAAAATGAAACAAATTATTGATCAGATTTTCTGAAGTCCTTTGTCCTATGTAAGTAGAAATGTAATTGTCTGTGTACATCCAGTTGGTGAAGCGTATATTCAGCCTTGTTGGCATAGTTGGGAAAAAACACTGGTAGTTCTATGGACTGATTGAAATTAAGACTCTGAACATACTTTTGGTAGGAAAGATGTGTTTGTTCAAAGGGATACTCTATCTTTGTGGAAAAGCATGTAGAGGGCCATGATCGATAATGCTTGTAGCTCTGAGACCCTTCTAGCAGACGTGATGGCAATCAACAAACTTGTTTTCACTGTCAAGAATTTTACATCACACGATGATGCAGGTTCAAAAGGGGGAGGAATTAAACAGGACAAAACAAAGCTTAGGTTCCATGGTGGTAAGGGGTCTTGATGGGTGGTCTTAAATTAGTGCCTTTGAAGAAGGTTTTGCATAGTCTGTGAGACATTAGATTTGGGGCTAAATCACTTATATGAAAATTAGATATTGCTGCTAACTGCACACGAATGGCAGCTGCAGCTGCGCCTTCATTAAATAGCTTTGCTAGAAATTCGAGAATAGAACTTATAGGAGCAGAAAGGGGGGATCAATGTGTTTACTTAGTGCCCAGGAAGAAAATCTTTTCCATTTACTCATGTATAATTTTCTCATTGAGGCCTTATGAGAAGAGATCAAGATATGTTTCACAGAAGGAAGAAGGTCAGGGAGCCTGGCTATATTTGGAATTGAAGCAGCCAAGCTGTCAGTTTGAGGGTTTAAAGACAGGAGTGGAGCATTCTGGACAGAGTCAGAAGGTCTAGAATTGGATCCAGAACCTAAAGCTCCTCCTGAAGATGAGGCCAAAGGAAGGGGAACCAAATTTGATGAGGCCAGTATGGGATGACAATAATCAGGTTGCTTCCCAATGAGCTGGCTTTTTGAAGAACTTTGGATATCAAAGGAAAAGGAGGGAAGTTCAAGGCATAAAGGAAACCCGAGGGCCAATCATGTACAAGATCATCCCTTGGTGACTCCCCCAGAGGGGGGATTAAGGGAAAATAGCTGCTGCATTTGGGATTCATGGATGTGGCAAAAAGGTTGCAGCAAGGCTGGCCCCATTTGCGGAAGATCATCTCTGCTACTTCTTGTTTGAGGAACCACTCGAGAGGCATGAGAATTGTTCTGCTGAGTTTATCTGCTATCACGTTGGATTTCCCCAGGATGTGCATTGCTATCAGAAAGTGTTGGGAGGAAGTTATCCACTGCCATACTCTCATGAACTCTTTATAAAGGGGGTAGGACCTGGTTCCTCCTTGTTTGTTTATGCACCAAACAACTGACATGTCTGTCTGTACTGCAATTGTTCCCAGTGGGAGAGAGTCCTGAAGTGCTTGAAATGCAAAAGGACATTGATGTGTAAATGGGCCTCGTGATCCTGCCAAGTGCCTTGGACTGTCCTTCCTAGATAATGCCGCCACCACCCTGTCTAGGAGGCATCTGTGGTTACTGTGGCTACAGGCTGTGGAGGGAGAAATGGTTGGCCTGATGTCACATGAGTGGAGTGGAGCCACCAGTGAAGGTCTTTCTTGCAGGACTCTATTAACAGAATTTGGTGAGACATGGGTAGTTCCTGCAATGACCACTGAGTGAATAGTAGCCACTGCAGGATTCTCATGTATGTGCATGCTAATGGAACTAAACTTATCACTGCTGCCATGCTTCCCAAGACTTTCAGAACCATTCTTGCGTGTGCTCTTGTTTTGGAGAGAAGGTTGAAGACTTGTCTCAGAACTAAAACTCTTTCTGTAGGAAGTTCTGCCATCATGTTTGTCGTGTCTAGATCTGCTCCTATAAAAATGATATGTTGAGATGTCAACTAGGCAGATTTTTCATAATTTATTGTGATTACTAGGTGACAGCAGAGAAGTAATATCATGTTTCTTGTTTGTAGTAGTAGATGCTTGGTGGTGGCAGTTAGGAGCCAGTCATCTAGATACAGAAACACCCGGAATCCTAGACATCTCAAGTGAGCCGTAACTACTGCCATACCCTTAGTGAGCACTCTGGGGTCTGTAGTAAGACCAAAAGGCAGAGCTTGAAATTGGTATGACTGGCTCCCAGCCAGAATCACAGATGACTCATGGATGGCCTGTCCATCTTTATGTGGTAGTACATATCTTGAAGGTCTATAGAGCACATCCAATTGTCTTTTCCCAGAAGAATCGACTGCAGTATTATCATCCGGAATGTTGTCTTTTTTACTGATTCATTTAATCTGCTGAGTTCCAAAATGAGCTTCCAGTCCCCTGTTCTTTTTGGCAATACAAAGAACCTTCAGTAAGTTCCTGATCCTATTTGGTCTGCAGGGACTCCTTGGATGGATCTTTTGTTCAGCAACGTTTGAATTTCTAGAGTTGCCTGATCCCCTCTGACTGGGTGGAATGTCTGGGGTGTTTTTATGCTTGGGACAGGAAGAGAAAAGGGTATAGGGCAGCCTCTGGATACAATACTGTGTACCCACTTGTTTCTTATTTCCACGCAGGCTTCTTGGTGCAAAGATAAGTGACCCCTGACTGCCTCCAGAGATAGACAGATGGGCCTCCCTTCAGGAGCCCTGAAAGGGCCTACCATGGAATGAATCCCTGTCACCCTGATTTTGCAGACCTCCTCTGCTATGTGGACAACGTCTTCCATTACTACTTCCCCCACTGCCCCTAGAGGAAGAGTCACCATGTGTGTCCTGAAAAACTCTCTGGGATTTTCTGAAAAACATCTTTCCTCCCTTTTGGATAAGGTCTATAATGTAGAGAAAAATGGATTCCTATGGCAGAAAGAGTTTTTCTGTCTTGCTCACAACTGGTGTGTCCTTGACTTTCAGCCTGAACAAGGACAAGCCATCAAAGGGGGCATTAATAAAGGAAGATTTAAAAGGGTTCGCAAAGTCACACAAGCACATCCAGGAATGTCTTCTTAGGGAAGTTCCTGAACCCACTCCTCTGCTCACTCCATCTGATGCATAAGAAATGAGCCTCATTGAGGAGTTGGCCACAGAGTTTAAGGTGGACAGCTGAGAGGAAACTTTCTCTGATACCTCTGCAGCTACTGTATCTTGGAGAGCATTGACTAGCTCCTTTAGGAGATCTCTTTGTAGCCTAGTAAAGTGCGTCAGATAATTCTGCTATCTGAGAGCAAAAGTTGCTGAAGAAAACATGTGCTTCCCATATCTGTCCATCATGCGAGACTCCTTGTTCAGTGAATGGACAGACGAGGATGTCTCAGAAAGTTCCTTTTGGTGGTTGCTGCCATTACCATAGCATCTATAGGAACACCCTTAGTGAGGAAATCTTTATCAGAAGGAGCTGTAATAAACTTATTTGGCCTCCTAGGGACAGGTTCCACTGCATCTGGAAACTCCCACAGCTTTCAACTAACTAGTTCCATAAGCTCGTCGAAAGGTGGAGACACTCAAGTGGTGGAAGGGTGAGACCCAAAGACCTTCAGGTATACAGACTCCTCTTCAGAAGAGTTGATGGACTGCCAGCTGCCTCTCTGCTTAAGGATTTCCAGGATGTTTGCAAAGGAGACATCCTCAGAAGGCGACCATGGGGACCCTTCTGAGTCACTTGAGGTCTGTATCCAAGGTGACTGACTCCTCTGGGGAGTCTAAATGCTTTCTCTTGCAAAGTCTCTTATGAGGGACCTTTTCAGAAGGGTATTCTGGAAAGGTTCTGGAAGAGGGGGTTCACCCAATGGGGTATCCTGAGTTCTAGGGTCTCCACGTGTCTGTGGACGGTGTGGTGCTGAGACAGACTCCAGTGCTTTAGGGGGAAGAATGCCAGGATCCGTGAGTGGAGCTGTCTGAGGAGACAGCACTCTCCTCATCACCCTGAATGCCCCCCATCCTGATCCAAAGAACTGGAAGGCATCCCCAGGAGGGATGGCTCCAAGGCCGATGTAGGAGCAGAGGTCATCCACGCCGAAGCCCCAAGAGACAAGTTCGGATCAGACAGCCATCTGATCCGATTCCCCTCCCTGGACCTGACTGGAGAGTATTGGCTCCTAGACTCAAGTTTAGATGGAACTGAGGATGTCAGAGCAGATGTTGGATCCAAAGATCCCAGGATAGGTCTCGGCACTGATGGTTCCACTACACTTGGCTCCAGGCATTCTGCCTCAGAGGTCATGGGTTGGCTCGGAGGAGGAATTAATGTCAATGGGAAAGTCTTGGACGGCTCTGAATCCCTCTGGGTTGGAGCTGAGAGGAGTTTGGCCAGCACTGGTGTCCTTAACAGTCTTATGCACCACCTGATCCACATCATCATCTGAAAGACTCCTGGAGGACCGGGAGGAGGGAGTAGAAGATCTAGTTGCTTGCAGTACAGGGGACCTTAGAACAGGAGTTACTGGCTCCAATTCTGGGGACCGGCTCCGTAGTTCAAACTCCATTGGTACTGAAATAGCTGGTGCCAATGGAGATTTTGCAGGTCTAATTGTCTTCAAAGCTGAGGAAACCACTTTACTTAATTTTTTTGCTGACTCTGATTGCTCCAAAGAGGGAGATGATCTCTTACCAGATTTGTCAGATTTTGCAGATAGAGATTTTGCTGATTTTGAAGTGCCCAGACCTTCTTCCAGTGACTCTGCGAAGGGGATCTTCAGTAAACCTCACACTATCAACTTTTTTTTTCTTTCAAGCAGTACTCTGGAGCTGAAAGAATATAGCAATAACCCATGCCTGGGTGTGTGTAATGCTGGATTTACCCACGGTTGGTATGGTTTGGTCATGAGGGTGAAGCCTGAGTGGCCAAACAAAGCCAACCGTGGGTAAATCCAGCATTACTCACACCCAGAAGTGGGTTATTGTTATTATACAATGACATTATTTAAGAAAAAAAATAATTACTTTTCTTAAATAATGGCATTGTGTAATGCCTCCTTGCTGCCCTTCCGCAGCTGTCTGGTATTCTGGGGCAGTTCTGATGTACTGCGCATGCATATGCCTACGCAGTACATCAGAGCTGTGGGCAAAAGCAATGGAGAAAGCAAGATCTCCGTTGCTTTTTACAAACTGTTTCACTATGTTAAATGGGTTTAGCGTAGCGAGACAGCTTTAAAAAAAGCAACAGAGATCTCCGTTGCTTTTTTTAAAGCTGTTTCGCTATGTTAAACCCATTTAACATAGCGAGACAGTTTTGAAAAAAGCAACGGAGAAAGCAAGATCTCCATTGCTTTTTACAAACTGTCTTGCTATGTTAAAGGAGTTTAACATAGTGAAACAGCTTTAAAAAAAGCAACGGACAATCTTCGTTGCTTTTTTTAAAGCTGTCTCGCTATGTTAAACTCGTTTAACATAGCGAGACAGTGTGAAGCAACGGAGATCTTGCGTTCTCCATTGCTGTAAAAAAAAAGAGTTATAGTAATGGAAAAAGTCTGGGCGACCAGACCTTTTTCCATTACTATAACTCTGATTTACAATGTGCACGCTGACCAATCAAGCGTGCACATTTTTGAATAATAATGGGGGGTCATTGTATAATGGCAGATCGAACATGACTCCTGTAGATGCACTGCTCCCAGGCAGTAGAAACAGGGCCATCTGTTAAAGATATCTTTCGGCTGCATTTACTATATTTTTTGAAACCAGAAAGCTTAGTTTCCTTATGCTCCTTGGACATATTCAAAAATCACAGTTCACCACAAGAAAAACAGATTAACAGTAACAACAAACTTAACACAGTCAAAATATCACTACAAAAGGTATTTTATATACATATATATATATATGTATATATATATATATATACATATACATATATATGTATGTATATATATATATATATATATATAGATATATATATATATATATATATATATATATATATATGTATATATATATATATATATATATATAAATATATATATATATATATATATATATATATATATATATATATATATATATATATATATATATATATATATAGTTTTAACGGAAAAAAACTTCAGCAAACAAGGGCAGTTCTCTAAGTTAAACAAAGCTGCTCTATAAACAAGGGGAAGGAACTAGGTACCCTCTAATTCGAACAGGCAGTGGCAGCCCTCTAACTTAAACGAGCTGGAGCCTTTTTTTTTTAAAGTAGGAGATTAAACTATTTATCAACTTTAAAATATCAACATGAATAAATTGCAGGAAGCCCTCTAACTAAAAACAGGCTTGTAGGATAGAAATTCAAGCCGGGATAGGGAAGAAAACAAAGGCCTATTGATAAAACGACGTCCTGAAGCAAAAAACACAACAAACTTTCTAAGCTAACTAGAATGGTTACAAACACTAATCGCTAAATTTACAATAAAGGAGAAGAAGAAAATTTTGAAATAATGAATAAAAGTTTTGTCACTTAGCCACAGCCAATATGGAAGCACCCGATCTATTCAGCAGCAAATGAGATCAGGGGAGTTTTACTAGAGCATGATGGGATAAGGATACAGCCATGAGCCAGTGGAAGACCTCAAGCTTTAGTATACGGCTGAGTTGGAACTGAGGATTGGTTCCGAAACCAACCAGTAAGAATGAAGGCGAGATAGGACAACATCACATCTTCTAAAGCAGACAATACAGGAGGAACAGTTGCAGGATGTGGAAAAACTAGTTGCAACAAATTATAATATTTTTGTTGGGAGATTAGGATGTCATTTTGTTCCCATTAAAATAAATCTTTCATTTAAATTTTAGTCTCAGAAAAAGAAATTTCCTCTTATGGAAAATCTGAAGAAACACTTTCCTCAAAATCAGAATCTTCAGCTTGAGAAGAATTAGCCATATACTTCTACCCCCTCCCTTCCCTGCTCAATTGACTGGGAATCATTGTCGGACTGTGAAGAAAAACTTTTTTTTTCTTTTTTATTAGAAGGCAGCAAGGAAACAGGATTTAACACCTTAAAGGCAGAGAGTAATTCCTTGGCAAATCTTCCCTCCCCTAGTTAAAGATGCAGGAAAATAAGCATTTTTAAATTATTTTTTCTGTGGGATTCCCTAGAAAGGTACTAACTCAATACAACAGCACTAGTTCAGGAATCAGGCACCTTATGCTAGTTAAGTGGTATACAGTCACATGCTGCTTTTAATGAGACCAAGTGGTTCCCCCTTGCCCATTGAAGGTAACTGTATAGCCACAGAGGATGTGCCCATCTCCAACTCCTTAGCTGCTTCTCCAGGAGCTACATCAGAGGGACCAAGAGTCAAAGATGAGTAGGCCAAGGAATCATCTTTGGCCACAGCAGTCATTCATCAATGGCTGAGGCAATTATGGAGTTGGCCGGAGGTCTAAAGACTCCCTAATACTTTTCTTCTTGTGGACAGAAGAACTGAGGAGACAGACAGCTACCTCATGTTCAAGTCAGGAAGGAAGCCTTGTATGTAGGTACCACAACCTGCATGAGTCAAGTAAACCTGACAGGAAAAAAAGAAGTTATGTCTTACCATAACATTCCATCTGTGTTGTTCATCTTCTTTCATTCATCACTGATGGGTTCAGTTATGAGCCCACAGAACCGAGTCGGCCTATTACCAAGCTTGTGCCGGCCAAAAAAATCTTTTGAGCTAAGTCTCTACCCAGAATGCCCTTCTCCCTTTTACCTCAGATCGAGTTTGCTAAGAAAAGGAAGTAAAGCCAAGGCCACTTCTGCGCAAGTACCCTAGGGCACCACATAGACACAAAGCATCCCCCAGGAGCCTTTGGAGGGGGAAGGAGGGTGGGAAGTGATGAATGAAAGAAGATGAACAACACAGATGGAACGTTATGGCAAGACATAACTTCTTTATCCGATGTTGTTAATCTTGCTTAAATTCATCTCTGATGGGACAGAATCCCAAGCTACCTTGATGTCCATGGGTGGCCCTTACAGAAGAACATTCCTGAGTACCATTGAGCAGAGGACAGCTTTCCATCCGGAGACCAGGTTCAATTTGTAATGATTGATAAAAGTATGAGACTTAGCCCAAGTAGCTGCTGTGCAGATGTCATCTATGGATGCCCTGGAATGGAATGCTATAGATGTCACCATAGATCTAGTGGAGTGAGCTTTAACTTTTGGCATGGGTTCATTATGAAGGGAATAGATGAAACATATTCATTCCTTTGGCCATCTTGATAATGTAACCTTGGAAACAGCCTCTCCCATTTTGGGTCCAGAAAAAGAAATGAAAACCTGTTCAGATTTACGGATAGGTTTGGTCCTGTCTAGGTAAAATCTCAATTGTCTATGTATGTCTAAGGAGTGAAGGCAATACTCTCCTCTATTGGCAAAATTCAGAAAAAACACCGGTAGATCAATGGTCTGGTTAATGGAGAATTTAGAAACAACTTTGGGAAGAAAGGATGGGTTCATCCAAAGTGACACTGTTCTTTATGAAAGACCAGATATGGCCCTCTTGATACACAATGCCTGCAGCTCTGAGACTCTTCTGGCAGAGGTAATGGCTAAAAACAAAGCAACAAGCTATCCATACTGCCAGAGCAGGCGATATTGTAGTTGAGGGCCTCACCAGATGCACAGTAGCAAGCCCCGCCCCAAACCAACCCCCTGATATGTCATTCATGAATATGCATTCCCTCCGAATGTACAACCAAAGAAAAAGTGCACTGACATTGCAATATGACAGTAAATATAACAGTAAATTGTAACCCCCCCACCCCCATACAACTGACGTTACTTAATGCGTACACAAGTCTGTCAAAGCAAATCCCTTTTTAATGCTCCTGTTGACATCGTAAGGCAAAACACAAGCTACAGGGCGCGGTATGACATTTCACTTATATTAGCTTGTTAAGCTAACTATAGCAGTGTACTCTTTCCAACAACTTCAAGGGAAATCTATAATCCTTGCACACTTTTTTTGATACACGATGCACTTAATTTCTTCCCTATGCAGAGTCTGAAATTGATCATTTGTGCTCAGTCCTCTACCCCAGTAACTTAACGAAACACACTAGGACAATTCGCGAACTGGTCCTGTTTATCCAATAAATACACTACGAAAGTATGGGAAACTAATACCATAGCCCTCAATCTTTTCTCTCCAAATTCGAGAACAAATTCAAAGGGAATCAGGAATGCTTTTTAAAAACTGGGTTGTCACTCAATTTGCGACACACCTACTTCTGCGCGAAACAAACTGGTGAGGCCCTCAACTACAATATCGCCGCAGAGGAGACTCACAAAAAATAAGTAAAACAAAAAACATGAGAGTCAGCCAACATGGTCCAGGTAAATGAACTCCGAAAAGGTACAAAGCGACTGAATGAATCCACCCCCCCCCCCCCAAGGTATTGTTCAGGTATTCCAGCAATATTCAATATTATTGCAACATCATAAGAAAAAAATTGGCCTGTCCTTTTGGCAGATAACAAGATGAGATAAGTAGTGGGGAATGCCCTTCCTTTATTTTTAGGAATAACATGTCGATCAAAAGGCTTTTATGCTATGGACTGAGACCCTTGTTATCTGTACCATCAGGGAAGAATGGTACTCACCCCTGCTATAATTGTAAGGCATGTTCATCTATTTCTCATGTTCCTTGTTTTGCACATCCCGTTACAGGACGTGTTTTTCACCTAGGTTTGTAGCAACATGCAGGAGCAGCAATTTGGTGTAACTCGCTACATGCTGCTCATGCGATGGCTTTTATGTGGGTAAGACTACACATCAACCTAAAGAAAGAATACTTGTGCATCTAGGGAATATACGTAACAAAGTGTTATCCAATGCCCTAGCTAACCATGCCTTATTTCCAGGACATAGTTCTTTCAAGTTTAGAATTTTACAGTTGCTGCACCCCAGCATTAGAAGGGGTGACTTGAATAATACTGTTGAAATGTGTGAGTTAAGATGGATTATCACCTTACGAGCATATGAACAACCAGGCCTTAATAGTGATGTCTCCCTTAAACCAGCCTTACTGAGGAGGCAGTGATTGGGATTAGGACACTTTGCCTGATTGGTTTGTTTTTTGATGATTTTATTTGATTGGTTATGCTGTATTTTAAATATGTGTGGTTTAATGTGTGTTTTATATTTGGTCTGAAGAAGCGGTAACCCCGCGAAAGTGCTAACCTCTTCTTTAATAAACCAGTTACTTTGTACCTTTTCGTAGTTTATTTACTTGGACTGTGCTGGCTGACTCACATATATATTTTTTGTTTGTGAGTCTCCTTTGACAGTGTGGATAGCTTGTTGCTTTGTTTTTATTCTATAGTTCTGTCATAGGTTCATAGGTTCGTACTAGGCTATCTGCCCTAGGGCATTTATAAGCCTAGCCAGAGTGTGTGTGGCTTTCACCACCCCTTAGGATGAGAATACTACCTCCATTTAAGGTTTAGTTTACTGTGCCTTTGTCTAGTAGTGACACAGAGATGACCCCCGGGGTAAACCTACGATCTCCCATCCACTCGTCAAGACTTCTCTTGAATAGAGTTAGTGAGGGGCCCTGCCTAACATGGATTGGGATTCTGTTCCAGAGTGTAGGGAGCCTCTGGGTTATGAATCTGTCCCTCCAGCACGTCCTATTTATTTCTGTGTTGATGTTTAAGTCTCTTGCTCTCATGGCTCTGATGGATTTGGATTTTTTGAGGTGGAGCATGTCCATTAATTCAGGATTGGACATGGCCTTGTATGTTAGGCACAGGTCACCTCTGAGTAGGCGGTATGCGACTGAATAGAGCTGGAGTTTTTTCAGTCGGGCAGCATATGACATATGTTTAAGACCCTTTATCCTCTTAGTGAGGAACTTTTGGGGTCTTTCCAACTGCTGCAGGTGTCGGGTAAGATACATCCCAAATGGGGCATTGTACTCAATCATTGGCCTAATAAGAGATGAGTACAGGGCACAATGACCTCTCTTGATCTAGATGTGAAACCCTTCATGATAAGGTGGGCAATATAGAAGGTCTTCCTAACCACTTTGGCAATGTGAGTGTCAAATGAGAGGTTACTGTCAACCTGGGTCCCTAGGTCCCTGATTACCTCTTCCAGATTTAATGGATTACCACCTATGTGGTAATTTGTGGGTACCTTGTTTTTCCCAAAGGGTATGACTATACATTTTTTGGCGTTAAGCTTAAGGCCATGGCTCTGGCACCAATTATCCATTTCTATGAGTCCTCTCTGAAGGATGTTTGTGTCCGCTGGAGTATCAATTATGGCGCCCAGTTTGCAGTCATCTGCGAACTTTGTCAGCCACAATCCTCCTATGTTTGCCTGTACCTCGGAAAAGTAAATGCCAAACAAGAGGGGTCCCAGGACTGAGCCCTGTGGGACACCGCTTGTGACTGGCTTAGAGTCTGACATAGCTCCAGCAACTCTGACCCTGTGGCTTCTGTCCTTGAGCCAGTTTGCAACCCATCTCATGACATATGGGTTTACATTTAAGCTGGTGAGTTTGTCTATGATGCCCGAGTGTGGTATTGTGTCAAAGGCTTTTGCAAGGTCAAGGTAGGCTGTGTGAACTGCCTTACCTTCATCAATGGCCTTAGTGACGGTTTCAAAAAAGTTGACCAAGTTCAAAAGGCAGGATCTGCCCTTGACAAAGCCAAATCGGGTAGGATCCAATGTTTGTAGGTCCCCAATGTCTTTGTTTATGAGTTCCATAATGATCCTCTCCATAGCTTTGCAGACCAGGCTTGTCAAGCTTATGGGGCGGTAATTTCCAGGGTCCATAGAAGCACTGCCTTTGTGAAGTGGGACCACTGTTGCCGTAAGCCACTCTTTGGGTACGTATCCTGTAGTAAGGCTAAGATTAAACAGCAGCCTTATGTTTGGGTTTAGTTCCTCTTGGAGTTCATGTAGCACACAGCCCAGGACACCATCTGGTCCCATTGATGCTGTGTTTTTAGCTTTAGAGAGGGCGGCTCTCATCTGGGCATCTGAGATGTTAGGGAGGCTACACTCTGCTGGGATAGTTATTTCTCCTTTTGGGGGGGAGGGGGAGGAGAAATTTGCACTGAACCTATCTGCCAGAATGTTGGCAATGTCAGTGGGTTCAGTGTATTTATTGTCATTTTGGACCAACTCTGAGCATATCTGGGAGTTTCCACCCAGGTTTCTAACATAGCTAAAGAAGGCCTTGTGATTGTCTTTTGTGTCTTTTGTGATTTTTCTTTCAAAGTTGGCCTTGGATGATTTTATGAGTGATCATAGTTTTCTGCTAGTACTGATCAGAGATGCCTTCCCATTTAGGGATTTTGCTCTGTCATGTAGTAGCTTCCTCCTTCTGTTGTAAAGTTTGTTTATGGCTGGGGTCCACCAGACCGGGCGCCTGCCTTTGAGGGAATGGGTCTTGGTTTTATTTGGGATTGCATGATCCATGCATTCTTTTTTTTCAAAACAGGTTTATTGTTTTAACATATAAGAGAAATATCATAACAATTTTATACAAGTAATTAAAAATAGGTATTATTATAATATTCAACAAAACAACTAAAGTATTTACAAAGACATCCACTACAATCAGATCAATTAATTAAACTAAAATACCATGCTATTGAAATTAAAATTTTTTTAACAAATTTTGTAAATTATCCCATACAATAAAATAGGATGTTTTTCTGTTTGTTCTAGTCCTAATTGTGTTTATTTCCATATGGCACACTATATTCATAACATTTTTAAATTCATTGAACGAAGGAAGTGTATCTGAAATCCAATTTCTAGTTATTATTTTCCTAGCCACTGCTAGAATAGACCATAACAAGGGAAGCTTAACCTTTTTAACACTTTGAGGTACAGGTGTGTTGAATAATATAAGAGATTTAGAAATAATGAAATTATCTGTAAAAAGAGCCTGCAAAAATTCATTAATTGACTTCCAGTATTCTTTCAATTTTATACAGTCATAAAACATATGAGCCCAGTCAGCATTAATTTCTACATTACATCTCTTACATAGATTATCTTTATTATTTATTTTATTCATCATCAAAGGTGTATAAAAGATCTATGTAAAAATTTCCATGTATAAAGTCTCCAGACAATGGAAGACGTAGTTCTATAAGCAGATTCCAATATATATTGTTTATCTTGTTGATTTGGTGGGTCCCCATTAATAGAAGTGAAATAATTCCAGTATGAATCTACACTGTAAAAGTTTCTTGTCTGATAACTTTATGTATGTATGAAAGTTTACCTTTATCAGAAACTTTATGTTGTAAATTTAATATCAAGTAATCAATCAGTGTTGGAATAGATTCTTTAACAGTTATAGACATTAAATCTATTTTATTAATGAGATGTTGTCTAAAGGTCTGAACCTCTAACCAGCAAGTTTCTCTTAGATCAAATTCTTGTTTTAAGAAATCTAGATTTTTAACTTTATTATCAGATATCAACTGATACCAGTACTTTAGATCATTATCTATAGCTAAATGAGTTCCTTCAGAAGTAGATGACAAAAGCATACCCTGAGTATACATTATAGGAAATACAATAAAATTCCATTCCCTATACTTAGGGTGCATGAATATAAAGTTACGATAACTAATAATATTTAATGGGTAACAAACCATATGTTTAGGTGTAATAGGTGAAGTACAAAATTCCTTTAGTAACCATAACATGGAGTTATTTACAATCATATTTTTATGTGTTAAGGAGATTTTCATGAAGTGTATACTAATTAGCTCCCAATAATCTTTCCATTTTGTGACATATGACTGATCTATTAATAAAGTAATAACTTTTACAATAGAAGAGATAGTATATAAATTAAAGTCTGGAAAAGAAATACCCCTTGAGACCAGCTATTAGTATGTTTCTTTAATGCAATCCTAGGTCTATTAGGTGCCCATAAGAAATTTAACATTAGTGTGTTCAGTTTCTTGATAATTATTTTTGTAGGTGGAAGTATTATTGATTGTATTAAGTATAAAATCTTGGGGAATATTATCATTTTAATAATTGTAAGTTTCTCCTCCATAGTTCAAAACATATTATTCCAGGTATTAAAAAGATTTTGTATATTAAGAAAACAGGTATTATAATTATTATATATAATAGATTTAATATCTTTAGATAGTATTATACCTAAATAAGTTATCTGACCTGAATTGGGTACATATTTAGTAAAATCACTAATGAGAATATTTTTTCGTGTATATATAGGTAGTATTTTAGTTTTTTCCTCATTGAATATTAAACTAGAAATACTTTTAAAATTCATCATGTTATCAAATAGAGACTGTATAGAAGAATTAGATCCTGCTGATGTAATTAGAACATCATCTGCAAAAAGTTGAATTTTGGATGTTGTATTTTCATCTATTTCAAAACCCTCTATGTCAGTACTGTTTCTGATCAAATTAGCCCAAGGCTCCATTACTAAAGTAAATAATAGTGGAGAAAGTGGACATCCTTGTTTTGTACCTTTAAGAATGGGTATTGTTTGTGAAACATATGTTCCTACCTTAATATAAGCCAACGTTCCTTTGTATAAATGTTCAATTAGATTTACAAATGCATCCGAGAAGTTTGTGCACTTCATTAAGGTAAACAGATAGTCCCAACTTACTGAATCAAATGCTGAACTTATATCAAGACTAATAAGTGTTAAATCTTTCTTTTCCTATTTGCAAAATCTATTAATGTTAAAGTTCTTCTTATATTATCAAAAGTATTTCTATTTACAATGAAGCCTGTCTGATCTATATCTATAATGCCGGAATGATTGTCTTCAATCTATCAGCAAAGATATTCATAAACATTTTATAATCAACATTAAGTAATGAGATGGGCCGATATGAAGAACATCTAGTTGGATCTTTATTAGGTTTTAAAATTGGCGAAATAAATGTATATTGCCAAGATGGGGCGTTATTAACTCAGTTTGGGCCAAAATAAAACCTTATGTATTAATGAATATGTATTTTTAGAAAGGATTTTATATATCTCTGGTATAATACCATCATTACCCGGTGCTTTGTTTGATTTAAGCTTATTTATTTGTGTAATAACTTCTGTATATGAAATACTCTTGTCCAATAGTTTAATCTGTTGTTTATTAAGCTTTTTATTCATATTTGTGGTTATAAACTCCTTTATTTTATCTTTAGGTTCCATGTTAATATTATTATGGTTAATTTTGTGAAAGTGATTTCTAAATTCATCTAGTATTTCTGGTATACTAGAAACATTCTTCTTTTTCCTTAGAGAAAAGATTTCTTTGATATGGTTTTGTTTATTCAACCTTTTGTTTTATTTTTAAGTCTATGTAAGTATTTGGGGCTTATTGAATAAGACAAAAACTTGTATTTCTCTAAAGTTATTTTAACTTTATGAGTTAAAATTTCTTTATATTTTCATTTAGTTTGTTTATTTCTTCAATAACTTTCTTGTCCATAATATTTTCTTTATTATTATGTTTATAAGAGTCTAATTTACTTTGAATATCTAACAATTCCTTATCCCAAGATTTCCTTTTATTATTATACCATCTGATACTTTGTCCATATAGATATGATTTTAAGGCATCCCAAACATAAACAATGGAGACTTCAGGAGTGTTATTTATGTCTAAAAATGTTTTACTTCTGAAAGTATATATTCTTTATAGTCTTTTAGTTGAGTTAAGTATGCTGGTATCCTTTTGATCTGAACATTATGAGTATTTTTATCATGAATTCAAAAACAATTGAATTATGATCAGATATAGGACATGAAATGATTTTGGAATTAATTAAATCTGTTACCATCTGGTTAGAAATAAAGACCCTATCTATTTTTGAATAAGTTTTGTATCTGTTAGAAAAAAAGGTGTATGGTAATGATTTTGAATCTATCTGATTATTAATATCATTCAAATGATAAGAATTAGCAAAATCCTTTAAATGTTTTGCATTAGATGTAATTCTTCTCTTTCCTATAGTGGTAGTATCACTTTCATGTAGTATACAATTAAAGTCACCAGCTAAAATAATATCTCCTATAGAGAATGATATGATCTTATCAAGATGATGTTTCACTGTATTAATACCAATTCCAGGTATCCAATATACATTAATTAAAGTGTAAGTCTTCCCATTAATTTGTATTGTAACCATACAAAACATTCCTTTGTCATCCTGATAAGACTTAATGGTTTTAGGAAAGGATCCATGCATTCTTGAAGGTGCCCATAGAAGGCATTTGCAAAGGATTCAGCAGTGTGGGTTGTGGTCTCCACTAGCCCAGGGACCTTGAAGGATACCACTTCAGTCTTAAGAAGTGTGAAGTTGGCTTTTGAGAAGTTCTTCACTGTGGTCTTTTGTGCAGGGGGTGGGGGCGGGATGTGGATTTCCAGTGAGATTAATTTATGGTCTGATCTTACCAATGAGGGATATACTTCCGGTGTGGAGCATTTTGTCCCCATGTTTGTGATGATCAGGTCTAGTATATTGTCTCCTCTTGTGGGAATGGTGACTAGTTGTTCCATCGCATTTGAGTTTATGAATTCTAGGAACCTTTGGCCTAGGGTGTTTGGGCTTGAGTAATGTTCCCAGTCTATGTTTGTGTAGTTGAAGTCTCCCAATATGATGGTATTTGGAGAGACATTCATACTCTCCAGTGTCTTCAGGAAGGCTGTGTGAGTTTCCTGAGTTTGAGAGGGTGGTCTGTAGCATGCTACAAATTGTAAGGCAGTTTTGCCTATGGTTAGTTGCACCTGGATGGTCTCCGATGCTTCATGCGTTGCCACTAACCTGGAGGTGTGGGTATCTTTGATGAATATGGATACTCCCCCTCCTTTTGTGGTTCGGTCCAAGTTTTGGGGCCAGAAAGCATGATATGAGGTAAAACCTGATAGTGCTGGGGTGCTCTCAGGAGCCTTGAACCAGGTTTCAGTCACTGCACAGACCACAATGTTCTCCATACTGAGGAGGGCTTCGAGGGCGTGCATCTTGAGGTTTAGACTTCTGGCATTGAGCAGCATTACCCTTATTTTTTTTCCACTTGTGTTTTCTAGGGAGGTAGGTTTGTCATTTGAGCCTTGCCTAAAAAAGGCACTATGGGGGTGGCAAGAGCCTTGGCCAATATCTGGAATCCCAGGGGTGACAAGTGCAAGCCATCCCTTGTGAAGCAGCGTGGCTTGTCAAGCATGTCATCCCAAGCAGACAGACATTCCCACTGCACATGGCGGAATCTCTTGAAGCAAATGCTGGAGGGCTATATCCATCTGCTGCTGTAGTAACTAGTCAAATGAATACTGTTGTCCATAATGGCACTAATCATTTTTATAAACTTAATAACCAGCCAAATCCTCTTTTAAGGCTTGCACTATCAGCACAAGGAACTGTGGAGAGACTATGGACTCTGATGGTGTGTGTGCCTTTCTGGAAACTTTTAAAAAGGTGGAGAATTTAATGTATAAGCTTAAAAGATTCGAATGGCAAGAGGTTTCATTTTGAGGTGTGCTTTAAATATAAGGTCATTCCAAGGGGGTTACGGGTGCTTAAAATGCCGACCCAAGCCTCTCGTGAACCAGAGTTCCTTAAATGCTGGCAGCATTTGAACCTCGATTTGAGTTTCAGTTACTTAAGACTGCTGATAGAGTATTTTACCACCATGGAAATGTTTCTCTGTGTAGAGATCGAGCACCTTTTGGATGTTTTATAGTGTAAATTTCCAGGAGATGAATATGTACTGAAGCTGGATAACCTCTGTGTGGAGGTGTCAGCATACGAGCATAGACGACAGCAAAAGTACAAGAAGCTTTTAAGAGATCATTTGGACTTTATTAAAGGCCATATTTTTGTGTGGCCAAGGAGCGAAGATAATCACCCTAATGATAATTCTCAGTCACAAACTGTACACTACCAGGCTCCTAATCGTATTTCCTGTATAAGCTGCATAAAGAAAACTTAAAAAAATGTGCATATACCGGTTGCTTCTGTTGCCATTTCCCTGAATTCCGACCAGTCTGTTTCTGATGAATGGGGACGCACTGAGGGATCATCTGTGTTGATGAATGCTATGCCCACAGCCACTGACATCAGAACTATTTCCACAGTACCTTCCAACCCCTTGGAAGCCACTCTTTTGAGCACCACAGCTCCCGTTCTTAACGATGTTGCTCAAGATGATTCTATCAGGTTAGGAGCTCACAGCAAGGTTAAGGAACCGTTTAACCTCAAAGGATGTGGCAATTTTTCTTCCAACCCTTTTATGGCTTTACCCCTACACACCAGGTTAGATTTACTGAGCAGGAGAGGGTGGTCAATGTCGAGAGACAGCAGGAAGAGGAAAGCTTCAAAAGACGAGCACTCACCAAAGAGACGGAGAACCCTGATGTCTCATCGGACAAGAACTCATTTATAACTTGTCTGACTTTCCTCTAATATCTGCGCACATGGCTGTTCTTAATAAAGGTTTGAGCTTCATTCCTGATAGTAACTGATGTAATTTTGGACATTAAATTATTTTCTCGCAAGGTTATGCTTCAGACAGTGTACGGGGCACGTAATATGTCTGTTTTAAATTGTAAGCCTCGTAAACCAAGTGTTTATTGCACTCCACTTGCTTTATCTGTGGAATCTTTTGTTAATCTGTATGAGACACACATTTTTGAATCTTTTGCGTTTGCTAAACAACATTTTCGCAATTTGAAAGCTGATGAAATTCTTGCCTTACAGCAATTACAGGTTGAAAAGTCTATTCGTATAAGACCAGCAGATAAGGGAGGGGCAATAGTGGTGTTGAATAGAGTAAATTATCTAGCTAGTATGGGGGCTATGTTAGATGATCATTTTACTTACAGCAAAATCTCAGTAAAGGATGTAGATATATGTAGTACCACTATAAGAAGTGATTTATTGATATGTGGTTTGATTGATCATGATTTGTATGAGTCTTTGACTGTTGGTAACTCTCTTGTTCCTGTAATCCATGGACTTCCAAAAATTCATAAAGACAGGTTTAGTCCCCCACTGCATCCTATTGTTTCAGGATGCGGTTGGGTACCTGACCCACTTTCTAAACTTGTTGAGATGCAGCTTAAGGAAGTACTTTCTGAATCCCCCTCAGTTTTAGGTTCATAGATTAGTACTAAGCTAACTGCCCTTGCGAGCCATTTTAAGCCTACCCAATTATCCCTTGTGAGACTCAAACCCTGCACCTTGTGTTTATAAGGCAAACACCTTAACCATTATGCCACCCTCCCAACCCAAATAAACAGCCTCTGGTAGACTCAAACTCAGGACCTTACACACCATAGACAACATGATTTACCACTAAGCCATGACAAACATTTTTAAAGGATACTGAGCATTTTTTATCCAGCCTGCATACTTCAGTGGTTAATTCTTCTTTTTCTTTGCTGACTGATGTTTTGTTAGTAACCTTGGATGTTAAAACATTGTTCACCATCATTCCTAATCAAGCAGGGGTAGATGCTGTTAGACTCTTCATCTCTCATCATGGTCACTTTACACATAACATGGTGATGGTTATTTGTACCCTATTAGATTTAATTTTGTGTAATAATGTGTTTTTGTATGAGAATCAACATTATCTCCAATCATGAGTAGCCATGGGTACCCCTTGCACCAACAGTTATGCCAAATCAGTGATGGTGCAATGGGAAAATGAGTATATCTACAGCAACAACACGCATAGACATCATATTACATACTATGCCAGGTTTGTGGATGATATTTTTCTTTTATGGGGAGGTGATGAGGAAGAGCTGTTGGATTTTGTTAAACATGTTGAAGACACCTCTGATTTTCTTAGGTTCACTTTAAATTATTCCCACACTTCTACTGATTTTTTGGATGTTACCATTTCTAAGGGCAATAATGGTACCTTAGAGCAACAAATGTATAGGAAACCTTGCTGGAGGAATGGGCTCCTACACCGTTCCAGTATGCACCCCCCACATATTTGTTTTAACATACTCAATGGCCAGTGTCTAAGGGCTTCTAGATTATGTACCAATAATTCTGTGTTTGAGGAAACTGTGTATAGAATGAGTAATGGTTTTGGTGAAAGAGGGTATACAAGGAGGGCTGCTTTACAAGATCTGCATGGCAGAGGCACTCCGTATTTTTCTTCCAGCAAACGTATCACAAATGGTGATCGATGTGCCAGAATGAATCAACCTCCCATGGTATTGTTCAGATATTCCAGCAATATTCAATATTATTGTAACATCATAAGAAAAAAATTGGCCTGTCCTTTTGGCAGATAACAAGGTGAGACAAGTAGTGGGGAATGCCCTTCCTTTATTTTTAGGAATAACATGTCGATCAAAAGGCTTTTATGCTATGGACTGAGACCCTTGTTATCTGTACCATCAGGGAAGAATGGTACTCGCCCCTGCTATAATTGTAAGGCATATTCATCTATTTCTCATGTTCCTTGTTTTGTACATCCCGTTACAGGACGTGTTTTTCACCTAGGTTTGTAGCAACATACAGGAGCAGCAATTTGGTGTAATTTGCTACATGCTGCTCATGCGATGGCATTTATGTGGGTAAGACTACACATCAACTTAAAGAAAGAATACTTGTGCATCTAGGGAATATACGTAACAAAGTGTTATCCAATGCCCTAGCTAACCATGCTTTGTTATTTCCAGGACATAGTGCTTTCAAATTTAGAGATTTACAGTTGCTGCACCCCAACATTAGAAGGGGTGACTTCAATAATACTGAAATGCGTAAGTTGAGATGGATTATCTCCTTGCAAGCATATGAACAACCAGGACTTAATAGTGGTCTCCCCCTTAAGCCAGCCTTACTGAGGAGGCGATGATTGGGATTAGGTTACTTTGCCTGATTGGTTTGTTTTTTGATGATTTTATTTGATTGGTTATGCTGTATTTTAAATATGTGTGGTTTAATCTGTGTTTTATATTTGGTCTGAAGAAGCGGTAACCCCGCGAAAGTGCTAACCCCTTTTTTAATAAACCAGTTGCTTTGTACCTTTTCATAGTTCAATTACCTGGACCATGTTGGCTGACTCGCACATATATTTTTTGTTTTAGAGGTAATGACTACCAGGAACAAAGATTTCCAAGACATAAACTTTAGGTCACACTTAGCAGCAGGCTCAAAGGGTTTTTGAGTCAAAGGCTGAAGGACTAGAGTGAGGTTCCATGGTTCCACGGGCTGTCTGACAGGAGGCCTGAGATGAGCGGTCCCCTTGAGGAAAGCCTTGCAAAGGTGTAAAAAGATAAGAGGGGTGCCATGTAGACCATGGTGGAAATTGACACTAGATGCACTCGTGCCATTGAGGCAGAGGCTCCATTATCAAAAAACTTAGCCAAGTATTGAAGCACTACAGTAACTGCAGCCGAATAGGGGTCTAGTATGTTATCCTTGGACCAGATGGAGAACCTTTTCCATTTATCCTGATATAGTCTTCTCGTGGATGATTTGTGAGAGGCCAGAATGATGTCTCAAACAGGCGAGGAGAGACTAGCTTGCCTGGTGACTAATGAAAGTGGAGAAACCAAGCTGCCAGCTTGAAACTGGACAGATTTGGGTGAGTCAACCCTTGGGGGTGAGTAATCAGATCTGGTAGAGGGTCAAGAATCCATGGTGGGTATACTAGGTGAGGCCGAAAGAAGGGGAACCAAACTTGTCGAGGCCAGAATGGGACTATCAGGATCACCTTGCATCTCAACTGAAGAGCTTTCTTTAGAAATTGTGGGATCAGAGGGATGGGAGGATACGTGTAAAGAAATCCTGTGGGCCAATCATGGATAAGAGCGTCCCTCGATGACTCCTCCAGGGGGAAGTAGGGCGAAATAGCTGCTGCACTTGGTGTTTGATGGTGAAGCGAAAAGCTCACAGCAAGGCTGGCCCCAGTGGCTGAAGTTTAAAGATGCCACCTCAGGGTTGAGGGACCACTCATGGGGCATGAGGATGCATCTGCTCCATTTCTCCGCAATCACGTTGGAGCTCCCCAGGATATGCATTGCTATCCTCAAGCAGTTGGAAACTATCGCCCACTGCCAAATTCTCATGGCTTCTCGACATAGGGTGTAGGACTCGGTTCCTCCTTGCTTGTTGATTTACCAGACCACTGACATAATGTCTGACTGAATTGCAATTGTCCCGGAAGGGAGAGCCGAATGGAAGGCCTGCAATGCTAACAGCATACCTCTCAGTTCAAGAACACTGATATGCAAGTGGGCCTCTGAGGTGGACCATGTGCCTTGGGACAGTCTTTACCTGGAAATGGCCCCCCCACCCAATCAGGGAAGCATCAGTGGTCACAATGGCTGTGGGCTGAGGGGGTTGAAATGGGCAACTCCAAAGATCCACGTCTGGCCTCATCCACCAAAGCAAGTCCTGTTTGCAGGAGTTAGTTATTTGAATCTGATAATCGAGGGGATGACAGTTTAGGAACCATTGACACAGAAGGAGCCATTGCAGAATCTACATATGTAGCTTTGCTAGAGGCACTATTGGAATAGACATGGCCATAGAACCTAGGGCTTGAAGAACTTCCCTTGCAGAGACTGCTGTTTGAGATAGAATCATCTGGAGTTGAAGCCTCAATCGATGGAGTCTGTGAATTGGGAGTGATACCAGACAGGACTGAGTATTGAACACTGCTCCAATTAACTTTATTTGTTGTGTAGGGATAAGGTTTGATTTCTCCCAATGTATCATTATTCCCAACAATTTTGCCAGAGTGAGAATATAGTGCAGTGCTGTTACCAGAAGATGCTTAGTGAGGGTGGTAAGGAGCTAGTCTTCTAGATATGGAAAAAACCTGGAATCCTTTTAGTCTCAAGTGAGCTGTTACCACTGTCATTTATTTCGTGAACACTCTGGGGACTGTAGACAGACTGAACAGCAGGGCACAGAATTGGTAATGACTGGCTCCTAGCTGGAAGCGAAGCAGACTCCTTGAGCATTTGTCCATCTTGATGTGGTAATACGTATCCCGGAGATCTATAGAGCACATCCAATTGCCTTCTCTTAAAAAGGGAAGGATGGACTGACCCGTGACCATCTGGAATTTGGTTTGGGTGACAGACTTGTTTAAACGGCTGAGATCCAAAATGGGTCTCCAGTCCCCTGTCTTTTTTGACACCAAAAAGAATCCCAAGTAAAATCTGGATCCGTGCTGGTCTGGTGGGACTGGTTGGATGACTTTTTTGAGACAGCTTTATAATCTCTGAAGCTGCTTCTTCCCTTTGACTGGGTGGAACGTTGGGAAGTTTTCTTAGAAATTTTGGCTGACAAGAAAGGGGAATGGTGTAACCTCTGGTGATAATGTTCTGCACCCACCGATCAGTGATGATAGATTGCCAGGCAGCTTTGTGCAGACAGAAATTACCCCTGACTGCTTCCAGAGGTAAGCAATCGGGCTGCCCCTCAGGAGTGCTGATAAGGCTATCCAGAGAAAGAGTCCCTGGAGCCTTGGTTACAAGGGCCCCCTCTGCCTCTATATGGGTGTCTTCCGGAATTGTTACCCCCTCTGCCTCTGAGAGTATCATTACCACGTACAGCATGGAAAAGACCCTGAGATTTCTTATCCCACTTTTTCCCATTCCTCTGATTCCTGGAGAAGGTACGTTGAGGGTTGGAAAACCATAGGCCTACTGCAGACAGGGTTTTTCCATCTTGCTCACACCTGGCTAGCGTGTCCTTCACTTTGGAGCCAAAAAGGGACGAAGCTTCAATGGGAACATTCAGAAAGGAAGATTTGAAGGGATCCATGAGGTCACAAATGCGCATCCAGGCATGACGGCTCATAACACTGCTCGAACCTGCTGCTCTAGCCGCCCCTTCAGTCGTGTGACAGCAACCTCATAGATGAGTTGGATATTGATTCCAGGGTTGCGAGCTGTGAGCCAACTTTGTCCCTGACCTCATCAGATAACTGTCCTGCGAGTGTCCCAGAGATTTTGGAGATCAAGTCCCTCTGGAGCCTCGTAAAATGTGCCAAATAATTCAGAGAATGTATAGCAAAGGTCCCTGATGCAAAAACATGCTTCCCAAGTCTGTCCACTGCCTGGGACTCCCTGTTGGGCAGGTGGACAGCGGGACTTTCCTCCAAGTCTTTTTTTGTGGCCACCACCACCACCACCATAGCATCAACTGGTAACACTTTGGACCAGTGCGGGTTCTCCTCGGGAGGGGAAAGAATTTTGTCTGGTCTCCAAGGGATCGCCTGAATGGAATCAGGGCTCTTCCAAGTGTGCTGCACGATGAGCTGGATGAGCTTGTCAGCAGGTGGAGTCACCCAAGAGGTAAAAGGCCGGGCATGAAAAGCCTGCAGGAACACAGACTCCTCAGACAAAGGATTGGAGGGCTTCCAGTCACCTCTCTGCTTTAACATCTCCAGAATGTCTCCCAAGGAGACATCATCAGGAGGTGACCATGGGGACCCTTCACCATCATCGTAATCTGTGTCTTCCATTAAGGACTCCTTGGGTGAGTCCATGTGCTTCCTCTTGCATGTCTTCTTTTGAGGGGCCTCCTCAGTGAGGGTCTCTGAGGAGGACTTGGAAGAGTGGGTACCCTGAACAGGGGTGTCCTGCAGCTTTTCTGCCCGGTTTCCTGGGGGGGGGGTCTGTGACAGCTGTAGCTCAGGGAGTGAAAACTGGGGTTCCGACATCAAAGGAGTGCTGCCAGAAGCAAGAGCCCTCTCCATCATGCGGAAGGCAGACCCACTTGAAGAGGGATGGGAGCCCAGAACCAAGGAAAGACAACCTTGGCACCGGGGTCACACCCCGCTCCAAAGAACCCAATGACACAGATGGAGCCTCAAGCAGGATCAGCATGGATACAGCCATCAGCACCCAAAATGGAACAGAGGAGAGAGGCAGCTCCATACCCCGGGCCAAAGTGCCCATCCCCCAATCCCCAAATTGAGGAAGGACTGGTTCAGTGGGAGCCGAAGACCAAATGGACAAACTCAGAGCCAGAGTGAGATGCACCACAGGCGCCGAGGTGATGGATTCCAAGAAGGATGTCAGAGCAGAAGGCTTCAGAACAGAGATGGTCAAAGGAGGAGTGTAAGATGAAGTCTGTGGATAAGGCAACCCAAGTCCTACAGGTGGATGGGTCTTAGAAAGTGAGAAAATCCCCTTGGCTAACAACAACTGGTCTACAAGAAGAACCAGGTTGTGTTCGGAAAGGCTCCTGGTGGATCTAGTGGATACTCCAGATGGAGAGTCAGGATGTTTGAGGAATGGGCTATACACTTGGCCCAGAAAAGGATCTACGGAGGGGGAGTAGCGGGTCTGTGGTGCAAGGTCTGCTGGCACTGAAGTATCTAGGTTTGAGACCGGAAGTAAAGGGGTCAAATCCAGTGAGGTCAGTACAATGCTTGGTGCCGAAGTGGCACTCAGAGCCAAAATGGTCGGCTCCAAAATGGAAACTAATGGCATAGTCGAAGGTGTGCCCTGAGCCGAAGTGGCTACAGATGCTGAAGTCAAAATAGGTGTAGTAAGGTCTACAATCAGCGCTGGAGGCAGGACCGGTATCGAAGGTTTTGAGATGGTCGGAGACGAAGAGACAGATTTATGCTCCAACGATAACTTAAGAGACCTTTGATTTCCCAGGCTTGCTCTGATCATGCAGTGATGAAGGAGGAACAGAGTGGGATCTCTTTTTGTCCTTAGAAGGGGGGCTTGAGACCACCATCACAGAAATGGCCTCTGAGAAGGGAGACTTGAGTAACCCTTTCAGAATTAATTAATTTTTGTGCTCATTAATAGTGCGTTGGCTGAAACTCTGACAAATGTCAGAAGGTGGGCCACTCCCAAATAGTATACACAGTAATCATGAGAATCACCATTAGATAACTTGCCCTTACAAGAAGTACAGTGCTTAAAACCCGAAGTACCCTTCTTATCCAGCATCTTGGTAGAAAAACACCACAGGTCAACTGTATAATCCAACTATAATGAAGTCAACTCTGTTCAAAAAATCACAAATATAACAATACACTGGTATGTAGAGAAGAAAAGGGAAACACCTGACTAAAGGTTAAAGCTAACAGGTTAAACAGGAAAAACAATACCAACTATGGTATTGAAGAAATACCACAAGTGTAAGGGAAGAAAGGCTGTACCAACAATGGTACTTAAAAGTTTACCAACGGTAACAACAGGTAGAGAGGAAAGAACAAGGTTAGAAGAAATGACACTAAAAATACTAATCGCTTAATAAAATATGAAGATATCCAAAACTTTTTACACAAATATCAAAAAAGGTTTCACTTAGCTGAGAGCTCGGCTGAAATGGGGCTTTACGGATACGCGGCAAATGAGACCTGAGGTAACAGGGAGAAGGGCATTCTGGGTAGAGACTTAGCTCAAGAGTTTTTTTGGCTGGCATGAGCTTGGTAATAGGCCAACTTGGAACCGAACCCATCAGTGATGAATGGAAAGAAGATCAACATCAGATTGAAGGTTCTGAAGTGAAGTTTTCAGTGAGTCTCTCCAAAAAGACAACATCCTGCCTCCCACACTTATACAAGAACCTGCAAAAAATGTAAAAAAGGAAAATATTTATTTTCACAAAGCATGCCATATGATAAAGTTCCTTTAAAAGACATGAATGCCAAAAAAAATACATTTCCTAGCACAATAATAATAAAAAAAAAAAAAAACCTCAGTTTGTTATCCAGAAAAATGTAGTGGAGGGTTTTCCCCAGAATGGAACTTATCTGCTCATCCTTGAAATGATTGCTAGCTGGCAGTCAGTTCCAGAAAAGCCTTAGAAGTAGCACACTTTAGAGGCAAGAAAGTTCTAAAGCTTTTGGTGCACAAACTGCCCAGTGGCAGTTTTGGGTGCATGAAAGATACTCTAAAACTTTGGAAGCTGCACGGTGGTCATATCTTCACAAGGATATGACCAAAATAGCTTAAGCTACTGCAACGACAATCTACATGTTGAACATCTGAAAGACATTAGTTCACAGAAATAGTGGTGAGATAGGTGCCTTGGGTGCTTGGCCAAAGAAGGAGCTCTGTAAGTGGTCTGTGCACAGTCTAGTCTGGGTGTGGAGGTTGGAAGGACAACAATTTATATTCTTTTTATGCTTTTGGGCCAGGTTGTAACTTGATTAGTTATTACAACAGACGTGTGTGCAACCTTTTTGAGATTACTTTACACTTGGTTGGCAGTGGTTGTATTCAAGCCCCAGCAGTGCCAGACAACTTGGCATCACAGTTGATCACACTGGGGACAGTAGTATCATCACCCAACACGGTGGTGGCGGTGGTACCATTGTATCATCACACTAAACATCATAAGCTTTGTGAGCAAAATGAAAACTTGTCTCTCTATCATCAGACCACCCTGAAATGTTATCTTGAAACCTGTGAAAAGCAGAATATGCAGATTCAGCAATGTTGACAACTTTTCTAATTTCTCCATTAATTTTAAAAAAAGGTAACTGGGAAGGACAAGGGACAAAATGTGTGCCTGGGGTGCTTTGACATCTTGGCGGATGGAGCACACTGAAATTATTCTACATTGCAATGCTGTAGTAGTAATCTGTCTGCAGATTTAGCACTTGAGTGTTGTGCTCCTCCTCAAGTAGCACATAAAATCTTTTTCTGCCCAGGGTAGGATTTTTCCTCCCATATGCACACATTTTAAAGGAACAATCTGTTGTAAATAATTTTGGCAGTAGCCCCCCCCCCCCCAAAAAAAAAGGATTAAAAATAACCTGAAAAGTGTATATAATGCTATTTAATGTATAGAACTGTATTTTTATATGTAGTGCAGAGCACTAGAAGGTGGGCCAAAGCACAGTGTGTAAGAAACAAAACAGAAAGAAAAGCCTCCCAAATTTTAGACAATACAATCTAAAAAACAGTTGGACAACAGTTAACAGGCTGGTTAAAGCTCTTCCAGTGAGAGCTGAGAAACTGCTAAAGAAAACTGTAAAAGTTGCCAATTCTGATAAAATTCAGTTACTGGATAATAATCGGACTACTGCTTGGATGCCAGTAAAAATGGAACTAGGAAAAGGTAAGGAAAGTCAACCAGAAAGGATTACTCTTGTGGCAGTTCAGTAAAAAAAAAAAAAGTTCAAGTTGCGGCTTTAGCACAGAAAAGGTGTTAAGGAACTTACTGGAAATACAAGTCAAATGCACTCAGAGATGATTATAAGTGAGACAGTGGAGAACATATAAATCCAAATGATGCAAGACTGGGGATAAATAGAACCATTCAGATGGACTGATAAAACTGCAGGAATTGACTAAAACAGATGACAGACTGTCTGAACTTTAGATTTCCCAAGAAACATTTCTAAACCTAGTAGAATTAGAAGATAAAGCATGCAAATAAAACCAACCTGAGATTTTTTTCCTACACTACAGAAACTGCATTAGTTTCATGAACGTACAAATAAGCAACTAGAGTGGTGTTTGACAAAAAGAATCATTAATTCAGAGCATACATTAGATGTATGCTGCAAATCTGGTCATAAGAGTGACAAGACCTGTAGTAGTAAATGTGAAATCACACCAGCACAAACAAATACTTCTGACAGAATTGTTGCAGAAGAAAAAAAGTATTAAAACTTGGGGATACCAGAGAGTTTGTGAAAAATGATTACTGCTGTACACTAGGTATGACAAAAAAAAAAACAAAACTGTATTGCTGGCAATCAGGGGATATCAAACAAGGCAGGAGTAAGATCCAAGTTATATCTAGATGACTTCAGATTATTTTTCCTGAAGGACTAAGGACATTTCTGGAAGCAGAACAGGCTATACAGGAAACAAAAATGTTAACCCAAAAAAAGAATGCACCAGCAAGACAAAGGTGAATCTGCTTATCAATCTTTCATCAGTAAAAAAGATCAGATGCAGACTTTGTTAGTGAAAACTTTCCATTGTTCCAAAGGAATAAACAAATGAAAGAAAGAAGCCTAAAAGCTGACAAAGAAGAATCAGGAATATCTTGGACTTGAACCAGAAAATGAAGTTATGTCTTACCATAACATTACATCTGTGCTGTCGATCTTCACCAATCCTTGACAGTGGGTTATCTTCCCAGCTCACGCACTCCGATCTCTTGAGCCAATGCTCCTCACAGAGATTATCTCAGATTGAGTTTGCCAAATAATTATTATATAGGAAAACCAAAATATGGCTAACTATATAAAGTATAGAGACTGAGGCCATATATGAACCCTTAAAGGGAAACTAGTTTAGGACTAATCCGGTCTACTAAGAGTCTCAGGATGGGGGAAGGTGGGTGGGGATGTCAAGGATTGGTGAAGATCGACAACACAGGTGGAATGTTATGGTAATGATATCTGATGTTGTCAATCTTCACCCAATCTTTGACAGTGGGACAGAATCCCCAGCTACTTTAGTCTTGGGAGGTCTCCATAAAGAATATTCCTAAATACCATTGAGCCAAAGGATGCTCAACCCCTCGAGACCTGATCTAATTTGGAATAAGTGATAAAGGTATGACGAGAAGATCATGTGGCTGCTGCACAGATATCATCTAGAGGCTCTGGCATGAAAAACCGCTGAAGTCGCCCGCAGCTCTAGCTGAATGGGCTTGGGAAGCTGAAATCCTTTAGAATGATAAATGAACGTGATGCAGTCTCCGAGCCATTTAGCTAAAGTAACCTTGGTAACTGGATTACCCAAATGGAGGGAAGAAAATGCTACAAACAACTGAACTGATTTCCTGAACTCTCTAGTTTTGTGAAGATAAAAACATAGTTGTCTGTGTACATCTAGTAAATGAAGGGCATATTCCCCTTTGTTAGATAAATTAGGGAAAAAGACTGGTAATTATAGTGACTGATTAATGTTGGTTTCAGAAACTACTTTCAGTATGAAGGATGGATTTGTTCTGAGTGATCTTCTATCTTTATGAAAAATTAGGGTTATTTGCATGATAGGACCTGCAACTCGGAAACCCTTCTTGCAGAAGTAATAGCCACAAAAAATAATATCTTCCAGTATAAATATTTCAAATCACAATATGCTGATGGTTCAAAGGGGGTCTTAGTAAGAGCTTGAAGAACAATAGTTAGATCCCATGGGGGAACTGGTTCTTTAAATGGAGATTTTAGTAGTAAGAGTCCTTTCAAAACACCTTTACAAAGCTTGTGAGACATTAGAGGAGAGTCATTCCAGCCTGAATGGAAATTTGAAATCACTGCCAGATGAACTTTTATCATAGATGGACAGGAACCAGATTGGAAAAGTGTTTAGAAAATCCAGATCCTCATGAATAGGACTGGTATAAGGATCCAGTCCTTTATTCAAGGCCCATCCAGTAAAATGTTCCCATTTGCCTTGATACTGTTTTCTAGTAGAAGGCTTGTGATGAGCAATAACAATATATTGGACAGGAAAGGAAAGGATGCCTGGTGATCATGGGAATTAGAGAAGCCATGCAGTGAGCTTGAGATGTTGGAGATTTGGATGAACCATGCCCTCTGGGTGAGTTAGCAGATCTGGAACTGGGTCCAAAATCCATGGTTTCTGTATCAGATGAGGTCAAAGGAAGGGAAACCAAACTTGCCAAGGCCAGAAGAGAGCAATGAGAATTACTGAATTCTCCATTCTTTTGGCTTTCTGTAGGAATTGTGATATGAGAGGAGTTGGGGGAAAGGCATATAACAGACCAGGAAGCCAATCATGGATATGACTGCCTCTGGGTGACTCCTCCAGAGGGGGGGGGGTTAGGGCGAAGTAACTTCTGCACTTGTTTAGGGGAGAGGCAAAGAGGTCATAGCAAAGTTTGCCCCAATAGTGAAAAATCTTGTTCACCACTACACGGTTCAGAGACCACTCATGAGGCATGAGAATAGTCCTGCTCAATTTGTTCACTATCACATTGGAACTTCTCGGAATGTGTGTTGCTATCAGAAAGCGGTTAGAAGAAATCACCCATTGCCAAACTCTGAGTGCTTCTCGACAAAGTGGGTAAGATATGGTTCTGTACCAGACTATGGAGATGTTGTCTGTCTGAATAGCTAGTCCCATAAAGGCATCTTGGAATGCTTGCAATGCCAGCAGCACTGCTCTCATTTCCAGAACATTAATGTGCAAATTTGCCTCCAGTTGGGACTACGTGCCTTGGACTGTCCTTCCCAGATAATGCCTTCCCCCATCCTATCTGGGAAGCATCCATGGTCACTACAGCTTGGGGCTGAGGAAGAATGAATGGTGGACCCAAGAGAATCTGGTCTGAATGCAGCTGCCATGGCATCCTGTTTGCAATGGCTGGTAATTAAAATTAGATGAGACACTGAATGATGTATCAGAGACCATTGGGATGCTGGTAACCACTGTAGAATTTGCATATGAAACCTCGGTAGAGGAACCAGACTGATTGATGCCGCCATGGAGCCTAAGGTTTGAAGAACAAGTCTGGATGGAGCCCTGTTGCTCTGAAGCATTTTTCTATACTGAACTGTGATACGCTGTAGTCTTTCTGGAGGTAGAGACAGTCTCTTGCCCATTCTAAAAGATGCCTAGTGGTAGCAGTGAGGAGCCAGTCATCGAGATAAGGAAAGACTCTAAAACCTTGCAGTCTGAGATGAGCTGCAACCACTGCCATGCATTTGGTGAACACCCTGGGGGCTGTGGTGAGACCAAAAGGCAATGCTCTGAACTGGAATTGACTGGCTCCTAGCCAGAAGTGTAGAAACCTCCTGGAGCTTTTTTCCATTTTTATGTGGTAGTAAACATCTTGGAGGTCTATAGAGCACATCCAGTTGCCTTTTTCGAAAAACAGAAGTATTGATTGAACCGAGACCATCCAGTATTTGGTTTGCTGAACTGCCTTGTTGAACTGGCTGAGATCTAACATGGGTCTCCAGTCCTGTTTTTTTTTTTGGGCACTAAAAAGAATCTTGAGTAAACCCTGGATTCTGTTTGGTCTGGTGGGACTTTTTGGATGACTCTTTTTTCAAGCAGTTTTTGAATTTCTAAGACTGCTGCTTCCCTTTGATTGGGTGGAACATCTGGGAGCTTTTTCTGGGGCTTGGGACTTACAGACAGTGGAATTTTGTAACCTCTGGATATTATCCCTGCACCCATTTGTCCAACAATTGCCAGCCAGGTCAATGCAGGGATAATCGCCCGTCCGACAGCCTCCAGAGGAAGGCAACTGGGCCCCCAATTCAGAGATGCTGATAGAAAGTTTCAGAGAAAGATTCTCTGGACCCCTGATTATGTGGTCCATTTCTGCCCCTAGGGTGGCATCTCCCATTGCTTCCCCCTCTGTCCTGGAGGAAGTCTTTGCCTCATGAGACTTGGAAAGGCCCTTTGGATTTTTTTAAACCATAGTCTCCCATGTCTTTGGTTCCTAGAATAAGACCTCTGAGGAGTGGAGAAACATATGCCTATGGCAGATAGGATCCTACCATCTTTCCCACATCTGGCTAGGGTGTCTTTCACCTTTGGGGCAAAAAAGTTGGATCCGTCAAAAGGTGCATTGATGAATGATGCTTTAAATGGCTCTCCAAAGTCACACAAGCGCATCCAGGAATGCCTTCTAATGGCTATGCCTGAACATGCTGCCCTAGTTGTCCCTTCAGTTGCATGGGCAATGAGCCTCATGGAGGAGTTGGAGATAGCATCAAGGGTTGCAAGCTGAGAGGATACTTTGTCATGGACCTCTTCAGCCACTGCTCCTGAGAGAGCATTTGAAAAGTTCTTTAATCAAATCTCTCTGTAATCTGGTAAAGTGTGCCATATAGTTCAAGGACCTTACAGCGAAGGTCACTGAAGCATAAACTTACTTCCCAAGTCTATCCAATGTCCTAGACTCCTTGTTAGGAGGATGGATAGTCGGACTCTCTTCAGTGAGTTCCTTCTTCGTGGCAGCTGCTATCACCATGGCGTTGACAGGAATCTCTTTAGACCAATGTGGTTCATCTTTAGGGGCTGATAATATCCCGTCAGGTCTCTTGGGGATTGTCTCTATGGAGATGGGCATCTTCCATGCCTGCTGAGTGATTAGTTTAATAAGATTGACAGTGGGCAGAGAGATCCAAGAAGTAGAGGACTGGGCAGAAAAAGCCTCCAGGTATACTAATTCTTCCGAGAAAGGTTTAATGGAGGACCAGCCACCCCTCTGTTTAGGATTTCTAGGATGTCCCTGAAGAAAACATCATCAGGGGGTGACCTGAGAGAACCTTCCCCTTCATCAAAATCAGTATCTTCTGTGAAGGACTCTTCTGGGGAGTCCAGGTGCTTCCTCTTGCACTTCTTTACAGGGACTTCCTCGAGGGGATGATCCAGGGAAGTGTCCAAATAGGAGACCACTAAGTGGGAGTCACCTGAGACTTTTGTGCCCTCTGTCCTGGGGGTGAGGCTGATGATAGTTCAGGTCTAGAGGAGGTAGAAATCCGTCCCAACAGGATTGGCAAAAACTGAGAGTCCCCAAAGGACAATGTCTTCTCCATTATCCTAAAGGCTGGCCTCCCTATAGAGGGATGGGAGCCCAGAAATGAACAGGACTCCTTTGGAACCAGGGTCATACCCTGCACTGAGGAGGCAGCCTCTGGAACAGAAGCCTGGGTCGATCTTAGAAAGGCTGAGGTGCCAAGGGACATGCACAGCTCTGAGTGAAAAGAAATTGAACCAAGCCCCTCAGACCCGACCAGAGAATCACAACCCCAGGAGACCTCCAGTGCTGAAGGCTCAGAGGAACTCAAGAAAATTCTCGCAACTGGAGACGAGGATGACACCGGAACTGAAGCAGTCATTGCGGGAGGAGTTGGAACCAAGGGCTCCAAGGTCTCGATAGGAATGGGGGGAGGAGGAGGATACAGAGGAGTTATAGCTAGGCTAGTTCTAAGGCCAGTGTGGCTATGAACCAAGGGCAATCCCCTAGCCATCAAAAGTTGATCCACCAGTCTCAATATATCAGCCTCAGACATACTCTTAGCAGATTAAATGGAAGATGAGGAGAGAGAGGTTTGGGGGGGGGGGGGTCTCGCTTCCAAAAATGAACTGGGTGGCATGTTATTGAATGGATCAATGGAAGGAGAATATTTAATTCTTGGTAGTTGTAATAGCTTTGGCACCGAGGAAACTGTCGGTGCCGAAGCAGAAGTTGTTTTCAGTTCAGAGGGGAGCGTGGGTCTTGAAGTAGATAAATCCTCTGGTACCAAGGAACTCTTTGGTACCAAGGATGACTTAGGTAATACTTCTTTGTCAGTTCTGAAGACCTTGGAACCAAATTTTTTTCTGAAGGCCTTTTCCTTAAAACAGAGGAAGACGAGGAGGAAGTGCTAATTTCAGGTCTAATCTCAGGTAAGGCCTCGTCAAAATTAGTTTTAAGAAGTCCTTTTAAAATGAACTTGTTCTTTCTTTCCATCAGGGTTCATGTAGAGAACATATGACATATTGAGCAATAATCTTGTAAATGGATTTTTCTCAAATATACGGATAATGAATGATTGTCCTAATTAGGCATCTAGCTTTCACATTTTTGGCACCTTTTAACTCCATGCATTTTCATTCACTGTTAATATATACATACTGTCTCTGAATTTATTTTGTGCTCACTGTCTTTGTAATTAGCATTTCTGTATAAGCTAACAGATTCTGTACACTTGTGTTCACTATTGTTTGTATTCTATACTGTCTACTGTATTATAATAATAATTATTCTAAGCTTTGTTACTACATGTGGAGCTTCTCTACCCAGTCCTCCACAGAAAATGGCCTTCTGGCCCAGATGGACACTACCCAGTTAACAAATGTAATAAAAATAAATAAAAAAAATTTAAATCCTGAGGTGCCTTTACTGGACCTAGGAGAAATTTGTTTTTGATCGGCCATTGTAAAAGAAATAACAGACACTACAGTCACGCAACACACACAACCTAGAATTTTTTTTTTTTTTGGAAGAAAGTATTTATAGAAAAAATACCAGCAATGGTAAAATAGAATACCTAAAAGGTAACAGACAGAAAGAAATACCAGCAATGGTACTCAGTGATACAGCTAAGAGGAGCAGGTAGATAGAGTGAGAGAAACTAAATGGAAAATTCTTATAAGGAATAAAAAACATTAAGAATTACTCACTGTAAAGGAGGAGGCTAATGTGTCTGGTCTGCGAAGTGGCAAATGAGATCTGAGGTAATCTCTATGAGGAGCATTATAGGTAGTGCCTGGCTCAAGAGTTTGGAGAGCGCGAGCTGGAAGATATGGCCGAGTCGGTTCGGAACTGAATCCACTGTCAAGGATTGGCTGAAGATTGACATCATCAAGTCTAGTATTAGGAGATTACAATGCTTAGGAAAAAACAGCAACAAAGTGAATTCAGTGAATAAACGGGAAAATTATGCAGTAATTCCACTAGATGTAGTTTAGCTATGTGAACTATGGTTCTGCAAAAAAAAAAATGAATGAAAAAGAATGGAAGTTTATTCACTGTATTAAAATGCTGGAAGAACTGTAAAGCTCAGCCCAGACTCTATGTTATTAATACATAGAGGGGGACTGTAGTAATGACTCACAACATCTGCACAAAAATTCCTGTTATTCATGTTATCTTGTAAAGTAGTTCAGGATAGTATACAGTTATGGGTATTTAAATCTGAGGAGGTGGACTTTTTTCAGTGACTCCTGTATATGTTGGTGACACTAAGTGCTCGTTCTTAGTTGTACTGTATCTTGGCTTTACAATGTAACAAAAGAATGGTACATTGTAAAGCCTAGATACAATCCAAATAGGCTTTACAATGTTACAAAGGAATGGTAGATGTCAGGAAACCAGCAAGTTAAAACTAATATAATGTGATCTGTGGCTGCTGAAGAATGCAAATGTGTACTGATCACATTATATACAGAATTAAAAGATAATTTCCCCTGTTTTTGCAGAAGTGAATGTCTGGATTGATGATCTTAGTATAAGATATAGTGTTTTTTAAGCAGAAACTTAAAATAAGAGAAATGAAAGATGTCAAAATGGTAGTTTTATCTTGCATTTGCAAAGTAAGCAGCTGTTTTTCTCCACTGGTACTTACTTTTGGTTGGAGAAAGGCAGCCTGCAGGAGCAGGTGGTTAATCATGAAAGATCAGAACAGTGTGTTTTGAATGAAATCTACAGTGTATACTATAACTTTTAAAGAAATATTGGTCAGCATTTCAGGGAAAATTAAAAAAAAAGTATATTAAGAAATTAATCTCAGAGATATAAGTGAATTGCTATCCGGGCAGTTATCTTATCAGCAGCCTTAGTTATCTAATGTACTACATGTAGCAGTGCACAATTTATTTTAAGGTTAGCCAATACTTTTCCCCATTAAGGCTTAAAATGTACTGAAAGCATACATGTTTTTCACATCTGGGAGGAGAAGAGAGAGGAGGGAGACAAATCTGTATAAGTGGAAATGCAGGCTTTACCATGTATTCACTAGCATGGTTAACCTTAACTTTAGACTAGGTAACAGGCATACAGTGGTCAATTTGGGGGGTCTATGTTTGGCTGTCAGGCTAGTCATTGAATGGCTGAACAGCAAACAATAAAGAGCAAAAGCTCAGTTACTTAACTTTAATTATATCAACAAGGTAAGTAACTAGTTGTCCAACACTTCCCAGTATTATACATGGAAGTGTTTCAAACCCACCCAGGTGTATAAGATGGGGAAGTGTTGGACAACTAGTTACTTATCCTGCCAATGAAATGAAAGTTCAATGAACTTTCACAGTTTATTGTTCGCTGTTCGATGGTTAGCCCATTCGACGGCCAAACATAGACTCAGTTTGGGGCAACTACTCCTACATGGAGAACAAGACTTCCTTTATGGAAAATTATAAGTAGTTTTATAGGTGTGTTGAGATTTAAAATGGGATGTGGAAGTGTTCTGAAAATGTATTTATTTTAACTTTTTGTTTGAGTGTTTTAACTAAAGCAAAAAGCTCAGGAAAATGTGACATGGGTTGAAACAGAAGAAATGCAGATGCACACAAGATCAGCCTAACAACCATTAGTGTGTACATGTAAGTTGCAAGACCAAATCATATATTAAAAAGAACTGACATACATACTATGTGGAAGTATTATCAGAATGGCTACTTTGTCAATATCAACACTGACTACATATAGCCTTACAGGTAACAGACAAAAAGCAGTATGTATTGAACTGTATTTAGTAGTATAGCATGCATATAGCAATGTTAAGAGATGCATTTAAATAGAAATGAGCATGTGAATTTGACAAAATTGATTTCTAGATGGTTACTCAGCAGAATATCAGAGACATAATAAAAGAGGACATTCTGGTCATTGGGGACTCCATTGTGAGACATACTGATGTCCTTATCACCAGGCTAAGGAAAATGTCACAATCAATTGCTTATCAGGGACCAGGATCCACCACATTATACATACACCACTCATTGGACCACAAGTATTTGTATGCCTCAGTTAAAATCCATGTGCTGATAAATTATCTAACACACACCTCGCTAGACTATATGAAGACATGCATCATGGAGCTCTTGGAATGTGTCCCAGGTTGGTATGAGCCTAGTATTGAGCATCATTCTATGTTCTCCAAGTATAATGCCACAATATGAACATAAAGTGACAGACTTTAATTGGCTTAGTTTCTAGTGTTACTCTAAGGGGATGCAATATATGTCAGTATGGAAGGAGACTTTCAACAGACCATGCTGTTTACCAGGTATGATCTACATATCTCCCCTCTAGGCTTTTGAATAATAGTAAAAACATTATCCTCACCTATAATGCCTACAGACCCTGGAAACTGCAATGCCAAACTGAAAGTACTTCCAGACATAGCATAATCAAAATCAAGAAAATCTTAAGATTTTACTGCACAATGCTGAGTCTAAACAAGAAACTCTGCTTCCTACAAGCACTCCTCAACCTAAAGAAAGTACAGTTATGTACACTTACCATAAATGCAGATGTTCAAGTGTATTCACTGTTGCAGTCATTACATTTGGGGGTAATCAGCTGGCAGGTTGCGCTCAGTCGGCCTGATAAAGTCTTGCGTCCTGCATCGGTTGCTGTCCCTTCTTCCATGATGTCAGGTTGTCAGGGGTATAAAACATGCAGCTGACGCCATTACACAGTTTTTCTTGGCCCCAAATGTCAGATGCCCCCCAAATGGGGAGCAAAATATATAAATAATTTAAAACACAAAAATATATATACTTCCAAACAAAAGCAAATACACCATAAAGGCTTTTAAGTGTAGTAAAAAAAAGGAGGCATAGAAAGATAAAAAAACAGGGGGTTGGAGGGAGGGTAACCAGGACTGCAACAGTGAATACACTCGAACATCTGCATTTATGGTAAGTGTACACAACTGTACTATGTTCTTCGTGTCTCACTGTTGCAGTCATTACATTTGGGTAGATTCCCAAAGCTATGGTCGGGAGAATGGATTTATACAGCATTAGGACCGGCTATAAGGCCCTGCAAAACAGCAGTGGCAAAGCCAGCTCTGGATTTAAAGAAAATTGGTAAATGATAGTGCTTGGTGAAAGTATGAACTGAACTTCAGGTAGCAGCTTCTAGAATATCCCTGATAGGAACACCTCTGAGAAAGGCTGTAGATGTAGATGCAGCCCTAGTGGAATGGGATCCGATTCCCTGGGAGATAAGTTTTCCATGGTGCTTATAGCAGAAATGAATACAATGGCTTATCCATTTTGAAATGGTTTGCTTTGAAATAGCCTTTCCCTCTGCTCCTGTAGCAAATGCTACCAGCAGTTGTTCAGATTTTCTTCAAGATTTAGTCCTGTCCAAGTAAAATCTAAGTTTTCTGTGTACATCCAGTGAATGCAGAATTCGCTCCCCCTTGTTCTGTGGATTGGGAAAGAAAGTTGGCAAATTAATGGACTGATTAAGAGCCACACTGGATACCACCTTGAGCATGAAGGACGGGTTGGTCCTGAGTGAAACCCTGTCCGCATGAAAGATGATGAAAGGCTCCACTGCCATAAGGGCCTGAAATTCAGAAATCCTTCTAGCCAAAGTGATTGCTAAAAGGAAGGCTGTTTTCCAGGAAAGGAATTTTAAGTCTGCAGTAGCAGCTGGCTCGAAAGGAGGAAGAGTGAGTTTCTCCAATACAAAGTTAAGGTCCCAGGCAGAGGTTGGAGCTCTCCTGGGTGGCCTCAAGTTTTTGGCCCCTCTGAGATACTGCTTTCGCAGAGGATGAGAGAAGAGAGGGGGGTTCTGTGTTGTAATGAGCTGAAATGGCTGAGGCATGGATTTTTATGGAAGAAAAGGACAGGCCTTTGTGAAGCATCTCAGTTAAGTATTGCAAAATCTGGTAAATTGGGCACTGATGTGCTCATCCCTTGAGATTGATTCCAGGCACAGAGTCTTTTCCATTTGTCAGCATAAGATTTTCTAGTACTAGGTCTTCTCACCTCCAAAATGACACCCATCACAGGTTTACTGTGGGATGCTAAGGAGGAATTTGAGTGATTAGCCGGGCTGCAAGGTTCAATGTTTGGAGCTGAGGGTGCAGAATTTGGTTGTTCTGCTGAGCCAGTAAGGAAGGTGTCTGAGGCAGTTGCCATGGAACAATTTGTGACAGACTGCGTAGGAGTGGTTACCAGTGTTGGCGAGGCCAGTCTGGAGCAATCAAAATCATTTTTGGTTTGTCCTGTTTGACTTTTAATGGAACTTTGGAGAGCAGAGGCGGGGGGGAGGCACAGACTGATAGGTTTTCCCAGCTAAAGAACAGAGCATCCACTTTCCAGGCTTCTTTGTGAGGAGTTCTTGTGCAAAATTTGTCCAACTGGTAGTTCTGGGGTGAGGCAAAAAGATCTATGTCTGGGCTCCCCCATTTGCGTGTCAACATGTTGAAAATCCGTGGTTCCAGTTTCCATTCATGTGGGTCCATGAGATTTCTGCTTAGTTCATCTGCCAAAATATTCAGCTTTCCTGGCAGGAATTGAGCTTGTAGTTGTACTTGATAGCTCAAGGCCATGTTACACAATGCCATGGCTAGTCTGCAAAGGGGGTAGGAATGTGTACCCCCTGCTTGTTTATGTACCACATAACTGTGGTGTTGTCCATCTTTGCCAGTAGTTGTCCTGGATGAAGGTAGTCCTTGAAGGGTGTCAGTACATTCTGTACAGCTAGCATTTCTTTTTGATTGACATGAAGGTGCATTTGATTTGGGCTCCATTTGCCCTGAATGCACTTCCTTGCCAGATGAGCCCCCCAGGCATAGTCTGATGTGTCTGTAGTTAGGGTTTGGGTGGCAGGGGGTGGTGTGAATTGCAGTCCCTTGTTTTGGTGGCAGGCCTCTGCCCACCATAGGAACTCCAGTTGCAGGCAAGGTATGATAGGAATCATTGTTTCCAGGCTGTGACAATGCTGACTCCATAAACTTTTTAAGTACCGGTGAAGTTTTCTCATATGCAGTCTTGCATACAGAATTACAAGAATGCAGTAGGCCATGAACCCCAAGGCTTGCAGTATTTGTCTTGCAGATAGCAGGGTTTTTGTGGCCACCTGTTTGAAGTAAGTCACCAAATGAATTAGCTTTTCTGGCATAAGGAAAGTCATCTGGGCAGTTGTATTCAAGCTTGCACCCAGGAATGTAATTTTTTGAGAGGGTACCAGTTGTGATTTTTCATTTAAGGTGTACCCTAGACAAGTTAGAATTCTTTTTTGCAAACGCCAGATGTTTTAGAAGAATGCCCTTGTTTTCTGCCTGAATTAGACAATCGTCCAGGTATGGATATATTGGAATATTTCTTTGCCTGTAAAAAGCAATTACTGGAGCCAGGCATTTTGTAAATACCCTGGGTGCAGTAGATAAGCCAAAGGGTAGTGCAGAGAACTGATAATGCATGTAGCCTGCTTTGAAGCAGAGGTATCTTCTGCAAGATTCCCTGATTGGGATATGCGGGTAAGCCTCTTTTAAATCTAGAGTTGCCAACCAGGCATCTTTGCCTAGCATAGGAAGTAACTGGTGAAGAGTCAGCATCTTGAAATTTTGGAATGTCCAGAAAGGTGTTTTGAGTAGACAGGTCCCAGAATTGGACGCCATGATTTGTCTTTTCTGGGTACCAGGAAAAGTCTGGAATAGAAACCTTGACCCTTTTCCTCCTCTGGAACTAGTTGAATTGCCCCCATGTTTAGGAGGGAAAGTACTTATTTCTGAGCCTCTGCCCACTGATTTGGGGGCAGGTCTGGCCATCAATTTGGAGTTGGCAATGTGTGGAAATGAAATCTGTATCCCTGGGACACTATATTTAAAACCTATTTGTCCTGGGTTATAAGTTGCCCGTTTTCCCCCCGAAGGGGCGGCTAAGAGGTAAGTGCTTGGTAATTGTAAAGGAAAGTCATTGAGACTGTTTATCATAGGGAGGTGTCTTGTTGTTTCCAGATTTGGAAGCAGAGGCACCCCATTGCTTAGTTCTGAAAGTCCCTTGGGACTGAAACCTGGTGCTTTTGGAATGTCTGGGTTTGGCTTGAGTGGCTCTGGAAGGAACTGGAAAGGACCAGTTCTTAGTAGGCCAGTGCCTACTAAATCTTGGAGGATGTACTTGTAAGAAATATTTCACAGTTTGCATAGATTTAGCTTTATCTTCCATCTTTTTTAGAACTTTTTCAACCTTATTGCCAAACAGATGGCCCTGCTGCAAAGGAGCATCCAACAATTTTCCTTTAACGTGATCAGGCAGAGATTGTTCCTTAAGCCAAGCATGCCTTCTAAGCACAGACCCAGTAACAGCAGCCCTGCAAGAGGCCTCCAAGGAATCAAAACCACTTTGCAAAGTATAAAAACTCAAAATAAATATTTTTCTGTGCAAATACTACCCATGCAGTCTTGTTAATAAGAATCCAATATACAAGGCTAACAGAAAACTCAAAGCCTTGCTAAAGCAATTCTGCCATAAAAAGTTCTACATATAAGGCTTACAGCGGGAACCAAAACCTTGTAAAAAATTCAAACACATCCAATTCCTTTGTCTATTCATTGTCTATTCAAACCAGTCTTCAAATCTTCAGGTGGATGAGTAAATAAAACGAAACAAAACTGTATCCAAACAGTTTTATTAAACAAACAAGAGAGTAGGTGAGCGCTTTCGCTATGTAGCTTTGTCAAACCATATAGACTACATTCGGTATTCCACTATATATAGAGAGAATGCACATGAATCTAATCATCATTAAATCAAACTATTAAGACAATTGATTCTTAAAGAAACAAAAGCCACATAGTACTTAAAAATAATACTTAAAGTGCTTCTTCATTTATAAAAATTGCATATGTAAGTATGCTTCTAAGAAAATACACTATTCTTATATCAGAACATATATAAATATACATATATATCAACTAAAACCTAAAAGCTTAAAACACAGCATAAAAACAAGGTAATCAAAGCTTTACCTAACAACTGCATTAATATTTGAACCTCCTACTTTTTAATTTTGGTTTTAATGGGATTTTATCATTCAATCCAGGGGTATGATGTGCTTGCAGTCTAATGATCCAATCTGTCTCTAGCTCCTCTGTCCGGTTTCTTATATCCCCTTCTCTCTGACTAGGCATATTAATTTGCATGATCATAAAACTAAAAACATGTTCTGGGCCTTCTTTTAGTACATGCTTAGAAAGAGCATTAACTTCAGACTTCATTCTAATTTGATATATGTGCTCTCTAATCCTATTTTTTTAATTTTCTATCAGTTTTACCTACATAGAATGCATTGCATTCCATGCAGGTAGCCAAGTATACTAAATGCTCAGTATTACATGAACCACTTACTCTAAAAGTATACACTTTGGAAGTAACGGGGTGTACAAACATATTTGTTATACTAATATATTTACAAAAGTTGCACCTACTGCATCTTAAGGTCCCACTGTAATTTGTTATTCTTTGTGTGTTATTATTGGGAAAACATAAAAGCCTGTGTAAGTTCTTCTTATTCTTAAAAATATACCTGGGGCAATCACCTACCAAGTCTTTTATATCAGGATCAATTGTTAGTATGTCCCAGTGTTTACTTAGAACTTCTTTAATTGAATTAATATCCTGCGGAAGTGACTTTTTGTTCATTCCTACCTTCCCTATCAGTTGTTTTCTGAGAATTCCTATAGTAACTGCTACCTCTTCCTGAGAAGTAAGGACATGCCCTGCTTCTCCTATCTTGTCCAACATTCTCAAAACATTCAGCAATCCCTCTACTATTATAATTACGTGCTAGCAATCTCTTACTTAGATTCTCCAACTCTATTTCATAGTCACTCTGTACCGGGTTCAATCTTGAGGCTCTCATCGCTTGCCCTTTTATAATATTTGAAAAAACATATTTAGGGTGCATACTATTTCTACTCAGCAAAGTGTTTTTATAACAATTCTTTCTATAAACCCCAGTGTTATAACTTCCATTACTCAGACGCTGCACCAATACATCTAGAAAGGGAATATTATCTTTGGAGCTAACCATGGTAAACGTTAAGAAAGATGAAGAAGAATTCATCTCATTATAGAATAGACTCAATTCCTCTACTGACCCATCCCAGAGAAAAAACAAGTCATCTACGAATCTCCTGTAGAAAATGACATTAGTTCGAAACTTGTCTAACTTAAAAAGGCTCTCCTCCTCCCATACCGCCATAACTAGGTTGGCGTAGCTATTGGCACATGAAGTGCCCATAGCTACGCCATCCCTTTGTAGATACAGGCTACGGTCAAAAAGAAAGATGTTATTCTCCAAAATCAGTCTTAAAAAGATACCAATAATGCCCTTCTTATTAGCTGTTAAGTCAGAATGTTTATCAAGACATATCTTAATATATTCAATTCCAACATCATTAGGAATCTTAGTGAATAATGAACAAACATCCATTGTTACCATTGTAACATTATCAGTATTCTTTAAAGTAACCACCACATCATAAAAATCCAATAAGAATTGTTTAGAGTCTCTAAGTATGAAAACATTCGAATCTACTATTGGTCTTAGTAGCTTTTCAATAAGGTTCTCCGTAACCCAACCCTGTCCTGACACTATTGGCCTCATTGGAGGGTCAGTCGGGTTCTTGTGTATTTTCGGTAACCCTTGGATTACCGGAATGGTGGGTGACTCAACAAAAAGAAAATTATACGTACTTGTGTCTATTATATCCCTACCATGTACCCTAGAAATAAATTCTTGTGTTCTGAACTTAGATAGAGGTTCATAGTGATTTATATCATTTAACATCTCAAACATATTCTTATTATAGTATTCTTTGTCCATTATAACTACAGGCCCACTTTATCTGCTGGTCTAATAGAAATATTCATATCACTCCTTAAACTCTGTAATGCAGAAAAATGTCTTGATGTTAAATTACTATGATTATAATTACTCTGCCTAACTTCTTCCATTTTCATTAAATCTTTTTCAACTATCTTACTAAAAGTATCTAATAAGGGGTGTAAAATAGGTATAAATGTACTCAGTTTCTTTAAGTTTCTATCACATTCCTTCCTGTTACCAAACATCATCTGCAACTGTATATTTCTAACAAACAATTTTACATCTATAATTGTTTCTGTGACATTACTAACACTAGAAGGAATGAAGGAGAGACCTTTATTCAAGACTTCCATTTCAAATTTACTAAGAGGTCTGTGGGACAGGTTCCAGACTATGTCATCCTCTCCCACATTCTCTTTATTGTTGGCTCTCTCATGTCCGTCCCAGTGGCCTTTCTTTTTTGTCTCCCTCGACTCATAGATCGATTCCTGCCTCTTGCTGTATTCTCGGCTATGGGGAAAGGACACTGCTTATCTGGCCCCATATTAGCACTGGGTAAAAAAGTAGTCTTGCTACGTACAACTAACTCAGTAGTATTGCCTCCATTACCTCCTGCAGTAGTTGCATTTTCTCCTATGTTATTAGGTGCCATAGTAGGAATATTGGGACTGCCACTCACATTTAAACTGTTCAATTCTGAAACATCTACAGCAGCAACTTCTGTGTTAATAGCAGACACTGTTTACAACAGTAGCATCAGTTGTAACATTTGGGCTAATTTTCTTAGTACTAGCAGTAAGATTAAAATGACTTACATTTTCTTTAATACTAGTATTAGAAGCACCATTGTTACGTACATTCATATTTAAATTAGGAGCATTCACATTCAAATTAGGAGCAGTAAATGTCCTCTCTTGTCCATTCACACTGTTCCTAGGCCAAGTGAAGACCTGACCATGTGCAAAATCATGTAAATCTCTCACAAGCTTATGTTTCTTCTGCTCCATTAACCTTTTCTCATACAAATATACTGAGTCCAGCAAACGGTCTAACAGAGGGTTAATGACTACAGACTGATAGTTACTAAATAAATCACGTTGCTTCTTCTCAATGTCTTTCTTTAACTCCAGTTCTTCAGGTAGAAAAAATTTGTTTAGCAACTTCATATAATTAATGCTCAAGTCTATGTTTAATTGTTGCCAACGAAAAAGAAGTTCAGGGTATGCGTTACCTGTGGTTGGCATCTTGAGAACTCTCAAACCTCTGGGTATCACTTTTTTCTGGATACACACTTCGAAACGGAACCGCTGCATCTGCAACCTTTTTAATTTCAGGAGATCCGACTCCAGCGAAGATAAAACGGAATTAATGTTCTCATGGTCAGCGTTACTTAGCGAGACGCCATTACTTGTCGTCACCAGCTCTAACTCTAAGAGCGGATTGACGTCAGCAGTAACGCACTGCTGCATCCTGGAATATACCATCGTGTTGGCTTGAGCGATAGTAGGGTTGTAAGGTAGCTCAACAAAATTGTCCGATGTATCTGCCATGGTTAGCTCGTGGTGTGCAGGATAATATAAAAATAGAGATCGTAGGATAATAACAAGCACCACCAGCAGATAAAAGTACTTGCACAGATCAGAAAATGTCATAAGATAAAAACTCAAAATAAATATTTTTCTGTGCAAATACAACCCATGCAGTCTTGTTAATAAGAATCCAATATACAAGGCTAACAGAAAACTCAAAGCCTTGCTAAAGCAATTCTGCCATAAAAAGTTCAGGAAAAAGTTCTACATACAAGGCTTACAGAGGGAACCAAAACCTTGTAAAAAATTCAAACACATCCAATTCCTTTGTCTATTCATTGTCTATTCAAACCAGTCTTCAAATCTTCAGATGGATGAGTAAATAAAACGAAACAAAACTGTATCCAAACAGTTTTATTAAACAAACAAGAGAGTAGGTGAGCGATTTCGCTATGTAGCTTTGTCAAACCATATAGACTACATTCAGTATTCCACTATATATAGAGAGAATGCACATGAATCTAATCATCATTAAATCAAACTATTAAGACAATTGATTCTTAAAGAAACAAAAGCCACATAGTACTTAAAAATAATACTTAAAGTGCTTCTTCATTTATAAAAATTGCATATGTAAGTATGCTTCTAAGAAAATACACTATTCTTATATCAGAACATATATAAATATACATATATATCAACTAAAACCTAAAAAGCTTAAAACACAGCATAAAAACAAGGTAATCAAAGCTTTACCTAACAAGTGCATTAATATTTGAACCTCCTACTTTTTAGTACAGAGTGACTATGAAATAGAGTTGGAGAATCTAAGTAAGAGATTGCTAGCACGTAATTATAATAGTAGAGAGATTTGCTGAATGTTTTGAGAATGTTGGACGAGATAGGAGAAGCAGGGCATGTCCTTACTTCTCAGGAAGAGGTAGCAGTTACTATAGGAATTCTCAGAAAACAACTGATAGGGAAGGTGGCAATGAACAAAAAGTCACTTTGTTTTATACGCAGGATATTAATTCAATTAAAGAAGTTCTAAGTAAACACTGGGACATACTAACAATTGATCCTGATATAAAAGACTTGGTAGGTGACTGCCCCAGGTATATTTTTAAGAATAAGAAGAACTTACACAGGCTTTTATGTTTTCCCAATAATAACACACAAAGAATAACAAATTACAGTGGGACCTTAAGATGCAGTAGGTGCAACTTTTGTAAATATATTAGTATAACAAATATGTTTGTACACCCTGTTACTTCCAAAGTGTATACTTTTAGAGTAAGTGGTTCATGTAATACTGAGCATTTAGTATACTTGGCTACCTGCATGGAATGCAACGCATTCTATGTAGGTAAAACTGATAGAAAATTAAAAAATAGGATTAGAGAGCACATATATCAAATTAGAATGAAGTCTGAAGTTAATGCTCTTTCTAAGCATGTACTAAAAGAAGGCCCAGAACATGTTTTTAGTTTTATGATCATGCAAATTAATATGCCTAGTCAGAGAGAAGGGGATATAAGAAACCGGACAGAGGAGCTAGAGACAGATTGGATCATTAGACTGCAAGCACATAATATCCCTGGATTGAATGATAAAATCCCATTAAACCCAAAATTAAAAAGTAAGAGGTTCAAATATTAATGCAGTTGTTAGGTAAAGCTTTGATTACCTTGTTTTTATGCTGTGTTTTAAGCTTTTTAGGTTTTAGTTGATATATATGTATATTTATATATGTTCTGATATAAGAATAGTGTATTTTCTTAGAAGCATACTTACATATGCAATTTTTATAAATGAAGAAGCACTTTAAGTATTATTTTTAAGTACTATGTGGCTTTTGTTTCTTTAAGAATCAATTGTCTTAATAGTTTGATTTAATGATGATTAGATTCATGTGCATTCTCTCTATATATAGTGGAATACTGAATGTAGTCTATATGGTTTGACAAAGCTACATAGCGAAAGCGCTCACCTACTCTCTTGTTTGTTTAATAAAACTGTTTGGATACAGTTTTGTTTCGTTTTATTTACTCATCCACCTGAAGATTTGAAGACTGGTTTGAATAGACAATGAATAGACAAAGGAATTGGATGTGTTTGAATTTTTTACAAGGTTTTGGTTCCCTCTGTAAGCCTTGTATGTAGAACTTTTTATGGCAGAATTGCTTTAGCAAGGCTTTGAGTTTTCTGTTAGCCTTGTATATTGGATTCTTATTAACAAGACTGCATGGGTAGTATTTGCACAGAAAAATATTTATTTCGAGTTTTTATTTTATGACATTTTCTGATCTGTGCAAGTACTTTTATCTGCTGGTGGTGCTTGTTATTATCCTACGAACTTTGCAAAGTATGTTTTCCAACTTGTTCAGCTGAATGCAATAAATCCTGTAAATCCTTATTTTCCACAATCAGAAATCAACATCATTTTCTGTTTAAGCAGTCCCATGATAAGCTGTTGATATTTTAGCACATGGAATTGACACAGTTTAAAGCCCTGATTGCCAAGGTTGCTGAAGTATAAACCTTTTTACCTCATCTATCCAGTGCCCTGGAGTCTCTATCAGAAGGGGTTGGATTCTTAGCAGTAGAAGCCTTAATGCCCTTGGGCCCCTGAGAAATGGTTTCAGGGTCCGCAACAGGATTTTTGAAAAGGAATTTGTGGGAGTCAGGAACCCTATAGTATCTGTCTGGCTTGCAAGGGGCTGGAGGCAGGGAATCAGGAGCCATACTGGATTCTGAAAACACATCAATAATGTCTAGTACAGGAGGTACAGCCAAAGGCCTATGCTGAGGAAGAAGGAAATCCCTAAGCCTCTTTTTGGATTCAGAAAAATCCTGACTTTCCCAGTGGAAATGCTCCCGTAAGGTATGTAAAGTTCCCCAAAAGAAAAATCCGCAGGGGGGAGAAGCAGAAGGAATGGAATCCTCTGCATCAGAGTCCTCATAAGTAGGCATGAACAAATCATGTTCATTAGAACAGTCAGAAGAAACAGAGTCCTGTTCAGAAGATTCATAGTCAAGTTCAGCCCTAGGCCTCTTAGAAAGTGGGGTTGACTACCCCTGATTAGAGTAATTAAATCTTCAGCCATTTTGATAATTTATTTAGGTATAGGGACCTGAACATGCGGCCTGGGCATCGGTTTTTTAGACATAGATTGAGATTTTGACCTTAAAATTGAGGGTGGTGTCGGTTTAATATACAAGTCTGTAGGCCTGAATACACCCTCAGAAGCCGATGCCTGCACAGCGGCTCCGGACCCATCCAAGGTAGAGACATCTGCAGGTTCCATAGGTGAAGCATCTCACGGCATACCTGACTCCGAATGGGTCTCAGTAGAGGCCTGCGAATCAGAAGTAGCGGGTATCAGGGGCTGCAAAAGCGCTTCACTGAGTACCGGCAAACTGGCTACTGGCTTAGTAGAAGCATCGTCTGCAGTTTTGGACCTCAACAGCCTGTCTTTGTCTTTTTCTTTCCGTTTTTTCAGTATTCCACTAGTCGGATGGCTAACAGACATCATTTCTGGATAATTAAATTGAGAAGCGAAAAATTTAGAAGCAAAAATGTACCGACGACGGATAGTGCACTGATTAAATAAAGCACAAAACCGACAGCAAGGTACGTAGTGGTCAGGGCCTAGGCAAGGAATACAGTACAAATGGAAATCCTTATGAGGTATTTGCTTCCCACAAGTAATACAATTATTAACTTTTACTGACATTGGTAAGGAGCAAGAAAAAGTTTCCCCAATGGGGTACTTAGCTTTTTAGTTGAAGACTTGGGTTCTGAAACTCGAAAACGAAACTTTCAGGAGTCGGCCGACCAGCAATTGCGAACTGCTTCTGCTTCGGGCACCGCACAAGAAAGACTGATGTAATGGCGTCGGCTGCATGTTTTATACCCCTGATGACCTGATGCCAAGGAAGAAGGGACAGCAACTGACGGAGGACCCAAGACTTTGTTAATCAGGCCAACTGAGGGCAACCTGCCAGCAGATTACCCCCAAATGTAATGACTGCAACAGTGAAACACGAAGAACATCAAAAATGTCTGTGCAGTCACTAAAACATGGACAGCACACTGGCAAGGCTATAATGCCTTCTATACATTTAGACCAACTATTACACAGAGACTAAAGGTAAAGGTGTCCTAATTTACATCAGAAATAAATATACCTCAAGGCTGGTAACAGGACAAGTCACTTGAGCTTCTCCATGTTCAAATCACCATAGGCAAAATGGCACACCACTTCCTTGCAAGCTATAGGTCCCTCTCTGTGATCCAGGATACCCATAACATGTATTTAAGCTTACTGAAAACACCTTCCAACCCATTACCATATTCACTGGCAACTTTAGTTATCCCAGTATTAACTGGGAATCATATACGATATCAAACATGCAAGCACAGAGATTTCTGGATTTTGTAAACACAGACTTCCTGAACCAGATTGTAAATATGCCAACCAGGGGTGGAAACATATGGGATCTTGTCCTCACTAATATAGAAGAGCACTGTACCTCCCCTAAAGTAATGTCTTCTCTGGTAAGGTCAGATCACCAAATGGTCTCCTTTGAAGTAAAATAGAAACCTGGAACCCCAGCTAACCCTAGAATGTTCAGGAACTACTCTAAGGCCAACTTCCCACTACTGAGTGATATCCTGGCAAAGTTTCAAGCCTCCTCAAGCAGGCCTACATTCACGGTTCACAGGAACCCTATACCAGCACATTAATAGCTGCACAGAAGCTGTTGTATCCACCAGGAATAAGTACAGAAATAGCTCAAAAAATAAGCCACCCTGGTGGAATCACTTCAAAAGGCTGTATAACAGAAGGAAGAAAATCATGGCAAAAATTGAGAGGTGTAGCACCCAGTACGATAAAAGCATAATCTTCAAACTAAACAATCAATTAAGAGGACAAATGAAGTCTACCAAAGTCAAATTTGAGGCAAAGTTGGCCTTCCAAAACAAGGAGAACCACAAGGCAACCTTTAGGTATGTCTGCACCCTCAAAGGCAATATACAACTGTGTGCAGAGCTCACTGTTAATGGAGTCACCTATATGGAGCCAGAAGATATAGCAAACCTACTGACAGACAAATTTAGTTTTAACTTTACCCCTCTCTCTACTCAAGGTCTCCTCAGGAAATACCATCAAATGCAACTCCCCCTACTATCACTAGGGAACAGGTCCTCAACTCTCTCTCTCTCCAAGGCAAAACACTGCATTATTGGGCCAAGACAATATCCCAGGATGCCTTCTAAACAGCATGAAATGTGACCCATCAGGCCTTCTGGAATTGCATAGCAACAGTCATCACTCTGCACAAAGAGAGGCCCTCTACAGACCGTGGAAACTACAGAACCATATATGCAAAGCCATGGAAATGATCAATAATGTTATAGGAAACATCCAGATACTGGGCCAAACCAAGTTTGTTTTCATCAAGGGTAGGTCATGCCTACTCAACCTGGTTGACTTAAATGAGAAACTCACCAAAGCAATGGATGAGGGCAAAACCATTCATACTGCCTACCTTTCCCTGGCCAAGGCATATGATGCAATACACAGCTAAGGCACTGTTGACAAAGTCAAGCGGTAAGGATATAAACCTTTATGTCACCCTGTGGATAAGCAGCTGGCTCACAAACAAAGACTCAGGAAGTTAGAAATGGGGAGTGCACCTCGAAAAAGGACCTCTTCTTTTTGGCATCTACATCTCTGAAGTCAAGGCCAATGTCAGGGGCCTTTGGATGACCAAGTTTGCAGATGATTGCAAATTAGGAGCAGTCACAAAATCTACCACAGACACTAATGTTCTCCAGCAAGGGCTGACACAAATAACTAGTGTCAGAGCCATGGACTAATACTAAATGACAAGAAATGCATAATAATATCCTTTTGGAAGTCAGCCACCCCTGGTAAAAATCATATTGACAGCACACCCCTAAGAGTCAACCCTGTAGTCCGGGACATATGTAGACAGTAATCTAGTCTTTGACTGTCAAGTGTCTATAGTAGTGAGGAAATCATTCTCTCATTCTAAGTTGTACAACTTGTACACAAAGGTATGGTACCCATGTTTAAGGTCATCAGTGTTATAATATATTTAGCGTTCATCAGACCTATCATTAAGTACAATGTCCCCTTCAGTATGTACCTAATCAGGCACATCAAACAACAGGAATGTCTACAGAAGTTTCTCACTAAAAGAATACAGAGGATAAGTAACATGCTATGCAGAATGCTTCAAAGCCTTATCCCTGTATTCTCTCCCCTACAGGCCATTGAGGGGAGATCTATGCCTAACCTACAAAGCATAGTCAGAACCCACCTTGATGGTCCTCTTGCATATCGGCAAAACAAACAGCACCAGAATTACCCCTTCTCAAGATTTAAACCCTGCCTGGAATATAAACAGAACTTGCTAGTGAGACAGGTATGTATCCCAGAAACCACCCCTTCTCTGGAACAGACCCCCACATCCATGTGAAGCACTGCTCTTCTCTAACCCCATTTCAAATGTAACTTGGACAATTGGTTAGGGAACATGAAATTCATCCCTTGTTTGGCACCTCCGTCACTAGCAGACAGAGGCAACCTGTAAATGGTTAAGTCTCAAACACCCTGCATGTACATGTTTCATCTTCAAAACCCTTGCTTACACTTATCAAGGGTAGCAAAACTTGTCAGAGATTTGTGATGCATGGCTAGGTTTAAAAAGGCCCCAGAGGTCGTTAGCCTAGTACCCAAATATGAGCCTGGGAACCTATAAGAATCTCAAATCTTCCCTTTCCAGCACCAAGAATGGCCTTAGCTACAAGTGTGCTAATCCCCAAACTCAAGTATACCCAATGCACACAGTGCCCCAAAAAGATCAAATAGCAAAAAATAAAATATTTAGATTTGCCCTCCTGGCAGATGTGAATTGCCACCACTGCATCTGCAATGACAAGACACATTTACCTACCACTAACAGAGAAGCTCACCTACTACCTTCTCTGCTGTTTGAAGTTCTAGCACTTGATTGTTTCCTTCCTCAAAAGAATACTCCAAATCAGGGAATAAAGCAAACCTCTTAAAAACAGCCAGGAAAACACTCATACTGGTCACACTGAAATTTAAGCTTGCACTTGGTGAAAGTCTTCTGCAGGTAAGGACCTGCAAATGGAACCAACTACCCAAAGAAACTCTGAAATCATTCATGGAGGATTTTATATTAATTTTGCAAATGTTGCTCAAGTGAACCTGTTTTTGAGACACTGGCTAATTGCTTATATTTTATTCACTGCAAGCAGACATTTATTAATCCCAGTTGTGTATGTTGTAAATAAAAATGCTGACACATTGTAAATTCTCTACTGCAAAACTGTAAAAATGGTTAGCCTTTGATATACATAACTACTGCTATCTCTGTATAACACATGCACTTTTGTTATATTTTGTTTTACTATCAATCTTTGTGTAACTGAACAAGTATCTCTACTGTACATATTTATTTTCCAGTTGTGCACTTGTACCTGGGTCATGACTAAAGAGAGTCAGCAGACCAGCTCAGTTACAAGGTTATCATGCTAAAAAAAGTAAAATACTGATTTCAGGAAGGGCCCCAGTAGAGTTAGAATGGGGGGATGCTAATGGTTACTGGCAAAGGAGGCAGACTTTTAAGGTTGCCATCTTTTCAAACTCCCAAAGTGGGACATTTTTATAGAAACATCAGATTTTGCAGGGCACAACATACCCACAACCAGTGCAAAGGACAGAGCTTCACTTTTTGCCAAAAGAAAAGCTTATCCTTGTAGCATTTGAGTTGCTTATACTATTTCATAAAGCATTTAGGTGTTTCTGATATAAAACAACAGTTTTATGCAATTAAAGAAAATTTTGGAAATATTTTTTAGCCTAAAATCTCAGGACATTTGTGATTTTTCATTTTTTCCCACAGGACACAACTGCCCAAAGAGGGACGGGTGGTACCCTAAGGATTTTTCTGGCATGTATTTATATTCCACATAAAAATACTGCTAGGTGGCTTAGGACAATTTTCGGTGAAATAAGCATTCATCCAGGAGTCCTCTTTTTTGGTGGTGTCTGGATTCTGACTTTCTATAATAACGTATCGGCTACTTGTATAACTAGTAATATTGTTTATCTTGCGACCTGCACTGCTTGTTCCTCTTTTTATGTAGGGAAAACAACTAGAAAATTAAAGGAACATATAATAGAGCACAAGTCTGAGATAAGAAGGGCATGTGAGAATAATGCCTTATTCAAACATATAAATACTTCTGGATTGAACCATAGTTTTAAATTTAGGGTTATTGATAGCATTTATACATCTGATAGAGGTGGTGATACAGGAAACTCTCTAGAAATAAGAGAGTTTGAATGGATTATTAGATTGTCAGCAGATGTTTTACCTGGTTTGAATTCTGCTGTTTCTTTGAAGCCTATATTAGTTAGAATACAGCGTACAAAATTGAAATAATATGTTGGATTTAATGTTTTAAAAGTTTTTTTATAAAAGTTCTTTTAAAAAAAGTTTATTTTCAAAGTCTGTGTGAAATTTCATTATGAAATTTCTTTTTATATTTGTATTTTTTATACATGCATCTTTTATGTATTTGTTTAGAATGTATTTTGATCATATGACTTTTGGGCTGCTAGTCATGTGATTGTATTAGGTTCTTATATAATTGCTTTTTCAAATGGACCTGTATGAAGCATTGAGAAAGGGTGTTTAACCTGAAAGCTTTGTGTTATATAAAGGTGTTCTTTGCTCAACTGTGGTGTTTTTTACTAGATATTTTGATTTAGCTGGTTATCGTTAATATTGAAGTTGTGCTGTATAGTTGAGACAACTTTATGAGTCTATTGCAGCCCAGATGGATACCATCAATCGTTTGAAATCTTTATTTGAAAATGAAGTGAATCCTCTGTTGCAGCTTACATCTGCACCAACCATTGACTCTGAAGTAGCATCGTCAGTGTCCTCGCAAAATACAATAGACTTTGAACGAAAATTGCAGCTATTGGAGAGGAAGGTGGGTGCGTATAAACGCTTACAATGGCAGCGTTTTAGCTTTACAGCATATTTGGATAAGGGCATAGTTCCTCGTGGGCTTAGGGTCCTAAAGATGCCCTCATATGGGAATATATATCCCGAATTGTTAAAACGCTGGCAATGTCTAAACCTGAAATTAAGTCATGACTACATGGTGTTGATGAATGACTTTTTTTCTACTATAGAGAATGATTTAAAAAACTGAAATAGTCATTATGGAAGATGAGCTAATTCTAATGCCTTGTTTCAAAAATATGATATCAGCCTATCAGCAGATGATGGATAGGCTACATATGCTTGATGACCGTCTAGAAGCCGTTAAGAAACGTAAATTGCTGAGAGATATGGGGGATTTCCAGAAGGGTAACATCTTCTCTTGGCCGAGAATTGATATACTGGTGTCTAAAATGCCTAAAACATATAATACTAACAATAATAATGTTTCTACAAATCAAAAAGTGCCTTTGGACAGTTTGGATGATTTTCCTGAACTGTTGCCTGTAAGTTCTAAGTTAATTACACGTGAAATGGTAACGGCTACACCAAATGATGACGTTATTGTAACCACGCCTTCTTCTGCTGTAACTACCACCCAGGCTGAAGGAATTGATGTGGCTACGCGTATGTCGATGATTGGAAATACCAGTGAATCTGAAAATAAAAGTGATAAAAATGATGAAACAAGAAGACTGCATCAGTCAACGTTAAATTTTTTTCAGAAACCTTTTCAGCTGCACCAAGCTGAGAGGGTAAAAGAGCGTTCGGCATCGAGAGGGAGAAGAGCAACGAGAGAGACATCATTTTCTAATAAACAGAACAACAACAGCCCGCAAAAAACAAATGAAGGTAGTCCGAAGATAGTGGCAAGTACTTTAAATTTGTCTAACTGTGATTTACAAATGGCGCACTATACACTTCTACAAAAGGGCCTTGGCTTTATTCCTTCAGCTTGTGATGATATTGTCAGTGCCCTAACGGACCTCAAACAATTCATAAGAAATATAAGTTTGAAACTGATATTTAAGAATGATATATATGTACTGTCTGAATGCAAGAGACGTAGTACTTTTATTCCAACTAATATACCAGTTTTGACAGCATTTTATAATTTATGTGAAAAAGATTTAAGATATGTATATGCTAATAAAAATGTTAGGAAGAGTTATAATCTTACGTACTCTAAATTTATAGCATTAAAAGACCTAAAACAAAATTCTGATATAATAATTAAGCAGGCAGATAAGGGGGGTGTTACTGTGATAATGGATAGAGCCAGATATATATCATCCGTACTGAATTTATTAGCGGACACCACAGCATTTAAGATGATATCATCTGTTGAGGTAAAGAAATGTATTAGTTATATAAACATGTATTTATGAGTTGCAGTTGTCTGGTGATATAAATTTAGACTTGTTTCATTTTCTTACTGTTCCCTGTCCTATGATACCCCAGTTATATGGGATTCCAAAAATTCATAAATCCCAAGTTGATCCACCAATGAGACCCATAGTTTCAGGTAATGGTTGGATAACGGAACCCATTTCCGTATACCTACAGAAACAGTTGCAACCCTTATTAGTTCAATGTGAAACTGTTCTGAAGGATACTACAGATTTCATATTGAAATTGAAGCAATGGCATCAGAATTCAGGCAGACTTGATATGGCTGAAAATAATTTATTGTTAGAGACAATGGATATTTCTTCACTTTTCACAGTTATTCCGAATGATTTTGGGATTAACTCTATACTTGAATTTTTAATTCAATATTCCACCTTTACATCAAGACATATTGAGAACCTTTGTTCTTTACTAGATGTGGTATTATCTAATAATGTTTTTTTGTTCAATAAACAATATTATCTACAGCTAACTGGTGTTGCAATGGGTACGCCCGTTGCAAATACATATGCAAATTTGGTTCTGTATCAGTGGGAGAGGGTATATGTACATAATGGCATTACATTTTTGAATCAAAATATATGCTTTTACCAAAGGTTTGTAGATGATTATTTTTTTTGTTTGGAAAGGGTCTGCTCTTGAATTATCTGAGTTAGTGTCATATTTGAATGATACTACGACCTTCCTGAAATTTAAGATGGAATTTTCTAACAGTTTAATAAGTTTTTTAGAAATTAATATAAGAATTCAGGGAGGTTCTATTGGTACGAGTATGCACAAAAAAGAGGTTAGTGCAGGTAGATATCTGCACAGTTCTAGTATGCATTCTCCACGTGTTTAAAGGTGTGGTCAAGGCACAATTAGCTAGAGTAAGTAGATTAAATACTGATGATCTATATTTTTTAAATCAGATGGAAGATACATGTAAAGAGTTTAAAGATAGTGGGTATGGGCTTGATCTTTAACTGTCAAGTATGATGTAGTAAATAATAGATATACTACATATAAACCTATTTTTCTATCATGTGAAGAATCTACAGGTAATAATGACCATATTTCGTTGGGGGATGGTAAATTGAGATATGTTACTTCTTATAATATTATGACACATTTAGTTAGAAACATCATAAATAAATACTGGATGGTTCTAATGGCATCTGAAGATATTAAGACAATTTTAGGCAATAAGCCACAATTTGCATATAGAAACATGAAAACCTTAAAGAATATGTTATGTTATAAAGATTTTAGAAGTGATATAAAAAGACCACCCAGTCTGGTAAGGAAGGGTACATTTTGTTGCTACAACTGTAGTTGTTGTGGTGATATTATGCCTAATGATAATAATACATTTAGAAATAGTACTTTTACACATCCAATGACAAACAAGATCTTTGTATTTCATGTATCGGCTACTTCTATAACTAGTAATATTGTTCATCTTGCGACCTGCACTGCTTGTTCCTCTTTTTATGTAGGGAAAACAACTAGAAAATTAAAGGAACGTATAATAGAGCACAAGTCTGAGATAAGAAGGGCATGTGAGAATAATGCCTTATTCAAACATATAAATGCTTGTGGATTGAACCATAGTTTTAAATTTAGGGTTATTGTTAGCATTTATACATCTGATAGAGGTGGTGATACAGGAAACTCTCTAGAAATAAGAGAGTTTGAATGGATTATTAGATTGTCAGCAGATGTTTTACCTGGTTTGAATTCTGCTGTTTCTTTGAAGCCTATATTAGTTAGAATACAGCGTACAAAATTGAAATAATATGTTGGATTTAATGTTTTAAAAGTTTTTTTATAAAAGTTCTTTTAAAAAAAAGTTTATTTTCAAAGTCTGTGTGAAATTTCGTTATGAAATTTCTTTTTATATTTGTATTTTTTATACATGCATCTTTTATGTATTTGTTTAGAATGTATTTTGATCATATGACTTTTGGGCTGCTAGTCATGTGATTGTATTAGGCTCTTATATAATTGTTTTTTCAAATGGACTTGTATGAAGCATTGAGAAAGGGTGTTTAACCTGAAAGCTTTGTGTTATATAAAGGTGTTCTTTGCTTAACTGTGGTGTTTTTTACTACAATAAGGATGTATCAGAGGGCTCAAGAAGGGAATATATAACAAGACAGGATAGATCTCTGAAAAAATATGAGAATATTGTGTGTGAAAGACATGAAGTTTGTAGCAGGAACCCAATTTCAATATTTTCCTCACAAGGAAATAACTGGCACAGACTGGAGAGAGAGCATATTTAAGAGCAGCATGTAAATTTAACTGAAAGCCTTGAGATGATCAAATAACTATATCAGATCATGCACCAATGAAAGCTAAGATAAAGATGCATGGTAATGATGTAAAAAAAAATAGACTACTTTTTTTCTTACTTTGTTAAAAAGACAGAGGTTTAAGGAATGGGTAGTGGGTGTGATCAAAAAATTATTAGAGAAGGTAGAAATTACTTCAGAAGGTATAGCTAATAAATGGTATAAAATGAAATGGACTTTTAAAGTATGGAAATAGTAATAGAAATTATTTACAATGGCAAAGGTTAAAGTACTTCAGGAGGAGGATAATCTCACTGAACAGCAGCAACTGCAGACCACTCAAGAAAAATAAGGGAGTATTTCAACATTAACAGCAGCCTTTCTGATCGCCTACGTAAGCAAATAATTTTGGTAATTAAGCATGTAAAAAAACTTAGGCAACAGAAAGAAGAGTTGCAGCCAAACTTTGAAAGACAAAGACAACACACAAACCAAAGCTAGACTTGTGAGAATGACAGCTTTACTTGAGTCTCTGTCCATACATTGTAAACTGTTGGGCGAGTTGCTGAAGGTACTCCTTCGCAACAATGAATCACTCACTAGCTCAAGCTCATCTCTTTACTAACATTTGTGTTGTACCCAGCCTCTCTCTATCAAGCAAGTACTGCTAGCAATACTACCACAAACAGTAAGTTTCACCTCTGCTCAGGAAAACATGAAACAAAGAAATCTGCATCTAGTTAGCCAACATCCAGGCCCTCAGGTCCTCCACCAGGTCTATGCAGACAATGACAGTTTGGAGGTGGACTGGTCATAAGAAATACAAGGCAAATGAGACTTGCAACCATTTACTCCTTGCCAATACCCATCTTCAGATTGAGTCTCCTCTGTTTGAGGAAAGCCAATCTAGTAAGACCAGGGGTGAATTTGCAAAAACCCATCTGTTTGTCTGTTTTCCCTTTGGAAGGGCGATGGTATATTACTGTTTAGTTTGGAACAGGAGTCTATTCCAAAGTTGGGGAAGGAACTCTGTAATGAACCTCACTTTTCACCTTGTTTTGTTCACTTGCTCATGAAGATTTAGATCCCTTGTTCTGGTCATGGTACTATTCAATGTGTGGAGATAGAAAAGATCCTGGACTACTGGGCCAAAAAAGGCTTTAAAGGCATTTCACAGAACTCCCCCCCCCCCCCGCCCCCGGGAGTCTATAAGAAGAGTTGAGAGACAGCACTTCATCTTTTCAAGCAGTTTAATGTTTTTAAGCCAGTGATGATCTTAGGAACCTTTAAGGTCTTTTTAGTTGTGTTGGGTTGGGTTGGGTTGGTTAGTTACAGTGTATGGACACAGACCAACTAAATCTTTCATCTTGGTAAGTACAAAACTTTCACGTTTATGTTGCTCTTGTTTGTGCAATGCAAACTGTTGGACCAATTCACCAGCAGATATTTGTTGGTGCTAAGACAAATTCCTTTTAGAACAGAAGCCCCAAAGGGAGCTCTAAACCACATCCTGGTTATGATGTTTGGAAAATGTATCTGCAGAACATATCTCATCTAATGGTAGTTTTTTTGAGGAAAGTTAATTGTGTTGCCCAAGCTCTTGACAATATACATTCTGAGTCTGCATGATAAAGACTTAGTATATACAGCAAAAAATAAAAAAAGATGCAATCTGAAAGTCATTTAGACCGATAAAAAAAAGACAAAAGCTAATAAAATTATTTTGTGTAAAATATGAATAATTGGTCATCCAGACATGCTTAGTTCAAGCCAAGAAAAATCTAATTTGTCTGTACAAAGTGCGACAATGAAACTTGTGTTTCCTTCTACTATAATACTCGAAAAGAAAAAGATTTATAAACTATATTGGACTGAGTAACATCTGGCATAAAGGGATGGATTAGTAAGTAGAATAACTCTGAACTTGTCGAAAATGATGTATGAAGCTTTGACTACAGGGCATGCATTACAATATTCTTGCCAAAATGATACCAAACCAAGAATAAAACCTTCCAAAACAAAACTTTCAGATCTCTTATGTGAGATAGCTCAACGGATGGGAATGCAAGTCTTCCTCAAATGAAATGCAAGTCCTGAGGGAGTGAGATGATGAAAGTAGTACCTAAAATAAAAGAATTCAGGAAAGTTTTGCATAACATATAAGAGGCTAAGAGCTGCGAAAGGGTTTAACCCTTATCTGGTTGCCCACACAGAAAATATGTACCATTTACTATTATAAATCTTCCCAGATGTAGGTTTTTGAGAACTGAACCACCCTGGGAGGGAACACAAGGTCTCTGGCCATTACCAGAAGTACAAAAACATGCAGTTAGCTGTAAAGGGTGTGTCCAGGTGAGGATAACAGACCAGTAAGACAGCAGCTGGGGGTGCTGTGGTAGAAGCTTTCTCATCAGGTGAAGTCACAGCATGGGAAACCATAACTGGCAAAAAAAAGAACGAGTCTGAAAATCACCTTTGCTTTCACATTTGGCTTTCTGTATGAACAGTAGCATAAGCTGTACAGAAAGTACAGTTTTGTACCTACCATAAATGTAGATGTTCGAGTGTTCACCCTGCTGCAGTCATCACACTTGGGTTATCCTGTCGTCAGGCGGTCCCGCAGTCGGCCGGAATTCCAAAGTCTTGGTCCGGTGTTGGTTGCTGTCGCCTCTTCCCTGACGTCAGTGCACCAGGGGAATATATAATGCAACCGACACCATTTTCTTCTGTTTTTCTTGCCCCAGATGTCAGGTGCCCCCAAAAAAGGTGGTCAGAAATTAGTACCAAATGGAGTAACCTCTGTACAAACACAAAATCCCATCAGCTATAAGCAAATACATCAGTAAGGTATTGAAGAGATTTAGCCAGTAGATCAGAGGGGATGGAGGGAGGGTAACTTGGACTGCAGCAGGGTGAACACTCGAACATCTACATTTATGGTAGGTACAAAACTGTACTATGTTCATCATGTTACCCTGCTGCAGTCATCACACTTGGGTTGAATCCCAAAGCTAAGATAGGGGGGAGGTATCATAGAGGGTTAGTGGAGGCTATAAGGCCCTGCAGAACTGCAGTGGCGAAGCCCGCCCTGGTCTTAAAGAGGTAAGTGATAGTGTTTGGTAAAGGTGTGTACTGAACTCCAAGTTGCAGCTTCTAAAATCTCCTTGGTTGGAACCCCCCTGAGAAAGGCTGTAGAGGTAGCTTTTGCCCTGGTAGAGTGGGACCCAATGGTAGCAGGAACTGTTTTCCCATGATGGGTATAGCAGAAACATATGCAATGACCTATCCATTTAGAAATGGTTTGCTTTGATATAGCCTTCCCTTGAGAAGCTGTAGCATAGGATACAAAGAGTTGGTCAGATTTTCTGAAAGCCTTAGTTTTGTCCAAGTAGTAACGAAGTTGCCTGTGAATGTCCAAGGAATGCAGGAGTCTCTCACCTTTGTTCTGTGGATTTGGGAAGAAGGTGGATAGTTTGATTTAAAGCCACACTGGAAACCACCTTAGGCATAAAGGAAGGATTAGTTCATAGAGAAACTCTGTCGTGATGAAAAATGAGGAAAGGTTCCATTGCCATTAGTGCCAGTAGCTCTGAGACTCTTCTAGCTGAAGTTATTGCTAGGAGCAGGGCAGTCTTCCATGATAGGAAATGAAGATCTGCAGAGAAAGCTGGTTCAAAGGGAGGTAACGTTAGTTTTTCCAGAACAAAATTGAGGTCCCATGTTGGTGTAGGAGCTCTCCGGGGTGGTCTAATGTTTTTTGCACCTCTGAGGAACTGCCTTAGAAGAGGATGTGAAAATAAAGGTGGATCCGTGTTGTAGTGAGCTGAAATAGTTGAAGCATGGATTTTAATGGAGGAAAAAGAAAGTCCTTTGTGCAACATCTCAGCTAAATACTGTAGAATGTGAGGCATGTGAGGTTGAATTGTATCTTGGCCTTTAGCTTGGTTCCAGGCACAAAACCTTTTCCATTTGTCCGAATAAGCCTTCCTGGTGCTTGGCCTCCTGGCTTCCAGAATAACATCCAGAACTGCTTGTGAAAGAGGAGCTGGTTGGATGTTTAGTTGATTAGCCACACAGCCAGATTTAAAGTTTTGTGCTGGCTGTGAAGAATCTGATTGTTTTGTTGTGTTAGAATGGGGGATTTGAGGCAATATCCATGGTGGGCTGTGGGCCATATTTCTCAATAGCGGGTACCAGTGCTGGCATGGCCAGTCTGGGGCTATGAGAATCAGTCGTGGTCTCTCCTTTTTGACTTTCAGAAGAACCTTTGTGAGGAGAGGCAATGGAGGGAAGGCATATACTGTCAGGTTTTTCCAACTGAAAGAGAGTGCATCCACTTTCCAAGCTTGATGGTGAAATGTCCTTGTACAAAATTTTGTTAGTTGATAGTTTTGAGGACTGGCAAACAGGTCTATGTCTGGAAGGCCCCATTTTTGAGTTATCATTGCAAATGTTTGTGGATCTAGTTTCCACTCATGGGGATCCTTGATGTTTCTGCTGAGGTTGTCTGCCAATGTGTTCTTCTGTCCTGGCAGGAATTGAGCTTGTAACTGAACTTGGTAAGCCAGAGCTGTGTTCCATAAGATCATTGCTTGCCTGCATAGAGGGTAGGAATGTGTACCCCCTTGTTTGTTTATGTACCACATTACTGTGGTGTTGTCTGTCTTTATTGCAAGTTGTCCTGGATGTAATAGATCCTTGAAGGCTGTCAGAGCTTTCTGTACAGCTGGCATCTCTTTTTGATTTATGTGCAGATTTCTTTGATCTGCAGTCCATAGGCCTTGAATGCATTGTCCTGCCATGTGTGCCCCCCAGGTGTAGTCTGAAGCATCTGTTGTGATAGTTTGCCTGGCTGGGGCAAGGTAAAAGGCTGACCCTTGTTGAGGTGACATGCCTGTGACCACCATAGAAATTCCTGTTGTAGGCAGGGAATGAGAGATATCATTGTGTCCAAGCTGTGGCTGTGTTGAGACCATATGCTTTTTAGGTACCACTGTAATTTCCTCATATGCAGCTTTGCAAATGGTATTATTAGTATGCAAGATGCCATGAATCCCAAGGCCTGCAGAATTTTTCTTGCAGTTAATTGGGTCTTTGTTGCCATTGTCTTGAAATATTGAGTCAGTTGTAGTTGCTTGTCTGGCGTAAGATAAGCCTTCTGGGCCGTTGTATTCAAGCTGGCACCCAGGAATGTCATTTTTTGTGAGGGTACTAGTTTTGACTTCTTTTCATTTACTGTGTACCCCAGGCAGTTTAGCAGATGCTTTACAAAGGCCAGATGATGTATGAGAATGTCTTTGCTTTCTGCTTGGATGAGGCAGTCGTCCAGGTATGGATATATTTGAATTCCTCTTTGTCTGCAGTATGCAATTACTGGTGCCAGGCATTTTGTGAAAACTCTGGGCGCAGTAGATAAGCCAAAGGGCAGTGCAGAGAATTGGTAATGGGTTGAACCTGCAATGAAATGGAGGTATCTTCTGCAACTTTGTCTGATAGGGACATGCAGGTATGCCTCCTTGAGGTCCAACGTTACTAGCCATGCTTCCTTGCCCAACATGGGAAGTAGCTGCTGTAGTGTTAGCATCTTGAATTTGGGTACTTGTAAGTGTTTAGAATTGAAAGGTCCAGAATTGGTCTCCAGGCATTGTCCTTTTTGGGCACTAGAAAGAGTCTTGAGTAAAATCCTTGGCCTTGCTCTCGAGTAGGTACCAGTTGAATGGCTCTCATGTCCATGAGAGCTGTAATTTGCTTTTGTGCCTCTGCCCATTGATTTTGTGGCAGGTTTGGCATTCCTCTTTTCATTGGCAAGGTGTGAAAGTGGAATCTGTATCCTCGTAAAATTATGTCTAGGACCCATTTGTCCTTTGTGACAATGTGCCAGTTGTCTGCAAAAAGTTTGAGTTTTCCCCCCAAGGGGGCTGCCAAGAGAGTATTGCTTAGCCAGATGAGGTGCAAGTCATTGAGTTTGCCTTCTGGTGGATTGAGACCTGTCTTCTCCTCCCTTCTGTTTTGTAATGCCCCATTGGCGAGGTTTATACTGGGCTTGTGGTTGTCCTCTGCCCCTTGGCCATCTGTATTTACCCCTCTGTGGTCTGTCAGTAGCTGGAAAGGACCAATTTTTTGTTGGCCAGTTTCTGCTGAAGCTAGGGGGTTGTACCTGTAGGAAATCTTTGACTGTCTGCATAGATTTTGCCTTATCCTCCATTTTCTTTAAAACTTCTGCTTTAACTCCAAAAAGAACATCCTGCTGTAAGGGAGCATCTTGTAGTTTTGCTTTAACATGATCAGGCAGAGTTTGTTCCTTTAACCAAGCATGCCTACGTATAACAGACCCAGTGACAGCTGCTCTGCAGGAGGCCTCCAAAGAATCAAACCCACATTGTAAGGTATGTTTGCCCACCTGCTCAGTGGCGTGCAACAGATCCTGTACTTCTTTCAATTCAGATTGTTGAGGGAGAGTGGTTATTCTTTGCTTTAACTGAGAGATTAGGAATTGCTGATACTTAAGCATGTGAAATTGACAATTCAGTGCCCTCATAGCTAGTGTGGCTGAGGTGTAAACCTTTTTCCCCCACCTGTCTAGTGCTCTGGAATCCCTCTCAGAAGGTACTGGGATTTTAGCCATAGAAGCCTTAGCCCCCTTGGGACCCTGGGAGATAGTCTCTGGGTCAACTACAGGGCTTTTGTAAAGAAATTTGTGGGAATCAGCCACAGCTGTTTTAAAAATAGTAACTCTCCACTAAACCTTAACTTTTTAAACAGGTAAAACTCAAGTTACCTACTTTCACATCTAACTTCTCTAGTGCATACTGCAGAGTGCATTCTTTTCAATCTTACCTTTAAGCATCCCTGTGACTAGCACTTTCTCTAATACCTGCTGGAAAGCACCAGGAAGCCTTAAACTCATACAAACACTGAACTCTCCTTGTTAACAAGGAGAAATTAATAGTAGGCACTAAACAGCCTATAATTGCAAAGTACCTTGCTAAGGAAACAGCTCCTATACTTTACAAAGAAAAAAAAAAAAAGCCCCAAACCAGGCATGTCCAAGGGTCAGCTTCCGGTGATTTCTCCTGTCCACCTGGTGAATCTGGGCATACTGGGGCAATGCAGCAATTGCCTCATGTACACAGACAACCCTCTCCTCCTACCACCCAACACTACAACCTGTGAGAGATGCATTTACATAGCCAAAATGGAAGCAAAAGCTCTCTCCACCCAAGATTGTGCTAAACAGTCAAGAGGAGAAGGTTAACACCCACACTACACCTCAAGCAACACATAGCCCTTCTAAACCCGCACCACCAACACCCACATATAGCAACACTAAATCCACATATGCAGAGGCCTTTAACTGTAACCTGCCCAAGCAACAAAGACCTCTGAAGCTGAAACGCAAACAAACACCAATCACAACCAATGTGTCACATAGTTCACAACACCAGTGTGCCACCCAGCAACAGCCCCTAAGGCAAGACAATGTACCTAACACTTTAGTCATAGGTGACTCTATAGTCCGGCACACTGATGTCCCTCTCACCAGGTTGAATAAGGAGAAAATTACAGTCAGCTGCCTGTCGGGTGCCAGGATCCACCACATAACGCATGCACTCAAGTCACTTCACAACAAGTACAAATATGACTCTGTCATTGTCCATGTTGGAGTGAATGACTTGAGACGTACCTCCCCGGACTACATGAAAAGAGACATGGAAGAGCTCTTGGATCATGTGGCCCAGGCAGGTATGACCCTAGCCCTGAGTAGCATCCTACCTTCGCCCAGAATGATACCACAATATAAGGATAAAATGATTGACTTCAACAATTGGCTAAGCTTATGGTGTCATTCAAAGGGGATCCAGTATCTGTCTGCCTGGGATGACATGACTGACAGACCACGATGCTTTGCCAGAGATGGTCTGTACCTGTCGCCCCTGGGATTCAGGTTACTGGCTAAGGCTCTTGCCACCCCTATAGTGCCTTTTTTAGGCAAACTTCTAAGGACAAAACCACCACCGTAACAGGTACAAGCATGCAAAATCTGAAGGTAATGCTACTCAATGCTAGAAGTCTAAACCTCAAAATGCACTCTCTCGAGGCACTCCTAAAATGGAGAACATCGATATCTGTGCAGTAACTGAGACCTGGTTCAAGGCTCCAGAGAGCACCCCTGCAATACCAGGCTACAACTCTTACCACACTTTTCGCCACCAAACAAGGACCGAAACACTAAAGGTGGAGGAGTGTCAATATTCACCAAGGATATTCACACCACCAGGCTAGTTGGCCAACACAATGTGTCTGAAATTCTCCAAGTGCAACTAACACTAGGTAAGACTGCAATCCAAATTGTAGCTTGCTACAGATCCCCCACCATACCCCAAGATTCTCACTACACCTTTCTAAACATACTGGAAAATATTAAGATAGAACCAAACACCCTAATACTGGGTGATTTCAACTACCCTGCCATTAACTGGGAAAACTACTCATGTCCCAACACCTTTGCGCAACGGTTCTTGGAATTCATAAATTCCAATGCCCTGGATCAACTAATCCATAGTCCCACCAGGTGCTCCAATATCCTTGACCTGGTCATTACCAACATGGGAAATCAATGCTCCATACCTATGGTCACCCCCGCGTTAGTCAGGTCTGACCATAAGCTAATCACCCTTAACATCCACATCCCACCCCCACCCTCCCCAGTAAAGAAACCACCATAAAAAACTTCTCCAAAGCCAACTTCATGCTACTCAAGTCAGAAGTGACAAACTTCATGACACCCATGCAGGCGGAACTGAAAGTTCAACTGCTGAATCCTACACTAAGGCATTGTACGAGCACATCCACTCATGCATGAATCGTGCCATCCCAAATAGAACCAAAATGCTCTCATCCAAAAAAAGGAAGCCAATCTGGTGGTCCTCTGCCATAAACAAACTTTACAACAAAAGGAAGAAACTTTTGCAGAAAAGAGGAAAATCCCAGGATGCAAAAAACTCCCTTACTAGCCTCAGTAAGAAACTGAGATGCCTCATAAAATCCTCCAAAGCTAGTTACGAAAATAAAATTGCCAAAGATTCCAAAGACAACCACAAAGCATTCTATAACTATGTCAAGAATCTAAATGGCAATGCTCAGATCTGCTCTGAGCTAAAACAGAATGGCATTAAATATACTGATCCGAAGGATATTGCCAATATCCTGGCAGATCGATTCAGTGCCAACTTCACCCCTCTCACCCCTAAATGGCCCATCTCAATAGCGGAAGATTGCCAAATTCCAGTAATAACGGCCACACAGGTACAAACGCACTCTCTAAAGCCAAGAATACAGCATCCATGGGACCAGATGACATCCCAGGCTGTGTACTACATGAACTACAATATGAACTGGCACCTCACCTAAGTGTCATGTTTAATCATAGCCTCACCTCAGGTTTCGTGCCCACTGAGTGGCGCAGAGCTACAGTTATCCCAATCCACAAGGGGGGATCCACCTTGGATCCCGGAAACTACCGTCCCATCAGTCTGACAAGCCTTATCTGCAAGGCCATGGAGCGTATTATCATGGAACTTATAAACAAAGACATTGGCAACCTTCAAACACTGGACTCCACCCAGTTTGGGTTTGTGAAGGGCTGATCTTGTCTCCTGAACCTGATTGACTTCTTTGAATCAGTCTCCAGAGCCATGGACAATGGTAAGGTGGTCCACACAGCCTATCTAGACCTTGCCAAGGCCTTTGACACCATCCCCCTCTCTGGAATCATAGATAAACTTACTAAGTTGGGCATTAATCCCTATGTCACCCAATGGGTTGCTAAATGGCTTACTGATAGAACCCACACTGTAAAAGTAGCTGACTCCAAATCCAGCTCCAGACAAGTGACAAGTGGAGTACCTCAGGGTTCAGTCCTGGGGCCGCTCTTGTTTGGCATCTACTTCTCTGAAGTACAGGTCAACACTAAGGGACTCTGGCTAACAAAGTTTGCAGATGACTGCAAACTGGGAGTCATTATTGAATCCCAAATGATGTGGATACTCTACAAAAGGGCCTTGCAGAAACAGATGCTTGGTGCCAGAGCCATGGGCTCAAGCTCAATGCCAAGAAATGTATTGTTATCCCCTTTGGGAAAAACATGTATCCATGAATTACCATATAGGTGGCAGTACACTAAACACAGAAAGTGTGATGAGAGACTTAGGGACACAGGTGGACAGTGGTCTCACCTTCGATAACCACATCGCCACAACAGTCAGGAAATCCTTCTATGTGGCACACCTCATCACGAAGGGCTTTTCATCCAGAAAATAGGAGGTCATTGTCCCATTGTACTCATCCCTCATTAGACCCATTATAGAATACAATGCCCCATTTGGTATGTACCTCTCAAGACATCTGCAACAACTGGAAAGGCCTCAGAAATACCTCACTAAAAGAATCACAGGCCTAAAGCAGATGCCCTATGCTGACCGCCTTAAAAAACTCCAGCTATACTCTGTCGCATATCGTCTACTCAGAGGCGATCTCTGCTTAACATACAAGGCCATGTCAAACCCAGAGCTGTTGGACATGCTACACTTAAAGAAATCCCAATCCCTCAGAGCTACACGCTCCAGGGATCTAAACCTTGTCATCACAATAAACAAAACATGCTGGAGGGATAGGTTCCTGACCCAGAGACTCCCCAGACTCTGGAATAGATTGCCCATACATGTCAAGCAGAGTGCCTCTTTGGACCTCTTCAAGAGGAACCTTGACGATTGGGTGGGAGAAAGGAAATTCACCCCAGGGATCACATCAGTCGCCCTGCTAGACAGGGGTCCAGGAAAGTAAATAATGTGGGAAGAAATAGCCAGGGAATTGTTATGGCTAGGCTTGTATAGGCCCTAGGGCTGATAGCCTAGTACCAACCTATGAACCTATAATCTATAGTATCTGTCAGGCTTAGCCGGAGCAGGAGGTAGAGAGCCTGGGTTCAAACTGGATTCTAAATAGACATCATCCACAATGTCCAAAACTGGTGGGATGGCAAGAGGTCTGTGTTGGGGGAGTAAAAGAAACTCTCTGAGCCTTTTCTTTGAGTCAGAGTAGTCCTGACCTTCCCAGTGAAAATGTTCCCTCATAGTGTGAAAAGTTTCCCCAAAGGAGTAGTCTTCAGGAAGGGAAGCTGAGGGAATAGAGTCCTCAGCATCAGAATCCTCATAAGGAGAGAAGGAGTAATCTTGGTCCTCAGAGGAGTCTGAAGAAATGGACACTTGTTCAGAGGATGCATTATCTTCCTCTTGTCTAGGCCTTTTGTCAGGAGGGGGCTGGGAACCCCTGATTAAAGAAATCAAATCTTCAGGCATTTTAAGCATCTGTTTCTTAGGCATGGGGCCTTGAACAGGAGACTGAAGTGCAGTCCTTTTAGATTTAGTAGGGGTCTTCGACTTAGAAAACATTTTAATGGTGAGGGTCGTCGGTCTAAAAACGCCTTCAGAAACCGATGGCGTTTCTGTAGCACCGACGTCTTTTGTAGCAATGTCGTCGAAAGGGCCTGAACTAAATGGCTGCGTCGGCCTGGTGCATTCTGCCAAAATTTCCCTAGCGATCTCGGGTTCCAGATCTGTGGTAGTCAGGGGCTGCGTCGGAGCCTCACTGAGGACCGGAGAACCGGAGACCGGATCAGGCGAGGCCTCGGAATCTGGCCTAGGCTTGGGCTCTCTGTCCTTATCCTTGCGTTTTTTTGTGCACGCCGGTAGTCGGTTGCTCCAACGGCATGGTGTAGTTAAATTTCCTACCAAAGTAGTGTCGTGTGAAATCAAAGCATCTTTTAATAGTACGCTTATTAAACCTAGCACAAAACCGACAAGTAGTGACGTCGTGGTCTGGGCCTAGGCAAGGTATGCAATAAGAATGAAAATCCTTATGACGTATTTGCTTCCCACAAGAAATACAATTGTTAACTTTTTCTGACATTGGTCTGAGGCAAGAAAAGTTTCCCCAATGGGGTACTTAGCTTTATAGAAGACTTCGGTCTGAAATTCGAATTTGAAAATCTCAGGAGTCGGTCGGCCGACCGGCACTTGCGAACTGCTTCAGCTTCGGGCACCGTGTGGCAAGAAAGACTGGAGAAAATGGCGTCGGTTGCATTATATATACCCCTGGCGCACTGACATCAGGGAAGAGGCGACAGCAACCAACGCCGGACCAAGACTTTGGAATTCCGGCTGACTGCGGGACCGCCTGACGACAGGATAACCCAAGTGTGATGACTGCAGCAGGGTAACACGACGAACATCAGAATGTATACAAAAGCTCAGGAACCAAGTGTGAACTGATGCTTCTCTAGGTGTATGCCCTTGATATGGGAGAAGGAAAAAGAAGTTGCTGCATTTGGTGCTGGAATTGTGAAATACACTGCAACAAGGCCTCCCCAGCAATGGAAAATGTTCTCTGCCACGGACATGTTTAGAGACCATTTGCGTGGGAACAAAGTTTGTCTGCTCAACCTATCCTCAATGACATTGTAATGCATAACCCAGAGAAAGCCAATCATAAGACAATGTGAAGATCTGGCCCATTCCTAAATCCTCACTGCTTCCCAACAGATTGGACAGAATCTCTTTCCACTGTGATTGAAGTACCATACCATTGCCATGTTGTGTGACTAGATAGGTTCTGTATATGTAGGCATACCACCCTTATCTCCAAAATGTTCACATGTAGTTGGGCCTCCAATGTCCACATCCTTTGGACCATTGTCAAAATAATGACCCCAACCAGAGTGGATACACACACACACTGTCATTACTGGCAATGGATGTAAAACTGGATGGCCTGTAAACAGACTGGTTGTGCCCACAAGTGCTTTAAACAAGCCATTGACAATTTGATTATCTTTGTTATAAGTTCACTGAAACCACTGGAGCTTGAATGTCCACCACTGACCTCTGAAATAAAATCTTGCATGCAGAAGTGTCTGAATTGTGGCGGTCATCAAACCCAGAACTGAAAATCATAGATGAATTTATTTGGATTAGGGTTCTAACTCAAATTCTGCACCCCTTGTACTATGGGAAGCACTCCGTCGGATGGTAGAATGGCCAACATTTTGAACAATATCTAGTTGATAAACTATATATAAAATAAAATTATGAAGATTCTATCATGGTATTAACAATGTTGATAGGGATTCACAGTGACAGTCATAGCCAGAGCAAATATTAGCTTGCCAATAGGAGTTGCAGTTGCTCTTTTGAGGTGGTAACAATTAGCCATTTGTCCAAGTAAGGAAAAATCTCTTATTTATAGTAGCTGCATATGGGTGGTTACTGGCACCATGCATTAAATGACAGGGTTCTCAACTGATGACTGGCACTAAAACCTGAAAGTGTTGGAATCATCTGTATGCTTTTGCCATTTGGATGTGGAGATAGATATCCTACAGATCCAAACAGCAGACTCAATCCTCTTCTTGCAAATGATGGATGGATTGCACTGACCATCTGGAAGGATCCTTTCTTGACATATTTTAGATGGCTAATGTCAAAAATTGGTCTGAGGTCCCAAGTCTTACTGGGCACTATGAAGATTTTTGTGCAGAATCCAGATCATCTCTGGTGGGACCTCTAGGATAGCTATGGTTTGCTACCTTCTGTTCTGCTGCATTTCTTTGTTGAGGTGGTACTCTTGGAAGATGAGAAGGTGGGTTTATCAGGTACTTTGAAAAGGGTTAATGTACAGCCTCTGGATATTATGTCCTTGATCCAACTGAAATGCACAACAGCCTCTCGTGCATTTGGATGTAGGGAGAGTGACTCCTTGAATGCCCCACCAATGGAACAATCAGAGAAACTTCTTAGGAGTTGTACTATTTATTCCCAGGGAAAGGGCTGCAGGATCCCTTTTGTCTTGGACCACTCCTGCCTCTGGAATTGTGGCCCTTAGGTTCATAGGTAGGTACTAGGCTATTGGCCCTAAGGCCTATATAAGCCTAGCTGAACTGCACCCTGGCTTTTGCCACCCAAGAAAATTATTTTCCCGTGCCCCTGTCAAGCAGAGCCACAGAAGTGATCCCTGGGGGTGAATTTCCTATCTCCCATCCAATCATCAAGATTTTTCTTGAAGAGTGCTAATGAGGAGCTTTGTTTGATATAGATAGGTAGTTTGTATGTGTATGGGAAGTCTCTGGGACAGGAATCTATCCCTCCAGCATGTTCTGTTCATTATGGTGACAAAGGTTTAGGTCCCTAGAGCGTGTAGCTCAGAGGGATTGGGATTTCTTTAAGTGGAGCATGTCCAACAGCTCTGGGTTTGACATAGCTGTGTATGTTAGGCAGAGATCGCTTCTGAGTAGGCGATATGCGACAGAGCAAAGCTGGAGTTTTTTGCGACTGTCTGCATAGGGCATCTGTTTGAGGCCAGTAATCCTCTTTGTGAGGTATTTCTGTGGCCTTTCCAGTTGTTGGAGATGTCTTGTGGGGCACATACCAAAAGGGGCGTTGTACTCTATAATGGGTCTAATGAGTGATGAGTAGAGGGGAACAATGACCTCTTTTTTTCCTGGATGAGAAACCTTTTGTGATGAGGTGTGCCACATAGAAGGATTTCCTGACTACTGTGGCGATGTGATCAAAGGAGAGACTATTGTCCACCTGTGTCCCAAGGTCTCATCACACTTTCAGTGTTAAGTAGACTATTGTCTATGTGGTAGTTCATGGGTACAGAGTTTTTACCAAAAGGGATGGACAATGCACTTTTTGGCATTGTGCTTGAGGCCATGGCTTTGACACCAGGCATCTGTCTCAGTGAGGCCCTTTTGTAGGATGTCCACATCGTTAGGAATTTTGATTATGGTTCCCAGTTTTCAGTCATCTGCGAACTTTGTTAGCAAAAGTCCTTTCTGTGTTAGCCTGTACTTCAGAGAAGTAGATACCAAACAGGAGAGGACCCAGGACTGAACCCTGTGGTACTCCACTTGTCACTGGTCTGAAGTTGGATTTAGAGTCTGCTACTTTCACAGTGTGGGTTCTGTCAGTGAGCCAGTTGGCAACCCATCTTGTGACATAGGGATTTATACCTAGTTTAGTGAGTTTATCTATAATTCCAGAGTGGGAGATGGTGTTGAATGCCTTGGCGAGATCTAGATAGGCTGTGTGAACCACCTTACCCTCATCTACGGCTTTGGTGACCGCTTCAAAGAAGTCTATCAGATTTAGGAGACATGATCTGCCTTTTACAAACCCAAACTGGGTAGGGTCCAGAGTTTGGAGATTACCAATGTCATTGTTTATAAGTACCATGATGATACGTTCCATAGCCTTCCAGACCAGGCTCGTCAGGCTGATGGGGCAGTAGTTCCCAGGGTCCATGATGGCTCCCCCTTTGTGGAGTGGGATAACCATTGCTGTGAGCCATTCAGTGGGCACAAAGCCTGAGGTGAGGCTATGATTGAACATGGTACTTAGGTGGGGTGCCAGTTCGTTCTGTAGTTCATGTAGAACACAGCCTGGGATGTTGTCAGGTCCCATGGATGCTGTGTTATTAGCTTTGGAGAGTGCATTTTTTACCTGTGCAGCCATGATTACAGGAACTTTGCATTCTTCCGGTTCAGAGATGGGCCCTTTAGGGGGTGAGAGAGGGGTAAACTTAGCACTGAACCTATCTGCCAGGATGTTGGCAATATCAGTTGGTTCTGTATATTAAGTGCCATTGTGCTGTAACTCAGAGCAGACCTGAGTGTTGCCATTGAGATTCTTCACATAGCTATAGAATGCTTTGTGATTGTCTTTAGAATCAGTGACAATTTTGTTTTCGTAACTAGCTTTGGAGGATTTTATGAGGGATCTCAGCTTCTTACTGAGGCTGACCAGGGAGTTCCTCCAATCATGGGATTTTACTCTTTTTTGCAACAGTTTCTTTCTTCTGTTGTAGAGTTTGTTTATGGCAGGGGACCACCAGATTGGCTTCCTTTTTTTGGAGGATAGCATCTTGGTTCTGTTAGGGATTACACGATCCATGCACTCATGTAAGTGTTTATAAAGTGCATTTGTATAGGATTCAGCAGTCGTACCTCTACTGTCCATCAGCATGGGTGTTGTGAAGTTTGCCACTTCTGTCTTAAGAAGCGTGAAGTTGGCTTTGGAGACATTTTTTTTACAGTGTTTCCCTAATTGGAGGTGGGATGTGGATGTCTAGGGTGATTAGCTTGTGGTCGGATCTGACCAACAAGGAACTGACCTCTGATGTGGAACACTGGTTGCCCATGTTGGTAATGACCAGGTCTAGGATATTGCTGCCCCTGGTGGGGGTGTGGATAAGTTGATCCAAGGCATTGGAATTTATGAATTCCAGAAAACGTTGAGCACAAGAGTTGGTACATGAGCAGTTTTCCCAGTTAATGGTGGGGTAGTTGATATTGCCCATTATTAGGGTGTTAGGTTGTACCCTAATATTTTCCAGTGTATCAAGAAATGAGATGTGGGAATCCTGAGGCATGGTGGAGGATCTGTAGCAAGCTACAATTTGGAGTGTGGTGTTGCACTTGGATAATCTCAGATGCATTATGCTGAGCAACTAGCCTGGAGGTGTGGATATCCTGAATGAATATGGACACGCCTCCGCCTTCAGTGTTTCAGTCCAGGTTAGGTGGCCAAAAGGTGTGCTATGAATTATAGCCTGGTAATGCAGTGGTGCTCTCTGGAGCCTTGAACCAGGTCTCTTTGTCACTGTACAGATGTCGATGTTCTCCATTTTAAGGAGTGCCTCGAGTGAGTGCATTTTGAGGTTTAGACTTCTAGCATCAAGTAGCATTACCTTCAGATTTTCCTTGCTTGTACATGTTATGGTGGTGAATTTGTCATTTGAACCTTGCCTAAAAAAGGCACTATTGGGGTGGCAAGAGCCTTAGCCAGTATCCGGAAAACCAAGGGCGACAGGTGCAGGCTATCTCTGGCAAAGCTTCATGGCTTGTCGATCATGTCATCCCAGGCAGACGCTGGATCCCCTTAGAATGACACCAGAAGCTTAGCCAATTGTTGAAGTCAATCATTTTGTCCTTGTACTGTGGTATCATTCTGGGTGATGGCAGGATGCTACTCAGGGCTAGGGTTATACCTGCCTGGGCTAAAAGATCGGACAGCTCCTCCATGTTTCTTTTCATGTAGTCCAGGGCGGTACGTCTCAGGTCATTCACACCAACATGGACAATGACAGAGTCATACTTGTACTTGTGGAGTGACCAGTCATACTTGTACTTGTGGACTGACCAGAGTGCATGCGTTATGGATCCTGGCACCTGACAGGCAACTGACAGTAACTTTCTCCTTGTTTAGCCTGATGAGTGGAACATCAGTGTGCCTGACTATAGAGTCACCTATGACTAGAGTGTTGGGTATGTTATGCCTTATGGGCTGTGGTTGAGTAGGGCACACTGAGTTTGTGGGCTATGTGTCATTTGGGTTGTGTTGGGGGGTGGAGGTTTCTTGCGTTTCTGCTTTGGAGATCCCTGTTGCTTGGGTAGATTTTTATCGAGAGCCTCCACAAATGTAGGCGTGTGTTTTGTGTTTTGGTGGTGTAGGTTTTGAGGGACTATGTGATGAATGTGGTGTGGTGCAAGTGTTTACCTTCTCCTCTTGACTGTCTAGTCCAGTCTTGGGTGAAGAGAGCTTTGCTTCCAGTTTAGATATATAAGTGCATCTCTCACAGGTTGTAGTGTTGGGTGGTAGGAGGAGAGGGTTGTCTGTGTACATTAGGCAATTGCTGCATTGCCTCAAGATGCCCAGATTCATCAGGTAGACAGGAGAAAAAAACAGGAGCTGACCCTTAGACATGCCTGAATAGGTGCTTATTTATTAAGTACTAAAAACTGTTTTCCTCTAGACAAGTGTGGAAAGTTGAGTGCTGTAGTAATTTGTAGCTTACAATGAGTTCTGAACAAGTGCTGAGCTCAAAGAAACAGATTTGAGTGCTGAAACTAGAAAACTGACTAGTTCTAATAAACAAAATTAAGCTAGAAGGCTTTCCTCCAACACGGAAAGGCTTGGGGGCCCAGAAGCTTACAAACAGTCCTGGATACAGCAAATCTGTATCTGGACTAGACAACTTAGAGGAAAGGCAGAAAACAAGCTTAGACATTTATTTTTGTAAAGTGGAAAGGAGGAGCAGAAACTAAGTGGGTTAACCTTCTCAAATGTTCTCCCTGGATTAGGTAGAATGAGGTAATGACACTAGACTGGGAGGAGTGTCCCAGATCAACTTTACAGTAGGGGCAGGGCAACTGCAAAGCCACCAAGTATAAAAAAGTACAGTTTTGTACCTACCATAAATGTAGATGTTCGAGGATCCCCATTGCTGCAGTCCTTACTATTGGGTATAGTCCGCCGTCCAGTCGGCCCGAATACCAGAGTATAAGGCTGACGTCGGTCAGGGCGCATTGGACTGACGTCAGTACGTCAGGGTACTAATGCGCATGACCGACGTCATATCCTCAGTCTTTTCTTGCCCCAGATGTCAGAAGACCCTAAAAAGACAAGGCCCAAAATACCTGCACCAAAAATATGTACAATATATACAAGAATATATACAAAAATATAAGCATGTAACCTCACCTACACAACCACCCCTAAACACAGAGGGAAGGAGGGAGGGTAAATTGGACTGCAGCAATGGGGATCCTCGAACATCTACATTTATGGTAGGTACAAAACTGTACTATGTTCTTCGTTCCCCATTGCTGCAGTCCTTACTATTGGGTAGAATCCCAAAGCAGAGGTAAGGGAGGCTGGCAAATCATAAAGAAGCAGGAGCTGACAACATGCCTTGCAAAACAGCTGTGGCAAAACCAGCCCTAGACTTAGAGTAGATAGGAAGGTGATAATGCTTAGAGAAAGTATGCACTGAACTCCAAGTAGCTGCTTCCAAAATATCCTTAGTTGCCACCCCTTAGAAATGCTGTTGAAGTGGCAGTAGCCCTAGTGGAATGAGGCCTAATCCCAGCTGGAATCTCCTTGCCATGATGGGAATAACAAAATGCAATGCAAAAGCCAATCCACCTAGAAATAGTTTGTTTTGACACAGGCTTGCCCTGTGAACTCAAAGCAAAAGAAACAAACAACTGCTGAGACTGCCTGAAATCCTTAGTCCTGCTTAAATAATAACGCAATTGCCTGTGTACATCTAAAGTGTGCAAAATCTTTTCCCCTTTATTTTGGGGGTCTGCATAAAAGTAGGCAAATGAATAGTTTGGTTTAAAGCCACACTAGAAACCACCTTAGGCATAAAGGAAGGATTAGTGCGTAATGATACCCTATCCTTATGGAAAATCAAAAGGGCTCTACTGCCATAAGGGCCTGCAACTCAGACACCCTTCTTGCAGAAGTAATAGCCAACAGAAAAGCAGTCTTCCATGACAAGTATTTCAATTCAGCAGTAGCCGCAGGCTCAAAAGGTTGTAGAGTAAGTTTTTCCAACACAAAATTGAGATCCCAAGCAGGAGTAGGAGCTCTACGTGGGGTCTTATATTCTTTGCCCCTCTAAGAAACTGCTTGAACAAAGGATGCGAAAACAATGGTGGGTCACAATCATAGTGAGCTGAAATTGCTGCAGCATGAATCTTAATGGAAGAGAAGGACAAACCTTTGTCCAATAACTCAGTAAGATATTGAAGAGCCACACTCAAATTAGGCTCAGAAATCTCCAAATTCTTTGCTGTACTCCAAAATAAAAATCTCTTCCATTTTTCTGTACACTTTCCTTGTACTAGGTCTTCTAGCTTCCATAATCACATTTAAAACTTGTTGAGGAAGTTGAGACCTGCTGTGTTTCAACACAGAATATGCCAGGCTGTTAGATGAAGAGAGTGAAGCTTGACATTGAGCAGATGACCGTCCTTCTGAGATAACAGATGAGGAATCAGAGGTAAAGGCCATGGAGGCTTCTTTACCAGACTCCGTAGTAGTGGGTACCAGTGTTGCCGAGGCCAATCTGGAGCTATCAAAATCATCCTTGGCCTGTCTTGTCTGACCTTTAATAGTACCTTTGGAAGAAGAGGTAGAGGTGGAAAGGCATACACATGAAGGTTTTTCCAACTGAAAGACAGAGCATCCACTTTCCAAGCTGTGTGATGAAACCCCTTTGTGCAATACTTTGGCAGCTGGTGGTTTAGTGGAGAAGCGAACAGATCTATGTCTGGAGTTCCCCATGACACTGTCAATCTCTGAAATACATGAAGATCCAGTTTCCACTCGTGGGGATCCATGATTTGTCTGCTTAACACATCTGCTAAGGAGTTCTGTGCTCCTGGCAGAAACCTTGCCTGAAGAGTAAGTTGCAAGCTTAGCGCAGTCTCCCATAAAATCATCGCTTGCCTGCATAGAGGATAAGAATGTGTTCCCCCTTGCTTGTTGATGTACCACATGACAGTTGTGTTGTCTGTTAGAATCAACACCTGCCCTGGAAGAAGTAACTCCTTGAAAGCCATTAATGCAAACTGGACTGCTAACATCTCCTTCATGTTGATATGTAGATGCTGTAGTCTGGCAGGCCACTTGTCTTGTATCCACTTTCCATTTAGATGAGCTCCCCAGGCAATGTCCGAGGCATCTGTCGTCAAAATCTGACTCGCCTCTGGCCGGGTCACAGAGAGTCCCTTGTTTAGGTGACATTCCTGAGCCCACCACAAAAATTCTTTTTGAAGGCAAGGTATTATTTGAATGACAGTGTCCAAATCCTGGCAGTGCTGTGTCCATACATTTTGAGATACCATTGCAGCTTCCTCATATGCAGTTTGGCATTGGGAAGCACCAGAATACAAGATGCCATGAACCCTAATGCTTGAAGGACTGTCCTTGCAGTCAGCACGGACTGATGAGATAGTTGATGGAAGTAAAGTGATAGACTCTTTTGTTTGTCCGGGGTTAAAAGGCCATCTGGGCTGCTGTATTCAGTCTCACACCCAGAAAGCACATGTCTTGAGAGGGTACTAGACTGGACTTTATTTCGTTCACAGAATACCCTAGGCATCTTAGCACTGCTATAACATATTCCAGATGCTGTAGAAGGTCTTCCTTTTCTTGAGCCAGAATCAGGCAGTCGTCCAAGTAAGGATAGATTTGAATTCCTTGAAGCCTGAAGTAAGCTATCACTGGAGCCAGAACCTTTGTGAATACTCTGGGCAGTAGATAAGCCAAAGGGCAATGCAGAGAACTGATAATGATAATTTCCAGCTCGAAACCGCAGATACTTCCTGCAACTTAGCCTTATAGGCACATGAAGGTAAGCTTCCTTGAGATCTAAAGTTACCATCCAGTGATCTCTGCCCAGCAGAGGTAAAAGCTGTTGTAACGTCAACATCTTGAACTTGGGAATGTCCAGAAAAGTGTTGAGGAGAGATAAATCCAAAATTGGTCTCCACGTGTTCCCCTTCTTTGGTACTAGGAACAGGCGAGAATAAAATCCTAGGCCCCTTTCTGATACAGGGACTGGCTGAATGGCCCCCATCTGGAGTAACTGAGAAACTTGCTTGTGAGCCTCTTTTCTTTGTGGAGGAGGAACGTCTGGCATGCCTTTGAAAGGGGGCATTGTATGGAAATAAAATCTGTAACCGTGGTGAATGATATCCAACACCCATTTGTCTTGAGTAATTAAATCCCAATTTTCTTTGAAAAGAGACAGTCTTCCTCCCAAAGGAGCTGCCAGGCGAGAATCTACTGGCAGCTGAAAAGACAGGTCATTGGGTCTGTTCTGAAAGGACTGACCCCTGCCCTCACCAGAAGTCTGAGCAGGTGAACTCCCTGTTCTAGGCCTAAAAGAACCTTGAGCCCTGCCCCTACCACGTCTAGACCGACCCCTAGACTGGGAATCATAAGCAGGATATGTCCACCCCTTAGCAGGCCAATTTCTACTAAACTTCGTGGCTGCACCTGCAAAAAATCTTTAACAGTTTGCATAGACTTAGCTTTGTCCTCCATTTTCTTTAAAACTGCTTCCACAGGCGTTCCAAACAACACATCAGACTGTAAAGGAGCATCCAAAATCCTTGTCTTAACATGCTCAGCTAAATTCTGATCCCTCAACCAGGCATGCCTGCGAAGAACAGAACTAGTAGCAGCCACCCTCGAAGAGGCCTGTACAGCATCAAAACCACATTGCAAAGAATGCTTACCCACTTGTTCAGACACATGAACCAAATCCAGCAACTCTTTACACTCAATACCTTCCGCCAAAGCATCCACCTTAGATTTTAATTGTGAAAGGAGATAATTCTGATATTTTAGCATGTGAAACTGACAATTCAACGCTCTCATGGCTAGAGTGGAAGAAGTATACACTTTCTTTCCCCACCTATCCAAAGCCCTTGCTTCTTTATCAGTGGGAACAGGATTTTTAACCACAGAAGCCTTAACACCTTTAGGCCCTTGAGAAATAGTTTCTGGGTCCGCCCTAGGACTCTTAAACAAATACTTATGAGCTTGGGCACCCTATAATACCTATCAGGCTTAATAGTAGCAGGAGGCAAAGAAACAGGGTTCAGGGAAGCGTCTGCAAAACCATCTTCCACCACATTCAACACAGGAGGAATAGCTAAGGGCCTATGCTGGGGTAAAACAAGAATTCCCTAAGCCTTTTCCTGGAATCAGAGTAATCCTGGCCTTCCCATTTAAAGTGCTCCCTCATGGAATGCAGAGTCTCTGAAAATGAGAAATCCTCAGGAGGAGAAGCTGTAGGAGTGGAATCATCCACATCAGAATCAGAATAAGTAGGATACTCCTGCAAGTCTTCCGCAGAAGACTCTGAAGCCTCTGAACACTGTTCAAAACTATCAAACTCCGGTTCCACCCTAGGCCTCTTATCAGGAGGGGGCATAGAACCTCTAATCATAGTAATCAAATCTTCTGCCATTTTAAGCATATGTTTCTTAGGTACAGAACCCGAAATGCTAGGAGAAGCCCCCACTGAAGCTGAACTTGGCCTACCTCTCAAAGAAATTTTGGCAACAGAAGGAGAGGCTCTAACTACCTTGGGAAGAGAGGGAAGAACAGTTACCTGAGAAGCCCCCTCAGCCTGGCCTACCTCCTGAGAAGGCACATCCTGTAACAGTAAAGTTTCTGCCTGAGACTCCATGGAAACTCCTGGCAAAACCTCTGGCTCCACTGAGCCTTCTAAAGAACCGGCGTCCGGGACTGCGGTTCATCAACCCTAGGCTTCGCTGTTTTGTCCTTGCGCTTCTTGGGAAGCGGGCCGGAGCATCCGACGGCATTTTATAATTGCAACGCTTCCCAAACACTAACCTGGCACAGTCTAACCTCCTCTTAATAGTGCGTTTGTTAAACCTAGCACAAGAGCGGCAACCAACAACGTCGTGCTCAGGCCCTAAACAAGGCATACACAAGGTATGGTAATCCCTATGAGGTATCTGTTTCCCACAAGAAATACAGTTATTCACTTTTTCTGACATCCGGTTAAATACTGAGGCAAGAAAAAACCAAAATGTTCCCCAACGGGGTACTTAGCCAACTCTGTTTCGGTCTGAAACTCCGGTTTCGGAAATATTTCAGAACGCCAACCTGCACTCGCAAAACTGCTTCTGCATTGGACCATGCGGCAAAAAAGACTGAGGATATGACGTCGGTCATGCGCATTAGTACCCTGACGTACTGACGTCAGTCCAATGCGCCCTGACCGACGTCAGCCTTATACTCTGGTATTCGGGCCGACTGGACGGCGGACTATACCCAATAGTAAGGACTGCAGCAATGGGGAACGAAGAACATCAGGACACCAACAGAGAGGGAGGGTGGGAAACAACAAACAAACCCAACCAGATGCTTAACAATTGTAGAAAATTTCGAGAGAATACCTCACACAAAGTGAAACTAGCTAGAAATGTATATGCAGACAATAAAAGTGCTATAAATAACTCGTACAAATAAGCAAGAAAACAGGATACTTAATGTTATATATCACAGATCAGCTTCCTTCTTCCGAGTAGCTCAGTGTGAAATGGCAGAAACACAAGTTAACTTCTTAAGTAACAAAGTTGAAACCTTGAAGAAACTTCCACTACCATTGAAATTCCCATCAAAGTGTTGCTGTTGGAACTTCCAGTACCACATGTTCTTGGGCCCTTTTTGGTTTCTTTGGAATGGTCTCTGAGTGGCCAAGAACTGGACCCCAAAAGCAGTGAGTATCCTGCTGTTGTGCTCACATTGCTGCATCTTTTCCTTTACTGTTTGTCCAAAATGGTGGAACCATTACACTGAGCAATGACAAAAGCTCTCTGAAATATTCTGTAAAACCAGTAGGCTGCAGCCAGACCTGATGATCTATCACAATTACAGATTCAGTCTGACCAGCCTCATATGCAAAACCATGAAAATACTCAAGAAATCAGTCAGAACATATGTAACCTCCAAACACTAGACATGTCTCAGGTTGGATTAATCAAGGGCAGGTCGTGCTTATGCAACCTGATGGATTTTTTTTTAAATGGTCAACAAAGCAATGGGTGAAGGCAGAATGGTACACATCACACACTTCAACCTGGCCAAAGCTTTTGACACAATTTCCCAACTCGAGTACAGTAGAAAAACAAACTGGGAATAAACCATGGCTCACATGTAAGATGCAGATAATCAAAATAGGGAAGTTACCTCCATAAAGAGAGACTGGTCACCAATGGAGTCCCCCAGAGTTCTGTGCTGGGACCCCCTCCTGTTTGGCATCTACTTTTCTGAAATAACAGTCAATACCAATGGGCTCTGGCTGATTCAGTTTGCAGATGACTGCAAGCTAGGAGCAGTCACTAAATCCCCAAATGACTTAGCCATTTTGCATGAAGACTTGTCTCAAAATACTAGTGTCAAAATCATGGTCTGAAGCTAAATGCCAAAAATGAAGCTACTCCAGGGAGCTACCACACTGACAATGCACCACTAAGAGATTAACCAGTTGTTCAGGATTTGACAGCTTATTTGGACAGTGATGTAAGTTTTGACCGTGTGTATTGTAAGAAAGTCCTTCTATACTGCACAGATTATAAACAAAGGGACTGTGTCTAGATCTTGGTAAATCACTGCCCCCCTTTACTTAGCCCTCATTAGGCTAATCCATGAATATAATGCCTCCTATGGCATGCAAACTGGAATGACTACAGAGATATCTTACTAAAAGGACACAAGCCCTAAACATTTCATACACGGACAGACAAAAAAAAGATACACATGGAAATGTTTATGGAAGAATTAAATATGCCAATGTTAGAGGTAGATGAGGCTCAATTACTAACGGTTAGGATAGGAGGAGAGGAGATAAAAATTGTGATGAATAACCAATCGACAGGAAAGTCCCCAGGAATAGATGGTATTGCTATGGAAGTTTGGAAGCTAGGCGGGAAAAACTGATAAAGATGTGGAAGATTTTAACAGTATTCTAAGAGAAGTACCAACATCATGGAAGAAAGCAGTAGTAGCTGTGATACCTAAAGATAAATATCCATCAGATCCAGCTTCATAGTGGCCCATTTCAGTACTAACCCATGATTATAAAGCGTTCATGCTTATAATTGCTAAAAGTAATGCCAAAATTGATACATATGGATCAATGTGGTTTTGTGGAGGGAAGGCAAACATTTGATATCATTAACAGAACACTGATGATTCACAGGGAAGCAGAATGTAAGAAAATACCACTGTTGTTGATGAGTCTTGATGCAAAGAAAGCATTTGAAAGAGGATATGTGGGAGGAGACTAAATAAAAGATAATATAAAAACTCAAACTGGAAGCTCTGTTAAATGGATATGGATAGCAAGATAACAGCAGTTAAAATGTTTTTAGCCCCTTTAGTTTTATGCACAGGTCAGGCATATTTTTATCAACCAGAGGAGAAGTTGTGGATAGCAATTAAAGAGCTGAAGGATTATATCTGGGAGTGGAAGACTGCAACAGTTGAGTAGGATAAGCTTATTCTTCCAAAAGAAGGTGATTTGGGATTACCCGATTTGAATGGTTACTTCAGAGCTACAGTTAAGGCTCCCATACACAGCACAGCAAATAATTCAAAGAGGAAAGCAATGATTATGAAATGGGGAAGCTCAAGAAACAAGGAGACTGGGATTTTGGATGCAGATCCTTAAGGGGGACGAACAATAATTTAAAATATTCATAAAGTAGTGGAAAGTATTCTAAGAACTAAGCCAATATGGGAATGGAGAAAGAAGATCCTGCCAATAAGGTGACTGCAACTATGGATACAGACAATAGGGGTCTGGAACTGATTGGAGAAAACTAGCAAAATAACCAAGGTATTTGAAGCAAATTACAGAGGGAAAGGAAATAGAATGGGAAGAGGCTAAGCATTCACTTGGACTGCAGGACAGAGACTGCCTTCCCTATGAATGAATGATATCAAGAGTATAGGCAAACAGAAAGAAATAGGGTGATCCTAATCAAAAGACCAGCACTGGCAAAGTTTTTAGCATAATTTTGTGTTAAAGGAAGAATTAATAGAGCATATAAAATATTATATGATAACTATAATAATCAGAGGAAGTTAGGAAGGATTGGGAACAGAGACTGGATAAGCAATTCACAAAGAAACAATGGAGGATATATGTAATTCTCCCAAATATGCAACAAAGTCTAGAAGATTTAGTATCTTTGCTTGGAAGTGTTCATATATGTATTTTATACCCAAAGTAGACTCCAAAGAATTTTTCTTCAGGTAGATAGCAAATATTGGAGGTGTGATGGGGAAGAAAGAGATAATTAGGAACATATTTTCTAGGAGTGTAATGAGCTGGCAAACTAAAGATTCCCTGCAGACTACTCTGTCAGAGATACTAGGTGAGCAAATTACTGTAACCATGGAAATATTTTTGAGCTACGATATAGAATCAGAATTGCCTAGACACAAGTAAGGCCTTGCTGAGTCTAATTATAATGGCTTCCAAAAAAAGTCTAAACTAACTGTAGTAGAAGTAATGAACATAGCAACAGAAATAAAACAACCGGAATTGGGATCTTTAGTAAAGGGTAGGTGCAAATTACATATAAAAAAAAGGGAATTGAGAGAACAATGCATGCAGAGGAGGAATGGGGTTTAAAAGAAGGCAGGATTTGAATGAGCTATTTAATGTTTGAATGACAATGACTGGGTAGATTAGAAGTAATGTACAATATTTGCAATTAAAATTATGTCAATATGTTATGATGTATCTAATGAATGCAACTGTCAATATTAAGAAGTTATGTACTCACCATAACGTTCCATCTGAGCAGGTAAACTTCATTTGTCAGCAACCTATGGGTCTTCGGATCCATATCGGATCCGAGCCGGCAGTTTCCAACAGCATAGATCCAAGCTTCAAGCTCCTCCCCCTACCCATAATCCCCTGCCAACCCTACCTGACCTCAGATCGAGTTTGCCCACAGCTAGATAAGCATACAAACAATCACCCGCAAAACTAGCTACATACCCTTGCCATAAGGAAGGTAACATCTCGAACATCCGAAGGTCAGGGGGATGGGAGGGGGGGTCGGTTGCTGACAAATGAAGTTTACCTACTCAGATGGAACGTTATGGTGAGTACATAACTTCTTAATCTGAAGTAGTTAACTTCATTTGTGCATCAACCGATGGGACAGAGTCCCCAGCTACCTAAATCTTGGGTGGTCCTCAAGGAAGGATGTTCCGGAGCACTGCAGAGCCAAAGGATGCTCTCCCTCTGGAGACAATATCCAGCTTGTAGTGATTAATGAAGGTATAAGATGAAGCCCATGTTGCTGCTGAGCAGATGATATCCAACGAGAGTCTAGAACGAAAGGCCGCCGAGGTAGAGACAGACCGGGTAGAGTGGGCATGGACTCCTAGAGGTGCGGGCTGATCAGTACTTTCATATGCCAACAGAATACACTGAGAAATCCATCTGGATAGTGTGACTTTAGAAACAGCCTTTCCTAAGTTAAATTTGGCAAAGGAAATGAACAACTGATCTGATTGCCTATGACCAGCTGTTCTGTGTAAATAAAAGCGCAGTTGTCTGTGCAGATCCAACAAATGTAACTTAAGTTCCCCTTTGTTCTGGTAGTTGGGAAAAAAAACTGGTAGGTTAATGGACTGATTAATATTCGATTCAGATGCACTTTTTGGAAGAAAGGAGGGATTGGTCCTGAGGTAGACTCTGTCTTTGTAGAAGGACAAATAAGGTGGTTTTGCACAAAGGGCTTGAATTTTGGAAACCCTTCGAGCTGAGGTGATAGCTACAAGAAAGGCAGTTTTCCATGATAAAAATTTTAGATCTACTGAAGCTGCAGGTTCAAAGGGAGGGGCTGTAAGTGCCTGCAATACCAAAGTTAAGTCCCAAGGAGGGACTGCTTCCTTCACCGGGGGTCTGAGTAAGAAGGTACCCTTGAGAAAGGCCTTGCATAACTAATGATCAACGGTCCAAGGTCGCTTCCTACATGATAGTGAGAGATAGCCGCCAATTGAACCTTGACTGTAGAGGAGCTGGTGCCCTGATCAAAGAGACCTGATAGGAAATCTAACACCGCAGGCAACGGAGCTGTGAACGAATCAAGATCTCTGTGCTCCGCCCAAATAGAAAAATGTTTCCATTTGCTACCATAGACCTTTCTGGTGGATGGCTTATGCGCCGCCACCAGAATAGCTTTGACCTGGGAAGAGATACCGGGAGTCCTAGCTAACTTTGGAACTGGATCAACCAAGCCGTGAGCTTGAGGTTGTCCAGGTTCGGGGTCGGAAGATCCAATGGATGGGTTATGAGATCCGGAATGGGATCCAGAATCCAGGGAGGATTCACTAGGTAAGACCAAAGATACGGGAACCAAGCCTGGCGAGGCCAGAATGGGGCAATGAGGATTACCTTGTTCTGCCACCGACTGGCTTTCTATAGAAACTTCAACATCAGCGGAAGAGGAGGATAAGCATAAAGGAGACCGGGGGGCCAAGCATGCACCAGAGCGTCTCGTGGAGATTCCCCGGGTGGGTGGAATTAGAGCGAAGTAGTCGTTGCATTTCGCATTTGAAGGAGAGGCAAAAAGATCGCAACAAGGTTGACCCCAAGTGGAGAATATCTGCTTCGCTACTTCTGGGTTCAGAGACCACTCGTACGGCGAGAGGATGGTGCGACTCAACTTGTCTGCTAAAATGTTGGACTGTCACGGAATGTGCGTCGCTATGAGAAAGCGGTTGGTGGAAATCGCCCATTCCCACACTCTCATGGCCTCTCGACAAAGGGGATAAGACCTGGTTCCTCCCTGTTTGTTAATGTACCAGACCACTGCCATGTTGTCCGTCTGGATTGCAATCGTTCCTACGGGAAGAAGACTCTGTAGTGCTTGCAACGCCAAAAGCACCGCCCTCATGTCTAGAACATTGATATGCAGAGAGGTCTCCGTGCTATTCCACTTGCCTTGGACTGTCCTGCCCGCACAATGCCCCCCCACCCGAGGCGAGAAGCGTCCGTGGTCACCGTGGTTAGGGGAGGGGACATAGAAAAGGGGCGCCCCTTCTGGAGGTCCAGGGATTGGAGCCACCATAAGAGGGCCTTCCTGCAAACCCTGCTGAAGGGAATAGGGTGGTACAGGGGGAATTGCAGAAAAGACCATTGAACTTGGAGAGTCCATTGCAAGACTCTCATGTTCAGAGGTGCCATCGGCAATAGGTTGATGGTGGCCGCCATCGAGCCCAAAGCCCTCAGGACCAATTCTGCCGGGGGTGCCTGGGGTAGGAGAATGGCCCACACATGGAGTCTTAAAGTCCGCACTCTGTCTGGAGTTAAGAGGGCTAGACGCTGTTTGTGTCCAACCTGGCTCAGATGAAATCTATGGTTTGAGTTGGAGAAAGGGAAGATTTCTCTATGTTGATAGTGATCCCCAGCCGGGTCGCTAGGTGAAGAAAGGAGTTTCTGGCTGCGCAGAGTAGATGCCTTGTGGGGGCGGTCAGGAGCCAGTCATCCAGGTATGGGAAAACCTGAAAGCCCTGCAGTCGCAGGTGGGCCGCTATCACTGACAGAACTTTCATGAACACCCTGGGGGCTGTGGTGAGACCAAAGGGAAAGGCCCTGAATTGGTAATGGCTGGCTCCTAGCCGGAAGTGGAGAAACCTCCTGGATCGTCTGTCCATCAAAATGTGGTAGTACGCATCTTTGAGGTCTATAGAGCACATCCAGTCGTTCTCCCACAGGTGGGGAAGAATGGATTGAAGCGTGACCATCCGGAACTTTTCCTTGGTTACTGACAGGTTCAAGAGGGATAGGTCGAGGATCGGTCTGAAGTCCCCCATCTTTTTTGGCACCAAGAAGAACCTGGAGTAAAAGCCTGATCCGTACTGATCTGGGGGGACGTGCTGGATGGCTCTTTTTTCTAGCAGCCGCTGGATTTCCACAGCTGCGGCCTCCCTCTTGCTCGGGTGGGACGTCGGGGAGGTGTCTGGGATTGCAAGGGAAATGGGAGAATGGGATCTGGTAACCTCTGGATAGGATGTGAAGCACCCAGCGGTCGGCCGTGATGGACTCCCAAGCTGCTAGGTGCCTCGAGAAGCACCCCCGACTGCCTCCAGAGTGGAGCAGTCGGGTAACCCTTCAGGGCTGTTGCGTGGGCCGGTCAGAGAATGGTTCTCTGGACCCAAAGTTCTTCGGGCCCCCTCTGCCTCTAGGGTGGCGTCCACCCTGTCCTCCTCTGCCGTGGAAGGACTGGTTGTCCGGAGCGAAACGGGACTGTTGCGACTTCCGGAACCACATCTTCTTCTGTCCCTTTTGGTTCTTGGAAAAGGACCTCTGGGGAGCAGAGAAGCAGACTCCGATGGCAGACAACGTCTTCCCGTCCTTCTCGCTCTAGACCAAAGTATCGCGTACGGTTTTGCCAAAGAGGGCAGAACAATCAAAAGGGGCATTAGCGAAAGATGCCTTAAAGGGTTCCACGAAATCACAGTGGCGGAGCCAGGCCTGTCGCCTCATAACGACACCTGCTCCGCCAGCTCTAGCGGCCCCTTCCGTGGCATGGGACAGTAGCCGCATAGAGGTGTTCAAGATAGACCTAAGAGTGGCAATTTGGGAAGAGTACAACCGTTTATCCTCAGCCGACATGGACTCCGGGGGCAACGCAACGTACTCTTTGATAAGGTCTCGCTACAGTCGTATGACATCTGCCATGTAGTTCAGTGACCTCACTGAGAAGGTAGCTGAACTAAAAACCCGCTTCCCTAAGCGATCCCATCGACCGAGACTCCTTGTCTGGAGGATGGACCGAGGGACTCTCCTGGGCTAATTCCCTTTTAGTGGCCACCGCCACCAACATGGCATCTACAGGGGTTCCCTTACTCCAGTGTGATCTGTCAAAGGGTGGACTGAGTATTTTATCCGGTCTTTTTGGGACTGGCTCCAGTGTCCGGCTCCTTCCACGCCCTGGTAGTGATCAGATCTACCAGGGGGTCAGCTGGAGGGGACACCCAAGAGGTAGACAGGCCTGCTTCAAATGCCTCCAGGAACACAGATTCGTCTGAGGTAGGCTTTGGGGCAGACCACCCCCCCGTAATCCTGAGCATCTCCATGATGTCTCCAAATAAGACATCCTCGGGGGGTGATCTTGGGGAACCTTCCCCTTCCTCCAAATCTGTGTCCTCGGTCAAGGACTCAGGGGAGTCCAAGTGCCTCCTCTTGCACTTGCGCTTGTGAGGAATCTCCTCAGAGGGGCTGTCCGAGGAGACCTCACCAACAATGTCATGTTCCAAGGGAACAACCTGGGACGTCGGAGCAGGCTGTCCCTGGGACTGGCTGACGGAAGTTGGACCCATCTGAGATGGAGTGCAGGGTGGAGCCGCAGCCAAGGCCGGGGGTCTGGAATCCCTCGACAGGACCTTCTCCACTACATCAAATGCCGAAGGAGAGCCGCTCTCTCTGTGATCCAAGAGCAGACCCTCCCTCAGATCTGATGGGTGGATCGGGGCTGGAGCTGACTCGGTCGGATCCGGAGGTCCAGTATGCTCCGACCTGGGCAGAGCCGAAGGCACACTGAGACCCTCGGATCCGAAGCTTAGCTCTCGGCTCCGAGAGCTCAGTTCCGAAGAAAAGGGACCCGAAAGACTCGAGGGCAATGTCGGCGCCGACACCCCTCCCCGGCACCGATGCTACCCGGCTCCAAAAACTCCGAACCCAGGAAGCGGGTCGGAGAAGGTGCAATTGGGGCAAAAAAAGGGGTCAAGCTTCCCCCCGGAAGGGGGGAGGCAGGAGCATTCCCATCTGCAGCTGGGCCTGGAGGAATCTTCTCATCATCCGGTCCAAGTCTGTGTCCGTCAGGCTTCGGGTGGATCTGGATGAGGCCACTGAGGCAGGACGGGAGTGCCGCCTCGATGACCTCGACGGGGGCCGGGCCTCCTCCTCCTCTGGTCCCGGTGAAAAAGAAGAAGACCGGAGCCGAGGGGTGGAAGGCTCGGAAGTCCTGGAGGGAGAAGACCGCTTAGCCGGCAGGGCCGATGAAGAGGCCTCGGCCCGCTGCTTGTCCTTCTGCTTCTCTTTCCTGGACTCCCTATCCTCCTGGCCCGAAGTGGGAGGTTGAGTCCCGGCCAGGGGAAGGGAGGCAGGAGTGGCAGTAGCCGCAGCAGGAGCCACCGTGGGACCGGAGGCCGAAGCTGAGTCCGGGGGCAGCAGTCCCGCCAGAACCGACTTAGTCCTCCAGTCCTTAAGTGCCCTGGGGTTGAACGCCGCACATATGGAGCGGCCTGAAGACAGATGTCCAACCCCAAGGCACAACACGCACCGAGTGTGGCCATCCGCCGGGGATAGCTTATGGCCACACTTGGTACACTTGGAGAAAACAGCTTTTGGGGCCTCCGACATACTGAAAGAAAAACACACACGCTAGGCCCCAACACACAGCACACTCCCTAATGCACTAACGAGGGTGGGGAAGGAAAACTATCAAGATTAAAAGAGTGGAAAAAACTAATGAGAGACCTGTACACAACACACGCACACTAAAATTACAGAAAAAGGGAGAGAAAAAAGGTAAAATTTTCTCACAACAAACGCTAAAGCCTGGAACTCAGTGATCGATCTGCTGGATGAAACCGCGGCAAACTAGATCTGAGGTCAGGTAGGGTTGGGTAGGGGAGGAGCTTGGAGCTCGGATCTATGCTATTGGAAACTGCCGGCTCGGATCTGATATGGATCCAAAGACCCATAGGTTGATGCACAAATGAAGTTAACTACTTCAAATGGTTTGTTTTTATTTATATCTTATGACTGCTGATGCCATATGTGATAATTTAATTAAGACGTTTCCCATTTAACAAAAAAAAATCAATGTGTAAAGAATTAATCAATGGGCCAAATGCCAGTTCCAGCTAAAAAATCCTTGATTTTCTTGATGTTGAATGGCCTGTCAAGTTGGCCAGTGACTGTATCAGTGCTGTCACCAAAATGAAAGACAGAACATCAATACTGACCTCAGGCACCGTCAACCCTGTTGCCACATCAACAGGGGCTGGCTTCATCATCAAAGGATCAAATAAACAATGGGACAACACTGACATAAGGAACAAAGCATTCACCAGACTCACTGGCACCAATCCTGTCAGGTCTAATCATATTTGGCTTCAGCCAATGCAACCACAGATGCAAAGGGCAGAGAGACACCAGGGAAGGAGAACCCAGAGGTGCCATGGAGATCAGCATGAGTTCTCACATCGGTTTTGAGTGTCCTGGAGACAGAAATGGACCCAGGGTAAGAACAGTAGTAGCACTGACTTAGAGTTCCTCTCTTCCCACCCTACAGATGTGTGTGTGTGGGGGGGAGGGCATACGCAAACAAGCTTAATAAAGGCCATCATCATCCTATCCCAATCTATCAGAGAAGGGGGGTCCACACAGACCTGAAGCAGCAGGTATCTAGACAGTTCCTGGACCTAAGAGAAGCTACTGGCTTACCTCCTCAGAATGTATTCTGCTAACATTTGACATTGCCTGCCTAAGTGGTAGAAAACTAAGTCAGAAAGGATGACAGTGTAGTCCCAAAGGTCCTGGCTGTGGAGACTAGGAAGACTGATTTGGTAATACTGAAGACAGTTTTTCCTAAAACTGATTGTTCTGTCTTCTCTAGGTGCTGTTTTTCCTTTCTGTTTTTCTCCATCTTTAGTCTTGGGCCTTCACATAACCACTTTTTGACAAGCCTTTCAACACCAATTTGTTTCTGTGGTTCAGGAGTGTGAAAACTAAACGTTCTGCATATGGTACATTCTGCCTCAATATGACAGACCTCAGACACATGAAACACAATTTCTATGGGTGCTGTGCCAGAGTCTTGTCTACACAAGCCACAACAATTACCTACAGGAACTGGAAACAGTATTAAACCCGATACTATTTTCCTAGGCGATCAAAAATAAATATGGATTGGGAAACCTACATCACCACTAGTGCACAAGTACAGAGATTTCTGGACTTTGTCAGTACAAAGCATCCTAAAACAGTTAGCTAACAATACCCACTAAGGAGGATCATCATCTTGGATCTTATCCTTGTTAATATGGCATTCCTGGCTTATCTTTGCCAGTTGGTAGGTCTGACAATACAACAATCTCCTTCGAAGTAAAACTGAAACAAGAGATCCCTTCCACATATGGTACCTTTAGAAATTCTGTAAGACAAACTACTACTGCTAAATGATTCACTTGCAAGCTTCTAATCCAAACCAAACCCAGTTAACTTCACCGAATACCAAGAAATGTACACCATCAGATTATACCAGCATGTAAACAGAGGGAGGTGCACCCTTGTAAGAAAAAGCGCAGAGCACACCCCAGAAACAAACACCCCATGGTGGAACCATATCAACAAGTTTATAATAAAAGAGAAGTTTAACCAAAAGTAAGAGTAATTCCCAAAATGGTAGAATCCTTGTCAGTGAAAACACAACCCAGGAGCTTAATAATATCCATATCCAAATCTGAGGCTAAAATACCCACCCAAGTAATCTCAGAAGTACAACACAAAAATGCACCGAGGTGATTGTGAACAATGTTACCTACACTGAGGCTGACGATACACGAACTTGCTGACCAATAAATTCAGATCAAACTTTACCCCTCTCCCTTCAGTCTATCTCACAAGATATAAGAATAATCTACTAAGAGGCGATCTCTGCTCGACTTACAAAGCTATGTCTGACCCAGCACGGTTAGAAATGCTGCATCTAAAGAAATACAAATCTCACCGCACCACACTCTCCAGTGACCTCAACCTCATTACCACAATCAACAATCAACAGAACATGCTGGAGGGACAGGTTCATAACACAGAGACTGCCCATGCTCTGGAATAGACTTCCCATACACGTCAAGCAGTGCACCTCACTGGCCCTCTTCAAGAGAAATCTTGATGAGTGGATGGGAAATACAAAGTTCACCCCGGAGATCACTGCAGTGGCTCTACTTGATAGAGGCACTGGGAACTAACACCAGGCGGCACGATACCAGGACACTTCTATGGGCTAGGCTTGTAAAGGCTCCAGGGCCATTAGCCTAGTACACACCTATCAACCTATATACCCAAAACTGATTTGCCTCAAGCTATCACACAAGACTAAGCACTAAAAGCACTATCACAAGTTAATACTGTATTAATGCATCCTTATATCACTAGATGAGGGAGAATGGTCTAGAGGGAAGGAGTATTTATGAAGGCACTGCTAATGTTACCAAATCCCGATGCACAGAAAGCACTTGTATAGCTGGGATTTAATTGCACCATTTGCATTCCCTGATAAAATTAAGAGAGTTAATAAGGAAGATACACAAATGATCGAAGCAAGAATTAAGGTGGGAGGGCTCTTCACTTGACAGGCTACATTTGAACAGAGGAACCCAGCATGGATGCCCTTTGTTACTTGACATATTTAAAGAGTATGACAAAAAGGAATTCACAAATTCAAGTATATAACTGGTATGGTAATCAGGAAAAGATTGTTTTATTTGCAGATGGTATTAATTTATACTTGATAAATCCAGAAAAGGACATGGTGGTATGGAATAACATAAAACTCTCTTGGGGATACAAAATAAAGACTGTTATAGTGGTAAACCATACATCCAGACATGCCTTGCTTCACCAATATCCATACATATTGGGACACAATAAAATTATGTATTTGTGTGCACAGATTCAAACTGATTGCTTGATGGTGGTTTTACATCACACAAAAAATAAATGGAGGGTCTTGGATAATGGAAAAAGATGACCAAGATACAAACACTGAAAATGTTTTTTTGCTCCTTTAGTCTTATATACTGGTCAGGCACATTTTTATCAACTAAAAAAGTTGTGAATGATAGAGTTCAAGTAATTTATTTGGGAAGTGAAACCAGCAAGATTTAACTGGGATGTTAACTCTCCATGGAACAAGGAGGGTTAAGAGATAGCTAATTTTAGGGGGCACTTCAAAACTATGAAGTTAAGGCTCATATACCTAACTCAAGCTAAAGTTTATAAATCAAAGTGGAAAAGGATTATGCTGGAACAATGGAGGTGGAGTTCATGAGATAAAGGGAAACTATTAACAACAACACTTGGTATTTCATGCCATGAAAGCCATTGGTTGGCCTTATTACCATAGATTTAATCCCCTCCCCTAAGCCAGGCACATACACTCCCCATTCAGACATCAGGGAACAATCAATCAGCCAGCATCATTACATCAGGGCTTTCTTGGTCCCATGGCCAGAGTACCTGCTCTCCATGCCCATGGCAGAGAGCATAACCCACCCATTTTGGAATGACAACTTTGACTCAAAGGTAATCCACTTAGTGGATGGATGAGGGATCCTTAATAGGGAAGTAGGGGGACCCACTCAAACCCATAAAAAGCAAGAGAGGGGGAATGGTTACTGCAACAGTGAATAAACTGCAGTATCTACATTTACTATAAGTATACACAGCTGTACTATGTTCACTGTGCTTCATTGCTGCAGTAACAACACTTGTAAGGACTCCCAAAGCTATATTCAAGAAGGTGGTTGGAGATGAACACCCTAAGCTGTGGATATGAGTGCTCACAGGACTGCTGTGGTAAAATCAGCCCTAGCTGTAGAGGTCGAGGACAGATTATATTGTTTGGAGATGCTGTACACAGGAACAGCAGTTGCCTCCAGTACACACTGGGTAGACACCTTTCTGATGTAGGCAGCACTGTTGCTGTAACCCTGGAATGTGTGTTATTTTCAGGTGCACACTTTCCATAGTACTTATGGTTTAAGGCAATGGCATAAGATCCAGTTACATACAGTCTGTTTACCAACAGCTTTCCCTTCCCTGTCACTACAGAAGACTACAAACAATTTGGTCAAGTTTCTAAAGTCCTTAGCTTTGCTATGCACATACAGGGAAGTGAAGGGTTCTTGCCTCTTTGGTGAAATAATGAAGACAGGAAAGTGGACTGCCTTGTTTAGGGAGACTTAGAGAAGACTACTTTATGCAAGAGAGAGGCTGGGTTCTCAGGGAGACTCACTCTGTGTGGAACATGAGTAAAGGTTCCTTACACGAGTTCTTGAAACTCAAAAACCCTTCTGTCTGAAGAACATCCAAAACCGCAATATTCCAGATGATAAATTTGAATTCCAAAGAGGCAGCAGGTGCAAAGGCAGATAATGTAAGTTTTTGAAAATTTACTCCCCAAAATGGGGCTTTGGCTTTTTTTAAGAGATCTAATGTGTTGGGGGTTCTTAAGAATAGTTTTACAGTGGGATAAAGAATAGAGGCAGACGAGGTATGCAGAAATCACACAGGTGGGAATTTTAGCTGAAGTAAGAAAGGCACTTTGAGAAACGTTCTGCCCGGTAAGACCATGGGGATATTTGCTTCTAAGGGCTGTTACCCTTGGACTGGCACCAAAGTGTGAATATTTTCCATTCTGAAATGTATGACTCCCTGGTGCTGGGTCTCCTATCCTACTGGGGGACATGCAGGATGTTCTTGTTAAACAGTTGCGTGGAGGAGAGGAGAATCACATCCACCCTGCCAGCTTCACAGGGGGTCAAGATGGGGTGTATGGTGGTCCCTTTGCTCTGATAGGAGCTCCATCTCCAATGGGAGCATCCATGGCTTCTCCTTGACAATACTGTAAAACAGGGAGAACAAATGCTGCCTGGGCCAGAATGCTGCTAGCAGGATCACCCTTGGCACATCAGCCTTGAACTTTGGAAGTACGCTGCTGGTGACAGGTATGGGAGTGTGGGTGCACAGAAAAGCACCTATCAATGAGAAGGAGAAGATATCTGTCCTCCAGCCCCTGTGGCTTGAGGCCCTTGAGAAAAAATGTATCGGTTTTCTTTTGTGACAAAAAGGTCTACATCTGGCATACCCCACACGTCTTGACAGTTTCCTGAATATGAATCTCTTCAGCGTCATTTTTTTGTGAATGTCAATGAACTGCTTAAGTGATCCACTAGATCACTTTTCTGCCCCTGAGAAGTATTGAGCCAGAAGGCACAATCCCATTTTTTGTACCACTTCCCAAAGTTGCATGAGTGGGTATCTCAACTCCCTGCTTGTTGATATACCATATCACTGTGGTATTGCCTTGTCCTTACCAATAGGCTGCCTGGTGCCCACTTTTGTCTGAATGCCACAAGGCCTTTGCAAACATGCATTTCCTTCAGATTGATGTGCTTTTTTATGAAAGAGCCGTTTCATCTGCCCTGAACCTTAAGGTTGATGTGTGGGCCCCAAGCTAGGTCAGAAGCATCTGTAGTGATAACTTGATTCTCTGCTGCAAGATGGGGAATTATATGTCCTGACTACATGAATGTATCCACAAAAGTTCCATCTTGATGCAAGGCAAGAGTGTGATCTTGAAATGTAATGAGTATTGGTGCTGACACCACACACTTTAGATAGCACTATTTTCCTCAGGTGGAACTTTGCTAAGGTTAGCTTTAGGATGCAGAAGGCCATGTATCATAGTACTCTCAGATTTCACTGGCAATTAACCGACGTCTCTTGAATTATGAAATGGAAGTAGAGAGTCAGGGAGAGAACATTCTCCTGCAGAAGGAAAGACATTTGCCTGCTGGGTGTCCAATACTGCTCCTAAAATGTAACCTGTTGGAGGGTATTAGGATGGATTTCTCCAAGTTGATTATGAAGCTAAGCTCTGACAGGCATGTCATGGTCAGCTGCAGAAGAGAGTTTAATGCTTCTATGATGTCTGCCTGTATGAGACGTACATCAGTATAGGTGTAAAGGTGCATGCCTTTGGTCCTGGAAAAAGCAATTACTGGAGCCAGGGATTCTGTAAATACTCTGGGTTTAATAGACAAACCAAAGGGCAATGCACAAAACTGGTACTAGATCCCCCCTGCCTTGAAACAAATGTCTCTCCTGTGTTTCTTTACTATGGAAATGTGGAAGTAAACATCCTAGATATAATGCAACCATAACTGCCTATGGAGAGATCATGGGAAGAAGCATTTTAAACTTGGGAACCACAAGGAACTTGTTTAACACACAAGTCTAAGATAAGTCCCCTGGTTCCTTTTTCATGGCACCAAAAACAATCTGGAGTAGAAATTCTCAGTTTCCTCTTCTAGGGGGAGTGTGGGTTTTGATCCTTATTGTAAGAGGTCTTTTATCAGAGTCTGTGCCTCTCAGAGATGCTGTTTTGGAACTGGAGAAAATGCCCAAGAGCCTTTGTAGGGACTGAAAATGCATACTGCATCCATTCATTATGTCTAAGCACCATATGTCTTGAGAAATGTTTTGCCATCATCTTAGCCTTGTAAGAGGGTTGGGAAAGGGTTAGGGACAGACTTTCTGGAGAGGGTCAGGAAGGTACCTCTCTAAGTCACAGCTGCTCTTTGGGTCCCATCCACAGGGACCCAGCAATCAGCATGATTTTGGGGTCCAATTTTCAAATTCTTTACTACCTAGCCCTTTTTTTCCTGCTTAGGATTCTGAACGACAGGTCTTAGAGTAATTTATACTGAATCTATAGAAAGAGGGACCTGCAGAAATTCCTTGATGGTTTACATAGTCATAGGTTTCTCCTCCCAATACTTTTGGGGTGGGGTTCAAAGAGAGCGAATACCTGTTGGAGGGGAGATGCAGTAAGGATTTCTGCTTTGATGTAGCTGGGTAGTGACTGCTCCCTGAAGCCAAGCATGTCTCCTAATGACCGAGCCCCCAAGGCAGCTGATCTGCTTGATGCTAGTACTTCATCAAAATCCCAGTGTAGAGTACTTAGCAACCTAGGAATGAGTGTAACAAAAGTCTAACAACAATTTAAGTATAGCCTGGTCTTCTAACCCCTCTGGCTTCTGTTTCATTTGGTCAAAGAGGGATTTCCTTGAATTTAACCATACGAGTCTGACAATTTAAGGCTCTAATGGTCAGGGCAGCCAAAGTATACAAGTTTTTCCTCAAATCCATCAACGGTTCTACCTCCCTGTCACTGGGTACAGAGCTCTTAGAGGTGTGGCTTTCAGCTCCCTTGGATCCTGCAGAGACCACTTCAAGTTCTGATGCCAAATTCCTATAAAGTGCTTACGAGTATTTAGGACCCTGTAGAAACAGTCAGGCTTCCTTGGGCAGAGACTTGAGAGTGAGGCTACAGGGATGTGTCCTGAATTATACCATCCACTAAGCTCTAGGACTGGAGGAATCAACAAGGATTTATACTTAGGAAGGCCAATAAACTCCTTAACTTTTCTTGACTTGCAGTAGTCCTAAGCTTCCCAGCTGAAAGGTTGTCTCATCTTATGAAGGGTCTCTGTTCTAGTGTTGTCTTCAGATGATGCTGAGGCAAGTGTGCCATTCATCTTAGAACTGGCACATGACTGAAAAAATTTGGTCCACATATGCTATCTCATTCCTCATCTCAGTTGTAGGAATCTGAGGACTATTTAGGTTAATCACAGTTTACTAGGCTAACGACCACAAGGGGCTTTTAAGGCCTGGCCATGCATCCCAAATCTTTGACAAGTTTTGATACCCTTGATAAGTGAAAGCAAGGGCCTGGGAGATTAAACATTTACAGTTTACCTGTGTCCATTAGAGACATAGGTGCCAAACCAGAGATGAATTTCCTGTTCCCCATCCAATTGTCCAAGTTGCACTTGAATTGGGTTAGGGAGGAACTCTGCTTCACATGGATGGAGAGTCTGTTCCATAGAAAGGGTAGTCTATGGGGGTCTGACAATGTCCTGTATGCAAGGCATAGATTTGCCATCAAAAGCCTGTAGGAGATAGACTACAGGGATAGGGCCTTGAGGTGGTCTGCATAGAACATTTTACTTGCACCCTGAATTCTTTTAGTGTGGAACCTCTGTGGACATTCCAATTGTTGGATATCCTTGATTAGGTACATACCAAATGGGGCATTGTACTCAATGATAGGTCTACTGAGATGAAAGGTCACTTTCATTCAGCAAGAGAAGATCCTTAGGCAAGGTGTCTGGATCTCATGAAATCCATGAGATCCTCAGCTAGCCTGACTAGTTCCTACTGGTAGGTCTAGCAAAAGCCTATGAGATCTACAATTAGGGCAAGCCAACAGCAACCTTATGTTTAATTGTAGACCTGGTCCTGGGGGGTGTTGCCAGTTGGGGCCAGTACCCAGACCATGGTCAGGTAGCCAAGATCTGCATCTGTACTGCTGATTGCTCCTGTCTGGTAACATGCCAGAGCTGACGACATGGTATCCTCCAAAGGAATCTCACCATAAATTTTGAATGCACATTCAGCTGTCAGAGGGGACTACAGAGGCATTTCTCCTTCCTCAACAATCATGAGCCTGGGCGGACTATCTGTAAAACATGTTATCTTTTGGCTCACTAAATATCTTGGGAATACTCTCCCTCCCTTGTGCGAGGGAGATCAACAGCAGAACCAGCAAATGACATAACATGCAAAGCCCCCCTAAGCTCCCTTTTTTGTCTAAAAATATCTGAAGACACTTCTATGCTCAAAAGCTCTGGGGGTAAAACGTGCTCAGTCGCATTAGGCACATCATGGACCAAACAGACTGGAAACCCTAGTGAGGGAATCTGTATTCCACACTACACAAACATTTTTGTTAACAGACCTCTAACAGAAGTTATACAGGAACAAGTCGGGGGAGGGCTGCCCAATGGGGTACTTCTCTTTTCAATGCTCTCTCTGATTTTGGACCAAATGATGAACACAACTCTGGCTGTTTTGGGCTCTGATAGCAAGAAAGATCTGAAGTAGAGGCACTGGCTGATGACCACTTATTCAAAGGCATTGGAGAGGAAGGTGTCTGGTGGGCCTAGGCGAAGAGATTAAATCTCTGGTATTCGAGCCAGTTAAGGATTTTCATGGCATAAAATCCCAAGTATTACTGCAACAGTGATCACATGTTCTTATATCAGCTGACCTACAAAAAAGGTACCTCCATAATAGGTTCTATAGCAGAGGTTTGCCTTCTCCTCCAATCACCATTAAACATTTTTCTGGATGTTGCTAAGACGTGTGCCACAAGCTTGCTCATCAAAACTTACATTGTGACACGAGTCAAATAAGAACACTCTTCCCTCACAACTGCCTGTTTGCCCCTTTGAAAGCAGAAATTACCTACCTACAAATCAGAAATGATGAAAAACTGCACCTCTAATAGTAATAAGGGATACATTTGTGTATTTGTCAGTCTTGCAGCGAACCTCACAATTCATGCTAAATGGAAACACCTTTCATCTTTAACTGGTGGTTCCTGACATTAAGAGTCTCCCTGAAGTTAGATGTAGAAAAATGACTTCTTATTGTATAAGGTGGTATATGAAAAAGACCTGCATTTATGGGTCCTACAGCTGGGTTGTAAAGCAGCGCCAACACCAGAGTAGGAAGGAGTTTGAGAATCACATCAGGACCTGTCAGGTCAAGTACTGGGGAACATTTAGGTAGGAAGCGTAACTTCAAGGTTGTGGACAATGACGACAGCGATGGAGGTGCTGTGGACTCGCAGCATTAACAGATGCTATTACAAAAGAGCTGTATAAGAACACAGACAGGTAAGCAGGCAGAAAGCTTACTGGTACAAGGAATACAATTTCTTCCCCTAAAAACAGGCCAAGAAGTTATCAACCTTTCACTCACATTGTGCCAAGAAATGAACAGCCAATTTGTAAACCAACTGCCCTTAGACAGCCCTCTGGACTGTGGAGCACTATCATCTTCTCCCAGTTCCCACTCCCACACAGAATGAAAAGGACATACAGAGATCCCCTTTCTCAAAAGGCAAGATAAGGATCTCTTCACATGGTTGGGGTACCCCTCAATATGTCTCAGAAAACTGGGTTAGTCTAGTGAACCACAGTCATGGACTTGTACCAAGGAAAGGGAGCACATCTATGCTTTCTTGTTCCCAGGAAGAGAGTGGCAGCAGCAGTAGACTCCACCACCCACTGGTCAAGAGAGTTTGGATCTGCTCCCAAACTCCTCCACTGACTTAGCCGAGTAAGGACAACAGAAATGAGGATGACCAAAGACGGAAAATCTGCTTAGCCAACAAAAGCAATCCAGGGGTGAATCTTCCAGAGGAATATCAGAAAGCCATCCTCCACTCCCCTGATATGTCAGTGTCTGTTCCCTGAGGCAAGGGGACCACAAAGAAGCCTTTAAGTGAAAAACAGAGCAGACACAACCCGGGCAGTCTTGACCATGTGCTGAGGATGCCTATGGGGCCTCCTCTTCCTCCAGGAAAAGTAATGTCAGCTTGTAGGGGAGACCCCATCAGAAGAATGGGACCTAGTTGATACTGAGGATAGCATTAAGAGACTGAAGCCCTATCAAAAAGGTCTACTTCTGTCAGACAGTAAAGGCAAAGGCTGCCCAGATCATCCCAATAGGGAATACACAGCAAAATCATCCAATACAGGCATACATTAGTGCCTGAAGGCCTAACAAGGGAATCCATCACAGAGATTAATAAGCACCCATTGAGGTGGACTGTGCCATTGCAGCAGTGAGTAGGATGCAAGTAAGAGCCTCCTTGATTAGAGATTCAAAAGTCTCAACCAAAAGGACCAAGAACATGGACATAAGACAGAGGAACGCATCTTCATACAAGCCCTGTCCAGACCCTCTTGGGCCATGGCTAAAGGAATGCTGCACATTAGTTGAGACAATGGGCGTGTCACAGTCTTAGGTTCTAAAACAAGGTATCATTTCAGGCCAACTCCAGAATATGCCACATCAGCATAACATTGAAGGTGCCTCCAGTTCTGAATGACAGTATCAAAATGGGCTGCCTCCAAAGAAAAGAAAACTAGAAAACAAAGTACTGATGTTTACTAGGTGTGGGTGAAAACAAGTGATCATGTGTCACACTCTCCCTAAATGAGACCTTGCCCCATGATGAACCAGAAGGGCTTAGGGGCTTCAAAACTCTGCTTCAGAAATAAAAGTCCCCACAACTAGCCCCCCCCGGAGCCAGATAGGGAGGGTACCTGTACCCCCTTGACATGTCTACATTGTGCCAGAACTCACCAGAGTCAACAGCAACATGCAAGGGAAAGGCTTGGTTCAGACCAGCTGGATATTAATCCAAAGTCCCTACTTATACATAGTTCTACACCTACAACTCAAGCTCCAAAAATGCAGATGAACAAGGGCCCAATCTCTTACTCCTGGACCATGCATCTTTGTGAAAGCTCACCACAACTCCTCTTTCAGTTGTTTGCGCAACTCCCCTATGTCCCACAACCATGGAAGCATTTAAGTGAAGGACATTACTGTGGAGACCCTTGATAGGGTTACCAGGAGCAAGTCATTTAGGTAAGGGACATGACCGCTCCTACTCAAGCAAGGCCTCTAGAACCATGGCCAGCATCTTAGTAAACAACAAATGAGCAGAAGAGATGTAGTGGCAGCTCTATATACTGAAAATGGAGTTAATGTTCATCTTGTACAGTGACACATTCAGGTGCCCTATAACAGGAAGGATGTCAGGCCCCAATCACCATCCAGATCTTGATGTACCCACAGTTTACTAAACTATCAAGATTCAGTATGAGATGGAATTTTCCCCATCCCTTCACAATGAAGAAGCAGGGGAGTGTAAATCCTTTTTCCTTATTCTGAAAGAGGGCCAGTCACTAGAAACCATTTGTCTGTGCTAGTCCTAAGATATCTGTGGAGAGAAGCTGGTTTCTCAGTGAAGCCATTTTTTAAGGGAAGGAATCAAGAATGATTGTGTAAAATCTTACCATAGCCACAGATGTCCTTCTCTTCCATGTTCCAGTATTCATAACATGAGGGATTCCCCACCTAGGTGACCAGAACGTCCGACCAGTATACCAAAGACTTTTACTACTGTAGGGTACTTGCGACATTGCACATAAATAAGCAGCTGACATAGGGCATAAAAGGGACATCTGTATGTACCATCTTCAGAACTGAATGCCCCCAGTCAGAACACCAGTCCAAGGACAGGAGGTAAAACAGCTATAATCCTAAGAAAAGCATGAACTAAGGGGAAGGAGGGTGGGTAGAATACTGAAAACATGGAACAGAAGAATATCTATGGCTATGAAGATTTTACACAACTATTCTATGTCCTATTCCCATGTTGCTGTATTCATAACATGAGGGAGAGTACCAAAGCTCATGTAAGGGAAAGGGAGGTTGGAACAGAGGAAGTCTCCATGAACCCATGCAGGATTGTCCTGACAAATCCTGCTGTGGATCTAGACATAGTATCCAGCTTGTAATGTTTGGTGAAGGTGCAGAAAGAATACCTGTATTCTGAAATTATCTACATGATCATGTCCAAACCTTTGAAGAAGGGTCCAGAGGAAGCTACAGCCCTAGTGGAATGAGCTTTTACCAAGGAAAAGAATGTCTTTCAATGGGACACAGCAGAAGGAAATGGCCTTAGAGATCCAAGAGGAAATAGTTTGATTACAAACAGGTTTTCCCAGCACCCTGGGATGAAAGGGAAAAAAGAAATTATGTACCTATCATAAGGCTTCATGTGAGTTGTCAATCTCGCCTTCAATCTTTATTTATGGGTTTGGAACTGATCCTCCATTCCGACTCGGCCATTTACTATATTCTGCTAGCTCGTGGCTCACTCCCTATCCCATGATGCTGCAGGGCATTCCCCAGATCTTGTTTGCTGATACAGATACGCTAGTATATAATCAAATATACTTACATAGAGAAAAAAGGGCTTATTGTAAGCTGGCAGACTAAGAGAAAAGGGTCAAAGACCACGAGGTGCCAAATTGTGACATTTCGGTTTCTCCAGGAGCCGAGGAAGGGGGTTAGGAGGGTAGGATGCAAGAATGAAGGCGAGATGGACAACTCACATGGAACGTTATGGTGGATGCATAACTTATTTATGTGAAGTTGTCCTATCTCACCCTTCATTCTTTATTGATGGGACAGCATCCCTAGCACCATCTTTCCTGGGTGGCTCATTGGAGTATATTCTTCAGAACAGTGGACCCACAGGAGCCCTGTCCCTAGAGGCCAAATCTACTTCGTAATGGGTGATAAAGGTATGAGGTTACGCCCAAGTAGCTGCTGCACAGATAGTGTCTACTGGTAGTTTAGCACAAATGCAGAGGAGGTAGAAACAGCTCTATAGAATGAGCTTTTAATTGGTCTGGTACCTGTTTATTTACTGACTTTTAAATGAACAAAATGCAGTCTGACAGCCACCTTGATAGAGTAGTTTTTGCTACAGGCATGCCTTTTTTGCAATCTGAAAAGGATACAAATAGTTGGTCAGTTTTTCTGAATTCTGTTGTCCTGTGTAGATAGAAACGTAACTATGTATGCACGTCAAGCTGGTGAAGCACATACTCTGCCTTATTGACATATTTTGGAAAGAAAACTGGCAAATCTATAGACTGGTTCAAATTAGTGTCTGAACATACTTTTGGTAGAAATGTTGGGTTTGTTCAGAGTGACACCCTGTCATTGTGGAATAACAAATATGGTGGTTTTATGCATAAGGATTGTAACTCAGAAACTCTCCTAGCTGCTGTAATTGCCACTAGGAAAATGGTCTTCCATGTTAAGAACTTCAAATTAAATGATGACAACGGCTCAAAGGGAGGAAGAATTAATCTAGAAAATACAAGATTTAGGTTCCATGGAGGTAGCAGAGGCCTAATAGTCTCAAAAGATTAGTGCCTCGCAGAAAAGCCTTCGATAGACTGTGGGACAATGTTTGGTCCTTCACTCCCAAAATGAAAATTTGAGATTGCTGCTAGTTGTACTCTAATAGCTGCAGCTGCTCCCTCATTAAACAGTTTAGTCAAGAATTCTAGGACTGAAGATATAGGTGTAGAATTAAGGATCAATGTGATTCTGTAGTGCCCAGATTGAAAATCTTTTCCATTTATTGAGATATAATCTTCTGGCAGATGTCTTGTGAGAAGAAATCAGGATATGTTGTGCTGGGATGAAAGATTTTGTAGCCTGGCTATGTTTGGAATTGGAGCAGCCAAGCTGTCAACTTTAGGGTCTGAAGGGATGGATGAAGAGCTCCCGATGAGTAGATCAGGAGATCTGGAACTGGGTCCAGAATCCAAAGCTCTTCCTGAAGATGAGGCCATAGGAAGGGGAACCAAATTTGTCGAGGCCAATAAGGGGGTATCAGGATCAATATCCTTCCCAACACACTGGCTTTCTGAAAAACTTTGGGTATCAATGGAAAAGGAGGGAAAGCATAGAGGAGTCCCAGGGGCCAATCGTGTACAAGTACACCCCTTGGGGATTCCGCCTGAGGGGGGATCAGGGCAAAGTAGCTGCTGCATTTTGTGTTCATGGATGTGGCAAAAAGATTGCAGCAAGGCTGGCCCCATTTTTGGAAAATCATTTCTGCCACTTTTTGTTTCAGGGACCACTCGTGAGGCATTAGAATTGCTCTGCAGAGTTTGTCTGCCATCACGTTGGATTTCCCTGGGATGTGCTTTGCTATCAGAAAATATTGGGAGGAAATCGCCCACTGCCATACTCATAGTCTCTTGACAAAGGAGATAAGATTTGGTTCCGCCTTGTTTATGTACCAAACCACAGTCATGTCTGTCTGGACTGCAATTGTTCCCAGTGGAAAAGTATTGAAATGCCTGCAATGCCAGAAGCATCATTCTCATCTCTAGGACACTGACATGCAACTGGATCTCGTAATCCTGCCACGTGTTTTGGGCTGTCATTCCCTGATAATGACCCTCCCACTCTATCTGGAAGGCATCCATGGTCAAGGGGGCTAGAGGGGATGGGAGAATGTAAGGATGACCTAAGGTCACTTGATCTGAATGTAGTCACCAATAAAGGTCCCTTTTGCAAGATTCTGTTAACATTATCTGGTGCGACATTGGAAGTTCCTGCATAGACCACTGTATGAACAGGAGCCACTGTAAGATCCTCATATGCATCCAAGCTAGGGGGGGGGTCATAGTGATTGTTGCCGCCATCGTACCCAATACCTTGAGAATTGCTCTTGCTTGAACCTTTGTTTTTGAGAGTAGATCTCGAACTTGTGCTTGTAGTGTTTGTATCCTGTTTGGTGGAAGTTTTACTGTCATTGTAATGTTGACTCATTCTGCGCCTATAAAAACGATAAGCTGAGATGGCAATAAGGCTGATTTTTCATAGTTTATCATAATTCCTAACCAAGCATAGGAATGCAAAAAGGTGTCTTCTTGCTTGCAAAAGTAGATGCTTGGTGGCAGTGGTTATCAGCCAATCATCTAAATATGGAAACACCCGGAATCCTGAATGTCTTAAGTGAGCTGTAACCACTGCCATGCATTTGGTGAACACTCTGGGGGCTGTAGTGAGACCAAAGGGCAGGGCTCAGAATTGCAAATAACTGGCTTCCAGACAAAAGCACAGATGCCTCCTGGATGGCCTGTCCATTTTTATGTGATAGTAAGCATCCTGGAGGTCTATAGAGCACATCCAATTGTCTTTTCCAAGAAAAGGGAGTATCAACTGCAGTGTAACCATCCGGAACTTTGTCTTTTTTCCAGATTTAAATTGCTGAGATCCAGTATGGGCCTCCAGTCCCCCATTTTCTTTGGAACTAAAAAGAACCTTGAGTAAGTTCTGGATCCTATCTGGTCTGTGGGGACCGACTGGATGACACTCTTTTCTAGCAACTTTTGAACTTCTATGGTTGGTTGCTTCCTGTAACTGGGTGGAATGTCTGGAATCCTTTTCATTAGTGGGAGTGGGATGGAAAAGGGTATGGAGTAACCTCTGAATATGATCCTCTATACCCATTTGTCTTTTGTTATTTTTAGCTAGGCATCTGGGTACAAGGATAAGTGACCCCCGACTGCCTCCAGCGGGGGACAGATGGGCCTCCTTTCAGGAACGCTGAAAAGGCTTTCTGAAGAATGATTGTTGGTCTCCCTGATTTGGTGGCCCTCCCTCTGCTACGTGGCTGGCGTCTTCCATTATTCCCTCCTCCTCTGCCCCTGGAGGAGAGTTCACCATGTGTGTCTTGAAAGGCTCTCTGGGATTTTAGAAACCACATTTTTCCTCCCCTTTGACCCTTGGGATAGGGTCTAGAAGGTGTGGAAAAACAGACTTCAATGGTAGAGAGAGTCTTTCCCTCCTGTTAACACCTGTCAAGTGTTTCTGACTGTAGGCTCAAAAAGTGATGAGCAATCGAAGGGGGTGTTAATGAAGGATGACTTGAAGGGTTCCGCAAACACAAGCGCATCCAGGAAGGTCTCCTAAGGGCAGTTCCTGAACCCACTGACCTACTCGCTCCATCGGTTGCATAAGAGATAAGACTCATGGACGAGTTAACTACTGAGTTAAGTGTTGAGAGCTAGGAAGATGTTCTACCTGCCACTCCCACAGCTACAGTACCCTGGAGAGGATGTCCAAGCTCCTTTAGGAGATCTCTCTGTAACCTTGTGGAGTGAGTGAGGTAATTCAGGGACCATAGTGTAAAGGTCGCTGAAGAGAACATGTGCTTACTGTACAATAATAAACAAATAAACAATAAATGCAATCAGTGTGACCGTCCATAATGGACATTTTCTGTGAACACTTGGGGCACCTTTTAAACCCCGACACTTTAGGCTGCTTTGACATTTTGGTATAATTCAAAATACACACCAAGAAGGAAACAAGCCCTCATTAAAACGGGCTTAACTGCTCTTTACGAAAACTGAGCTAAAACAGAAATAACTAGGAATTCACACACAAATTGCACATCCTTTGCTGAAAAAATAGCACTCTGGTCAAAAAATACAAGACTAATAACAATATAATATTAAAGAACAGTCCTCTAACTAAAACGGGCTCAATATCTATAACACACACACACACACACACACACACACACACAAGCCTTAAACAGGCTGATAAGAAGTAAGAAAAACTACTCTATTATGAAAGACTATGCAATATGTATATATCTAAATATGTAAAACAAACACTATCACTAAAGGGATAGGGGATTTAAGGCCTAAAACACTTGGCCAAACAGGAAACAAACTATTTCTAAAGGGAGACGCGTTATAAAGATGCATAGAGAAAAGGAAGCCACCAAACTACTAAAACAGTATAAGATATTTAAAAAAAAATATTTAAATTGTAAATAGAAAAAAGAACAATTTGACTTGGCCAGAGCTAGAATCAGATGCTTGATCCCTTTCAGCGGCAAATGAGATCTGGGGAATGCCCTGCAGCATCATGGGATAGGGAGTGAGCCACGAGCTCGCTGAAGACCTCGAGCTTTAGTAAATGGCCAAGCCGGAACAGAGGACTGGTTCCAAACCCATCAGCAAAGAATGAAGGTGAGATAGGACAACTTCACAGTTGCTCATAATTCCTAATGGGTTTGGTTTTGTCTAGGTAATATCTGAGTGGTCTATGCACATCCAAGGTATGAAGCACACTTTCACTAAAATTGTAAGGAGTAAGAAAGTAGGCAGATGAATAGACTGATTAAAGGACAAGTCATTAACCACTTTAGGCATGAAAGAGTGATTAGTACGAAGAGAAACCCTTTCCTTGTGGAAGATAAGAAAGGGTTGACAAGCCCTTAAGGCATGGAGTTAAGAAACTACAATGTGGCCCAGGCAGGTATGACCCCAGCCCTGAGTAGCATCCTGCCTTCGCCCAGAATGATACCACAGTACAAGGACAAAATGATTGACTTCAACAATTGGCTAAGCTTCTGGTGTCATTCAAAGGGGATCCAGTGTCTGTCTGCCTGGGACGACATGATCAACAGACCATGATGCTTTGCCAGAGATGGTCTGCACCTGTCGCCCCTGGGATTCAGGTTACTAGCTAGGGTCCTTCCACCCCACCATAGTGCCTTTTTTTAGGCAGAGTTCAAAGGACAAAACCACCACTGTAACAGGTACAAGCATACAAATTCTGAAGGTAATGTCACTCAATGCTAGAAGTCTAAACCTCAAAATGCACTCTCTCGAGGCACTTCTAAAAATGGAGAACATCAATATCTGTGCAGTAACTGAGACCTGGTTCAAGGCTACAGAGAGCACCCCTGCAATACCAGGCTACTACTCTTACCACACTTTTCAGCCACCAAACCAGAACCGAAACAGTAAAGGATACCAGGCTACTACTCTTACCACACTTTTCAGCCACCAAACCAGAACCGAAACAGTAAAGGTGGAGTAGTGTCCATTTTCACCAAGGATATTCACACCAGGCTAGTTGCCCAACACAATGCGTCTGAAATTCTCCAGGTACAACGAACACTAGGTAAGACTGCAATCCAAATTGTAGCTTGCTAAAGATCCCCCATCATGCTCAACATTCTCACTACACCTTTCTAAACATACTGGAAAACATTAAGATACAACCAAACACCATAATACTGGGTGATTTCAACTACCCTGCCATTAACTGGGAAAACTACTCGTGTACCAACACCTCTGCCCAACGGTTCTTGGAATTCATAAATTCCAATGCCCTGGATCAACTAATCCTTAGTCCCACCAGGGGCTCAAATATCCTACACCTGGTCATTACCAACATGGGAAATCGATGCTCACACCTATGGTCACCCCCTCGTTGTCAGGTCTAACCATAAGCTAATCACCCTTGACATCCACATTCCACTCCCATGCCCCAGTAAGGAAACCTCCGTAAAAAACTTCTCCAAAACCAACTTCATGCTACTCAAGTCAGAAGTGACCAACTTCATGACACCCATGCAGACTGGAACTGAAAGTTCGACTGCTGAATCCTACACTAAGGCACTTTACCAACTTTACAAATCCACTCGTGCATGAATCGTGCCATCCCCAAGACTCACTCCTCCAAAAAGGGAAGCCAATCTGCTGATCCCTTGCCATAAACAAACTATGCAACAGAAGGAAGAAACTGTTACAGCAAAGAGGAAAATCCCAGGATGCAAAAAACTCCCTTACCAGCCTCAGTAAGAAGCTGAGATCCCTCATAAAATCCTCCAAAGCTAGCTACAAAAATAAAATTGCCAAAGATTCCAAAGACAACTACAAGGCATTCTATAGCTATGTCAAGAATCTAAATGGCAATGCTCAGATCTGCTCTGATCTACAACAGAATGGTATTAAATATACTGATCCCAAGGATATTGCCAATATCCTGGCAGATCGATTCAGTGCAAACTTCACCCCCCCTCACCCCCTAAAGGGCCCATCTCAATACAAAAAGGCTGACAAATTCTGGCAATAATGACCACACAGGTGTAAAAAAAAAAAAAAAAAAAAAAAAAAAAACACTCTCCAAAGCTAAGAATACAGCATCCATGGGACCAGACAACATCCCAAGCTGTGTACTACATGAACTACAAAATGAACTGGCACCTCACCTAAGTGTCGTGTTTAATCATAGCCTCACCTCAGGCTTCGTGCCCACTGAGTGGTGCACAGCTACAGTTATCCCACTCCATAAGGGGGATCCACCTTGGATCCCGGGAACTACCACCCCCCATCAGTCTGACGAGTCTGATCTGCAATGCCATGGAACGTATTATCATGAAACTTATAAACAAAGACATTGACAACCTTCAAACACTGGACCCCATGCAGTTTGAGTTCGTTAAGAGCCAATCTCGTCTCCTGAACCTGATTGACTTCTTCGAATCAGTCTCCAGAGCCGTGGACGAGGGTAAGGTGGTTCACACAGCCTATCTGGACCTCGCCAAGGCCTTCGACACTCTGGAATCACAGATAAACTTACTAAGCTGGGCATTAATCCCTACAATACTTGATGGGTTGCCAACTGGCTTACTGACAGAACCCACACTGTAAAAGTAGCAGACTCCAAATCCAGCTCCAGACAAATGGAGTACCTCAGGGTTCAGTCCTGGGACTGCTCTTGTTGGTATCTACTTCTCTGAAGTACAGGCGAACATTAAGGGACTCTGGCTAACAAAGTTCGCAGATGACTGAAAACTGGGAGCCATTATTGAATCCCCAAATTATGTGGATATTCTACAAAAGGGCCTTACAGAAACAGATGCTTGGTGCTAGAGCCATGGGCTCAAGCTCAATACCAAGAAATGTAAAGTTATCCCCTTTTTGAAAAACATATACACGTGAATTACCACATAGATGGCAGTAAACACCGAAAGTGTGATAAGAAACCTGTGGACAGTGGTCTCACCTTATATAACCACATCGCCACAACAGTCAGGAAATCCTTCTATGTGGCTCACTTCATTACTAAGGGCTTTTCATCCAGAAAAAATGTCATTGTCCCACTGTACTCATCCCTCATTAGACCCATTAGAGAATACAATGCCCTGTTTGGTATGTACCTCTCAAGACATCTGCAACTAACTGGAAAGGCCGCAGAAATACCTCACTAAAAGAATCACAAGGCCTAAAGCAAATACCCTATGCTGACAGTCTTAAAAAAATTCCACCTATACTCTATCACATATCATCTACTCAGAGGCGATCTCTGCTTAACATACAAGGCCATGTCAAACCCAGAGCTGTTGAACATGCTACACTTAAAGAAATCCCAATCCCTCAGAGAGAGAGGGAAGCTCTGGGGATCTAAACTTTGTCATCACAATGAACAAAACATGCTGGAGGGATAGGTTCCTGACCCAGAGACTCCCCAGACTCTGGAATAGTCTGCCCATACATGTCAAGCAGTGCACCTCTTTGGCCCTCAATAGGAACCTTGATGATTGGATGGGAGATAGGAAATTCACCCTGGGGATCACATCAGTCGCTCTGCTAAACAGGGGTCCAGGAAAGTAAATACTGTGGGAAGAAATAGCCAGGGAATTGTTATGGCTATGCTTATATAGGCCCTACGGCCGATAGCCTAGTACCAACCTATGAATCTATGAACTCTTCTTGCAGAGGTGATGGCCATCAGCAAAATAGTCTTCCACATGCAAAACTTCAAAGAAGTGGAGACTGCGGGCTCAAAAGGGGCCTGAATAAGCTTTTTCAGTACAACATTTAAGTCCCAGGGAGGGGGAACAGGTTTCCAGGGAGGCCTGATGTGAAGGATGCCTTTAAGAAAAAGTTTAACCTCGAGCCAAGAAGCTAAAGGAGGAGATAGAGACAGACATGCAGAAATGGCAGATAGGTGAGCTTTAACAGAAGAGTAAGGCAATCTGGCCTTAAGCAGCTCACACAAATACCAATGAATTAGGGGAATGTCCATTGAAAATGGATATAGGTGTTTCTTCAGACACCACATACAGAGCCTCTTCCATTTGGACAAATAGGATTTCCTAGTATTGGGTTTCTTGGTATCCTGCAGGACTAGAAGCACATCCTCAGAGAAAGTGTTGGAAAGGGATCAGAAGCCCATCACCCACAGAGTCAGGCTCAGAGATGTTAAGTGTGGATGGATAAGAGATCCCTTGTGTTGCGTGAGAAGATTCACCCTGTGAGGAAACTTGTGATGATTGCCCGTGGCTAACTGCAAAAGAGGGAACCAGTGCTGTCTTGGCCAAAAGGGGGACACCAACAAGATTTTTGGTTTGTCCTGCTGAATTTTCATCAGAACTTTCTGAATGAGTGGGAAGGGGGGATGCATAAAGATTCACCCCTTCCATGAGAATGATTGGGCATTCACCTTCCATACGAGGATCTGGGGCTCTGGCACAAAATTTTGGAAGTTGTCTGTTCAACGGGGAGGCAAAGAGATCTACTTGAGGAATCCCTCACCGGTGGAGAATGTCCAGAAACACATCCCTGTGAAGCATCCATTTGTGGGCTTGTGTCATGGACCTCCTGACAGTGTCTGCCAAAACATTCTGAGCTGAGGGAATGTAAACAGTAAGGTGACCTCTGCTTGAGAAGCAATCTCGCAGGCCTGAAGGGCCATCCTGCAGAGCAGGTAAGACTTTGTACTCCCCTACTTGTTCACATACCAAAGGACTGTGGGTGTTGTCCATGAACAGTTTCAGGGGACCTGGTCAGAGAGAAAACTGGAAGGTTTGGAGCACTAAAATCAAAGCCCTCATCTCCCTGATGTTGATATGTTTCCTTATGGAGGAAGGCCAAAGGCCTTAAACTTTTTAAGTGTCCCAATGTTGCTCCCCATCCCTTGTCTGAAGCATCTGTAAACAGTTCCTGCACAGGATGCGGGGCCTGTAAAGGAAGACCTGGAGTCAAAGAAATTTCCTGAATCTACCAGTGTATCCCTTTCTTCAGACAAAGAAGAAGAAAAGGAAGCTCTCACTCCAGAGGATAAGCATGCTGGTACCAGAGTGTTTTGAGATACCACTGGAATTTTTGCAAGTGAAGGCTGGCTAAAGGTAATATGGGAATTACAGATGCCATGAACCCTAGCATGCGGAGAAACTCTCTGGCTAACATTGTTGTCTGAGGGAGCAACTGATGGAAGTAAGACAGAAAAGACTGCATTTTTTTTGTGGAAGGAGGAAAGCCATAAGGTCTATCGTTATTCTGCAGCACAGGAAAACCTGATCCTAAAAAGGGCCAAGAGAAGACTTGCTGTAGTTAATAGTGAACCCCAGACCTTGTAGCAGAGACATGGTGGTTTGGAGGTTCTGTTGCGGAATATCTGGATGATTTACTTGAATTAGCAGGTCATCCAGGTAAGGGTAAATCAGAATTCCTTGAAGTCTGCAAAAGGCAATGACAGGAGCCAAACATTTTGTGAAGATCCTTGCAGCTGTGGAGTCCAAAGGGCAAAGCACAAAACTGTAAATGAGAGAAAACAGAAAAACATAAGTACTTCCTGAACAGAGGATGAATGGGAATATGAAGATAACAGTCCTTGATGTCTAGAGACACCAGAAAGGCCTAAGGAAGGAAGAGAGGAAACAGAGTGGATAATCAGCATGCAGAAGGTGGGAACCTGAAGGAATAGACAGAGTTGGGACAGATCTATGATAGGTCTCCATGGAGCATGTTTCCTGGGGACTAGGAACATCCTGGAATAGAACCATTTTCCTCTTTGGAGATGGGAAACTTCCTGAATGGTCACCTGAGAAATCAAATCTTTTAACACCCGAGGAAAAAGAAGAATCTGGTCTCAAGGGGGTTGAGGTATGCCGATCAAAGGCGGAACAGACTTCCAGACCATGCAATAACCATTTTAAACAAAGGAAAGGACCCATTTGTCTGTGGTAATGCTTGCCCAGGAAGGAAGAAAGAAAGAAAATGAGAGAGACACTGGGAAAGAGGGATGTTGGAAAGATTGGCCAGGTAGTCACAGACTGCCTGGCTTTTGAGCAGAAGCTGGCTGTGATCTGGAGGAGCTTTGCCTGCGTGTCCCTTTCTTGTGAGGGAGGGGAGGAGTGGATGCCTTCTTCCTCACAAAAAGAGGTTTGGAATAATTCCTATGATACTATAGGACTGGGGACACAAAACTGCTTCAGTTCCTGTAACTCTCTCCCATTTTCTTATAAAAATTTGAAAAGGGCAGCAGCATTAGCACCAAAAAGGGAAGTATTGTCAAAGCGTGCATCCACAAGTTTTGCCTTCACATCATCAAGCAAAGACTGCAATCTTAGTCAAGATTCTCTTAAAAGACAGATCCCAATGTAGCTGATAGATACCTCAGCTGCATCTTAACTACACATAATGGTGTGTCTAGTTACTTGGGAAGAGGCTATAAAGAGAAATTAAAGCTGTGCTTTGGCTGCAAAGTCAGCAACATCTGTCAACAGCTGTAAAGCTTGACACAGCAGGGCCAAAACCTATTTAGACATACGAGTCTGATAGTCAAGGTCCCTGACGGTGAAAGCAGAGGATATGCAGACTGTCTTACCAATCCTCTCCCTCATTTTGCTGTCTTTACTGAGGGGAGAAGGGTCATGGAGGGCAGCAGCCTTGAAGATTTATCTGCAGACACTGAAATCACACCTGGAGCTGCAGGGGGACATTTGAAAAGGTATTTGCTATCTTCAGGGACCTTACAAAACCTATTCACCCTTTCTGGGGCTGGTGGTTGAGAGTCTGGATTTTTGCTGACACTGAAAGAAAAGTATCCTAGGAAGCACAGGAGGAATTGCTGAAGGATGAGGGGAGTCCACCTGTACGAGGTCATAATACCTCTGCTGCATGTCAGACACTTTCGAGCTTTCCCACTTAAAGTCTCTCATCCTTGAGACAGTCTCTACAAAGGTTCCGTCTTCCTCAGGGTATTCCCCAAGGCTGGAATCTACTTCAGGGGAGGCATAACCCCGGGGTGGAGTCCATTTGTGCTGAGTAAGCTAAATAATTTGAGGATGAAACTTCTTCCTCAAAGGCCTCCTGCTCCACAGCAGAGCTCCTAGGTCAAGACAGAGGAAGAAAAACTGAAGTAGTAGCTTGAACAGAAGAAGGCCTTAGTGCTAGGAAAGCATTAAGAATTCCTTGGGAAAAGGCTTACCAGTCTGGAGAAGGATTCTGAGTAGAGAAAAAATGTTTTTGCTTCTTTTTAGAGGGAGAATCAGCCCTAGACTAAGATAGAGGGGCCGACTTAAGCCTGGGTTCTTGCACAGATGCAAGACCGTCCTGAATAGCTAAGCTATGAGGGGTACTAAGAGGAACATCCAAAGTAGTGGGCCACGATTCCCCCTTACGCTACTGAATGGACGTCTGCGAGATATCTTCGAATGTGCAAATGGAACTCTCCACAACAGCTTCCAAACTTGTACCCATTGCCAGAGGAGACTCAAGCACTGAATGGACCGCCAGGCCTTCATTGGCCTCTAGAGGGATGTACAGGTTCAGAGGTGCAAACAAAGATTCAAGCCTAATCTTTTTAACCTTTTGCTTTGGAGGCTCACTGGACGGACCTGATGTACCCTCCAATGCAAGTGCTAGAGTCCCTGATTCTCAAGGTAGATGCTAAGGGCAAAAAGATGACTGTGGAGCACCTTATGGACAAAAGCCTAACAGATCATGCAAGGCTTCTAGTCGTGAGCAGACCACAGACAGAAAAGACACTGATCGTAGTTATCTTTATGTGGAATTTGTCTTCCACAATGGCACTTGCCCTTCCTTGATGACATTAACCTCAGAAAAAAATGCAGTAGCAAGAAATACAAATGAATTCCCCAACGAACATTTATCTGAAACAGCAACCAGTTGGCGATGAGATGAATGGTAGAAGATGGCATTTGGACTGGTGACAGAGAAGCTCTGAGGATGTTATGTGCAGATGTCACTTTTATGGCCTATGTTGTCTTCTTGTCTATGTGCAATTTTGCATGTACCCTGGTCTTTGGTATACTGGCTGGGTGTTTGGGTTGCCTAGGCAGGGAATCCTCATGTTATGAATACTGCAACATGGGAATAGAAAGACATCTTAAGACGATGTCATACGACATTGCACTGATTACCACCCAGTCCTTGTAATTGCAAACCAGGACAACTTGGAAGACTCCTTTTGCCCAAAGATAATCTGATACAGTTGCTTGCTCTTTTTGCTAATCTGACTGGAAAACTAGACTGCCTTTGCTAATTTGGCTGGAAAACTAGACTGCTCAACTTTGTAGAACTATGTAAAATTTAGTTCCAGTCTTCCTTGAAGGGGTCTTCCTCATGAAAAGAGCCTGAAAGCAGCAGAAAGGGCTTTGGGGCCCATGCATATCCTTCACAATGGGTGGAGGCTTCTTCCTTTTCAGGAGAACTTCCATGAAGTCCAACAAAAACTGAAGAAGCCACCCCCCACACTTTGGAAAAGGTATGCAGGATTGCCTGTCTCAGCACAATGTTAGAGAGCTTCAGACAAGTCATCTAATTCATGCAAGTACAACAGCTTTTTGTATTAGCCGTAGGATCCCTTATAGTCAAAATTATAACAGGTCCTATGGAAAAAAGCCTGCCAAAGAAACTACTTGACCAATTCTTAGTTCATAGATAAATACTAAGCTAGCTCCCCTTGTGGGCCATTTTGAACCTAGCCAAGTTCCCTCAAATGTGAGGATCAAATTCTGTACCTTGTGTCTGTGAGGTAAATACCTTAACCATTTTGCCAATCCTAACCTCTAACAAGCTTTTCCATGACTACCAAATAAGGGAGATCTGAAAGTACTTCTGAGTGCCTGATCCACTACAAAAAAATGGAACCAGAACAAAAGAATATGAAGATATAAACAGCTTAGGTGCTAAAAAACCAAAAGTGGCAGAAGAAAATGCCCTCATGACCAAAATGCCCAGTGCCTTACATTATCTATCATAGAAAATAGTACTGCAGTCTCAAAGACTTCTGTTGGACTGCAGAAATCATACAAGAGTCTGCCCCTAGGATGCTAAAACAAACTTGTGCTACCAACTCAAATGGGAGTCTGTAGAGAGCATTCCGCAAACAATGTTTAAACAATACTCAGACACTGTAACTGGATTACTGTCAGGATGATTTAACTGACACTGGTGATGGACAAGAGGAACAAGATTCTTCATCACTTGTTTACTCTGTAAACATTTTACTGGATTCGATATAAGTGCATACAGGTTTGTGTATAGGATTATTATTGCAGACATACATATATACAGACTAGTTATTTATTTTTTTAACATTGGTTTACCGGGAAAGTCCAACTGGAACAGAGCCCATTTTCAGAAGAGGCCCGAGGAGAAATGCTCCAGATGCATGTCTTTATAAGGTGGGGGACTTGTTCCCACTTAGAGGGATGCACGGGGGGGGGGGGGGGTCTGCCATACATTTTACATGTTTTAAGTTTTCTTAATTGCGTGTCAGCTAAAGAATATGTGATTATTTATACTAATTTCAGGACATTCATCTTCTTGTGAATAGAAAGGACAGCATTCAGATGTTCAAACCTGCACAGATGACCTCTGTTAGCACAAGTCCTATGCATGGGATGACCAAAGGCATCTCCTATTATTCCTTCAGAAATTACAGATGTTTCTAGGGGCAAGACGGGGGAAAGCTGTAGGCCAGTCTATGGAGAACTTCATCAGATTTTGTTTTTTTTTTGTGGGGGGAGGATTCACTGAGCTTACACATCTCAGAAGCAAGTTTCTCTCCTGGGCCTCCACTTTCTGGGATACAGAAGATAAGGGTATACTGTCCCATAACCCTAATTTCAGGAATGGGTAGGCCGCTTTTGCTAGGAACATTACAAGAAACTGGGTGATGTGGCATGAGCGCTTAGGCTGGCCTTGCGTTAGGCAAAACAGGGACTGGAGATACCTATGCAGGGCCTTGAGCTGACATTCACCACTGATTACAAAGGATGGTTCTGTGATGGACCCCACCAGAAATCAAATAACTGCCTCATATCTAGTAGCTAGGCATGCCCTGTGATGCAGACTGGTAATAAGATGACCTGCTGGACCTTCCCCAACCTGGGCTACTGTGCCCTACTGAGTATGATGTGAGCCTGGAGGACAGTAATGCTCTGTTTTAAGTGGCATCACATTAGTACTTGCCAAGGATTCAAGGGACAGGTTTGGTCATAAGAAAACTCTGCCTGACTCCGGAGTGGGGTACGTGGTGTTCATATCGCTGAAATATGGAGTAACTGCTGCAGATGCACCTCCTGTAGGCATCTCAATGTCTAAATAGAGGGCACAACTTCAACTCCTTGGATGATGGGGTGGAGCCAATGACAAACAAGGCCACCTCAGGGAAAGACTTGCCTCAAGGAAGGCAATAAGTCTGCCCTCTAAATGATATACCTCCACCTGAAGCTCCTGTACCAGTCTAAGATTGGGCATGGAACCCTCTCTTGTTGAGCCCAGCTTCGGACACACATTGCTGTTGCCATCCTGCAAGGCATTAAGTAATACCATAACACTTCTTGCCTTTGTCTTTATGTGGTTAGATTAAAGTGTTAGTTCTTATGGCAATGCGCTTTCCCCAAAGCAGAACTGCAAACATCAGTCTTATTTTGGAAGTTGTTGGCTGCACAAAGCATTTTAGGGCTTGTACTTCTTAAGCCTTAGGCCAGGGAACTTTACCATAACAACTGTCAGGAGCAAGAGTCAAACCAAGTGGCAGGTGAGAACAGAGTATTGAAATGGCACAGTACAGGGACACAGCACAAACTCCTAACCAAGAAATGTGACAGCTGGAAGCACATGCCCAAAAGTACTGGAACATAAAAGAAATAAATAGCTAAACTGGAAACTACAGAAGAATGTCTCTAATACCAGAATTCCCTTAACATTTGAGGACTTCAAAAAATACACGTTAGAAATTTTGGCTCACACAATGGGTTGCTTTATGGTTCAGAGGACTGTCTGCAGCCATCTGAAAATGAGGCTCCACAGCAGCACACAGGCAGGGAGAACAGTGAGTCTGGGAAGCACCTCACAGCAGAGGGCAGGTGACTCATGAATTTGAAGCAATTGTTCATTTATATTTATGAAATCTTCTATCAACCCACTTTTGCGAAACATAATTAAGCAGAACACAACTTACTAGAGACACTGATCATGTTCTTTGTCTGAGACAATAAATCAATATTCCAGCTGCCGGAGTTGGTGGTAGCTATAATGAGTGTAAATGATACCACATTGCCTATCAAAAAAGGGTAGTTAAGTGTCCTATCCAAATTTCCCAGTATGAATACTGCTTCGGGTATCTCATGAAGAAAGGACACTGGATTAGTGGGACTAATCCAGTCATGAAACAGAAAATAAAACATACATAATTCTGGACGATATGCTGCTACTTGCTTCTGTTAGTATTGTGCTTTCCTACCTTCAGAAGTGCAAGCATGTCCCAGGTGCAATTTCACTGCTTAAGAGTTTTTTGCATTTAAAATATAGTACAATATCAAAGACTGGGGAAAAAACACCTTCAAACCGTCCCAGTCAAGCTATACAATAGCAGTTCATTGTGCTGATAAAGCGCTGGGGTGCCTGGTAAGGTAAACTTGTACAACTGAAAAAAGCAATATGGAGCAAAGCATTAACCACATCATATGGAACTCTACTAAGTAATTAAAGGTAAATATCCTAATTAGCTCTAACTTATGGATTACATTACTCAGACTGTCCTACAAATCCTACATATGCTCTTGCATGCAGAATGTAGTTTGCCTTATAGTTTGTCACTCACCATCTGTTTCTTACAATTAATTTACCTGTTTACACTGTTTGCCATTTTAGCTTCACAAGCACTGCTTGTTTCTGTAAGTTTCTAACCCAGTCTGGGTGCTGCATACATTTTCTTTCACAAGCATTTCAAACATCTAAAATCCTTACAGAAACTGAAATGGCATGGTGACAGTTAAATCTCCACACAAAGGAAGACCACAGTGATTAAAAGAAAGGAAGACCATTACTTTACCAAGATAAAGGAAGGCACCCTTAAATTGCTCGGAAATTATATGTAAAGTGCTGAAAAAAAGCATTTGTATGCAAATGACTGCTACATACCAGAAAGGAGACAAACTTTCAGGCAAAGGGAAGTAAAGGATTTTTCACTTTGCAAATCCAATGGCATTTTTTACTACAATCCAAGTGGGCTTAAGGAACTAAATTTAAAAAAAAAGTTTTCATTTTATTAAAAAATCTTTAGACATGGCAAGTCCTAACACTCACCATCTGGTGGTTACATGGTTCAAATCCCTACCAAGGGAGCCTCAGAAGCAGTGGGGCTGCTGCAGTAAAGATGCATCCTGCTATTGAAAAACTACACATGGCACATTCTCATTCATATCTTGTAATGTAAAAAGTTACAAACAGAGCTATTCAAATAAATAATTAAAAAAGGAAAATTGAAACCTTGTGTAGTATCCTAAAACCAGAAAAAGCAACTGCTTTCTTTCCATTCATTCATATCTCTCTGAAAAATACACACTCACTCACTAACATAGTTTATTTACAAGATCTACCCAATCTGGGTACATTGCTACAAAACTCGTGGGCAGAGGAAGAGTAAACTTGTATTTCTCCGCAGTAAGGTCTAGCAGCATGGCGTTTTTAATGCTGTCCTCCAAAATGCAGTTTTTTTTTTTGTTTTGTTTTTTTTTAATTATTCTGTGTCTTCGTCCAACTCATAATTGTCTCTTTCATCATAAATTTCTTTTACTAAAAGAATCCGTGCAAGCATATTTTCTAATGTGCTGCGTTCCAAAGGACTGGAGGAGTACCACAATGGGTTGTCTGGTGAAATGGAGGATTCTGGCTGCAGGTAAAAGACATCCATTCTCTCCTTAAGACTCTGTGGGCTAAAAGACAGATAGAAGTCATTTTACTGTGCTTTTCATTAGTTTTAATAAAATGTGAAAAATAACCAAAATAATGAGCAAAAGGTGTGCAACCTTTTTGAGAGGTAGCATTCAAATATTTTAACAGGACATCTGGAAGGATTTGCCTTGTTTTCCCTCTGTTCAAATACTGGTTCATCATCTTCATGCTTTCTTTTTCCAGAAGATATTTTATCTATTCAAGGAAAAAAAAAAAAAAAAGACATTAATACATATATCATTTAAAAAGCGAAAGTCAATGTTTATCCAATTACCTCTGACTATACAACAGGAACAAAGCATTAGCTGTCATGCAGAGTTAAATGCAAAGGTGTGCTGACTGGTCCCTTCTGGATATCTACAGGGGTGCAAAGACTGTCTTATATTCACTTGCTAGTTTTGCTCTCATCTCCTACCTGTAGCTTGAAAAACAATCTGCACACCTTGTACAAGACTTACATCTCTCAATACAAAACACTTAACGTAATTTCTGATTTAAGGAATTCTGCTGTATGGAGGAAATAAAGTCTGCAAGTGCTAGATACCACTCTACCTCCCAAAAGGATGAAGTAGGCATGTTTTATGGAAGGTATAGCGATAAAGCCCTAACTTTCTCACCAGTTGTACACAACATCTACACAGATCAAAGAACAGCAGTGGACTTAAAAATTAAATAGTACAATTCACAAGTAATTAATACATAACAGGAGGTGCAAAGGTTATCCATATATGGTATACTCCATGGCACAGAGGGATGAACCCTCTAACTCGGATCGAACAGCGACCTGGTGTCACAGAACCTGACAAGGGAGGGTGGGGACTGAGTGAACCATGCCAGCTTGTCCTTCCTGGGGTGAAGCAGGTGGTCCCTCATGCACATATGTACTTTGCTCTACCAAAGTGGCTCCATGTGGAACGCATCATGGAGTGTGTGTGGAAGCACATGCGCCTGGAGAAGGCAGACCACGTCTTTGCACCTACGAACATATGTTAGTTTCTAGAAAAAGGGTTAGGTCCAGAAAATCTAAATCCCTTCTGCTGCCTGGATGACCACTGCACCATGACTGGTCATCATCCTGGCGATGGGGAACAAATGGGCACAGTCATGGGAAGAGAATGAAAGGAAACCAGCTAGGATGGACAAGGATATCAAAGCCTTTGACCCGACCATCACATTTGTGAGGATAATCTTTTTCAGAACTAAAAGCATGACTACTCTTGGTTATTTCATAAACCTGATCAGAAAGTAAGGATCATAATGTCAGAAATTGATCAGACACTCTTAGGAGTATGAAAACAAAAAGGTTTATCTGTTGCCTTTGGCATCACAGGGATGACAAGCGCATTACTAAGTTGGGTTTTGAACAAGACATGGAGGAAGATATGGATAATCATACTGACGACCCACCTTGAGATAAAGCCATTTTTATACGAATCCCCATTGAGAAGATCAGAAAGAATTGTCAGGGGTCAATGACTGGAACAGTTACTCTGCCATTCGTCAGGGAGAGGCACAGGTAGGAGGAGATAACCCATAAGGATGTTCGAAGTGAAGACCATATTACTTCAGGTAACTTTAAAATGGTTAATACAAGCTCCCTGACTTTGGACAAGGAAGTGCAGTCATTGTTAATGAAGGGCTTTACTTTTGTACCTAATTTTAAATTAGATGCGGCTTCAACCCTGGTTCATTTAAAGTTATTTGCCACATGTTTAAATTTAAAGTTGCTTTTTTACAGCACCAAGGGACAAGCCAAGGAATATAGCTGTCAAAAAGAAAAGTACTTGTATTCCCCCTCAACATCCGATGGTAGCAGTGTTTGAGAAATTCTGAGAACAACAATTTAGAAGTATTTCTTCACAGAGACACATATTTAAACACAATTTATCAAGGGAAGAGTGTTTGGCTTTGGATAATCTGGTTCAGAACAAAAATATACATGTTATGAAGCCAGATAAAGGTGGGATAGTAGTTATTATGGATTCTAGGAATTACTCAGCAAAGATAACTGAATTATTATTGAAAGAAGCCACTTATTCAAGGGCATCTATAAAAAACATTAGCAATGCATATAGGAAAAGTGATTACTGTTTATATCATATCATACAGGGTAGTTAGTATTGACCATAAGGGGTTTGATTTTATGACGGTCAAGAACCCTGTGATCTCTATTTTTGGTGTCCCCAAGATTAATAAAAACTTAATGGATCCCTCTTTGAGACCAGCTGTGGCTAAATTCTCCAAGACGGAAGCTCTTGCCATCTTCACAGACAGGTACATTAAATGTTTCGTATCTGATAAAACCCAAATTTTATGCAACTCCTGTAATTTGCTGCAGAATATAAGATTGACTGAATTCTTGGATGACAGTTTTTGTCACAGTTGACCTTATTAATTTGTTTATAGTTATACCACATCGGGTTGGGTTGGAGGAATTCTACCACATGATGGTTAATTACGATGAATTTTCCAATCAGAAGGTGAATGCCTTGGAGTGTTTTTTTAGATCCGCTGTTAAACAATTTTGCCTTTTTTAAGGGGGAGTATTATCATCAAATAGCATGGGCAGCTATGGGGGAGGTGTGTGCCCTCTTTATGCCAATCTGGTTCTGGCAACCTGGGAAGATAAGTACACATTTCCATCCAAATACTTTGCTAATGCATGCTTATATAGGTTTCTGGGTGACATCTTGATTTTAAGGAAAGGCAGTGCTACTCAACTGAATAGTTTAATTATTTGGAGAATACCACTGATTTTTTTGTTTTACTTTTCAGTCCTCCCCTACTGACATCAATTATTTAGATATAACGATAGGAAAGGATTTTGTGAACAGGAATTTACATCTAATTTATTTAGAAAGGACACTTTTTTACACTGCATACTTGAATTATGACTACTGTAATCCAACATATCAAAAACGAGCCATTGTTAAACAAATGGTATGAGCCTCCAGGCTTATTAGTGAGGACAGCTGTTTTTTTGCACAAGTTGAATGAATGTTGGGGACATTTACAGAAAGAGGTTATTCACAGTGCCTATTGGATGTGGTCAAAAACAAAGTTACTGAAGGATAATTGTGTAGATTTGAACCCATGTTATGAGCCCAAGGTAAGGGAAGCAACAACATTGTGCATAACACCTTAGGGGATAAAAATTTAGCCTTAGTTTTGCCATATGCTATAGACTCCATTAATATAAAAGAATGTAGTTAAGAGGACTTAATATATGGTCTTTACACAAGATTTAAAGGAAAGAATAGGGTATGTTGCACTACAGTGTTTGAAAGAGGTAGAAATATTAAAAACTGGTTAGAAACTGTGCCAAAAACTGAACTGGCAGTAGAGATAAATATATAAAGATGAATAAGTGTGGTGCAAATAAGTTCTGTAGATTTGTGAACGACTGTCCGCATGTAAGAGTCATTCATTACGGTAAATCTATAACATGTCCTGGAGCTTTTAATTATGGGATGACAAGCACAGTTTATTTAGCAACTTGTACTTCCTGTCCAGCCTTTTATGTGGGGAAGACCAATAGGAAGTTGAAGGACAGGATAAAGGAACATGTATATGATATCAGGAAGAAAGCTACCGGTGTTCTGAGTAGGCACATTATTAACTGCCCCAAATTTAATAAATCCATTTTCTTTACAATTGACAAGGTAAATCAAAATAAGAGAGGGGGTGACACTAAAACCCTACTGGAATTTAAGAAACAGATTTGGCAGCTGAAGTTGAACTTCTGCATTAAACCAAGGATAAATGATTTTACTTCCATCACCAGTATACTGAAGCACAGAGCTAATATTTAACTTTTTTACAGTTTTTGTCATAATAAAAAATGTTTTTTTTTAAAAAAAATTTGTCCAGTACATTTTTAACAGTTGAACTTAATGAATGTGTGTTATATATTTTACATATTGTAGAAGTTAGATTTTGTATTGACATGTTGCATTGATATTGAAACGTATTGGTTTTGATTATGACTTTAAATGTGGTTAAATGCAATGTAAAGAGTTAATTAGATGATTGAAGGATAAGTTAATTTAAGGGACTGATTTTTGGCAGCGTTTTCAACTCTGACCCTTATGAATTTTATGGAACGAAATTGTTTAGTTTTTTACTAAAATATTACGATTTTTTTATGTCCAAGTGGTTTGGATTTGTTTATATATTGGTTTTAGTATTGGTGTGTGTGTTTTACAGTCATGGGAGGAGCTTCAAAGTCTGCAAACACATATGGTTTAAACAAATTATACATACGTGTGTGTGCTCATGCACCTATGTGCACATAAAACATCACCCTTTACAACTCCCTAGAAAACATGGCATACTTCTCTCTGGTTCTCACCATATTATCGTAGTGTCACAATATACTTAAACTTAACATACCTAAGTTCAACTAAACCTGTTATAAGAATCTAGGCATTTAGCACACAAAAAAAGCTAAACATACTATCTTCCTGCCAAAATGCCTAGCTATTTTGCAAAACATACCTAGTTCAACTAAACCCTTTATAAGAAGTTATACATTCAGCACACACACAAAAAAAAACTAAACACACTATCTTCCTGCCAAAATGCATAGTTACTTTGTAAAAAGGATCTTTCCCAGACAAAAAAGAAACTCAAACATCTTCCCCATCACCATAACAGAATTAACAAGTTGGGCATACTAAAAATTTGACAGGATTGTTTTCACACAGGAAAGACCCATCATGGTTACTATAAGAGTCACCCAGACAATAAAAAATATTTAGAGCTGAAAATTTAAACAATCCACTGTCTGGGACCAAAATTATACAGTGATACACTCCTTTATTTATAGGAAGAAGTTATGAGTCACTCATTCATTTTTTGATAACCTGCCTAATTTAATACATGGTTGCAAGGGAGTCAGAGCCTATCAAGGCACTCAGTGGATGCAAGACAGTGAAAGTAACCTAACAGGGTGTCAAGCTCACTGCAGAATACACATATGCAAATCAAACTTGACAGACACGCCTATGGAAAATTTAGATCAACAAGTCACCCATGGCACTTCTCTGGGAGGTAAATGGAGTACACTGTAAAAATACAATGGAGGATATGCAGACTGCACACAGGTCACTCAGCTGAGAAACAAAATGCAGAACTAAACACAGTGAGACACCAGGGTTAACTGCATTATCATGCCATTCTAGCAATCAAAATAACCTCTCTTTTGTTAACTGCTTACCTGAAAGTACAGTTGGGTAGTCAACCTGCCAAGCTTTAGATGGCAGTGTTGCACTGTTGTTGTCACAACCTTTGGGAACTCTTCAGAAGGCTGGGGTTTGACATCTGACTAGACTTTCAGAGCTGAACAGCCTTTTCTCCCTCAGCCAGGCTAATGACACCTTACCTCAAAATGCCCTTATGTACCTGGTATATAAAGATGAATTATGCCAGGCCATCTTTAACTCTTTCTTGCCCTCCCAAACCGCAATTTGTTATAACATTCCAGAAGCAACACACAATGGATGCAACATGGAGGGATTGCAGCCTCCTGAAGTACCTTAACAACAAGAAAGAAGACAACTAGTGAAGGCAAGGAATAGGGAGGGGGAATGAATATGTACCCACAAATGCCCCCAGTACCCCTAGCTTTGGAAGGGATGGGGCAGGGACTCTACAACAGTGATCACACGAACTACAATTATGGTAATGTGATTACAAAACTGTTCCTTATGTGGATCACTGCTGCAGTCATAACCTTTGGGAAGACTACCAATACTGGCACTAACCAATGTCAGAGTGACTGGTTACACAGTATACGTGGAGTGCAACATGCCCTTCAGGATGGCTGAATCAAACCCTGTTCTTGCACTGGAAATGAAGTCCAGCCTATGGCATTTGAAGACAGTATGAGCACAGGACCAAACAAGTGCTTCCAAATGTCATCGGCACTAACCCTTTTCAGGAGGGCAGCAGCAGTAGTAGCTATTTTTCTTGTACTGTGTGACTGGACTTTGCCCTTTGCCAACTTCTCACTGGCCTAGTGGTGAAAGTTAATACAATTTACTATCCAACTAGAACTTTTTTTTTGTCAGAGCTAGCACTTGTTTATCTTTATCAAAAGGGGAAAAAACTGAAGTGATCTTCTAATATCTTTAGTTCTCTCTGAATAGTAACTCAACTGTGCATGTCCAAAGAGTACAGTATTCTTCCCTGTTCCCTAGAACAAAAGGAAGAGAAAGATGGTAACTGTTATGCCTAAGTGTTTACTTCTGTAATCACCTTTGGCATAAAATACGGGATTAATACACATGGTAACCTTACCTTTGTGAAAAATGGGGATGGGTTCTTTTTCTTTATAATATCAAGGACAGGACTTTTGAGACATTCCTGTGTGATGTCACTGCTATTAAAAAAGTGGTTTTCCTACACAAGAATTTCAATGAAGCAGAAACAGCTGATCCAAAAAGGGAGTAAAATCATTTTTTTCCAACAAAAAGTTTAGGCTGTAAACTGGAGCTAAGGCTCACATGGGAGGACCTAAAATGAAGAAGGCCTACAAAGAATTGCTTGACTGGCAGTCTAGATGCTTGGGGGGGGGGGGAGTGGGGTCTAGTGACATCCAAGCAGAAATGTCTGAACTATACCTTCACTGAGGTACACTCTAGGCCACTAAAAGCTAGCTAAGACAGATAGTTCAGAACTACAGGCTCATCGACATTTTTGGTGTATAACTTTCTCCTGTGGCACCAGCTTAACAATTACAAGGGTAGGATTCTCAGGTACTTAGCTGCCTGGCCTCCTAGCCTCCTTCATATCTAGCACATTTCTGGAATAAAAGTGTTCAAACAGAAGTAAAGGTTATATCCTCCAAGCAGCTAGAACCATGGTGCACCATTTACCTCTGTTGCCTCTTGATCATGCACCCCTCTTTTCTTGGCCAACTAGTCCATTTGGTCCTCTTCAGGAGGCCAAGGGCTGCACTACAGGGGGAATGATTTATGTGGTAATTAAGGGTGGTTTGACATTTTTTCTATTTTACCCTACTCCCAACCATGTGCATGCACAAGTAAGCTAAAACAGGGATATTTCTGCCTATGCATGGTCCCTGAACATGTGGACCCTCTCCCACCCGAGAGGAGAGAGGGCTCTGCCTCTTCATTCCTCTCCAGCTAGCTCCTCCAGTGCCAGAACCACTAACTGAACCCCAGTCACTTCAGCTGTAATCCAGGCTCAATTCCTCAATGCTACAAAGGCAGGTTAGACTCGGGGTGGACAGGCAGGAAGCAATCAAAATAATTTCTGGTTTTGTCAGCATATAGAAACAGATCTTTCCAAAATTTAGGGAGAAGGCATCCACTCCCCAGGACTATCTGGACGGTACTTTGGATCAGAATTTGCTTAACTGTTACTCTGAAAAAACAGCCAATCTATGGTACATCCCACTCACTGATCAGGTCCATAAAGGTTTCCCTGTGTGTAGCATACACTTGTGTGTGTGGGTGAGGGGGTGGGTCTGCTTAATAGGTCTGCAATGGAGTTCTCCTGTGAGGGTATGTTGGTTGCTGTCAGGAGTAGCCTCAACTGCACTGCCTCCTCTCAGGTCTGCAATGGGGTTGTACTCAAGTTATAAAAATCACCCTCTAAGATCCTTATTTTTGACAACACAATCAATCCCACAGAGTGCATATGTGCAATTACAATAAGGAAGGCCTATGAATCAATGACAAAAACATACAGAATGTCCAAGTAGTAGTAATGACCTGGTAGAACTTGCACTGTAAATGCACAAACAGGTGTAATCATTGGAGACCTTAATTTGCCAAGCTTAAAGCACGGGAAAAATAATTGCTCAAGTGAAAAGAAATATACTTGTGGTAAGTTCATTGTGGAAAACGACTTGAAACAAACTCATAGCATAAATAATATACCACACATCATGTACACCCCTACAAACATGACTTTGAACAATTGTCACAGTAACAAATTCTTTATCAAAGAACTTCAGAAAAATACATTCCAGCATTTAAATTGATTACAAAAAGGTCAAATTACACTTAAGGGACTTCAACAGGAAAAAGAATATGAAAGAACATGGAGAAATGGACATATATTCCACTATTTTTTTTGCATTAAAATCTTTCACATGTTTTTCATATTCATCTGTTTCAACTTGTACGACAAAGCAAATACAACACTTTCTGAATCTTCATTAAATTTACACCTATAACTTTACATCTTCAGTGTCTTGCTGAAGTCAGCAAAACACTAAATCACAATTACAGCTATCTTTCTACAAATAAAGGATCAGTTATTACAGCAAAATCGCGTACCTGTACAGATACACATTTTTGCCTATGGTGATGTAATCCCGGAAGCCGCCTGAAGATGCCTCAAGTCTCTGTGGTAACAGCAAATGAGCCACATCTGCAACTTCTGACACTGAATTAAGACAGTGCAAGGCAATGTCAGAAAACCTAACTGGAGTCCTGTGATCAATGCTCTACCTCGGTTATATTCAAACAAGCCTTGGAATGGAAATTACAGTTGTGTACACGTACCATAATTGTAGATGTTCGAGTGTATTCACTGTTGCAGTCATCACATTTGGGCTTTCTGCTTCCAGTAGTCCTCAGTCGGCCTGATTATCAAAGTCTTGGGTCCAGCGTCGGTTGCTGTCTCATCTTCCATGACGTCAGGGGGTATAAAGCATGCAGCCAACACCACTACATCAGTTTGTCTTGCCCCAGATGTCAGGTGCCCCCATAATGGGAAGCAATTATATACAAGGTTACACACCTCCAACAAAAAGCAAATACACCAAAAAGCTTTAAGCATAGTAAACAAGAATAGAAGTATAGTCAATAGAAGTGAGGGGGCTGGAGGGAGGGTAACCAGGACTGCAACAGTGAATACACTAGAAAATCTACATTTATAGTAAGTGTACACAACTGTACTATGTTCTTTGTGTTTCACTGTTGCATTCATTACATTTGGGTAGATTCCCAAAGCTAAGGATGGGAGGAAGTAATTAGGTAGCATTAGGACCAGCTATAAGGCCCTGCAAGACTGCAGTGGCAAAACCCGCTCTGGATTTAAAAAAAATTGGCAAGTGGTAATGCCTGGTGAAGGTATGTACAGAACTCCAGGTAGCATCTTCTAGGATGTCCCTGGTAGGGACACCTCTGCGAAAGTCTGTAGAGGTAGATGCAGCCCTGGTAGAATGTGGTCTAATCCACTGTGGGGTAGGTTTTCCATGGTGCTTATAGCAGAAATGAATGCAGTGGCCTATCCACTTAGAAATGGTTTGCTCTGAAATGGCCTTCCCCTCTGCCCCTGCACCAAATGCAACCAGCAGCTGTTCAGATTTCCTGAGAGGCTTAGTTCTGTCCAAGTAAAATCTAAATGGTCTGTGCACGTCCAATGAATGCAGTATTTGTTACCCCTTGTTCTATGGATTAGAAAAGAAGGTTGGCAAATGAATGGACTGATTAGGGGCCACACTGAATACCATCTTGGGCATGAAGGAGGGATTGGTCTCAAGGGAAACCCTGTCTGCATGAAAGATGATGAAAGGCTCCACTGCCATGAGGGCCTGTAATTCAGACACTCTTCTTGCTGAAGTGATGGCTACAAGGAAGGCTGTTTTCCAAGAAAGGAATTTCAACTCTGCATTTGCAGCTGGCTCAAAGGGAGGTAGAGTGAGTTTTTCCAATACAAAGTTGTGGTCCCAGGATGGAGTAGGGGCTCTCCTGGGGGGGGGGGGTCTTCAGTTTTTGGCCTCTCTGAGGAACTGCTTCAACAGTGGATGAGAGAAGAGGGGCGGTTCTGTATTGTAATGAGCTGAAATGGCAGAGGCATGAATTTTTAAGGAGGAAAAGGAAAGGCCCTTGTGAAGCATCTCAGTTAAGCATTGAAAAATCTGAGGTAAATTGGGGTGCTGCTGTGCCCGTCCCCTGAGTTTGACTCCAGGAACAGAATCTTTTCCATTTTTCAGCATAGGACTTTCTAGTACTAGGCCTCCTTGCCTCCAGAATGACATCCATCACTTGTTTACTGATGAGAGATCAGGTAATTAGCCAGGCTCAAGGCTTGAAGCTGTGGGTGCAGAACCTAGCCCTCCTGCTGGGACAGCAGGGTAGGGGTCTGTGGTAGGTTCCATGGTGCCAGCTGTGACACACTGCGCAAGAGGGGGTACCAGTGTTGGTGTGGCCAGTCTGGTGCAATCAGTACTGTCCTTTGTTTGTCCTGTTTGATCTTTAGTAGTACCTTGGAGAGGAGAGGCAGAGGAGGAAATGCATAAACTGATAGGGCATCCACTTTCCAAGCTTGTTTGTGGGGAGTCCTTGTGCCGAATTTGTCCAATTGGTAGTTCTGGGTGGAGGCACACAGGTCCATCTCTGGGCTCCCCCATTTGTTTCCCAACATGTTGAATATCAATATCTTTGGTTCCAGTTTCCACTTATGTGGGTCCATGAGATTTCTGCTTAGGTCATCTTCCAGTGTATTTAGATTTCCTGGCAGGAATTGAGCCTGTAGGTGCATTTGGTAGCTCAAGGCTGTGTTCCACAGAGCCATGGCTGGTCTGCAGAGACAGTATGAGTGGGTTCCTCCATGCTTGTTTATGTACCACATAACAGTGGTGTTGTCTGTCTTTACCAGTAATTGTCCTGGAAGAATATGGTCTTTGAAGGCTGTCAGTGCATTCTGCACTGCTAACATTTCTTTCTGATTAATATGCAGGTGCATTTGACTTGGGTTCCATTTGCCCTGAATGCACTTCCCTGCCAAGTGAGCCCCCCATGCATAGTCTGATGTGTCTGTTGTTAGGGTTTGGACAGCAGAGGGTAGAGTGAATGGCAGTCCCTTGTTTTGGTGGCAGGCCTCTGCCTACTAAAGGAACTATCTGTAGACAAGGTATGATGGGAATCACTGATTCTAGATCCTGAGAATGTTGACACCATAGGCTTTTTAGATACCACTGTAGTTTCCTCATATGCAGTCTTGCATGTGAAATTAGTAGAAAGCAGGAGGCCATGAACCCCAGGGCTTGCAGTATTTTCCTTGCAGATAGCTGGGTCTTTGTGGCCAGTAGTTTGAAGTAGGCTGTCAAATGAACTTGTTTCTCTGCCGTGAGGTAGGCCATCTGGGAAGTTGTATTCAAGCTTGCTCCCAGGAATACAATTTGCTGGCAGGGTACAAGATGTGATATCTTTTCGTTTATGGTGTCCCAGAGAAGTTAGCAGTTTCTTTACAAATGCCAGATGATTCAATAGTATGTCCTGGCTTTCTGCCTGGATTAGACAATAGTCCAGGTATGGGTATATCTGAATACTTCTTTGCCTGCAAAAAGCAAGGACTGGAGCTAGGAACTTTGTGAATACCGTGGGCACAATAGATAAGCCAAAGGGCCGTGCAGAGAACTGATAGTGCATGTAGCCTGCTTTTAAGTGTAGGTATCTTCTGCAAGATTCCCTTATTGGGATGTGCAGGTAGGCTTCCTTTAAATCCAGTGTTGCCAACCAGGCATCTTTGCCTAGCATAGGAAGCAGCGGAGGAACAATTAGCATTCTGAATTTTGAGATTACCAAAAATGTGTTTAGGACAGACAGGTCAGGATAGGATGCCATGAACTGTCTTTTCTGGGAACGAGAAAAAGTCTCGAGTAGAAGCCTTGTCCCCATTCTTCTTCTGGGACAGGTTGAATAGCCCCGATGCTTAAAAGAGAGAGAACTTGCTTTTGAGCCTCTGCCCACTGATTTGGTGGTAGATTTGGCCAACCGTTTGGGGTTGGTAAGGAGTGGAAGTGGAATCCCAATTTTTTACCTGGAAGGCAATCTTGCCCCCTAAAGGAACAGTCAGTTGAGCAGGGCTTGGAAGGTTTAATGTTAAGTCATTGAGACAGTTTACCACAGGGGGGAGTCTTACTACTTCCTGCTTTGGAAGTGGGAGCCCCCCACTGCATAGTCTGAGAGTCCCTTGGGACTGCAGCCTGGGTGCCCTGCTGGTTCTGGGTTTGGACTGAGAAGGCCTGGAAGAGGCAGGAAAGGGCCAATTCTTAGAGGATCAATGCCTACTAAATCTGTGAGGCTGTACTTGCAGGAAATCTTTAACAGTTTGCATAGATTTAGCCCCCCCCCCCCTCTTTTCAAGTACTTCTGCTTTGTTGCCCAGCAATTTAGCCTTAACATGATCTGGCAAAGACTGCTCCTTAAGCGAAGTACGCCTTCTAAGTACAGACCCAGTGACAGTGTCTCTAATGAAACAAAACCACATTGCAAAGTATGTTTTCCAACTTGTTCAGCAGAATGCATTAAATCCTGTAATTCTTTATTTTCAGCACAATCAGGAATCAACATAATTTTCTGTTTAAGCAATCCAATAATATGCTGCTGATACTTTAACATATGAAACTGGCAGTTTAAGGCCCTAATGGCCAAGGTTGCAGAAGTGTATACCTTCTTACCCCATCTATCCAGCACCCTGGAATCTCTATCAGAGGGGGTAGGATTTTTGGCAATAGTGACCTTAATGCCCTTGGGCCCCTGTGAAATGGTCTCAGGATCCGCAGTAGGATTTTTATATTTATTTACTTATTATTTACTGACATTTGTTAACCGGGTTAGTCCAACTGGGCTTGTGGCCCATTTTCAGTGGAGACCCGAGAAGAAAAGCTCCAATGATGCATTTCTAATACAAAGTATAATATTACACAAAAGTATTGAGGTGAGACGCAATTTTACATTTTAACAAATTTCTATTACAAAGTATAATACTACACAAAAATATTGAGGTGAGAGGCAATGAATACACCCTTTTAAAAAGGAACTTGTGAGAGTCAGGAACCCTGTAAAACCTATCAGGTTTTCTGGGAGCAGGAGGTAGAGAGTCAGGGGCCAGGCTAGATTCTGAGAAGGCATCATCAACAATGTCCAGTACAGGAGGTATAGCTAAAGGCCTGTGTTGGGGCAGGAGTAAGAAATCCCTAAGCCTCTTTTTGGAGGCTTTCCCAGCAAAAATGCTCCGTAATAGTATGCAAGGTTTCACCAAAAGAGAAATCCTCTGGAGGAGAGGCAGAGGGAATGGAGTCCTCTGCATCAGAATCCTCACAGGTAGATAAGGGTAAATCCTGGTCATCAGTGGAAACAGAAATTTCAGAGTCCTGATCAGAAGAATCAGAAGGAAAATCAGTCCTAGGTCTCTTAGAGGGGGAAGGGTGGCTTCCCCTGATTAGAGTAATAAGGTCTTCAGCCATTATCATAATTTGTTTTTTAGGCACAGGGGTTTGACCATGTGGTCTGGGCATCAGTTTTCTAGGCATGGATCGAATTTTAGGCCTTGAAGAAGAAGATGGCGTCGGTATAATATGCAAGTCAGTAGGCCTGAATACACCCTCAGAAGCCAGTGCCTGCACAGCGGCTCCGGACCCATCCAAAGTAGAGACATCTGCAAGTTCCACAGTCGAGGAAGCATCTCACGGCATACCACGACTCCGAATGGGTCTCAGTAGAGGCCTGCGAATCTGAAGTAGTGGGTATCAGGGGCTGCGAAAGCGCCTCACTGAGTACCGGCAAACTGGCGACTAGCTTAGGAGAAGCGTCATCGGCATCTTTGGACCTATGCGGTCTGTCTCTGTCTTTATCTTTGCATTTTTTCGGAATGTCGCTGGCTTACCGAAGCCATTTCTGGATAATTGAACCGAGTACCAAAGTACTTAGAAGCGTAAATGAACTGACGATGAATAGTTCAAGGTTTGAATAAGGCAAAAAAAGACTATAAAGATTTTCATTCGTACTGCATTCCTTGCTTAGGCCCAGACCAAGGAATGCAGTATGAATGAAAATCTTTATGAGGTATTTGCTTTCCAGAAGAAATACAATTGTTTACTTTTACTGACATCGGTTTAGAGCAAGAAACTCTTGAACCTCGAAAACTAAAATTTCAGGAGTCGGCCGACCTGCACTTGCAAACTGCTTCTGCTTCAGGTACCACACGTCAAGAAAGACTGATGTAATGGCGTCAGCTGCATGCTTTATACCCCTGACTACCTGATGTCATGGAAAATGAGACAGCAACCGACGCAGGACCCAAGACTTTGATAATCAGGCCGGCTGAGGGCTACTGCCTAAAAACTCACCTACTTGTATCAGGGAATGTAGAGAAATCCACATAACAGGGGCTAGAAAAAGTACAGTTTTGTACCTACCATAAATGTAGATGTTCGAGGATCCACATTGCTGCAGTCTTAACTATTGGGGTAGTCCGCTGTCCAGTCGGCCCGAATACCAAAGTATATGGCTGACGTCGGTCACGGCGCATTAGACTGACGTCAGTACGTCAGGGTACTAATGCGCATGACCGACGTCATATCCTCAGTCTTTTCTTGCCCCAGATGTCAGAAGACCCTAAAAAGATAAGGCCACAACCAAAAACACAAAACACACCTGCACCAAAAGTGTAGACAATATATACAAAGGTACCAGAATATAACCTCACCAACACAACCACCCCTAAACACAGAGGGGAAGGAGGAAGGGTAAATTGGACTGCAGCAATGTGGATCCTCGAACATCTACATTTATGGTAGGTACAAAACTGTACTATGTTCTTCATTCCACATTGCTGCAGTCCTAACTATTGGGTAGAATCCCAAAGCAGAGGTAAGGGAGGCTGGCAAATCATAAGGAAGCAGGAGCTGATAACATGCCTTGCAAAATAGCTGTTGCAAAACCAGCCCTAGACTTAGAGTAGAGAGGAAGGTGGTAATGCTTAGAGAAAGTATGCACTGAACTCCAAGTAGCTGCCTCTAAAATATCCTTAGTTGCCACCCCCCTTAGAAATGCTGTTGAAGTGGCAGTAGCCCTAGTGGAATGAGGCCTAATCCCAGCCGGAATCTCTTTGCCATGATGGGAATAACAAAATGCAATGCAAAAGCCAATCCACCTAGAAATAGTTTGTTTTGACACAGGCTTGCCCTGCGAACTCAAAGCAAAAGAAACAAACAACTGCTGAGACTGCCTAAAATCCTTAGTCCTGCTTAAATAATAACGCAATTGCCTGTGTACGTCTAAAGTGTGCAAAATCTTTTCCCCTTTGTTTTGGGGATCTGCATAAAAAGTAGGCAAATGAATAGTTTGGTTTAAAGCCACACTAGAAACCACCTTAGGCATAAAGGAAGGATTAGTGCGTAATGATACCCTATCCTTATGAAAAATCAAAAAAGGCTCAACCGCCATAAGGGCCTGCAACTCAGAAACCCTTCTAGCAGAAGTAATGGCCAACAAAAAAGCAGTCTTCCATGACAAGTATTTCAGTTCAGCAGTAGCCGAGGCTCAAAAGGTTGTAGAGTAAGTTTCTCCAACACAAAATTGAGGTCCCAAGCAGGAGTAGGAGCTCTACGTGGGGGTCTTATATTCTTTGCCCCTCTAAGAAATTGCTTGAACAAAGGATGTGAAAACAATGGTGGGTCACAATCATAGTGAGCTGAAATTGCAGCAGCATGAATTTTAATAGAAGAGAAAGACAAACCTTTGTCCAATAACTCAGTAAGATATTGAAGAGCCACACTCAAATTAGGCTCAGAAATCTCCAAATTTTTTGCTGCAGTCCAAAACAAAAATCTCTTCCATTTTTCTGCGTACACTTTCCTTGTACTAGGTCTTCTAGCTTCCATAATCACATTTAAAACTTGCTGAGGAAGCTGAGACCTGCTGTCCTTCAAAACAGAATATGCCAGGCTGTTAGATGAAGAGAGTGAAGCTTGACATTGAGCAGACGACCGTCCCTCTGAGACAACAGGTGTGGAATCAAGGGTAAAGGCCATGGAGGCTTCCTTACCAGACTCCTCAGTAATGGGTACCAGTGCTGCCGAGGCCAATCTGGAGCTATTAAAATCATCCTTGGCTTGTCTTGTCTGACCTTTAGAAGCACCTTTGGGAGAAGAGGCAGAGGTGGAAAAGCATACACATGAAGATTTTTCCAACTGAAAGAAAGAGCATCCACTTTCCAAGCTGTGTGATGAAATCCCTCGTGCAAAACTTTGGCAGCTGGTGGTTTAGTGGAGAAGCGAACAGATCTATGTCTGGAGTTCCCCATGACACTGTCAATGTTTGAAATACATGAAGATCCAGTTTCCACTCATGGGGATCCATGATTTGTCTGCTTAACACATCTGCTAAGGAGTTCTGTGCTCGGCAGAAACCTTGCCTGAAGAGTTAGTTGCAAGCTGAGCGCAGTCTCCCATAAAATCATTGCTTGCCTGCACAATGGGTAAGAATGTGTTCCCCCTTGTTTGATGATGTACCACATGACAGTTGTGTTGTCTGTTAGAATCAACACCTGCCCTGGAAGAAGTAACTCCTTGAAAGCCATTAATGCAAACTGGACTGCTAACATCTCTTTCATGTTGATATGTAGATGCAGTAGTCTGGCAGGCCACTTGTCTTGTATCCACTTTCCATTTAGATGAGCTCCCCAAGCAATATCTGAGGCATCTGTCGTTAGAATCTGACTTGCCTCTGGCGGGTCACAGAGAGTCCCTTGTTTAGGTGACATTCCTGAGCCCACCACAAAAATTCCTTTTGAATGCAAGGTATTATTTGAATGACAGTGTCCAAATCCTGGCAGTGCTGTGTCCACAGATTTTTGAGATACCATTGTAGCTTCCTCATATGCAGTTTGGCATTGGGAAGCACCAGAATACAAGATGCCATGAACCCTAAGGCTTGAAGGACTGTCCTTGCAGTCAGCCCGGACTGAAGAGATAGGTGATGGAAGTAACTGGAAAGATTCTTTTGTTTGTCCGGGGTTAAAAAGGCCATCTGGGCTGCTGTATTCAGTCTCACACCCAGAAAGCACATGTCTTGAGAGGGTACTAGACTGGACTTTATTTCGTTCACAGAATACCCTAGGCATCTTAGCACTGCTATGACATATTCCAAATGCTGTAGAAGGTCTTCCTTTTCTCGAGCCAGAATCAGGCAGTCGTCCAAGTAAGGATAGATTTGAATTCCTTTTAGCCTGAAGTAAGCTATCACTGGAGCCAGAACCTTTGTGAATACTCTGGGCGCAGTAGATAAGCCAAAGGGCAATGCAGAGAACTGATGATGAAAATTTCCAGCTCGAAAACGCAGATACTTCCTGCAACTTAGTCTTATTGGCACATGAAGGTAAGCTTCCTTTAGATCTAAAGTTACCATCCAGTGATCTTTGCCCAGCAGAGGTAAAAGTTGTTGTAACGTCAACATTTTGAACTTGGGAATGTCCAGATAAGTGTTGAGGATAGATAAATCCAAAATTGGTCTCCACGTGTTCCCCTTTTTTGGTACTAGGAACAGGCGAGAATAAAATCCTAGGCCCCTTTCTGGCACAGGAACTGACTGAATAGCCCCTATTTGGAGCAACAGAGAAATTTGCTTGTGAGCCTCTTTTATTTGTAGAGGAGGAATGTCTGGCATGCCTTTGAAAGGAGGCAAGGTATGGAAATAAAACCTGTAACCGTGGTGAATGATATCCAGAACCCATCTGTCTTGTGTAATTAAATCCCAATTTTCTTTGAAAAGAGACAGCCTTCCTCCCAAAGGTGCTGCCAGGCGAGAATGTACTGGCAGCTGAAAAGGCAGGTCATTGGGTCTGCTTACGAAAGGACTGACCCCTGCCCTCACCAGAAGTCTGAGCAGGTGAACTCCGTGTCCTAGGCCTAAAAGAACCTTGAGCTCTGCCTCTACCACGTCTAGACCTACCCCTAGACTGGGAATCATAAGCAGGATAAGTCCACCCCTTAGCAGGCCAATTTCTACTAAACTTCGGAGGCTGCACCTGCAAAAAATCCTTAACAGTTTGCATAGACTTAGCCTTGTCCTCCATTTTCTTTAAAACTGCTTCCACTGGCGAACCAAACAACACATCAGACTGTAAAGGAGCATCCAAAATCCTTGTCTTAACATGCTCAGCTAAGTTCTGATCCCTCAACCAGGCATGCCTACGAAGAACAGAACCAGTAGCAGCCACCCTCGAGGAGGCCTGCACAGCATCAAAACCACACTGTAAGGAATGCTTACCCACCTGTTCAGAAACATGAACTAAATCCTGCAATTCTTTACACTCAATACCTTCAGCCAGAGCATCCACCTTAGACTTCAATTGGGAAAGGAGATAATTCTGATATTTTAACATATGAAACTGACAATTCAACGCCCTCATGGCTAAAGTGGAAGAAGTATACACTTTCTTTCCCCATCTATCCAAAGCCCTTGCCTCTTTATCAGGAGGAACAGGATTTTTAACCACAGAAGCCTTCACACCTTTAGGCCCCTGAGAGACAGTTTCTGGGTCTGCCCTAGGACTCTTAAAAAGATACTTATGGGCTTCCGGCACCCTATAGTACCTATCCGGTTTAACTGGGGCAGGAGGCAAAGAGTCAGGATTTAGGGAAGCCTCTGCAAAAACATCTTCTACCACATTCAAAACAGGAGGTATAGCTAAAGGCCTATGCTGGGGTAAAAACAAGAATTCTCTAAGCCTCTTCCTGGAATCAGAGAAATCTTGACCTTCCCATTTAAAATGCTCCCTCATGGAATGCAGAGTCTCTGAAAATGAAAAATCCTCAGGAGGCGAAGCTGAAGGAGTAGAATCATCCACATCAGAATCAGAATAAGGAGGATACTCCTGCAAATCTTCAGCCGAAGACTCAGAAGCCTCCGAACATTGCTCAAAACTCTCAAACTCAGGTTCCACCCTAGGCCTCTTATCAGGGGGGGGCATAGAACCTCTAATCATTGTAATTAAATCCTCTGCCATTTTTAGCATATGCTTCTTAGGCAAGGACCCTGAAACACTCGGAGAAACCCCCACTGAAGCTGAAGCAGGCCTGCCTCTTAAAGAAGCCTTAGAAACAGAAGGCGAGGCCCTAACCACCTTAGGAAGAGAGGGAAGAACAGCCACCTGAGAAGCCCCTTCAGGCTGGCCTACTTCCTGAGATACATCCTGTAACAATAAAGTTTCTCCCTGAGACTCCAAAGAAACTCCTGGCAGAACCTCCGGCTCCACTGAGCCTTCTAAAGAACCGACGTCCGGGACTGTCGGTTCTTCCACTCTAGGCTTCCCTGCTTTGTCCTTGCGCTTTTGGCTGAAGCGGCCGGAGCATCCGACGGCATTTTATAATTACAACGCTTCCCAAACACTAACCTGGCACAGTCTAACCTTCTCTTAATAGTGCGTTTGTTAAACCTAGCACAAGAGCGGCATCCAACAACGACGTGCTCAGGCCCTAAACAAGGTATACACAAAGTATGGTAATCCCTATGAGGTATCTGTTTCCCACAAGAAATACAGTTATTCACTTTTTCTGACATCCGGTTAAATACTGAGGCAAGAAAAAACAAAATATTTCCCAACGGGGTACTTAGCCAACTTTGATTCGGTCTGAAACTCTGACTTCAGAAACTTTCAGAACGCCAACCTGCACTCGCAAAAACAGCTTCTGCATCGGACCATGCGGCAAAAAAGACTGAGGATATGACGTCGGTCATGCGCATTAGTACCCTGACGTACTGACGTCAGTCTAATGCGCCGTGACCGACGTCAGCCATATACTTTGGTATTCGGGCCGACTGGACAGCGGACTACCCCAATAGTTAGGACTGCAGCAATGTGGAATGAAGAACATCAGTATGTTCCTTACCCTTCTAGCAAAGTTGAGAGATCAAATAGCAACCCTTCATTTGGTCATCTGAATGGACATACTGGGACGGCACCAATACTGGTCTGAACACATGAACCTGGGTTGCAGAGAGCATTAAGTGAAATGAATCATAAAAGTTGACAGCTCTGCAAAAATTAGTCAGTCCATGTCTCAAGGAACTGGAGTAATGCCACAGAATCTAAGTCTTTTCCTCTGTTGAAACATGGTTATCCGATGCCCAATTAATACTCAACCCAAACAAAACTAAACTACTCATCTTCCAACCCACCAAACATACTCAAAACAACTCTCACTTTAACATCACAGCAAAAGACAACACCACTATATACCCAACTGAACACACCAAATTGCTAGGAGTGGAAATAGACAATAAACTAAAATTTGACATTCACATATCCATGACCATAAAAAAAGTCCACAAAAAACTTGCAGCGTTATACAGAAATAAGCAATTTCTCACCAAAGCAGCAAAGATTTCAATAGCAAATTCCCACCTTATCTCCACCCTACTTTATGCTCTCCAATATATACCAACCTAAGGCAATGTGATCTAAACAAGCTAGAGACCTGCTACAACAAAACTGCCAAATTCGCCACAGGGGCATCCTACCGTAGTCACCACTGTCTCTCACTTGCTGAACTGGGCTGGCTTGAACTCCCTTACCTCCTTCAGTGGTATCAACTCTCACTCGCCCACAAACTAGTAAACCATCCACTAAATGTCCCATCCCTCCAGAATCTACTCCAACCCTATCGCACCACCAGACCACTAAGATCCAGCAACAAAAATCACTTGCAGATCACTAAAGCCAATAACTCTGCTGGTGAAGCACTATTCTCTTGCACCATAGCCAAATTATGGAACTCACTCCCACCCACAATTACCTCCGTACCATCATGCACCCACTTCAAACCTTTACTAAAAGCGCACCTAAAAACATGCTGGCTATGCCCTTGCAACTCCCACTCTAATATCATCCACCCCATCCAACCACTACTTTTCTTTCCACTCCACTAACTACCTTGATTATAGCAAGCTCAGATGCTCATAAGCCTAGTACTTATTATACAGCAGGGACTTCTCATTGTAACATTTGTTAATGTCTGTTATGTACTTCACAGATAAAGATTCTAGTTGTCTACTGATGTACTATGTTCTTCATCTGTAAATATGTTGTAAGTAATTGCTATGTTAAATTGTTAATCGCTATGTAATCCAATGTAGCTACTGTCTGTTTATTTTACTGTGGAGCTTTTCTCCCCGGGCCTCCGCTGAAAATGGACCTATGTCAAGTCGGACACTCCCGGTCAATAAATTTAAATAAATAAATAAATAGATTCACCAAACCACCTTTTGTCAAAGTCTGGACCCACTGTAATATGGGAAGGGCAAGATCCGAATCCAAACAGACCTTAGTAAACAGCACTATAGTAGTAAAACAAGACATTAGTATATGAATAACCGTTATCAGATCGAAAGATGGAACAAACTGTATGAAACAAGTGATACTTTTCTGATGGACTTAAGGTGACACTCGGTCTAAGTGATAGCACATACAAGTACTAAACCTGGATCTTTCAACTTTGTTGTAAATGCGAACCAATAGCCCCATAAAACACGACGAGGAAAGGGGACAGAAAGGGCAGGGAGCATGGTTGAAGCACATTGACACTGCCTTTTTTCTCTGTTCAGAACTTTTTTAAGCCTTTCTTCCACTCTGTACCTCCTGCTAACCATCAGCCTGATGCCATTGGGCTATTGACCATTCATTTCCTTGCCATCTGAAAAGTCCCTAGCATGGAGACAAAATCTACCAAACATAATGATCAAGGTGCATGTGCCACTCCTCTTAGCCAATGATGTAAGCAATCAGAGCACTGTTTGAAAATTAGTCCCTAACCTCACTTTCTGGTACCTGATATGCACACTTGTGTCCCTGTGAGGGCTCACTACACCTTCTACATGTATGTGTGTTCTTCCAACTACATTATGTGGCTACAATCACCAGCTTGGTAAGCCAAGCTCATGTTTCCAGTTAGTGGTTACATCTCTGTTATCTGCAAGCCTCAGCCTGCATGCAGTGAAACAGGCAACTAGAGCACTTTTCCTTCTCCTCATTCCCTCCCCCAACAAGAGTAAGCAAGCCAGTGTTGGCTGGTTATTCCTATCCCCTCCTCTACCCAACTCTTCCAGCTTCCCAGATGCTACACCAACTCAGGAAATAGTAATAACTGTATCAGTCTATGCCAAAGAGCTGTGTTTCAGTGGCCATAGCTTAAGCTGATTAGTGATCATGCAAGTGTGGTTAACTCAAATGAGGACAGGATCCAAGCAGCCCTCTAAAGGTGGTAAAAATGAGCATGTGATCATAAGAAAAGGACAGGTAAAAGCTGGATGCCATCTGCAGAAAGTACAGTGTACCCACCATAAATGTAGATGTTCGAGTGTATTCACTGTTGCAGTCATTACACTTGGGTTATCCGCCGGCAGGCTACCCGCAGTCGGCCTGAGTTCCAAAGTCTTGGTCCAGCGTCGGTTGCTATCGCCTCTTCCCTGACGTCAGTGCGCCAGGGGTATAAAAGATGCAACCGACACCATTTTCTTCAGTTTTTCTTGCAGCAGTTGTCAGGTGCCCCCAGATTGGAAGGCTGGAAAAATAAAATTATGCCAAAAAGCATGCATGTACTAATATAAACATTTCCTTCACCTACAAGCAAATACACCACATAGGTTGTATAGAGTTGAGATGTACAGAGAAGTCCCAGCAATGAAAAGAGGGAAGGTGGGTGGGTAACCTGAACTGCAACAGTGAATACACTCGAACATCTACATTTATGGTAGGTACACAACTATACTATGTTCATCGTGTTTCACTGCTGCAGTCATTACAGTTGGGTTGAATCCTAAAGCTGAGGTTGGGCGGCCGGGTCTAGATTGGACTTGGAGAGGCTACCAGGCCCTGCAGGACTGCAGTGGCAAAGCCTGCTCTGGATTTAGAGTAGAGAGGCAAGTGGTAGTGCTTGGTGAAAGTGTGCACTGAGCTCCAGGTTGCAGCTTCTAAAATGTCTTTGGTTGGTACTCCTCTGAGAAAGGCTGCTGAAGTGGCTGCTGCTCTGGTAGAATGTGGCCTAATGACCTTAGGCACTGATTTGCCATGTTGTGCATAACAGAAGCGGATGCAGTGTCCTATCCATTTTGAAATTGTCTGCGTTGTGATAGGTTTTCCTTGTGATCCTGCAGCATAGGCTACAAGCAGTAGCTCAAATTTTTCTGAAAGCTTTTGTTTTGTCTAAGTAGAATCGTAGCGGTCTGTGTATATCCAAAGCGTGCAGAAGTCTCTCCCCTTTATTCTGGGGATTTGGGTAGAAAGTTGATAAATGAATGGTTTGGTTCAGGGCCACATTGGAAACTACTTTTGGCATGAATGTTGGGTTTGTCCTGAGAGAAACCCTGCCCTGGTGAAAAATGATGAAAGGTTCCACAGCCATTAATGCCTGTAACTCTGATACTCTTCTTGCTGAAGTTATTGCTAGGAGCAGAGCAGTTTTCCATGATAAGAATTTTATATCAGCTGTGCTGGCTGGTTCAAAAGGAGGCAGTGTGAGTTTTTCTAAAACAAAATTGAGATCCCAAGTTGGTACTGGTGCTCTCCTTGGGGGTCTTATGTTTTTTGCCCCTCTGAGGTACTGTCTTAGTAGAGGATGCGAAAAAATAGGAGGTTCCGTACTGCAATGAGCTGAAATGGCAAAGGCATGGATTTTAATTGATGAGAAAGATAGGCCTTTGTCCAGCATCTCAGTTAGGTATTGTAAAATCTGAGGTATACTTGGAACAAGTGGGTCGAGCCCTTGTGCCTGGTTCCAAGCACAGAATCTCTTCCATTTTTCTGCATAAGATTTCCTAGTGTTGGGCCTCCTGGCTTCTAAAATGACATCCACAACAGTTTGAGAGAGAGGTGCAGTCTGAGTGGCTACATTATCTGCCATGCTGCCAGATTTAAGGTTCTGAGTTGACTATGCAGAATCTGATTGTTTTGTTGAGTCAGTAGATGAGAAATTTGAGGTAAAGGCCAAGCTGGGCCCTAAGACAAGCTCTTTAGGATTGGGTACCAGTGCTGGCGTGGCCATTCTGGGGCAATCAGGATCATTTTTGGCCTTTCTTGTCTGACTTTTAGGAGCACCTTGATAGGAAGAGGCATTGGAGGGAAGGCATAGACTGTCAGAGCTTTCCAGCTGAATGATAGAGCATCCACTTTCCATGCTTAAGAGTGATAAGTTCTTGTGCAGAATTTCTGTAGTTGGCAATTGTGAGGGGAGGCAAAAAGATCTATGTCTGGGCGTCCCCATTTCCTTGTTATCATGCTGAACACCTGTGGATTTAGTTTCCATTCGTGAGGGTCCATGAGATTTCTGCTTAGTTCGTCTGCCAGTGTATTTTTTGTTCCTGGCAGGAATTGTGCCTGCAGATGTACCTGATAGGTTAGTGCTGTGTTCCACAAAGTCATGGCTTGCCTGCATAGGGGGTAGGAATGTGTGCCCCCTTGCTTATGTACCACATAACTGTGGTATTGTCCGTCTTTATTAGTAGTTGTCCTGGATGTAGTAGGTCCTTGAAAGCTGTCAGGGCATTCTGTACAGCTAGCATCTCTTTCTGATTGATGTGAAGATGCATTTGTTCCTTGGGCCACGTGCCCTGAATACATTTTCCTGCCATATGTGCCCCCCAGGCATAATCCAATGCATCCGTTTTTATTGTCTGCCTGGCTGTGGGTAAGGTGAACAGCTGTCCCTTGTTGTGGTGACAGGCCTGGGACCACCATCGAAACAAACTCCTGTTGTAGGCAGGGAATTAAAGTTATGATTGTCTTCAGGCTGTGACAATGTTGAGTCCAAACACTTTTTAGATACCATTGTAGTTTCCTCATGCAGTCTTGCATATGGAATTAGTAGAATGCAGGACACCATGAAGCCCAGGGCCTGCAGAATTTTTCTTGCAGGGAGCTGGGTCTTTGTTGCCATCAGATGAAAGTACTGAGTCAGTTGCCTTTGTTTGTCTGGCGTGAGATAAGCCATCTGGGCAGTTGTATTTAAGCTTGCACCCAGGAATATTATCTCTTGAGAGGGCACTAGTTTTGATTTCTTTTCCTTTACTGTGTACCCTAGGCAAATTAGTAATCATTTTACAAACGCCAGATGCTTTAGTAGAATGTCCTTGCTCTCTGCTTGAATAAGGCAGTCGTCCAAGTAGGGATATATTTGAATTCCTTTTTGTCTGCAAAATGCAATTACTGGTGTCAGGCATTTTGTGATGACCCTGGGCGCAGTAGATAAGCCAAAGGGCAGTGCAGAGAATTGGTAATGCATTGAGCCTGCTATGAATTTGAGGTATCTTCTGCAAGTTTGTCTGATTGGGACATGCAGGTATGCCTCCTTGAGGTCCAAAGTAACTAGCCAAGCCTTCTTGCCCGGCATGGGTAGAAGCTGCTGTAGTGTTAACATTTTGAATTTTGGAACATCCAGGAAAGTATTTAGGATTGACAGGTCCAGTATTGGTCTCCAGGCTTTGTCCTTTCTGGGTACTAAGAAAAGTCTTGAGTAAAATCCTTGCCCCTGTTCTTGCTGTGGTACTCTTTGAATAGCTCCCATGTCCACAAGAGCAGCAATTTGTTTTTGCGCCTCTGCCCATTGGTTTTGTGGCAGGTCTGGCATACCTCTTGATTTTGGAAGCTTGTGAAAATGGAACCTGTAACCCTGAGAAACCATATTCAGTACCCATTTATCCTGGGTGATTATGTGCCAGTTTTTTGAGAAAAGTGCTAGCTTTCCCCCCTAGGGGTGCTGCCAAAAGATAAGTGCTTGGCATCTGTAGAGGGAAGTCATTGGGACCGTTTCCTATAAGGTTGTGATTTGTCTTCCCCTCCTTTGGGGGCTGAAGCACCCCATTGTTTAGGTCTGTAGGAGCCTTGAGGCTGAGATCTGCCTCTTGGGCATCTGTATCTGCCTCTTTGTGGCCTGTCTGACAACGGAAAGGAACAATTTTTTGAAGGCCAGTTTCTGCTAAACCTAGGTGGTTGAACCTGTAAAAAATCCTTTACTGTCTGCATTGATTTTGCTTTATCCTCCATTTTCATTAACACCTCTTCTGCCTTAACACCAAACAAAGTATCATGCTGTAGTGGAGCATCCAATAATTTTACTTTAACATGGTCAGGTAAACTTTGTTCTTTCAACCAAGCATGCCTTCGAATAACAGAGCCTGTAACTGCGGCTCTACAAGAAGCCTCTAATGAATCAAAACCACATTGTAAAGTATGCTTTCCCACTTGTTCAGCTGCATGCAATAAATCCTGCATTTCCTTACTGTCAGGACTTTTTGAGATTGAAACCATTTTCTGCTTCAACAATGACATGAGATACTGTTTATACTTAAGCATGTGAATTAAAGCCCTTACAGCTAAAGTAGCAGAAGTGTAAACTTTTTCCCCCCATCTGTCCAGAGCTCTGGAATCCCCATCCGAGGGGACAGGATTTTTAGCAGTAGAAGCCTTAACCCGTTTAGGACCCTGAGAAATTGTTCCTGGATCTGCAGCAGGGTTTTTGTAAAGAAATATATGAGAGTCAGGGACCCTGTAGTACCTGTCTGGCTTGACTGGTGCAGGGGGTAAAGAATCAGGAGTCAGACTGGATTCAGAGAAAACATCATCAACAATATCAAGCACAGGGTGAATAGCCAGGGGCCAGTGCTGGGGCAATAAAAGAAAGTCTCTGAGCCTTTTCTTGGACTCTGAATAATCCTGGCTCTCCCAATGGAAATGTTCCCTCATGGTGTGCAGGGTTTCCCCAAAAGAATAATCCTCAGGCGGAGAGGCTGAAGGTATAGACTCTTCTGCATCAGAGTCCTCATAGGGAGGGAGAGAGTATCCCTGATCAGAAGAGGAATCAGAGGAAATAGAAACCTGGTCAGAGGAATCATAGTCGGTGTCTTGCCTAGGCCTTTTGTCAGGAGGGGGATGAGAACCCCTGATTAAAGTAATTAGGTCTTCGGCCATTTTAAGCATCTGTTTCTTTGGCATGGATGACTGTTCAGTAGAATGCTATACTTGTTTCCTTGTCTTTAATTGTGTTTTTAACTTTGCCTTGGCTGCTGCAGTGGGCTTAATTGTAAGCTGTGAAGGTCTGAAAACACCCTCAGAAGCCGATGCCTGCTCAGCAGCTCCAGACCCATCTGAGGGAATAGTTTCCATAGGCCCAATACCTTGAGTTTCCACAGGCCTCGGTGTCTCCGCGTGGCTGTCGGATACGGCCTGTGGCTTTGAGGTAGCGAGTGTCAGGGGCTGCGAAAGCGCCTCACTGAGAACCGGCGACATGCCTAGAAGAGGCTTTGTCGTTGGTTTTGTACCTCAGATGCCTGTCCTTTTCTTTGTCTTTGCGTTTTTTATAAATTCCGGTCGTCGGTTGTTCCGACGGCATTATGTAATTAAACCTTCGGCCAAAATAATGTAAAGCAAAATCAAACCGACGTTTAATAGTGCGTTTGTTGAATCGTTGAATCTAGCACAAAATCGACAACTAGTAACGTCGTGATCAGGGCCTAGGCAAGGAATACAGTAAGAGTGAAAGTCCTTATGAGGCATTTGCTTCCCACAAGAAATACAATTATTAACTTTTACTGACATCGGTCTGGAGCAAGAAAAAGTTTCCCCAGCAGGGTACTTAGCTTTATTGAAGACTTCTGTTCTGAAACTCGATTTTGAAAATCTCAGGAGTCGGCCGACCGGCACTTGCGAACTGCTTCTGCTTCGGGCACCGCGCGGCAAGAAAGACTGAAGAAAATGGCGTCGGTTGCATCTTTTATACCCCTGGCGCACTGACGTCAGGGAAGAGGCGACAGCAACCAACGCCGGACCAAGACTTTGGAACTTGGGCCAACTGTGGGTAGCCTGCCGACGGATAATCCAAGTGTAATGACTGCAACAGTGAAATACAATGAACATCTGTGATTACCAAAATCTCTCTACAACACATGACTTGCCTCAATGGCAGCATGTACCCTGGATTGCAATGGGGCCAAAATGGAGCTCTGTGGCAGAACAGATGGAAGAATTAACCCTAGAAATAAGCAATAAACTCAACCTAAGAGGCAAACAGAAAACCATTAGAATATGGTTAAGACAAACTGGTAAGACCCAATGAGCCTCTGCAAGGACATCTGCCTTTGAAGCCTAGAAGATCAGAAGGCTGCGAGTTCTACCCCTACACCAGGAGCCTGGATTCATTTTTCAACACTGACAATGTAGTGCATCAAGGGGGGGCATGCTGCTCCCAAGGGCCTGCCCTTTAATGGCACACTAAACCAAGTTCCCATTATCTGAGTTGGTGGTAGTTTAGATGGATGTTACAGAAATCACAGCACTTACTAGAAAGGTAGAAGAATTTTCCCAATGACCTAGACAAACTTCCCACCCACATAAACACTTCCTTAGGTCCCCACTGAATGGCTAGTAGTACTAACAAAAGTAAATAAATAAATTCTGCTGAGAATCAATAAGATCAAAATCTTTGATCCCTCTCTTTACAGTCACTTTATATTCACTTATTACTTTGTTACTCTTTCTACCCTAATAATGGCAGTCTCAGTACTATATTTTTGATTGAAAACCACACAGACATTGACCGAAAAGAGCATAATATGTAAAAACAGGAAAGCAGCTGATCATAAACTGCTTTCTCAACAACCTTTCCCAAAAATGTGAGGTTACAGACAGTGCAGAAATCCTCAATTAGGATACGCCTTAAAGGACCACTACGGGCAAATGATGAAGAAAACGTATATTTTTATCTTGCCATGATTTACTACACCTCCCAAAGCTGCCTTCAGCAAAATAAGTACTCATTCCTAATTTTATTTTGTTTTTACTCGTCTGCCCTCATGGGGGCAGACATGGTGATTCCTTTGGAAAGCTAAATCTGTCCTATAATGCAGACTGTGAGGACAAATAGCCCTACCACTTGTTGTCAGACTAGACTTCCATTCACTTACAATGGAACTCCTGAAAAAAACTGCCAAGTTTGAGAGTCTGCAGCTCATGTGTCATTAACTGGTATGCGCGGAATTTTACAAATGTTGTTCCTATTGATGTACTACACATTCACTGAAAGAAACTTGCAAAAGTGTCAACAAATTACTGAGATAAAAGACTTTTCACAAGGAGCAGTTTTGCAAGTTTCAGTTCCTGGCCAGGTTACTCCTACCATCTCCCCTCCTTCAGTGGGCTACAGTCTCACATTTCCAGCTTTGCTAGATTCAACTATTTAGTCAGCTTTGCATGACAATAGAAATAAAAAAAATAGCCTGGTGTGCCACTAAAACTGTTCCCTTGTATGTCTCTTCACTTCTGAATAGCAATTCCCAAGAATAAAAAAAAAAGCAAACTCATCAGTCCAGAGTTTAGGCTAGTCTATCCATTTTTTAAAATGTGCACAGTAAAATATTCAACTTGTAATGCATTTTGGCTGCTGACATGGTTATCTTTACATACTTATTCTCTTATAGTATAACCTGAACTAATGGTATTTAATTATAAATTTTACAATTCTCAGTTTCTTAACAATGACCTCCCAAGCCTCTTACTATTGCTTTATGTAGCTTGTCTTAGTTGTATATTTGTAGTGTGTTTCTCATCCTCTCAGCAACAGACTCCTGGAGAAGCATATACTTGTATAGAAAGAGTACCAGCAGCTGTAGCAGTGATACCACACTCCAAAACAATGCACTCAAACATAGTACTGACAAACACAAGGTAATGTATATGTCTGAATCAAGCAGTGATGAAATTGCTAGGGGACCTCACTGAGCAAAATTTTACTCTTAATTTCTCCATTTCATAATGCATAACATTCGCACCACACTTACAAAGGCAAATCTCCACCTTCCACAAACACAGCAACCCATACAGTTTCTCCCTTCAGTTATTGCAAGCCAAGAACAACACTATTTAGTAAGGATACCTACCAGACGAGTCTGCATAGCGCACTTGGTCTACCTGCATCATTGCAGCCCCCCCCCAGCAACTGCAACATTGCCAGATAAAACCACTGCTATGGTCTGGTTTCTCCCTACCGTTATTGCAAGCCAAGAATAACACTTTTTAATAAAGATACCTACCAGACAAGTCTGCATAGCACACTTGGTCTACCTGCATCATCGCTGCTCGGGTCCCCCCCCAGCAACTGCAACATTGCCAGATAAAACCACTGCTACAGTCCGGTTTCTCCCTACAGTTATTGCAAGCCAAGAATAACACTTTTTAATAAAGATACCTACCATACAAGTCTGCATAGTGCATCATCGCAGCTTGGGCCACCCCCCCCCACCTCCAGCAACTGCAACATTGCCAGATAAAGCCACTGCTACGGTCTGGTTTCTCCCTACAGTTATTGCAAGCCAAGAATAACACTTTTTAATAAGGATACCTACCAGACAATTCTGCATAGGTGGCTGGATATTTACAGTTCTTGTTATTAGCAGATGTGGTCTTTAACAGTTATGTTTTAAACATTGTGACTGGCTATTTACATTTCCTTTTACAGCACATTTGTTACTTTTACTAATTATTTTTTAAACATTGTTTTGGCTGGCATGCACACCTGCAAGGCCCCCCAGGCAACTATAGCTTTGTCTATTGCCACTGGGTGTCATAACTTAACAATATACTTGCTGTATCTTGTCCCAAATAGATCTGCCTCCACACTGAATACTTGTAAAGTAAGGCAAGTACCATTTACTTGGTGTATTTTGTCCCCCAGATAGATTTACCTTCCTTTGTATTACTTGCACACCAAGGCCTTAAAGTAGTGTTTCTGCAACTAACTGCTTACACTCCTAATTTCCTGCTTCAACCTCTTCCTTGCTTACACTTACATTACAGCTCCAAGGCTTCCACTTCTTATGCTGATTACTTTCCTTTGCAGTCTTCTGTGAGGGGGCGGGGCAGATCTCTACCGGCTTTTTCTGGTTATACCTTCCCCCATTTTGTATCTCCCTCCTCTAACTTCCTCCTCCCCCATGCACATTAACTAGTCTATATTAGGGGGTCTCCTTGAGCGGCGCCCTTTTGAAAGTTATCTTTTGGTCTGTTTTTGGTGAGGAAGCTTCCCCAGACCTTTTTCAGTGTGACTGCATCAGTATAAGTAAATTAAACTAGTACAATACAGCCAAACAGACACATTTGGTGTAAACAAAAACAAGTGGAATGATACATTTGGTGTACAAAGAAAAGAAACAAGTAAGCCCATTTATATAATTGGAGTTAGTGTTATCCCCGCTGCGCTCAGGCTCACTCCGCTCCCCTCCCTGCTTCCTATTCCCACCCGCCCCCACTAGTGCTACATTTCAACTGAACTTAGCCACGCCCATCATGCTAACCACCAATCACTGAATCTGCCTCACCACTGTATCCATTTCCTTCTCTTCCACTATTCCATATCCTGTAAAGCACAGTCTTCCATCTAACTACCTTACAATCACAAACAACACCTCTCATCATCCACCACACCCACCCCATCCCACGCAGATCTCTCACTCATGACCAAACCATGTCCAAACTACCCAAACCCACATACATACACCTCTTACTATTGCTCCTAGGTGTACCCACACTCCCACTGCCAACTTCTTTCACCAACCACCAAAAACAACTTAATTTTATCCATATACCAAGAAAAACTACTTCCACTGACATTATTACAACACACCCTTTTACTCAACTAGTCCCACATCACTACCAAACCTTCTTTATTCACCACTATGCACACGGATCACAGCCATCACACTACCAGTCTCAAACAACTATAAAGAACTTTAAGACTCTAAACAAACTACTCAAACTCTATTTTTACCTCAGAACCTAACTCATTAGCTGCAGTGATATACACCCATACCCAGGCCCAGAAAATCTAGGAGCCCCAACCCGAATGATACCCTACTCCACAGAGACAAATCCACGCTCCTCATTTTAAATTTAAATGTTAAGTATACTAAACAAAGTCCACGACCTTCATGCCCTACTCTCCTTTTATCAACCTGAGATAGTCATACTTAGAGACTTGGCTTAAACCAGGCAACCACAACAATGAAATCACTCCACCAGGTTGCAATATAATTCGTAGTGATAGAATAGGTAAAAAAAGGGGGGGGTGTTGCTGTAGTGTATAAATCTCACATCATCCTTGAGAAAGTAGACATAACAACCCTAGACCTCATAAAGTTGAACACACTCTAACTAAACTAAAACTTAATAATAAACGCATCAACATCATAGGGTGCTACATCCCTCCAGGCAACAATATCCCCATTACAGAAAAACTCATAGAATGGTTATCTAACTCCCTCCCACAGGAAAGCATAGTATTAGGAGACCTTAATACTGACTGGCAAAACTGTTCCATTCATAAGCCACTCTCCCATATTAACCTACATGGCCTAACCAAACTCATCACTTCCCCCCACAAGAACAGACAAGAGAACCAAACATCAATCCACTCTAGATTGAATACTCTTATCCCACCCATCACTGATATCCCTAGCAGGGTGTCTACCAGACACCAATTAGTTACCAAGTCACATTTTTACTCAGATCAAAATCACAACTGACCCAAATGTCTACATGCTTAATTAGAAACAAAAAACACTAACTGCTTCAACTTTATAGATAACCTAAAAATGTGCAACTGGGCCCCCCTTAAAAACCTACCTCTCGATGAAGCTGTACTACATTTGAATACTACCTTCTTAAACACCCTTAATCATCATGCCCCCTCCAGAACAACAAGAATTAAAACTAAATATGCCCCCTGGTTAGCCCCAGACACAAAATCCCTCCTCAAAAAAAGAAACAAGGCCTGGACCAACTACCTAAACAGTAAACCCCAATTGAACAAACAAATATATGTTGAACTGCATAACAAAGCCAAAAAACTCACCAAAACAGACAAAACATCTTGCTACCAAAAGTTACAGGATAAGCACAGGAACAACCCACAAAAATTCTGGGCAGCAATTAACTCTATTCTACAACCAGGTAAAACAAATACCCCAACCTCAAAAAAAGATGATAACCAAGAAGACATCCCCACACAATTTAATAAATACTTGACGGAAACCATCCAGACCCTTACAAACAACCAACCCTATGACAACATCCCCATCCCTGCAAATCCACCCCACACCCCCAACTAACAATTGCCTCAAGTTCAGCTTCCACCCAGAACCAACCAAATCCATTGAAAAACTACTCCGCAAGCTCAAACCAACATCTCTAGCTGCAGGTAAATTACCCGCTGAATACCTCCACCTGGCTGCAGAAGCCATATCATATCCTGTCTCCATCCTAATTAACAGGTCCATCTCCGAATGCATAGTACCCAAGCTATAGAAAATATCACATATCATCACTCTACATAAAGGGGGAACCTACCTGGAACTCAGTAACTACCGCCCTATAGCCATACTACCCCCTTTATCTAAAGTTTTAGAGAGGGTAATACACAAGCAACTAATGAAACATCTCCTAGAAAATAATCTAAAAGCAACACAACAACATGGCTTTAGACCCTTCCATAGCACCTCCACCGCACTAAGAGAACTCACCAACATTGTCAATACTCACAGAAACAATGGACTCCTTGTATCTGCCACCTTCCTTGACTTGTCCAAAGCATTCAATATGGTTAACCAAAATAAACTCCTTCCTTCACTAGCACCTCTAAACCTTACCACCCCTGCCATCTCCTGGTTCAAAAACTACCTAGAGGGAAGGAAAAGTACAGTTTTGTACCTACCATAAATGTAGATGTTCGAGGATTCCATTGCTGCAGTCCTGACTATTGGGTATAGTCCGCGTCCAGTCGGCCCGAATACCAGAGTATAAGGCTGACGTCGGTCAGGGCGCATTAGACTGACGTCAGTACGTCAGGGTACTAATGCGCATGACCGACGTCATATCCTCAGTCTTTTCTTGCCCCAGATGTCAGAAGACCCTAAAAAGACAAGTCCCAAAACAACCTGCACCAAAACATGTACAATATATACAACAATATATACAAAAATATAAGCATGTAAACTCACCTACACAACCACCCCTAAATACAGAGGGCAAGGAGGGAGGGTAAATTGGACTGCAGCAATGGAATCCTCGAACATCTACATTTATGGTAGGTACAAAACTGTACTATGTTCTTCGTCTTCCATTGCTGCAGTCCTGACTATTGGGTAGAATCCCAAAGCAGAGGTAAGGGAGGCTGGCAAATTATAAAGTAGTAGGAGCTGACAACATGCCTTGTAAAACAGCTGTGGCAAAACCAGCCCTAGACTTAGAGTAGATAGGAAGGTGATAATGCCTAGAGAAAGTATGCACTGAACTCCAAGTAGCTGCTTCCAGAATATCCTTAGTTGCCACCCCTTAGAAATGCTGTTGAAGTGGCAGTAGCCCTAGTGGAATGAGGCCTAATCCCAGCTGGAATCTCCTTGCCATGATGGGAATAACAAAATGCAATGCAAAAGCCAATCCACCTAGAAATAGTTTGTTTTGACACAGGCTTGCCCTGAGAACTCAAAGCAAAAGAAACAAACAACTGCTGAGACTGCCTAAAATCCTTAGTCCTGCTTAAATAATAACGCAATTGCCTGTGTACATCTAAAGTGTGCAAAATCTTTTCCCCTTTATTTTGAGGATCTGCAAAAAGTAGGCAAATGAATAGTTTGGTTTAAAGCCACACTAGAAACCACCTTAGGCATAAAAGAAGGATTAGTACGTAATGATACCCTATCCTTATGGAAAATCAAAAAGGGCTCTACTGCCATAAGGGCCTGCAACTCAGACACCCTTCTGGCAGAAGTAATAGCCAACAGAAAAGCAGTCTTCCATGACAAATATTTCAATTCAGCAGTAGCTGCAGGCTCAAAAGGTTGTAGAGTAAGTTTTTCCAACACAAAATTGAGATCCCAAGCAGGAGTAGGAGCTCTACGGGGGTCTTATATTCCTTGCCCTCTAAGAAACTGCTTGAACAAAGGATGCGAAAACAAAGGTGGGTCACAATCATAGTGAGCTGAAATTGCTGCAGCATGAATCTTTATGGAAGAGAAAGACAAACCTTTGTCCAATAATTCAGTAAGATATTGAAGAGCCACACTCAAATTAGGCTCTGAAATCTCCAAATTCTTTGCAGTACTCCAAAATAAAAATCTCTTCCATTTTTCTCGTACACTCTCCTTGTACTAGGTCTTCTAGCTTCCATAATCACATTTAAAACTTGTTGAGGAAGTTGAGACCTGCTGTGTTTCAACACAGAATATGCCAGGCTGTTAGATGAAGAGAGTGAAGCTTGACATTGAGCAGATGACCGTCCTTCTGAGATAACAGATGAGGAATCAGAGGTAAAGGCCATGGAGGCTTCTTTACCAGACTCCGTAGTAGTGGGTACCAGTGTTGCGAGGCCAATCTGGAGCTATCAAAATCATCCTTGGCCTGTCTTGTCTGACCTTTAATAGTACCTTTGGAAGAAGAGGTAGAGGTGGAAAGGCATACACATGAAGGTTTTTCCAACTGAAAGACAGAGCATCCACTTTCCAAGCTGTGTGATGAAACCCCTTTGTGCAATACTTTGGCAGCTGGTGGTTTAGTGGAGAAGCGAACAGATCTATGTCTGGAGTTCCCCATGACACTGTCAGTTTCTGAAATACATGAAGATCCAGTTTCCACTCGTGGGGATCCATGATTTGTCTGCTTAACACATCTGCTAAGGAGTTCTGTGCTCCTGGCAGAAACCTTGCCTGAAGAGTTAGTTGCAAGCTTAGCAGTCTCCCATAAAATCATTGCTTGCCTGCATAGGGATAAGAATGTGTTCCCCTTGCTTGTTGATGTACCACATGACAGTTGTGTTGTCTGTTAGAATCAACACCTGCCCTGGAAGAAGTAACTCCTTGAAAGCCATTAATGCAAACTGGACTGCTAACATCTCCTTCATGTTGATATGTAGATGCTGTAGTCTGGCAGGCCACTTGTCTTGTATCCACTTTCCATTTAGATGAGCTCCCCAAGCAATGTCCGAGGCATCTGTCGTTAAAATCTGACTTGCCTCTGGCCGGGTCACAGAGAGTCCCTTGTTTAGGTGACATTCCTGAGCCCACCACAAGAATTCTTTTTGAATGACAGTGTCCAAATCCTGGCAGTGCTGTGTCCATACATTTTTGAGATACCATTGTAGCTTCCTCATATGCAGTTTGGCATTGGGAAGCACCAGAATACAAGATGCCATGAACCCTAATGCTTGAAGGACTGTCCTTGCAGTCAGCACGGACTGATGAGATAGTTGATGGAAGTAAAGTGACAGACTCTTTTGTTTGTCCGGGGTTAAAAAGGCCATCTGGGCTGCTGTATTCAGTCTCACACCCAGAAAGCACATATCTTGAGAGGGTACTAGACTGGACTTTATTTCGTTCACAGAATACCCTAGGCATCTTAGCACTGCTATAACATATTCCAGATGCTGTAGAAGGTCTTCCTTTTCTTGAGCCAGAATCAGGCAGTCGTCCAAGTAAGGATAGATTTGAATTCCTTGAAGCCTGAAGTAAGCTATCACTGGAGCCAGAACCTTTGTGAATACTCTGGGCAGTAGATAAGCCAAAGGGCAATGCAGAGAACTGATAATGAGAATTTCCAGCTCGAAACGCAGATACTTCCTGCAACTTAGCCTTATAGGCACATGAAGGTAAGCTTCCTTGAGATCTAAAGTTACCATCCAGTGATCTTTGCCCAGCAGAGGTAAAAGCTGTTGTAACGTCAACATCTTGAACTTGGGAATGTCCAAAAAGTGTTGAGGAGAGATAAATCCAAAATTGGTCTCCACGTGTTCCCTTCTTTGGTACAAGGAACAGGCGAGAATAAAATCCTAGGCCCCTTTCTGATACAGGGACTGGCTGAATGGCCCCTATGTGAAGTAACTGTAAAACTTGCTTGTGAGCCTCTTTTCTTTGTAGAGGAGGAACGTCTGGCATGCCTTTGAAAGGGGGCATTGTATGGAAATAAAATCTGTAACCGTGGTGAATGATATCCAACACCCATTTGTCTTGAGTAATTAAATCCCAATTTTCTTTGAAAAGAGACAGTCTTCCTCCCAAAGGAGCTGCCAAACGTGAATCTGCTGGCAGCTGAAAAAACAGGTCATTGGGTCTGTTTACGAAAGGACTGACCCCTGCCCTCACCAGAAGTCTGAGCAGGTGAACTCCCTGTTCTAGGCCTAAAAGAACCTTGAGCCCTGCCCCTACCACGTCTAGACCTACCCCTAGACTGAGAATCATAAGCAGGATATGTCCACCCCTTAGCAGGCCAATTTCTACTAAACTTGGTGGCTGCACCTGCAAAAATCTTTAACAGTTTGCATAGACTTAGCTTTGTCCTCCATTTTCTTTAAAACTGCTTCCACAGGCGAACCAAACAACACATCAGACTGTAAAGGAGCATCCAAAATCCTTGTCTTAACATGCTCAGCTAAATTCTGATCCTTCAACCAGGCATGCCTGCGAAGAACAGAACTGGTAGCAGCCACCCTCGAGGAGGCCTGTACAGCATCAAAACCACATTGCAAAGAATGCTTACCCACTTGTTCAGACACATGAACCAAATCCAGCAACTCTTTACACTCAATACCTTCCGCCAAAGCATCCACCTTAGATTTCAATTGTGAAAGGAGATAATTCTGATATTTTAGCATGTGAAACTGACAATTCAAAGCTCTCATGGCTAGAGTGGAAGAAGTATACACTTTCTTTCCCCACCTATCCAAAGCCCTTGCCTCTTTATCAGTGGGAACAGGATTTTTAACCACAGAAGCCTTTACACCCTTAGGCCCTTGAGAAATAGTTTCTGGGTCCGCCCTAGGACTCTTAAACAAATATTTATGAGCTTCAGGCACCCTATAATACCTATCAGGCTTAACAGGAGCAGGAGGCAAAGAGTCAGGGTTCAGGAAGCCTCTGCAAAACATCTTCCACCACATTCAACACAGGAGGAATAGCTAAAGGCCTATGCTGGGGTAAAACAAGAACTCCCTAAGCCTTTTCCTGGAGTCAGAGTAATCCTGGCCTTCCCATTTAAAGTGCTCCCTCATGGAATGCAAAGTCTCTGAAAATGAGAAATCCTCAGGTGGAGAAGCTGTAGGAGTGGAATCATCCACATCAGAATCAGAATAAGTAGGATACTCCTGCAAATCTTCCACAGAAGATTCTGAAGCCTCTGAACACTGTTCAAAACTATCAAACTCGGTTCCACCCTAGGCCTCTTATCAGGCGGGGGCATAGAACCTCTAATCATAGTAATCAAATCTTCTGCCATTTTAAGCATATGTTTCTTAGGTACAGAACCGAAATGCCAGGAGAAGCCCCACTGAAGCTGAAGTAGGCCTACCTCTCAAAGAAGTTTTGGCAACAGAAGGAGAGGCCCTAACTACCTTGGGAAGAGAGGGAAGAACAGTCACCTGAGAAGCCCCCTCAGCCTGGCCTACCTCCTGAGAAGGCACATCCTGTAAGAGTATAGTTTCTGCCTGGGACTCCATGGAAACTCCTGGCAAAACCTCTGGCTCCACTGAGCCTTCTAAAGAACCGACGTCCGGGACTGCCGGTTCCTCAACCCTAGGCTTCACTGTTTTATCCTTGCGCTTCTTGGAGGAAGCGGGCGTCGGAGCATCCGACGGCATTTTATAATTGCAACGCTTCTGCATCGGACCATGCGGCAAAAAAGACTGAGGATATGACGTCGGTCATGCGCATTAGTACCCTGACGTACTGACGTCAGTCTAATGCGCCCTGACCGACGTCAGCCTTATACTCTGGTATTCGGGCCGACTGGACGCGGACTATACCCAATAGTCAGGACTGCAGCAATGGAAGACGAAGAACATCAAGCTGTTATGTGGAAAAAACAACTCTTCCCCCTCCCTACCAGTCTCCGTAGGAGTACTCCAAGGCTCCATCCTGAAGTCAACTCCTTGTTGGTCAGATCCAACCATAAGCTAATCACCCTAGATATCCACATCCCACCCTCACTCCTCATGAAGGAAACCACAGTAAAAAATTTCTCCAATGCCAACTTCATGCTTCTTAAGACAGAAGTGGCGAACTTCATGACACCTATGGAGATGGACAATACAGTTATGACTGCTGAATCCTACACAAATGCACTCTACAGGCACTTACACAAGGTGTCTGGTAGACATCCTGCTAGGGATATCAGTGATGGGTGGGATACAAGTATCCAATCTAGAGTGGATTGATGTTTGGTTCTCTTGTCTGTTCTTGTGGGGAGAAGTGATGAGTTGGGTTAGGCCATGTAGGTTAATATGGGAGAGTGGCTTATGATTGGAACAGTTTTGCCAGTCAGTATTAAGGTCTCCTAATACTATGCTTTCCTGGGGGAGGGAGTTAGATATCCATTCTAGGATTTTTTCTGTAATGGGGATTTTGTTGCCTGGAGGGATGTAGCACCCTATGATGTTGATGCGTTTATTATCATTAAGTTTTAGTTTTGTTAGTGTGAGTTCAACTTTATGAGGTCTAGGTTTGTTATGTCTACTTTCTCGAGGATGATGTGAGATTTATACACTACAGCAACACCCCCCCCCCTTTTTTACCTATTCTATCACGACAAATTATATTGTAACCTGGTGGAGTGATTTCATTATTGTGGTTGCCTGGTTTAAGCCAAGTCTCTGTTAGTATGACTATCTCAGGTTGATAAAAGGAGAGTAGTGCATGAAGTTCGTGAACTTTTAGTATACCTAACATTTAAATTTAAAATGAGGAGTGTGGATTTGTCTCGGTGGAGTAGGGTATCATTCAGGTTGAGGGTTGGGGCTCCTTGATTTTCAGGGCCTGGGTTTGGGTGTATATCACCGCAGCTAATGAGTTAGGTTCTGAGGTAAAAATAGAGATTGAGTAGTTTGCTTAGGGTCTTAAAGTTCTTTATAGTTGTTTGAGACTGGTAGTGTGATGGCTGTGATCTGTGTGCATAGTGGTGAATAAAGAAGGTTTGGTAGTGACGTGGGACTAGTTGAATAAAAGGGTGTGTTGTAGTTATGTCAGTGGAAGTAGTTTTTCTTGGTATATGGATAAAATTAAGTTGTTTTTGGTGGTTGGTGATGAAGTTAGCAGTGGGAGTGTGGATACACCTAGGAGCAATAGTAAGAGGTGTATGTATGTATGTAGGTTTGGGTAGTTTGGGCATGGTTTGGTTGGGTGTGGTCATGAGTGAGAGATCTGCGTGGGATGGGGTGGGTGTGGTGGATGATGAGAGGTGTTGTTTGTGATTGTAAGGTAGTTAGATGGAAGACTGTGCTTTACAGGATGTGGAATAGTGGAAGAGAAGGAAATGGGTACAGGGGTGGGGCAGATTCAGTGATTGGTGGTTAGCATGATGGGTGTGGCTAAGTTCAGTTGAAATGTAGCACTAGTGGGGGCGGGTGAGAATAGGAAGCAGGGAGGGGAGCGGAGTGAGCCCGAGCGCAGCGGGGCTAACACTAACTCCAATTATATAAATGGGCTTACTTGTTTCTTTTCTTTGTACACCAAATGTATCGTTCCACTTGTTTCTGTTGACACCAAATGTGTCTGTTTGGCTGTATTGTACTAGTTAAATTTACTTATATTGATGCAGTCACGCTGAAAAAGGTCTGGGGAAGCTTCCTCACCACAAGCAGGCCAAAGATAACTTTCAAAAGGGTGCCGCTCAAGGAGACCCACTAATATAGACTAGTTAATGTGCATGGGGGAGGAGGGAGTTAGAGGAGGGAGATACAAAATGGGGGAAGGTATAACCAGAAAAAGCCAGTAGAGATCTGGCCCGCCCCCTCACAGAAGACTGCAAAGAAAAGTAATCAGCATAAGAAGTGGGAGCCTTGGAGCTGTAATGCAAGTGTAAGCAAGGAAGAGGTCGAAGCAGGAAATTAGGAGTGTAAGCAGTTAGTTGCAGAAACACTACTTTAAGGCCTTGGTGTGCAAGTAATACAAAGGAAGGTAAATCTATCTGGGGACAAAATACACCAAGTAAATGGTACTTGCCTTACTTTACAAGTATTCAGTGTGGAGGCAGATCTATTTGGGACAAGATACAGCAAGTATATTGTTAAGTTATGCCACCCAGTGGCAATAGACAAAGCTATAGTTGCCTGGGGGGGGGGGGGCTTGCAGGTGTGCATCCCGGCCAAAACAATGTTTAAAAAATAACTAGTAAAAGTAACAAATGTGCTGTAAAAGGAAATGTAAATAACCAGTCACAATGGTTAAAACATACCTGTTAAGGACCACATCTGCTAATAACAAGAACTGTAAATATCCCGTCACCTATGCAGAATTGTCTGGTAGGTATCCTTATTAAAAAGTGATGTTCTTCGTGGTTCACTGTTAGTCATTACTGTAGGGTTCTTCCTGCTGGCAAGCAGCCCTAGATCGGCCAAAGTCGGGTCCGACGTCGGCTGAAGTCGCTCCTGCCCTGATGTCAGTGCGCCAGGGGTATAAAGACCTCAGCCGACGCCATTTTCCCCAGTCTTTCTTGCCGTGTGGTGCCCGTTGCAAAGCAGTTCGCAAGTGCAGGTCGGCCATCTCATGTTTGTTTTTGGTGGCTTTTGAATTGAAGACTTCTTCTTTTGAGCTAAGTACCCCGTTGGGGAAACCTTTTTCTTGCTCCAGTCCGATATCAGAAAAAGTTAATGACTGTATTTCTTGTGGGAAGCAAATACCTCATAAGGAATTTCACTCTTACTGTATATCTTGCTTAGGTCCTGACCATGACGTAGCTAACTGTAGGTTTTGTGCTAAGTTTAATCAACGCACTATTAGGTATAGGTACGATTTTGCCTTCCATTATTTTGGAAAAAGATTTAATTACAATATGTCATCGGATTCTTATTCGGCTACTGCAGTGTATAAGAGGCGCAAAGATAAAGACAGGCCTCTGAGGTCCAAAGTGGACGACTTTATTCAACCAGAGCCAGTTACCGGTTCGGCTGTCGTCAGTGAGGCGCTTTCGCAGCCCCTGTCGTCCGCCACTTTTGAACCGGTTGCCTGTACCGACTCCCGTGACTTTTCAGGGATTGGACCTTCGGATATTGCTCCCTCAGATGGGTCCGGAGCCGCTGTGCAGGCACCGGCTTCTGAGGGAGTTTTTAGGCCTACACAGCTTCATGTACAGATGACTCCAGTTTTGCAGTCAAGGACAAAGGCAAAGACTAAGGCTCCGGCAAAGACAAAGCAGCATGCACAGGCACCTTCTGTTCAGGGCCTTAGACCTCAAAGACAGATGCTTAGAATGGCTGAAGATCTATTAACTATGATCAGGGGTTCTCATCCCCCTCCTGACAAGAGACCTAGGCTAGAGCCAGATTATGATTCCTCAGATCAAGTTTCGATTTCTTCTGCTTCTTCTTCTGAGCAGGATTATTCCTTCCCTCCTTATGAGGATTGTGATGCTGAAGAATCCCTTCCTTCGGCCTCTCCTCCTGAGGATTATTCATTTGGGGAAACCTTGCATGACATGAGAGAGCATTTTCACTGGGAAGGGAAGGAATACTCTGAATCTAAGAAAAGGCTTAGGGATTTTCTTCTGCTTCCACAGCATAGACCCCTGGCTATTCCCCCTGTATTGGACATTGTGGATGAAGTTTTTACAGAGGCATCTCTCTCTCCTGATTCTTTTCCTCCTGCTCCTGTCAAACCGGATAGGTATTATAGGGTTCCAGATTCCCACAAATATCTTTTTAAGAATCCTTCAGCTGATCCAGAAACTATTTCTCAGGGCCCTAAGGGTGTTAAAGCGGCCTCTGCTAAGAATCCTATTCCCTCTGATCGAGAGTCCAGAGCCTTGGAAAGATGGGGCAAAAAAGTTTATACTTCTGCTACATTGTCTATTAGAGCTTTGAATTGTCAATTTCATATGTTAAAATATCAGCAATATTTTTTTTCTGTGTTAAAGCAAAAGATGTCTGCTGTTTCTGGTGGTGCAGACAATAAGGAATTACAGGATTTATTGCATGCTACTGAGCAGGTGGGTAAACATACCCTGCACTGTGGTTTTGATTCTTTGGAGGCTTCTTGCAGGGCTGCAGCAACTGGCGCAGTTATTAGAAGGCACGCTTGGTTAAAGGAGCAAAGTTTGCCTGAACAGGTTAAAGCAAAGCTTTTAGATGCCCCTTTGCAACACAATGTTTTGTTTGGGTCAAAGCTGAGGAAGTATTGAAGAAAATGGAAGACAAAGCCAAATCTATGCAGACGGTTAAAGATTTTCTACAGGTACAACCCCTTAGATTTAGCAGGAATTGGCCAGCTAAACCTTGGTCCTTTCCGAGCTCGGACAGACCTCAGAGGGGCAGATACAAGCGTTCCAGACGTAGGAGTCAGGCACAGCCCCCTTTCAGAAATAAGCAGTGGAGTGCCCCCTCTCCCAAGGGAGGGGAAGATAGGTCACAACCTTACAGGAAACGGTCATTATGACTCTCCCTTACTAGCTCCAGGGGCATCCCTCCAGGATGCACCTTTGGGAGGAAAAAATCTCTTCTTTTTTATCAAGACAAATGGGTTCTGGACATAGTTTCAAGGGGTTACAGGTTTCATTTCCATACCTTGCCAAGATCAATTGGATGGCCAGATCTGCCAAAGCATCAATGGGAAGAGGCACAACGGCAAGTTCGGTCCATCATATATGAGGGCCTTAGGTTTGGTACCAGATTCAGAAATGGGGCAAGAGTTTTATTCAAGACTTTTCCTGGTTCCCAGGAAGGAAAACGCATGGAGACCAATCCTGGACCTTTCCATATTAAACACCTTCCTAGAAATTCCAAAATTCAAGATGCTCACTCTGCAGCAGCTGCTGCCTATGCTGAGCAAGAACGCTTGGATGGTGACTTTGGACTTGGAGGCTTACCTGCATATTCCCATACGGCAAGAGTGCAGAAGGTACCTGAGATTCAAAGCGGGCTTGAGGCATTACCAGTTCTCTGTGCTGCCCTTTGGCTTATCTACTGCGCCCAGGGTCTTTACAAAGTGCCTGGCACCAGTAATGGCGTTTTGCAGACAGAAGGGAATTCAAATATACCCTTATCTGGACGATTGTCTCATTCAAGCGGACGACAAGGAGACTTTACTTCAGCATCTAACATTTGTGCAGCATCTTCTCTTGTGCCTAGGCTTCACGGTGAACCTAAAGAAATCAAACCTGGTGCCCACGCAGCAAATTACTTTCCTGGGTGCGCTTCTGAGCACTACAGCCCAGATGGCTTATTTGACACCAGACAAAAAAGTGCAACTGGCTTCTTATTTCAAAAATCTGGCTTTAATGAGTCAGCTGTCTGCAAGAAAAGTTCTGCAGGCTCTGGGTTACATGGCATCCTGCATTCTGTTAATACCATATGCAAGGCTGCATATGTGGAAGATACAGTGATACCTCAAGAGTGTATGGTCTCAGCATTGCCACAGTCTGGAAACAGTGATCGCAATTTTGCCTCGTCTCCAGCAGGAGTTTCTTTGGTGGGCCGAGGCCCGTCTCCAAAACAAGGGGAGGTCTTTGTCCCATTCCAGCCAATGAAGTCATAATGACGGATGCTTCGGATCATGCATGGGGAGTCCACATGCAAGGGAAATGTCTTCAGGGTGCCTGGACAGAGGACCAAATGCATCTGCACATACATTTGAAGGAGATGCTAGCTGTACAGAATGCCCTGACAGCCTTCAAAGATCTTATTCTACCGGGGCAATTACTGATAAAGATGGACAACACTACGGTGATGTGGTACATAAACAAGCAGGGAGGCTCTCATTCTTACCCCCTGTGAAGTTTGGCCATGGCTCTGTGGAACACAGCACTAGCCAACAAGGTGGACTTACTAGCTCAATTCCTGCCAGGAAAGGACAACACTCTGGCGGACAGTCTAAGCAGAACTCTTTTGGATCCACATGAATGGATGTTGGATGTTCGGATATTCAGGATGATAATGGAGGCGTGGGGGTGCCCAGACATAGATCTTTTTGCATCTCCCCAAAACCATCAACTTCAAACATTCTGCACGAGGACCTACCACAAGCTAGCTTGGAAAGTGGATGCTCTTTCATTCAGTTGGAAGCACCTCTCAAGTATATGCTTTTCCTCCTTTGCCTCTTCTTCCTCGGGTACTTATGAAAATCAAACAGGATAGACCGCAAATGATTTTACTGGCTCCCAACTGGCCTCGGCAATTCTGGTATTCCACCCTGATGAACCTGGCTCAGGGTCCACCCTGGATTTTGCCACAACTTCCACATCTACTGTCTCAACGAGACGGCCAGATCCTGCACAGCCATGTCAAAACTCTGAATCTAGCAGCCTGGCGGATCCAGGGTCTTTAAACACTTCTACCCTTACCAAACAGGTACTGGACATAATTCTTGAAGCTAGACGGCCCAGCACCAGGAAATCTTCTGCAGGTAAATGGAAAAGATTTTGCTCCTGGACTCAGGCCCAGGGTTTTGATTCTGCAGTTCCAAACATTCCTCTGATTTTACAATACCTAACAGAGATGTTACATTAGGGCCTATCTTTTTCATCTATCAAAATTCATGCTTCTACTATTTCTGCACATTACAATATGGATCCCCCAATCTTTTCTCATCCGTTACTTAAGCAATATATGAGAGGGGCGAAGAATATAAGGCCTCCTTTAAGAGCACCAGTTCCCACTTGGGATCTCAACTTTGTTTTGGAAAAGTTAACTATCTCCTTTTGAACCTGCAGCTTCCACAGATTTAAAGTTTTTATCATGGAAAACTGCTTTTCTTTTAGCCATTACCTCTGCCAGAAGAGTTTTGGAACTGCAAGCTCTCATGGCTGTAGAACCCTTTATTATTTTTCATCAGGACAGGGTGTCCCTGAGGACTAATCCCACCTTTATGCCTAAGGTGGTTTCGAAAGTAGCCTTGAATCAGACTATTCATTTGCCTACCTTTTATCCTAATCCTCAAAGTGAAGAGGAAAGTATTTTGCATTCTTTGTTTTTACCTGGACAGGACCAAGATTTTTAGGAAATCGGACCAATTGTTTGTGGCTTATGCTTCTACCTCACAGGGGAGAGCAATCACTAAGCAGACTATTTCTAAGTGGATTGCCCACTGCATCAAGTTCTGTTACTCTCATCATGGTAAGCCTGTTCCTGTTAATTTCAGAACACATTCTACCAGAGCTACTGCCACTTCGGCAGCTTTTCTCAGTGGAGTTCCTACCAAGGAGTTCTTGGAGTTCTGTGCATACTTTTTCTAAGCACTACAATCTCCCTCTCTATTCTAAATCTAGGGCAGGCTTTGCCTCTGCAGTCCTGCAGGGTTTTGTAGCCGCCCCTTCTGTTCCTTCTCCATCCACCCTTTAATAGCTTTGGGCTTCAACCCTACAGTAATGACTGTAACAGTGAACCACGAAGAACATAGTACAGTTGTGTACTCTTACCATAAATGTAGATGTTCGAGTATGTTCACTGTTACAGTCTGGGTTACCCTCCCTCCTGTCCCCCCTTTTGTTGTTCTTTGAGTGCTGTCTGTGTCTCCTTAACATTTCATTTTTCTCCGAGGTATTTTTGCTGGTGATATTTGGGAATGTTCTGGTTTATGTTTGCTTATTCTTTTTGATTAAGCTTTTGGCCTTTATTTTTGGGCACCTGACATCTGGGGCAAGAAAAACTGGGGAAAATGGCATCGGCTGAGGTCTTTATACCCCTGGCGCACTGACGTCAGGGCAGGAGTGACTTCAGCCGATGTCGGACCCAACTTTGGGACTCTGGCTGATCTAGGGCTGCTGCCAGCAGGAAGAACCCTACAGTAATGACTGTAACAGTGAACATACTCGAACATCTACATTTATGGTAAGAGTACACAACTGTACTTTATTCTTGGCTTGCAATAACTGTAGGAAGAAACAGGACCGTAGCAGTGGTTTTATCTGGCAATGTTGCAGTTGCTGGGGGGGGGCCCCCGAGCTGTGATGATGCAGGTAGATCAAGTGTGCTATGCAAACTTGTCTGGTAGGTATTCTTATTAAAAAGTGTTATTCTTGGCTTGCAATAACGGTAGGGAGAAACCGGACCGTAGCAGTGGCTTTATCTGGCAATGCTGCAGTTGCTGGGGGGGGCCCGATCTGCGATGATGCAGGTAGACCAAGTGCACTATGCAGACTTGTCTGGTAGGTATCCTTATTAAAAAGTGTTATTCTTGGCTTGCAATAACTGAAGGGAGAAACAGTAGCAGTTGTGTGGGTGTGGGTTGCTGTGTTTGTGGAAGGTGGAGGTGTGCCTTTGTAAGTGTGGTGTGAATGTTATGCATTATGAAATGGAGAAATTAAGAGTAAAATTTTGCTCAGTGAAGTCCCTAGCAATTTCATCACTGCTTGATTCAGACATATACATTCCTTTGTGTTTGTCAGTACTATGTTTGAGTGCATTGTTTTGGAGTGTGGTATCACTGCTACAGCTGCTGGTACTCTTTCAATAAAAGTATATGCTTCTACAGGAGTCTGTTGCTGAGAGGATGAGAAACACACTACAAGTATACAACTAAGACAAAGTACATAAAGCAATAGTAAGAAAGTACGAGGTCACATCAGAGGCTTGGGAGGTCATTGTTAAGAAATTGAGAATTGTTGTAAAATTTATCATTAAATACCGTAAGTTCAGGTTATACTATAAGAGAATAACTATGTAAAGATAACCATGTCAGCAGCCAAAATGCATTACAAGTTGAATATTTTACTGTGCACATTTTAAAATATGGATAGACTAGCCTAAACTCTGGACTGATGAGTTTGCTTTTTTTTTTTATTCTTGGGATTTGCTATTCAGAAGTGAAGAGACATACAAGGGAACAGTTTTAGTAGCACACCAGGCTATTTTTTTATTTCTATTGTCATGCAGAGCTGACTAAATAGTTGAATCTAGCAAAGCTGGAAATGTGAGACTGTAGCCCACTGAAGGAGGGGAGATGGGAGGAGTAACCTGGCCAGGAACTGAAACTTGCAAAACTGCTCCTTGTGAAAAGTCTTTTTTATCTCAGTAATTTGTTGACACTTTTGCATTTCTTTCAGTGAATGTGTAGTACATCAGTAGGAACAACATTTGTAAAACTCAGCGCATACCAGTCAATGACACATGAGCTGCAGACTCTCAAACTTGGCAGTTTTTTTCAGGAGTTCCATTGTAAGTGAATGGAAGTCTAGTCTGACAACAAATGGTAGGACTATTTGTCCTCACAGTCTGCATTATAGGACAGATTTAGCTTTCCAAAGGAATCGCCATGTCTGCCCCATGAGGGCAGACAAGAGTAAAAACAAAATAAAATTAGGAATGAGTACTTATTTTGCTGAAGGCAGCTTTGGGAGGTGTAGTAAATCATGGCAAGATAAAAAATATAGGTTTTCTTCATCATTTGCCCGTAGTGGTCCTTTAAGCTGTTTTAAGGATGGAAGAATACAGAAAAGTTGTGTAAAGTCTTACAATAACCATAGATGTCCTTCTCTTCCATGTTGCAATATTCCAGATGTGGGTTTACTCCTCTTGCTTCGCGTACGTCCGGAAAGTATGCAAAAGATTTCAGTCCCTATATGGTGCGTGGGACGTCTTGATGTGGCTCAAGGAACGTGAGCCATAAAAGTGATGTCTGCAAGCACCAGCCCTCAGAAAGTACAGTTTTGTACCTACCATAAATGTAGATGTTCGAGGATCCCCATTGCTGCAGTCCTTACTATTGGGTATAGTCCGCCGTCCAGTCGGCCCGAATACCAGAGTATAAGGCTGACGTCGGTCAGGGCGCATTGGACTGACGTCAGTACGTCAGGGTACTAATGCGCATGACCGACGTCATATCCTCAGTCTTTTCTTGCCCCAGATGTCAGAAGACCCTAAAAAGACAAGGCCCAAAATACCTGCACCAAAAATATGTACAATATATACAAGAATATATACAAAAATATAAGCATGTAACCTCACCTACACAACCACCCCTAAACACAGAGGGAAGGAGGGAGGGTAATTGGACTGCAGCAATGGGGATCCTCGAACATCTACATTTATGGTAGGTACAAAACTGTACTATGTTCTTCGTTCCCCATTGCTGCAGTCCTTACTATTGGGTAGAATCCCAAAGCAGAGGTAAGGGAGGCTGGCAAATCATAAAGAAGCAGGAGCTGACAACATGCCTTGCAAAACAGCTGTGGCAAAACCAGCCCTAGACTTAGAGTAGATAGGAAGGTGATAATGCTTAGAGAAAGTATGCACTGAACTCCAAGTAGCTGCTTCCAAAATATCCTTAGTTGCCACCCCTTAGAAATGCTGTTGAAGTGGCAGTAGCCCTAGTGGAATGAGGCCTAATCCCAGCTGGAATCTCCTTGCCATGATGGGAATAACAAAATGCAATGCAAAAGCCAATCCACCTAGAAATAGTTTGTTTTGACACAGGCTTGCCCTGTGAACTCAAAGCAAAAGAAACAAACAACTGCTGAGACTGCCTGAAATCCTTAGTCCTGCTTAAATAATAACGCAATTGCCTGTGTACATCTAAAGTGTGCAAAATCTTTTCCCCTTTATTTTGGGGGTCTGCATAAAAAGTAGGCAAATGAATAGTTTGGTTTAAAGCCACACTAGAAACCACCTTAGGCATAAAGGAAGGATTAGTACGCAATGATACCCTATCCTTATGGAAAATCAAAAAGGGCTCTACTGCCATAAGGGCCTGCAACTCAGACACCCTTCTTGCAGAAGTAATAGCCAACAGAAAAGCAGTCTTCCATGACAAGTATTTCAATTCAGCAGTAGCCGAGGCTCAAAAGGTTGTAGAGTAAGTTTTTCCAACACAAAATTGAGATCCCAAGCAGGAGTAGGAGCTCTACGGGGGTCTTATATTCTTTGCCCCTCTAAGAAACTGCTTGAACAAAGGATGCGAAAACAATGGTGGGTCACAATCATAGTGAGCTGAAATTGCTGCAGCATGAATCTTAATGGAAGAGAAGGACAAACCTTTGTCCAATAACTCAGTAAGATATTGAAGAGCCACACTCAAATTAGGCTCAGAAATCTCCAAATTCTTTGCTGTACTCCAAAATAAAAATCTCTTCCATTTTTCTGCGTACACTTTCCTTGTACTAGGTCTTCTAGCTTCCATAATCACATTTAAAACTTGTTGAGGAAGTTGAGACCTGCTGTGTTTCAACACAGAATATGCCAGGCTGTTAGATGAAGAGAGTGAAGCTTGACATTGAGCAGATGACCGTCCTTCTGAGATAACAGATGAGGAATCAGAGGTAAAGGCCATGGAGGCTTCTTTACCAGACTCCGTAGTAGTGGGTACCAGTGTTGCCGAGGCCAATCTGGAGCTATCAAAATCATCCTTGGCCTGTCTTGTCTGACCTTTAATAGTACCTTTGGAAGAAGAGTTAGAGGTGGAAAGGCATACACATGAAGGTTTTTCCAACTGAAAGACAGAGCATCCACTTTCCAAGCTGTGTGATGAAACCCCTTTGTGCAATACTTTGGCAGCTGGTGGTTTAGTGGAGAAGCGAACAGATCTATGTCTGGAGTTCCCCATGACACTGTCAATCTCTGAAATACATGAAGATCCAGTTTCCACTCGTGGGGATAGTACAGTTTTGTACCTACCATAAATGTAGATGTTCGAGGATTCCATTGCTGCAGTCCTGACTATTGGGTATAGTCCGCGTCCAGTCGGCCCGAATACCAGAGTATAAGGCTGACGTCGGTCAGGGCGCATTAGACTGACGTCAGTACGTCAGGGTACTAATGCGCATGACCGACGTCATATCCTCAGTCTTTTCTTGCCCCAGATGTCAGAAGACCCTAAAAAGACAAGTCCCAAAATACCTGCACCAAAAACATGTACAATATATACAACAATATATACAAAAATATATGCATGTAAACTCACCTACACAACCACCCCTAAACACAGAGGGGAAGGAGGGAGGGTAATTTGGACTGCAGCAATGGAATCCTCGAACATCTACATTTATGGTAGGTACAAAACTGTACTATGTTCTTCGTTTTCCATTGCTGCAGTCCTGACTATTGGGTAGAATCCCAAAGCAGAGGTAAGGGAGGCTGGCAAATCATAAAGAAGTAGGAGCTGACAACATGCCTTGTAAAACAGCTGTGGCAAAACCAGCCCTAGACTTAGAGTAGATAGGAAGGTGATAATGCTTAGAGAAAGTATGCACTGAACTCCAAGTAGCTGCTTCCAAAATATCCTTAGTTGCCACCCCTTAGAAATGCTGTTGAAGTGGCAGTAGCCCTAGTGGAATGAGGCCTAATCCCAGCTGGAATCTCCTTGCCATGATGGGAATAACAAAATGCAATGCAAAAGCCAATCCACCTAGAAATAGTTTGTTTTGACACAGGCTTGCCCTGTGAACTCAAAGCAAAAGAAACAAACAACTGCTGAGACTGCCTAAAATCCTTAGTCCTGCTTAAATAATAACGCAATTGCCTGTGTACATCTAAAGTGTGCAAAATCTTTTCCCCTTTATTTTGAGGGTCTGCATAAAACGTAGGCAAATGAATAGTTTGGTTTAAAGCCACACTAGAAACCACCTTAGGCATAAAGGAAGGATTAGTGCGTAATGATACCCTATCCTTATGGAAAATCAAAAGGGCTCTACTGCCATAAGGGCCTGCAACTCAGACACCCTTCTTGCAGAAGTAATAGCCAACAGAAAAGCAGTCTTCCATGACAAGTATTTCAATTCAGCAGTAGCTGCAGGCTCAAAAGGTTGTAGAGTAAGTTTTTCCAACACAAAATTGAGATCCCAAGCAGGAGTAGGAGCTCTACGGGGGGGGGTCTTATATTCTTTGCCCCTCTAAGAAACTGCTTGAACAAAGGATGCGAAAACAAAGGTGGGTCACAATCATAGTGAGCTGAAATTGCTGCAGCATGAATCTTAATGGAAGAGAAGGACAAACCTTTGTCCAATAACTCAGTAAGATATTGAAGAGCCACACTCAAATTAGGCTCAGAAATCTCCAAATTCTTTGCTGTACTCCAAAATAAAAATCTCTTCCATTTTTCTGCGTACACTCTCCTTGTACTAGGTCTTCTAGCTTCCATAATCACATTTAAAACTTGTTGAGGAAGTTGAGACCTGCTGTGTTTCAACACAGAATATGCCAGGCTGTTAGATGAAGAGAATGAAGCTTGACATTGAGCAGATGACCGTCCTTCTGAGATAACAGATGAGGAATCAGAGGTAAAGGCCATGGAGGCTTCTTTACCAGACTCCGTAGTAGTGGGTACCAGTGTTGCCGAGGCCAATCTGGAGCTATCAAAATCATCCTTGGCCTGTCTTGTCTGACCTTTAATAGTACCTTTGGAAGAAGAGGCAGAGGTGGAAAGGCATACACATGAAGGTTTTTCCAACTGAAAGACAGAGCATCCACTTTCCAAGCTGTGTGATGAAACCCCTTTGTGCAATACTTTGGCAGCTGGTGGTTTAGTGGAGAAGCGAACAGATCTATGTCTGGAGTTCCCCATGACACTGTCAGTTTCTGAAATACATGAAGATCCAGTTTCCACTCGTGGGGATCCATGATTTGTCTGCTTAACACATCTGCTAAGGAGTTCTGTGCTCCTGGCAGAAACCTTGCCTGAAGAGTTAGTTGCAAGCTTAGCGCAGTCTCCCATAAAATCATTGCTTGCCTGCATAGAGGATAAGAATGTGTTCCCCTTGCTTGTTGATGTACCACATGACAGTTGTGTTGTCTGTTAGAATCAACACCTGCCCTGGAAGAAGTAACTCCTTGAAAGCCATTAATGCAAACTGGACTGCTAACATCTCCTTCATGTTGATATGTAGATGCTGTAGTCTGGCAGGCCACTTGTCTTGTATCCACTTTCCATTTAGATGAGCTCCCCAAGCAATGTCCGAGGCATCTGTCGTTAAGATCTGACTTGCCTCTGGCCGGGTCACAGAGAGTCCCTTGTTTAGGTGACATTCCTGAGCCCACCACAAGAATTCTTTTAGAAGGCAAGGTATTATTTGAATGACAGTGTCCAAATCCTGGCAGTGCTGTGTCCATACATTTTGAGATACCATTGTAGCTTCCTCATATGCAGTTTGGCATTGGGAAGCACCAGAATACAAGATGCCATGAACCCTAATGCTTGAAGGACTGTCCTTGCAGTCAGCACGGACTGATGAGATAGTTGATGGAAGTAAAGTGACAGACTCTTTTGTTTGTCCGGGGTTAAAAAGGCCATCTGGGCTGCTGTATTCAGTCTCACACCCAGAAAGCACATGTCTTGAGAGGGTACTAGACTGGACTTTATTTCGTTCACAGAATACCCTAGGCATCTTAGCACTGCTATAACATATTCCAGATGCTGTAGAAGATCTTCCTTTTCTTGAGCCAGAATCAGGCAGTCGTCCAAGTAAGGATAGATTTGAATTCCTTGAAGCCTGAAGTAAGCTATCACTGGAGCCAGAACCTTTGTGAATACTCTGGGCAGTAGATAAGCCAAAGGGCAATGCAGAGAACTGATAATGAGAATTTCCAGCTCGAAACCGCAGATACTTCCTGCAACTTAGCCTTATAGGCACATGAAGGTAAGCTTCCTTGAGATCTAAAGTTACCATCCAGTGATCTTTGCCCAGCAGAGGTAAAAGCTGTTGTAACGTCAACATCTTGAACTTGGGAATGTCCAAAACGTGTTGAGGAGAGATAAATCCAAAATTGGTCTCCACGTGTTCCCCTTCTTTGGTACAAGGAACAGGCGAGAATAAAATCCTAGGCCCCTTTCTGATACAGGGACTGGCTGAATGGCCCCTATCTGAAGTAACTGAGAAACTTGCTTGTGAGCCTCTTTTCTTTGTGGAGGAGGAACGTCTGGCATGCCTTTGAAAGGGGCATTGTATGGAAATAAAATCTGTAACCGTGGTGAATGATATCCAACACCCATTTGTCTTGAGTAATTAAATCCCAATTTTCTTTGAAAAGAGACAGTCGTCCTCCCAAAGGAGCTGCCAGACGGGAATCTGCTGGCAGCTGAAAAGACAGGTCATTGGGTTTGTTTACGAAAGGACTGACCCCTGCCCTCACCAGAAGTCTGAGCAGGTGAACTCCCTGTTCTAGGCCTAAAAGAACCTTGAGCCCTGCCCCTACCACGTCTAGACCTACCCCTAGACTGGGAATCATAAGCAGGATATGTCCACCCCTTAGCAGGCCAGTTTCTACTAAACTTTGGTGGCTGCACCTGCAAAAAATCTTTAACAGTTTGCATAGACTTAGCTTTGTCCTCCATTTTCTTTAAAACTGCTTCCACAGGCGATCCAAACAACACATCAGACTGTAAAGGAGCATCCAAAATCCTTGTCTTAACATGCTCAGCTAAATTCTGATCCTTCAACCAGGCATGCCTCCGAAGAACAGAACTGGTAGCAGCCACCCTCGAGGAGGCCTGTACAGCATCAAAACCACATTGCAAAGAATGCTTACCCACTTGTTCAGACACATGAACCAAATCCAGCAACTCTTTACACTCAATACCTTCCGCCAAAGCATCCACCTTAGATTTCAATTGTGAAAGGAGATAATTCTGATATTTTATCATGTGAAACTGACAATTCAATGCTCTCATGGCTAGAGTGGAAGAAGTATACACTTTCTTTCCCCACCTATCCAAAGCCCTTGCCTCTTTATCAGTGGGAACAGGATTTTTAACCACAGAAGCCTTAACACCTTTAGGCCCTTGAGAAATAGTTTCTGGGTCCGCCCTAGGACTCTTAAACAAATATTTATGAGCTTGGGCACCCTATAATACCTATCAGGCTTAACAGGAGCAGGAGGCAAAGAGTCAGGGTTCAGGGAAGCCTCTGCAAAAACATCTTCCACCACATTCAACACAGGAGGAATAGCTAAAGGCCTATGCTGGGGTAAAACAAGAATTCCCTAAGCCTTTTCCTGGAATCAGAGTAATCCTGGCCTTCCCATTTAAAGTGCTCCCTCATGGAATGCAGAGTCTCTGAAAATGAGAAATCCTCAGGCGGAGAAGCTGTAGGAGTGGAATCATCCACATCCGAATCAGAATAATTAGGATACTCCTGCATATCTTCCACAGAAGATTCTGAAGCCTCTGAACACTGTTCAAAACTATCAAACTCGGTTCCACCCTAGGCCTCTTATCAGGCGGGGCATAGAACCTCTAATCATAGTAATCAAATCTTCTGCCATTTTAAGCATATGTCTCTTAGGTACAGAACCCGAAATGCTAGGAGAAGCCCCACTGAAGCTGAACTAGGCCTACCTCTCAAAGAAGTTTTGGCAACAGAAGGAGAGGCTCTAACTACCTTGGGAAGAGAGGGAAGAACAGTCACCTGAGAAGCCCCCTCAGCCTGGCCTACCTCCTGAGAAGGCACATCCTGTAATAGTAAAGTTTCTGCCTGGGACTCCATGGAAACTCCTGGCAAAACCTCTGGCTCCACTGAGCCTTCTAAAGAACCGGCGTCCGGGACTGCGGTTCATCAACCCTAGGCTTCGCTGTTTTGTCCTTGCACTTCTTGAGGAAGCGGGCGCGGAGCATCCGGCGGCATTTTATAATTGCAACGCTTCCCAAACACTAACCTGGCACAGTCTAACCTCCTCTTAATAGTGCGTTTGTTAAACCTAGCACAAGAGCGGCAACCAACAACGTCGTGCTCAGGCCCTAAACAAGGTATACACAAGGTATGGTAATCCCTATGAGGTATCTGTTTCCCACAAGAAATACAGTTATTCACTTTTTCTGACATCCGGTAAAATACTGAGGCAAGAAAAAACCAAAATGCTCCCCAACGGGGTACTTAGCCAACTCTGTTTCGGTCTGAAAATCCGGTTTCGGAAATATTTCAGAACGCCAACCTGCACTCGCAAAACTGCTTCTGCATCGGACCATGCGGCAAAAAAGACTGAGGATATGACGTCGGTCATGCGCATTAGTACCCTGACGTACTGACGTCAGTCTAATGCGCCCTGACCGACGTCAGCCTTATACTCTGGTATTCGGGCCGACTGGACGCGGACTATACCCAATAGTCAGGACTGCAGCAATGGAAAACGAAGAACATCCATGATTTGTCTGCTTAACACATCTGCTAAGGAGTTCTGTGCTCCTGGCAGAAACCTTGCCTGAAGAGTATGTTGCAAGCTTAGCGCAGTCTCCCATAAAATCATCGCTTGCCTGCATAGAGGATAAGAATGTGTTCCCCCTTGCTTGTTGATGTACCACATGACAGTTGTGTTGTCTGTTAGAATCAACACCTGCCCTGGAAGAAGTAACTCCTTGAAAGCCATTAATGCAAACTGGACTGCTAACATCTCCTTCATGTTGATATGTAGATGCTGTAGTCTGGCAGGCCACTTGTCTTGTATCCACTTTCCATTTAGATGAGCTCCCCAAGCAATGTCCGAGGCATCTGTCGTCAAAACCTGACTCGCCTCTGGCCGGGTCACAGAGAGTCCCTTGTTTAGGTGACATTCCTGAGCCCACCACAAAAATTCTTTTGAAGGCAAGGTATTATTTGAATGACAGTGTCCAAATCCTGGCAGTGCTGTGTCCATACATTTTTGAGATACCATTGCAGCTTCCTCATATGCAGTTTGGCATTGGGAAGCACCAGAATACAAGATGCCATGAACCCTAATGCTTGAAGGACTGTCCTTGCAGTCAGCACGGACTGATGAGATAGTTGATGGAAGTAAAGTGATAGACTCTTTTGTTTGTCCGGGGTTAAAAGGCCATCTGGGCTGCTGTATTCAGTCTCACACCCAGAAAGCACATGTCTTGAGAGGGTACTAGACTGGACTTTATTTCGTTCACAGAATACCCTAGGCATCTTAGCACTGCTATAACATATTCCAGATGCTGTAGAAGGTCTTCCTTTTCTTGAGCCAGAATCAGGCAGTCGTCCAAGTAAGGATAGATTTGAATTCCTTGAAGCCTGAAGTAAGCTATCACTGGAGCCAGAACCTTTGTGAATACTCTGGGCAGTAGATAAGCCAAAGGGCAATGCAGAGAACTGATAATGAGAATTTCCAGCTCGAAACCGCAGATACTTCCTGCAACTTAGCCTTATAGGCACATGAAGGTAAGCTTCCTTGAGATCTAAAGTTACCATCCAGTGATCTTTGCCCAGCAGAGGTAAAAGCTGTTGTAACGTCAACATCTTGAACTTGGGAATGTCCAGAAAAGTGTTGAGGAGAGATAAATCCAAAATTGGTCTCCACGTGTTCCCCTTCTTTGGTACTAGGAACAGGCGAGAATAAAATCCTAGGCCCCTTTCTGATACAGGGACTGGCTGAATGGCCCCATCTGGAGTAACTGAGAAACTTGCTTGTGAGCCTCTTTTCTTTGTGGAGGAGGAACGTCTGGCATGCCTTTGAAAGGGGGCATTGTATGGAAATAAAATCTGTAACCGTGGTGAATGATATCCAACACCCATTTGTCTTGAGTAATTAAATCCCAATTTTCTTTGAAAAGAGACAGTCTTCCTCCCAAAGGAGCTGCCAGACGAGAATCTACTGGCAGCTGAAAAGACAGGTCATTGGGTCTGTTTACGAAAGGACTGACCCCTGCCCTCACCAGAAGTCTGAGCAGGGGAACTCCCTGTTCTAGGCCTAAAAGAACCTTGAGCCCTGCCCCTACCACGTCTAGACCAACCCCTAGACTGGGAATCATAAGCAGGATATGTCCACCCCTTAGCAGGCCAATTTCTACTAAACTTCGGTGGCTGCACCTGCAAAAAATCTTTAACAGTTTGCATAGACTTAGCTTTGTCCTCCATTTTCTTTAAAACTGCTTCCACAGGCGTTCCAAACAACACATCAGACTGTAAAGGAGCATCCAAAATCCTTGTCTTAACATGCTCAGCTAAATTCTGATCCCTCAACCAGGCATGCCTGCGAAGAACAGAACTAGTAGCAGCCACCCTCGAAGAGGCCTGTACAGCATCAAAACCACATTGCAAAGAATGCTTACCCACTTGTTCAGACACATGAACCAAATCCAGCAACTCTTTACACTCAATACCTTCCGCCAAAGCATCCACCTTAGATTTTAATTGTGAACGGAGATAATTCTGATATTTTAGCATGTGAAACTGACAATTCAACGCTCTCATGGCTAGAGTGGAAGAAGTATACACTTTCTTTCCCCACCTATCCAAAGCCCTTGCTTCTTTATTAGTGGGAACAGGATTTTTAACCACAGAAGCCTTAACACCTTTAGGCCCTTGAGAAATAGTTTCTGGGTCCGCCCTAGGACTCTTAAACAAATACTTATGAGCTTCGGGCACCCTATAATACCTATCAGGCTTAACAGGAGCAGGAGGCAAAGAATCAGGGTTCAGGGAAGCCTCTGCAAAAACATCTTCCACCACATTCAACACAGGAGGAATAGCTAAGGGCCTATGCTGGGGTAAAAACAAGAATTCCCTAAGCCTTTTCCTGGAATCAGAGTAATCCTGGCCTTCCCATTTAAAGTGCTCCCTCATGGAATGCAGAGTCTCTGAAAATGAGAAATCCTCAGGAGGAGAAGCTGTAGGAGTGGAATCATCCACATCAGAATCAGAATAAGTAAGATACTCCTGCAAGTCTTCCGCAGAAGACTCTGAAGCCTCTGAACACTGTTCAAAACTATCAAACTCCGGTTCCACCCTAGGCCTCTTATCAGGAGGGGGCATAGAACCTCTAATCATAGTAATCAAATCTTCTGCCATTTTAAGCATATGTTTCTTAGGTACAGAATCCGAAATGCTAGGAGAAGCCCCCACTGAAGCTGAACTTGGCCTACCTCTCAAAGAAGTTTTGGCAACAGAAGGAGAGGCTCTAACTACCTTGGGAAGAGAGGGAAGAACAGTTACCTGAGAAGCCACCTCAGCCTGGCCTACCTCCTGAGAAGGCACATCCTGTAACAGTAAAGTTTCTGCCTGAGACTCCATGGAAACTCCTGGCAAAACCTCTGGCTCCACTGAGCCTTCTAAAGAACCGACGTCCGGGACTGCCGGTTCCTCAACCCTAGGCTTCGCTGTTTTGTCCTTGCGCTTCTTGGACGAAGCGGGCCGGAGCATCCGACGGCATTTTATAATTGCAACGCTTCCCAAACACTAACCTGGCACAGTCTAACCTCCTCTTAATAGTGCGTTTGTTAAACCTAGCACAAGAGCGGCAACCAACAACGTCGTGCTCAGGCCCTAAACAAGGTATACACAAGGTATGGTAATCCCTATGAGGTATCTGTTTCCCACAAGAAATACAGTTATTCACTTTTTCTGACATCCGGTTAAATACTGAGGCAAGAAAAAACCAAAATGTTCCCCAACGGGGTACTTAGCCATCTCTGTTTCGGTCTGAAACTCCGGTTTCGGAAATATTTCAGAACGCCAACCTGCACTCGCAAAACTGCTTCTGCATCGGACCATGCGGCAAAAAAGACTGAGGATATGACGTCGGTCATGCGCATTAGTACCCTGACGTACTGACGTCAGTCCAATGCGCCCTGACCGACGTCAGCCTTATACTCTGGTATTCGGGCCGACTGGACGGCGGACTATACCCAATAGTAAGGACTGCAGCAATGGGGAACGAAGAACATCTGAAAGCCCCAGTCGGAGCCAGTCCTACAAAGGGCAATGCCAGTCCTGAGCCTTCCAGAAAGGGAAATGCAACATACCAGGATGGGAATAAGGGTGGGAAGGAATATTGCAACATGGAAGAGAAGGATATCTATGGTTATGGTAAGATTTTACCCAACTTTTCTATGGCCTTCATTCCAATGTTGCAGTATTCCATATGTGGGTGAGTGCCAAAGCTCACTATGAATGGCGAGGTGGTCTAGAAGCTGTCTCCAGGAATCCATGAAGGATAGCCCTGGCAAACCTTGCCCTGGCTCTAGAAATATGGTCTAATTTGTAATGCTTGGCAAAGGTATGTACTGATGACCAAGTAGGTGCTTCAAGAATGGTACAGGTATCCAAGCCTTTGAAGATGGCCCCTGAAGAGGCCATAGCACTGGTGGACTCTGCTTTGACAGTGCCTTGCAGAGATTTTCTATGGCACTGGTAGCAGAAGGTGATGGCTTTGGAAATCCACACCAAGATAGTCTGTTTGGTTACTGCCTTTCCCAAGGCTCTGGGGTGGAAGGAGACAAAGTTGGTCCACCTGTCTGATAGACTTGGTTTTATGCAAATAAAACCCGATCCGTCTGTGAACATCCAGGGAGTGAAGTACTCTCTCACTGTCCCCCTGTGGATTAGGGAAGACGGTAGGTAGGTGGAGTGCCTAATTCAGGGACAGGTCATTCACCACCTTGGGCATGAAGGAAGGGTTAGTTCTATGAGTAACTCTGTCACCGTGGAACACTAGGAAGGGTGGGATAGCCACAAGGGCTTATAGCTCTGATACCCTTCTGCCTGAGGTCAAGGCCACAAGTAGTACAGTTTTCCATGTACAATGTTTTAGATGCTTTGTCTGCTGGCTCAAATAGAGGAAGTGTAAGTTTTTCCAAAACATAGTTAAGGTCCCATTGTGGAGGAGATGGTTTCCTGAGGGGCCTGAGGTGAATAACCCTTTTGAGAAAAAGCTTAGCAGGGAGTCTGGATGCTAAAGGGGGGGGGGTCCAGAGGAAGACGTGCTGAAACTGCAGACTAGTGAGCTTTAATGGAAGAATAAGCCAAGCCTAACTGCAGTAGTTCACACAGATAAGACAGGACTAAAGGAGTCTCGCTTGCAAGTGGGTCCAACTGTCTATTGTGACACCATACAGTGAATCTTTTCCACTTTGAAAGGTAGGGGTTTTTTGTATTTGGTTTCCTGGCCTCCTGCAGGACATTTAGCCCGTATTCATTGTTAAGGTGTCTGAAGGGGATCAGAAGCCTAACAACAACAGGGTGAGGTGAAGTAACTGCTAACTCGGTGTATTTGGGATCCCTTGTGCTGTGTGAGAAGGTCCACTCTGAGGGGTAACTTGTGATGATTGCCCTTGGGCCGTTGTAGAAGTAGGAGGAACCAGTGCTGTCTTGGCCAGTAAGGAGTCACCAACAAGATTTTTGGTGTGTCCTGCTGAAATTTCAGCAGGACCTTCTGAAATCAGTGGGAAGGGGGGGGGGTGCATATAGAAATTTCCCCTTCCAAGAGATTGAGAAGTCATCTGTTGCCAGTGCCTGCAGGTCAGGTATCCTGGTGCAGAAGCCAGGAAGTTAACTGTTGATGGAGGAGGCAAACAGGTCTATTTGAGGTATACCCCACTGGTGGACCAGGTCCAGGAAGACATCCCTGTGAAGCATCCATTCGTGGTTGTTTGTGATGGTTCTGCTGACAATCTGCCTGGGAGTTGTGAAGGAAAAGAATACAGACCACCTGCAGAGTCACTCCCTGTGAGGTGGCCAATTCCCATACTAGAAGAGCTAGTCTGCAAAGAAAGTATGACTTGGTCCCTCCCTCTTTGTTGAGATACCACAGAACTGTGGTGTTGTCTGTGAAGATCTTCAAAGGACCTTGTTGGAGATAAGGTAGGAAAGCTGGAAAAGCCAGAAGAACTGCCCTCATCTCTCGAACACTGATGTAACTGCTGGGTCTGATGGGGGGGGGGGGTTTAAATAGGAATTGGGCATCCTGAGGGACCTTGTAAAAATGGTCAGGACATTTAGAGGCTGGGGGCTGTGAATCTGGGGCCTGAGACATGGCCAAAAAGGCATCTTGGAAGGCAGGAAGCTAGGGGGGGGCGCAACAGAGGGGGATGGTTGTTCTATTTGAAGCAGGTTAAAGTGACTTTTCTTAGTGTCAGAGACCTCTGAGGCCTGCCACTTAAGTTTCTCATTAGGGAAATGTCCCCAAAGGTGAATTCTTTTCCAGGAGACTAAGGGATGATGGGATCCCGGAGTCTCCTGGAGAAGAATTCAGGGGTGATAGGATCCCCTTCCTCTGGGGTATAAAATCCTTGGGAGAGTCTATTTGTGAACCATAGGTTAGTGATTCCTCAGAAGAGGAACAGTCTTCCTCTGATACCTCTAAAGGGGGTCCTGAAGGAGTAGCAGGTGGTGGCGGTTGCGTCTGTAACCCCTGGAATGCTTTAAAAAGACTCGAGAAAACTTCCCATCAAGGAACAGGTTGAGGCTCAGGATGCTTTAGTTTTTGTTTTCTCTTCATAGGGGCGGACGGCTGTATAGGAGTGGGAGCTGACATCTGGGTGGATGGTAGGGGTAAGAGTAGGGCCTTCCGATTGTATGCGCCGTGGTTCCCCTCTGCCATCAGGATCTGATGGCTGATTAACCTCAGCGGACATACTCATAGTTTCTGCCATCCCAGCTTCCATCAAAGTTCCCGGTACTGGTTGGGAAAAGGAGGTCTGAAAAGATTCCAGGCTTTCATCTGCCTCAAGAATCTCTCCAAACGCCTGAGGCACAGCATGGGAATCCGGCCTGATTTACTTGGCCTTCTTCCGTAGTGGCTCATCAGACATGCCTACTCCACCCTGCATACAGAGGACAAGAGGGTTGGGAGGGTGGCCTAATGGTTAAGGTGTTTGCCTTACAAACACAAGGTGCAGGGTTCGAGACTCACAAGGGATAATTGGCTAGGCTTAAAATGACTCACAAGGGCAGTTAGCTTAGTACTAATCTATGAACCTATGAAGACGCTGGAGCCTTTGATTTTCTAAGCAGAGTTTTAACGTGGTCGGATGGCTGCGAAGAGTTTTAAGTACAAAGGATTTGTAAATGGGGCAGGATGTATGGTCGTGGGCCTTGCCTAAACAGAATACACACTTTTCGTGCGCGTCATTGTGAGGAATTTGTCTCCCACAAGCACACTTCCCCTTTCTAGTGGACATGTACTTCTTAGAAATTAACAAAAGACAAGGAAAACCCAGCAGGGTACTTATCTGTAGCGGTCATCTGAGAACTTGCAATCTGCTTCCCGAACTGGCAAACTGGAGTCTGGCATTCAGTGTGGGAGAAAAGTTCTGAAGAGGGTATGTGCAGATGGTCACTTTTATACCCTACGTCTGTTTATGGCTCTGACAAAGGACGTCACACGTACCCTCCTGCACCAAAGACTTTGGTATACTGGCCGGATGTCGGCGGTGCAAGCAGCAACCTCCCTACTGGTAATGAATACTGCAATATGAGAATAGAAGGAAATGCATCCGTTACATCTAAGGTGGCCATGAACCCTTGGGGAAGGAGGAGGAAGAAGAGGGCAGAAGAGTCAACATCCTGAAGGTTGGGACCTTTAGGAATAGATTAAGATGGGAGAGGTCTAGAATTGGCCTCCGAGGTCCATCCTTTCTGGGGACCAGGAAAATCCTGGAGTAGAAACCTCTTCCTTTCCTGATGGTAGGCACTGGTTCGATGGTGCCCTGAGCCAGCAGAGCTTGCAACACAGGTTGCAGGAGGTACAGTTGTTGTGATGGAAGCTGTGGGATGCCCCTTCGTTTTGGGGGCTTGAGCCAGGATATGAAGTAACCATTCTGAAGGACTGACAGGACCCATTTGTCTGATGTGATTCGAGTCCACAAAGGGAGGCGGTGAGACAGACAGACTGACACGGGTACACAGGGAGGGGGGCAAGGTTGGCAGGTAGTCATATGCTACCTGCCCTATCTTGAAAGGGTGGCCCTCTGGCTAGAGCAGGGTGAAGCTCTAGCTGGAGGGGGTTGTTTCCTTGCAGGCTTTCTGGGTCTTGGGGGAGCAGCAGGTCGAGAGTGCTTTGTTATGAACTGAGTTTCTGCTAGACAGTTTCTTTGAAACTTTGGTATTGGGGAAAAAAAACATGTGTTTAAGGTCCTGCATTTCTTTCCCTTTTTGCTGAAGTGACTTAAAAAGGTCAGCCAGTTTAGCCCCAAACAAGGCTGTATTGTCCAGGGGTGCATCAAAAGGTTATGCCCTAACGTCCTCAGGGAGGGTTTGCAAACGTTACCAGGAAGATCTCCTTAATGCAGAAGCTGATGCTGCTGACCATCCTGAGGCTTCTGCATCATCATAAAGTACAGTTGTGTACACTTACTATAAATGTAGATGTTCGAGTGTATTCACTGTTGCAGTAATCACATTTGGGTTATCTGCTTGCAGTAGTCCTCAGTCGGCCTAATTAACAAAGTCTTGGGTCCTGCTTTGGTTGCTGTCCCTTCTTCCGTGACGTCGGGTCGTCGGGGGTATAAAACATGCAGCCGACACCATTACATAATTTTTTCTTGCCGCAGATGTCAGGTGCCCCCTTAATGGGAAGCAATAAAATCTATAAATATACAAGGTTATACCTCCAACAAAAAAGCAAATACACCAAAAAGCTTTTGAACATAGTAAAGGAGAGTAGAGGTATAGCGAAAAAAGTAAGGGGGCTGGAGGGAGGGTAACCAGGACTGCAACAGTGAATACATTCAAACATCTACATTTATGGTAAGAGTACACAACTGTACTATGTTCTTCGTGCTTCACTGTTGCAGTCATCATTTTTGGGTAGATTCCCAAAGCTAAGGATGGGAGGAGGAATTTAGATAGCATTAGGACCAGCTATAAGGCCCTGCAAGACTGCAGTGGCAAAGCCAGCTCTGGATTTAGAAAAAATTGGCAGATGGTAATGCTTGGTGAAAGTATGTACAGAACTCCAGGTAGCAGCTTCTAGGATGTCCCTGGTAGGGACGCCTTTGAGAAAGGCTGTAGAGGTAGATGCAGCCCTGGTTGAATGGGGTCTGATGCCCTGCGGGAAAGGTTTTCCATGGTGCTTACAGCAGAAATGAATGCAATGGCTGGCCTATCCATTTGGAAATGGTTTGCTTTGAAACAGCCTTTCCCTCTGCCCCTGCAGCAAATGCCACCAGCAGTTATTCAGATTTCCTTTGAGGTTTAGTCCAGTACAAGTAGAATCCAAGTTGTCTGTGCACATCTAAGGAGTGCAGTATCCGTTCCCCTTTGTTTTGTGGATTAGGAAAGAAGGTTGGCAAATTAATGGACTGATTAGGGGCCACACTGGATACCACCTTGGGCATGAAGGAGGGATTGGTCCTGAGGGACACCCTGCCTGCATGAAAGATGATGAAAGGCTCCATTGCCATAAGGGTCTGTAATTCAGATACACTTCTTGCTGAAGTGATTGCAAAAAGGAAAGCTGTTTTCCAAGAAAGGAATTTTAAGTCTGCAGTAGCAGATGGCTCGAAGGAAGGAAGGGTGAGTTTCTCCAATACAAAGTTAAGGTTCCAGGCTGGAGTTGGAGCTCTCCTGGGTGGTCGTAAATTTTTGGCCTCTCTGAGGAACTGCTTGAGCAGTGGATGAGAGAAGAGGGGAAGTTCTGTGTTATAATGAGCTGAAATGGCTGAGGTGTGAATTTTGATGGAGGAGAAAGGCCCTTTTGAAGCATCTCAGTTAAGTATTGTAAAATCTGAGGTAAATTGGGCACTGCTCTGCTCATCCCTTGGGATTGGTTCCAGGCACAGAATCTTTTCCATTTTTCAGCATAAGATTTTCTAGTACTAGGCCTCCTAGCTTCTAAAATGATATCCACCACTGGTTTACTGAGGGATGGTAAAGGAGAAATTAGGTAATCAGCCAGGCTGCTAGGATTAGTATTTGAAGCAGAGGGTGCACAATCTGCTTCTCCTGCTGAGACAATAGGGTAGGAGTCTGAGGCAGGGGCCTTGGGGCCAACAGTGGCACTGCGCAAGAGGGGGTACACCAGTGTTGGCGAGACCAGTCTGGAACAATCAAAATCGTCCTTGGTTTGTCTTGTTTGATCTTTAATAGTACTTTGGAGAGCAGAGGTAGAGGAGGAAAGGCATAAACTGATAGATTTTTTCCAGCTGAAGGACAGAGCATCCACTTTCCAAGCTTGTTTGTGGGGAGTCCTTGTGCAAAATTTGCCCAATTGATATTTCTGGGGGGAGGCAAACAGGTCTATATCTGGGCTCCCCCATTTGCTTGTCAAATGTTGAAAATCCTTGGTTCCAGTTTCCACTCGTGTGGGTCCATGAGGTTTCTGCTTAGTTCGTCTGCCAGTGTATTTAGATTTCCTGGCAGGAATTGAGCTTGTAGATGCACTTGGTAGCTCAGAGCTGTGTTCCACAATGCCATGGCTAATCTGCAAAGGGGGTAAGAATGTGTACCCCCCTACTTGTTTATGTACCACATAACAGTGGTGTTGCCCGTCTTTGCCATTAATTCTCCTGGAAGAATGTGGTCCTTGAAGGCTGTCAGAGCATTCTGTACAGCTAACATTTCTTTTTGATTGATATGCAGGTGCATTTGACTTGGGTTCCATTTGCCCTGAATGCACTTCTCTGCCAGGTGAGCCCCCCCATGTATAGTCTGATGAGTCTGTTGTTACGGTTTCAGCGGCAGGGGGTAGTGTGAATGGTAGTCCCTTGTTTTGGTGGCAGGCCTCTGCCCACCAAAGGAACTCTACGCATAGGCAAGGTATGATAGGAATCATTGCTTCTAGATTCTGAGAATATTGACATTATAGGCTTTTTAGATACCATTGTAGTTTCCTCATATGCAGTCTTGCATATGGAATTAGAAGAATGCAGGCCATGAACCCCAAGGCTTGTAGTACTTGCCTTGCAGATAGCACGGTTGTGGCCACTTGTTTGAAGTAGGTTGTCAAATGAATGTTTCTCCAGCGTGAGGAAAGCCATCTGGGAAGTTGCATTTAAGCTTGCTCCCAGGAATATAATTTGACAGGGTAGGTGTGACTTCTTTTCGTTTAAGGTGTACCAAAGACAAGTTAGTACCCTTTGTACAAACGCCAGATGATTCAAAAGTATGTCCTGGCTTTCTGCCTGAATTAGACAATCGTCCAGGTATGGGTATATTTGAATATTTCTTTGCCTGCAAAATGCAATGACTGGAGCTATGCACTTCGTGAATACCCTGGGCGCAGTAGATAAGCCAAAGGGCAGTTCAAAAAACTGAAGTGTGTGAAGCCTGACTTGAAGTGTAGGTATCTTCTGCACAATTCCTTGATTGGGATGTGCAGGTATGCTTCCTTTAAATCTAGTGTTGCCAACCAGGCGTCTTTGCCTAGCATAGGGAGCAACTGATGAAGAGTCAGCATCTTGAATTTTGGAATCACCAAAAAGGTGTTTAGAGTAGACAGGTCCAAGATAGGACGCCATGAACTGTCTTTTCTGGGTACCAGGAAAAGTCTTGAGTAGAAACCTTGTCCCATTTTCCTCTTCTGGTACCAACTGAATAGCCCTCATGCTTAAGAGAGAAAATACTTACTTTTGGACCTCTGCCCATTGATTTGGGGGTAGATCTGGCCACCCGCTTGGTGTTGCTAATGTGTGGAATTAAAATCTGTATCCCTGGGACACTACATTTAAAACCCATTTGTCCTGGGTAATGAGTTCCCAGTTCTTGGCATGAAGAGCAATCTTTTCCACCCAAAGGGGCAGTCAGTTGAGAAGTGCTTGGAAGTTTTAAAAGGAAGCCATTGAGACAGTTTACCATGGGGGGAGTTTTATTACTCCCAGATTTGGAAGTGGAGGCCCCCCTACTGCTTAGTCCTGTGCGTACCCTGGGACTGAAGCCTGGGACCTCTGCTGGACCTGGGTTTGGACTGAGAAGGTCTGGAAAAGGCAGGAAAGGACCAATTCTTGGAAGGCCAATGCCTACTAAACCTTGGAGGATGTACTTGTAAAAAATCTAACAGTTTGCATAGATTTAGCTTTTTCCTCCATCTTTTTAAGAACTTTCTGCCTTGTTGCCAAACAGGTGGTCCTGGTTTAAGGGAGCATCCAGTAATTTCACTTTAACATGATCTGGCAAAGATTGCTCCTTAAGCCAAGCATGCCTTCCAAGTACAGACCGAGTTACAGCAGCCCTGCAAGATGCCTTTAGTGAATCAAAACCACATTGCAATGTATGTTTTCCAACCTGTTCAGCTGAATGCAGCAAATCTTGTAAATCCTTATTTTCAGCACAATCAGGAATCAACATCATTTTCTGTTTAAGCAATCCAGTAATATGCTGCAGATACTTTTAACATGTGAAACTGGCAATTTAAGGCCGTAATGGCCAAAGTTACAGAAGTGTATACCTTCTTACCCCATCTTATCCAGCGCCCTGGAGTCTCTATCAGAGGGGTAGGATTTCTGTCAGTAGTAGCTTTAATGCCCTTGGGTCCCTGAGAAATGGTCTCAGGATCCGCAGTAGAATTTTTAAAAAGGAACTTGTGAGAGTCAGGGACCCTGTAATATCTATCAGGTTTTCTGGGAGCAGGAGGTAAAGAGTCAGGGGCCAATCTAGATTCCGAGAATGCATCATCAACAATGTCTAGTACAGGAGGTATGGCTAAAGGCCTGTGCTGGGGCAGGAGAAAGAAATCCCTAAGCCTCCTTTTAGAATCAGAGAAATCCTAACTTTCCCAAAGAAAATGCTCCCCGAGAGTATGTAAGGTTTCACCAAAAGAGAATTCCTCTGGGGGAGAAGCAGAGGGAATACAGTCCTCAGCATCAGAATCCTCATAGGTAGACAAGGGTAAATCCTGGTCATCAGAGGAAACAGAAAATTCAGAATCCTGGTCAGAAGTATCATAAGCAAACTCAGTCCTAGGTCTCTTAGAGGAGGAAGGCTGGCTTCCCCTGATTAAAGTAATAAGGTCTTCAGCCATTCTATCATTTGTTTTTTAGGCATAGAGGCCTGACCATGCAGTCTGGACATCAGTTTTCTAGGCATGGTTCGAGCCTTGAAGAAGATGATGTTGGTTTAACACGCAAGTCAGTAGGCCTGAATACATCCTCAGAATCCGGTGCCTGCACAGCGGCTCCGGACCCAGCCAAGGTAGAGACATCTGCAGGTTCCACAGTTGAAGCATCTCGTGGCATACCGGACTCTGAATGGGTCTTAGTAGAGGCCTGCGAATCTGAAGCAGTGGCTATCGGGCTGCGAAAGTGCCTCACTGAGTACTGGCAAACTGGCAACTGGCTTAGGAGAAGCATCGTCGGCAGCTTTGGACCTAGGTGGTCTGTCTCTGTCTTTATCTTTACGTTTTTTTCGGAATGTCAGTAGTCGGATGGCTTACCGAAGACATATCAGGATAATTGAACCGAGCACCAAAATATTTAGAAGCCAAAATATACCAACGGATAGTTTGTGGTTTAAATAAGGCACAAAACCGACAGCAAGGTACGTCGTGGTCAGGGCCTAGGCAAGGAATGCAGTATGAATTAAAATCTTTATGAGGTATTTGCTTTCCACAAGTAATGCAATTATTTACTATTACTGACATCGGTTAAGAGCAAAAAAAAGTTTCCCCAACGGGGTACTTAGCTTTTAGTTGAAAACTTTGGTTCTGAAACTCAAAAATGAAAATTTCAGGAGTCGGCCGCCTGGCACTTGCGAACTGCTTCTGCTTTGGGCACCGCATGGCAAGAAAAAGACTGATGTAATGGTGTCGGCTGCATGTTTTATACCCCTGACGACCTGACGTCACGGAAGAAGGGACAGCAACTGACACAGGACCCAAAACTTTGTTAATCACGCCGACTGAGGGCTACTGCAAGCAGATAATCCAAATGTGATGACTGCAACAGTGAAACACAAAGAACATTTGCACCTGAGTGCATGGCAACCTGGGAGGTAAGGGCTAGAAGGGAAGACAGTGAAGCTTTGGCAGCACAGTCTAGAACATCAGCCAACTTCTTGGTGTTTTTTTCCAGGAGGGATAAGGCATACTTAGCCATGTTTGTCTGATTATTTATGGCCCTAAAAGACAAGATAGCGGAGGTGTAAATTTTCTTACCCAGATGTACCATGGCATTGTTATCTTTGTCATCAGGAAGTATGGTGGTTGTGGGTAGCAGCTTAGAAGCCTTGTTTGTAGAGATGGAAATAGTGGCTGGGTCTGCAGGATGGCAGTTAAGGAGGTATGTGGCAGTGTCAAGAACTTTATAAAGTCTGTCAGGTCTGCGTGGAGCAGGAGGTTGAGAGTCTGGATTTAAGGATGCTGATGAAGCGGCATCCAGGAAAGCAGGCAAGATTGGAGGTATGGCAGACGGGCTTGGGGAATCCATCTGAACAAGGCCATATCTTTTTTGGACCTCAGCCATTTCAGAGGATTCCCACTTGAAATGGTCTTTCATATAGGAGAAAGTTTCCCCAAAGGTCAGATCCTCAACTGGGGAGTCATGATCGACAGATTCCTCCTTTGGGGAACCATACCCCAAGGGAGAAGAGGTTTGGGAGGTGTAAGAGAATGATTCTTCAGAAGAAGAATCAGATAGCTCTTCCACTTCCCTCATAGCAAGGTCTGAGGGTTGAGGCCTAGGGCTCAACAGTGGAGGAGGAATGTTAGCACTCCCTGCAGAAGTAGGATGCAGGGCCATGAAAGCATTAAACAAACTTTGGCTGAAAGCCTGCCAGCCAGGCATGCTTTCAGAAGGGAAAGAAAGTTGCTTTCTTTTTTCTTTCTTTTTGAGGGGCCTAGCTGGTGTCTTGAGGGGGTAAGGCCTCGAATCTGGAAATTGTAAAAGGACTGGAGGGATCCGATAGACCTACTAAAACCACTGGTTCCCCCCCAGCATTGGAGACTGACATTGGTAAAACCTCTACGGACGAGTCCTCGCCCAGGATTGTGCGTCCTCCATGGAGGTACACACTATATCCGATGTGGCAAAACCAGATTCCTCTACCAGGCCGACACTGGCCACAGGCTGAGGGTTGGGCGGCAGAGGCACAGTGGTAGTGGTAGGCCGTACAGTCCTGGTCTTCTTTTTCAGTTGTTCCGCAGGTACATTGGATGAGGCCTCCATCCCCAACATAATCTGTTTTAACCTCTGACATTCTAGGTATAAAAATATACATGCAAATGACTACTCAAAGTTTTGGGCACAAACGCCTAACAAATAGAGCAGGCCTTCTAGTCATGCAACTGTTCCACGCAAGAGAGACACTGATCGTCGGTGCCCTTGTGAGGAATCTGCCAGCCGCACTTACACTTGCCCTTTCTGGATGACATGAACAGGCAATACAATAAAGTAAAAGGACTGAAAGATTCCCCAACGGGGTACTTATCTGGAATCTCGAATCCAATGACAGCGAGAGCTGGAACACCTGGCATACGACTGGCGGCTGAAGTTCTGAGGGCTGCTGTGTGCGGACATCACTTTTATGGCCCACGTCCTTTCAGCCATGTCACACATCCCATGCACCAGACAGGGTTTTATACTTTTGCATACTGGCCAGATGTTTACGAAGCAAGAGAAGTAAACCCACATGTGGAATACTGCAAACACTGAAATAGGAGGACATCAATACTTCTTTTAGAGGAGAAATAACACCCAGCCTTTTAGGAGAAGAATGCAATACAAATAAACCGAGGGACACCAATCAAGATTTAATGAGGCTGGCAGAAGGATGCACAGCTAAAACTACAATCATATCATCATAGCTGACAAAACATCAAAGATAAAACATCTTCAATGTTTTGGTATTGCATTGAAAAAAACATGAACTCAAACAAAAGAACTCCTAAAAATAACCTAGTGGATGTTAAATCAACAACTTACAACATACACACAATTCAAAAGACATAAGAAAGGAGCTGCTAATTCTACTATTCATTTCATAATTGGTCTGATAAAACTGTTTCCCCTCCATCACTGACAATACTCCACCTACGGCTATGAAAAACTGAGAACCAATGTGGAAATGCAACCTGAAAAGTATGTCCAACCAGGTTTCTGTTATAAACTCCAGGTCAAACACTGCAATGAGTGGAATGTTTGACCCACTTGTCAAAATGACCCAACATTAAAACAGCCAGAACAGAAATGGTCTAATTTAAAAAATAAATTATGGAAAACTAACTCCACAGATACATCAATAAGGTAACGAGAACCCCCATAACCAATGTGGTTTTGAGCTGTGGCAGCCACACCCAAGAAGATGAGAACAAATGAACCATCAGCTCACTTTGCTCCCATCACTGTAGCTTTTGGGTATGCCAAGAAGACATGAATGGAACTGCTGGCGAATTACAAAGATGAAGGATGAGGGTGTATCTGACATGTAAAGTAGTTCTCATAAAACGAATACATGCCTACTAGAAAAGATAAGGTTGAAGTCTGACAGTCCTAGAAATAATACAACCTGAAAAGCTAATCAAGGAGGAATAATTACATCTTGGTAGTTATACAATTTCAAAAACTCACATCACCATCAAAGACTAAACACTTAAAGACACAGAGATTTAAAATTCAAATCCCCCACATTCAAATGTCTTAAAACTTCAATTTTAAAATGGGAGCTAATGAACAACACTCATTTAATCCTGGTTGAACAGTTGCATTCAACAATCTGCCATAAAACTTGCTTACAATTTAAATGTACTGCAGTAGTTTTACCTTGTTTATCAAACAATCTAAAACAAAAAAACTTAAAATCATGTCCCTGATTAACACTAATATGCCTATACAAAGCATTGATAAGTTTATGTTCTTTGTATCTGAAAAATGTTCGTATATTCAATTTCTTAGTCTCCTCGAAGTCTTCCCTATGTAAAAACTTGAACATGTGTCACATAGGGCTGCATATACTACAGTGCAAGAACTGCACTTAAAATATTGGTTGCATCCATATTTTCTATTGGGTATGACTGCATGCTCCTTGACAAGTATGTGTTTACACTGGCTACAACTCCCCCACTTATATGTGCCAGTTTTCTTATGTGGGTTTGTCAAACTATGGGTGTTACTCCTTTCTAATTGTTTAAAAGATGTGTCCTTTCTAAACACTATCCTAGGCTTTGTTCCAAGTTTTTGTATTATGTCAATGTGATTAGAAAAAAATCCACCAATTACTGTACATAATGTTCACTATTTCTTGTGAATCAAAACAGTAGGTAGTAATAAATTCCATTTTATCCAGTTGACCTACATTGTCAACTGGAGATAGCATACTTTGATTGCTATATAAAATGGGAAAGCAAGTACCATTTTCTCTCTTGTGCACTACCTCTAGGTTAATGCTGTTAACTCACAAGGGTAACCTCTTGCAGTAAAAGAATTCTGTTAGTTTCCCACAGTCAGTCAAAACATCAGCGTGTTCTGAAACCATATGGGCTACTTGCACAAACTGGCCTTTTTCTGGTGTTGTGGGTGCCCACTTGAAAAGTGAAGGTACGAATTGGAAAATGTAGGCTTTCGGTATACATTGGAGACATACATACTGTTCACCCTATCCTTAGATACTCTTACATCTAAGTAAGCAATGGATTCATATCCCATGTACAAGAAAATTTCAAAAACTCAACTGTATTATTTATGTATTCTAAAAATTAATTTATTATTATTAGAAGGCCCTTTCCACGACATAAAAATGTCATCCAAAAAACTTGTATAGGACACCCAGTTTCCCACATAGGGTCCATTAAATATATAGTGTTCTTCCCAGAATGACCTAATATAGTTGGGCAAAGGTGGGGGTACATGCTTCCCCCATAGCAACTCCAGTCACCTGTCTGAAAAATTGTCCTTCAAAATACAAACAATTGTGTTTTAATACTAATTCCATAAGGGTAAACCAAGAATAAGCGCCATTTGCCATGTACCCCACGTGTTTTTGCAACTGCTCTTCTAACCAATTTAACCCAATGTCATTGGGTATTACCGAAAAAAATTGTGTACATCAATCGTCACAAATATAGCATCACAAGAAAATTCTGTTTCATTTAATATTTTCAAAAATTGCCAGGAATCTTTACAAACTTGATGAATATTAACTACGCCTGACTTAAATTTCTGATCCAAGAATTTTGCAATATAAGTTTTTGACTGTTTGGCATCCACAATAGGACGAAATGGGGGGTTACTAATGTCCTTATGAATCTCTGGGATGCCAAACATGCTTGCCACCACTGGTTTATCATTGAACATAAAGTCATAATCTAGCTTTGAAATATTTCCTTCAAGCCACAAGTAATTTAAAGCTGCATCAATTTTCTGATAACCAACATGTATTTCATTCTTTGATACTGTCTCATAACCATCAGTGAATAACAAGCAATTCATTCTGTTCATGTAATCTACATGATTCATAACGACAAGCCCACCCCCCATTCTCAGGCTTCATTATCCTAATATTACTGTCTGTAGTTAGCTCGTTACGAAGGTCAACTTCCTGGCTACTTAAATTGCTGCAAAAATTATTAGACTTGTGGCACTTGTTAAATGCTCTGACAGCATTTTCACAACTTTTCTCATACATATTAATGGAAGAGTGCAATGGGGATTAAACAAACCTGGACGTTTTATCTCAGTGCCTACCCTATTGGTAAAAGCATTGTTATTAAACCAAAGACATAAATTCAATTTTCTTGTATACACAGCAGAATGGCCAGGAACAACATTACAAAATGAATTATGTGAACCAGGGAGCTCAACCAAAGAAACAGCAGTACCGTCGCTAACGGAAACAAGTTTGAATTCAAGTTTACAGCAAGGTATTGACACTAACTGTGGTTAACAACTCCAAAAATGACTTTCACATTTATAATTATTCTGACATGGAACTTTTTGCTATGCATGCAGATTTGTTAGCTAAAGGGTTGTTGTTTGTTCCATTAAAACATATGGCCTTGGTAAAAACTATTATTGACGTGAAAATATATACAAGAAAATTGAATTTATGTCTTTGGTTTAATAACAATGATTCTACAATAGGGTAGGCACTGAGTTAAAACATCCAAAGTTGTGAAAATGCTGTCAGAGCATTTAACAAGTGTCACAAGTCTAATAATTTTTGTAGTAATTTAAGTAGCCAGGAAGTTGACCTTCGTAAAGAACTACTGAATAAAACACAAATGCTGCTACTAGAAAAATTATGCTACGGGGTTACCAATAAGTGCTCAGTCACCTCTTAATACGGAGAAATGGATCCGACAATTAAAAACAGCTTCACCTTCAATACGAACAGCTCCACACCATCATAAAAACATTTCCACAAGCTCCAAGTTAAAAAAGATACTTTATTTCCAGAAATGTCCAAGGCCAACGCCACTGCATAAAATCAGTTAAGCGCTTTCACCCATGTAATATGGGCTTCATCAGAACACCATAACTAATCCAAAGACGCCTTATAAAACTTTTTTGGCACCAAAAACTTCCAATTCAAATACTTGTATTCATATGCGTTAAAGCAATATTACCTTACTAAATGTTTCGCCCTATCTATAATACAGCGTATGCGCAATCCTAAAAATACACATACAACAGTAATAACTAATAAAAATCTGATAAAAAACTTATGTCTAAAAAAAATCTAAAAAATAATGGCACTATTACTTAATATTTAATTGAAATACGTGCCACTGTTAAATATACTCAACTGTCGTTGCAATGTTTCCTTCTAAATAAAACTCTACAGTAACTACTGCTAAAAACTTCATAACATTCTACTCTTTACAAAATTTTCAAAAAAGAATTACAGACAGCAATATTAGGATAATGGGGGGTGGGGGCTTGTCGTTATGAATCATGTAGATGTATGGATGCAACCAATATTTTAACTGCAGTTCTTGCAATGTAGTATTTGCAGCCCTATGTGACACATGTTCAAGTTTTTACATAGGGAAGACTTCGAGGAGACTAAGAGATCGAGTATATGACCATTTTTCAGATATAAAGAATAAAAAACTTACTAATGCATTGTACAAGCATATTAGTGCTAATCAATTATATGATTTTAAGTTTTAGTTTTTAGATTATGTTAAGTTTGACGAACAAGGTAAAGCTATTGCAGTACATTTAAATTATAAGGAAGTTTTATGGCAGATTAAGTTGAACGCAACTGTTCAACCAGGATTAAATGAGTGTTGTTCATTAACTCCCATTTTAAAATTGAAGTATTACGAGATTTAGATGTATGTTTGGGGGGGGGGATTTGAATTTTAAATCTCTGTGTCTAAGTGTATAGTCTTTGCTGGTCATGTGATTTTTTTTGAAATTGTATAACTACCAAGATGAGACTGACTTAATTGTTCTAATGAAGTTCAGTATACACTTGAATGAAACGTATTGTTTGTGGTGAACAAATGTATTTTCTGTGGAACTGTGCTGTGACTTCATTCATTGCTTCTTGGCTTGCTGTGGTTACTGGTGTGGAAGATTTTTGGATTGTGATGCATTTATTTGTTCTACTACACCCACTTCATCCAGATACGAGTTGTGCTGGAGTTAATGGCTATCACGAAATTCAGTGGGCACAAGGCAGAGAAACTAATACTGGACAGGAAGACAGTCCAATGCAAGATGGAAAACAAACACACCTATGACATGTCTCTAGGATTTGGAAGAAACTGAAGCCCCCAGTGAAAACTCACATTGGAACAGACAAGACATGCAGACTTCACACAGAAAGCATTATAGCCAGAAATCAAAGTAGAGAATCAAGTGCTCTGAGACAGCAATGGTAACTGCTGTGCGTCCCTTCCAGCAAAACCTTAAAAATAAGCTGGGGGGGGGGGGGGGGGGGATACCGGATCAAAAAGAAATAGTGGCCTCCCTTACCATCCAAATTTCTTTCAAACCTCAGAATCATAAGATGACCACATTATAAAAACACAACACACCTAAAACCTGCCTTTGCCCAGCAGATTACAGAAGGAAGATGACAGCATCTGACAAGACAATCTCCAATTAAAACCGTCTTTACTCTACTTGGGGATAAGGAATTAGGCCATCACAAGGAAATCTGCCGGGGGGGTGGTGGGCTGATTTGGGGAGACCCAGGGAAAAACCCAATATGTAGACACAATAGCAACAGTACACCTTGGCATGCAATTACCCCCAAAGAGGCTGTCTGAATGAGAGACAGGCTTAGCTAAGGATACATATGAATTCCCTAGGTCTTGAGATGGGTGTTGATGCTAAATATATGATAAAAACTTTGGCAATCACAAACAAAACCGGCAGCCAAGAAGAAAGTAAACTAGAAATGGTCCTGAACCTCTGGGCATCGTCTGTGATCATTGTGGATGGTATCCAAGTATACATATTTTTGGTCTAAGGTCATCAAGTGGAAGAAAAATCAGTGGAAGCATCATGAACTTGCTCAGTCTGACTAGATTTTGAATAGGACCTCCAAAGGTCATCTTTCTTTGGGACATGAAATAGCTTGAACATGGTCCTTTTCACATTATGGAACCCTTTCTCTGGTCCCTGAGGGGAAGGTTCTGTGTTCTAATTTATAGCCTGAAAATATGACCCCCCCTTACCCTTTGTTTGCTATTTTTATTCTTCCATCCCTGCGGGACCAAGCTTGTTTGGTCCTCTACCTGCACCCGATCGACCAATTAGTTCTGCAGTCATAGAAGTCAGGGATTCCTGGGTGAGTGAACGCTCTGCCATCCATTCTTTCCTGCCAGGAATCCCTTATGAGGCATCAGATTATGGCAAGAGACAGGAGGTACAGAGTAGACTGGACTTCAAGGCAGCTTACCCTCCCCTCCATCAGTGCTCCCCCCTCACCTGTCAAAGCTCTTCTGAGCTCTGCTACAGCTGCTAGAGAGTTTCCCTCAGCTCCTGGTGTGCCTTGCACATTGCAGTGTGCAGACAGACTCTAGCTCTACAAAGTGGACACCGAGTGCTAATGCTAGGTGTCACACATGTAGCAAGCTAGAGCCACCTCTCTCCCCCTAAGATGGGCAAGCAGGTAGCAAGCCACTCACTCTCATCCTCCTCTGACAGTTCATACAGGAGTCTGAGCTGGTAACCATTTGCAATTTCTGGAACCACTAGAAAGGGTCCTGAAATGTGGAGAATGACTAGCCGAAAGATTGGACTTGTATATAATAAGTCAAAGATGTCATTTGTCGGAATACTTCCTTTTCTCTGAGGTATGGTGATCACAGAGTTGTTATATATATATAAGTTTGGGGAGCCCCCCCCCCCCAAAAAAAAAGAAGTTGAAAGGAGAAGAGCGATTTTGAGACTCACTCTTATTCTTTGTTTTCAGTCTTTTTTTTCTTCTGGTTTGTCAGCATTTTGTGTGCCGACATTTCAGTAGGAAGATGTCTGAGCCACTTTTTGAACTTGGGTTACCTGCAACACAGTCAGGGCTTTATTCCTCTATGTCATGAAACAGCCACTTGTCTGTTCTTACGGAAAAAAAAACTGTACTTGACGAGGGAAAGCCTTCCACCAACAATGAGACAGGTGAAAGGTGACAGGAGGGTTTTATGGGGAGGGGGGGGGGGTCAGTACTGCCTGCAGAGAGAAACTTTTCTTCTCCTCTTCCTAACCTGCTTGCTTTTATCCCTGCAACCTCTCCTACACTTTTTTTGTGCACTGGTCTGCTTAACACCACTTCTTAATAAATGCCAAATTACTTAAGATACAGAAATAAGAAGTATAAAGCTACTGCTTGACAGATACCATGGTCTTTCCTTTCCCTTCCAATTATTTAAACATCTTCCAAAAAGAAGGAATAAACAGTAAATTCTCCCCATTCTGTAGCATAAGAAGAGAGTGCCCTAACTACAACCAAGATGACCTGAGCTCAAACAGCAGCTCGGGTGCTGTAGAAGCTAAGCAAAGAGGGTGAGAAGCAGCTTAAAGTGGCTAGATCATTATAGGGGTAGGGACAGGATGTGATGGTCTGGCTTAATGTCTGCTACCAGCAAAAGGAGGCTTCTAGAAGCTGGAGATTATATCTAGAACAGAAAACAATGGTCTGGCACACTCCCTTGTCAGAGAAAAGCAGTTACCACTTCATGTATGTGGGATACCCATGCATAGGATGAAGCCCCAGAGGTCCACGCCATGAAATAAGGGATCATAACCTATAGGGAGGGCAGGGTCAGGGTTAATATACAAGAAGCCTGCACTGCATACATTCTCCAAAAGGTGGTCTACTAAGAAGGGAAGGGGAGTTGCAAGAAATTCCCTGGCTTGGGGACAATTAGGATCCTTCCTGAAACCCTGAAACATGTACAGTCATTGTGAATAATTTTTATAAGTAAAATAACAAAAAAACTTAAGATACTGGCGTGTTTTTTAGCTGTGCATGGTGGTTTTGGGTCATGTGTTTTACTGAATCTCCAAACACTTGACCCTACTCAGTTTGGATTTGTCACAGGGAGATCATGCCTGTTAAACCGGGTGGACTTCTTTGAGACAGTCACCAAGCCCCAGATGAGGGGAAATCTGTGCATACAGCCTACCTGGACTTAGCCAAGCCATTTAACACTATCCCCCAACTCGGGCATCACTGACAAACTTAAGGAACTAGGCATCGACCCTTATATGATTAGATGGGTCGCTAACTGGCTCGCTGATAGAACCCATATAGTCAAAATAGGGGAATTCACCTCCAACAGCAGACCTGTAACTAGTGATGCTCCACAGGGATCAGTCTTGGGACCTCTACTGTTTGGAATCTATTTCTCCGAAGTACAAGCACAAACTAAAGGTCTGTGGCTGACAAAGTTTGCAGATGACTGCAAACTTGGGAGTGGTCATGCAATCTCCAAATGATGTAGTCATCCTACAAGAGGGTCTTGCATAAACAAATGATTGGTGCCAAAAGTCATGGCCTTAAACTCAATACAAAAAAATGTATTATGATTCCTTTCAGTAAAAGTGATGTTCCTGCTAACTAACACATCAATGGCAACACCTTAAGTATGTACTCAGTGATGAGAGACCTGGGCACACAGGTTGACAGCAACCTTACCTTTGACCAGCATGTCTTCACAGTGGTAAGAAGGGCATTCTGTATTGCACATCTCATAAGTAAGGGCATTGCCTCCAGAAAAAAAGAAGTTATCACCTCCTTGTACGTACTCTTTCCTCATCAGGCCAATAATTGAGTACAATGCCCCTTTTGGTATGTACCCTTTTAAGCACCTGCAGCACTTGGACCACAAAGGTTCCTCACAAGGAAAATTCAAGGTCTTCAACATCTGTCCTATATGCATCATCTGAAATCACTGTCACTTTATTCTGTTTCATACAGACTACTCAAAGGTGATCTCTGCCTTGCATATAAGGCAATCTCTGACCCTGCGTTACTGGAAATGCTTCATATCCGAAAATCAAACGGTACAGGGATTACCTGCTCTAAAGACCTTAAACTGGTAAGTGACATTAATAAAACTTGCTGGAGGGACAGATTTGTCTCCCAGAGGTTACCACACTTTTGCAACAGACTTCCACTTCATATCAAACAGAGCACCTCATTGGCTCTCTTCAAACACAATCTGGACTATTGGACGGATTACTGTAAATTCACCCCAGGGGTTCCACCTGTGTCCCTCTTGGACAGGGGCAATAGGTGCTGATCGTAGGAATAAGCATAAGAACTTGGCTAGGCTTGTAAGGGCCCTAGGGCCATTAGCCTAGCAACTTCCTAAGCTCCTATGACAGACCATCAGTCCTCGCTTTGCACTCATTTTCTTACAGACCCCTCCTTGGGGATCAGTGCCTAGCCTTTAGAGACGTGAAAAATCCAAACTTCTGAACTCCACTTCCTTTAGAGAACAAACAATTCATCAAACATCCAACTGAATTAACTCAATTTTCATCCAAAGATGCCTTAGCTACAAAAATACCACCTGCTCTCCATCAAACAGCACAGATTCTGGGCTGGTAGGAGCACAACGGCTATTCTACGGAGCCTGACTGATAACATTTTAATATAGTTAAAGGAAATCTTACTGGAGCTGTGTTCATTTACTTAACCCATGTCTTTGACATGGTCAATCATAGAATTCTACTTCTCCATCTGCAAGACATAGGGATCACTACCCCTGATGCCACTCTGCATGGTTCACAGACTTTCTATCCAACCATTCATTCTGGGTACAGACAGGACATAGCGTTTCCAACATTTCCCTTATTCATTCTGAAGTCCCAAAAAGGCCCCAACCTAGCCTCTTCCGCTCTCAGTCTTCATCAGTAAACTCCCTCTAAACCTGCTTCATTTACCCACAACTTTTTATGCAGACGAGTTCATCTACTGTTATGAAACTCGCATCGTACAACTGAAATAACATTTCCAAAAAGGGCCTTCTTCAGCTACAACACTGACTAAGCTCCAAGAAACTACTGCTCAATGCCATGTTATTAGGCATCCATAGAAGATTATCCAAATTCCCCCAATCCTTTCATATCCTTGACTATTATAACGATTAAAGTAAAACCACTACCTCTTTTAGATATTTAAAGCTAGCAAGACCAACCACTAACTTGCATGACACAGAAATGTTAAGAACCAAGATCAACAGTCACACTCTTAAGGGCAAACAAAATATCTCATTTCTTCTCACACCCAGCAAGGGCTGCTATTGGAAAAGACATGCTCCTTACTCAATGTGAGTACGGTTTCCCCCATTTGCATCTGCCTTGATCAAAAACACTGCCAACCCTTCAGACTCTCTCCAATAAAAAAAAAAAAATGCCGATTCCTAGTTAACGCACCACAGTATGGACACCACTGCCTTACTCTTTCAAAGGCTAGGTGGCTTCCAGTGTAGGCCAGGTCAAACCTTCTTCTCGGTTTCATTTTTTGTTGTTGTTGCGTCTTTCGGCTTATCCCGGTTAGGGGTCGCTGCAGCGGAACTCCGGTCCGCTAATGTTTGGTAGTGGATTTTTACGTGCCGAGTTACCAGCCTTGATGCACTCCCTCTCTCATTTTACTGCCACTCAAACCTACAACTTAAGTCATCAAGCCAGATCAAGTCCTCTACAAACCCCTTCTCTCAAGACTGCACTCTACTAGCCATTGTTTCTCTGTACTGGCTCCAAAACTCTGGCAGTCACTTCCTCCTGATTTAACTGATCATACAAACTACTCCCTGTACGTACCACTGTTCAAACAACAAAACACATTTGAATGCAACCAGATAGCTCCAACATAACTGACCTATTGTACTGTCACTCATCCTCAACTGTGCCTCTGCTTACCACACCATTACTGTCCTAAACCTAGTACGCATAATCTAGTCCCCTTTTTCATCTTACTGGTCTTCATTGGCTTTCCTAACCTAGTTACTACTACCCATATCTACACCATTTACTACTACCCATATCTACACCATTTCTATTCCTATTATTTAGCTCTACTCTCCCTTTTTTATTCTGCTTATGTAACTGCACGGATCCGATTTCAAATATTGAAAGACTAGAATCCTGAATGTTATTTTCGAGACACAAAAATAGCGAAACTTAAAATCCTGAACCACAAACTTTTCCCCAGGGCAAGTAAACACTTACCCAGAACTACACAGTAAACACCAAACCATCTGAAAACCACCTATGTAGGGGGGCTATGCCCCAACTACATACTTCCCCAAGATAGGCAAGTGTTTACTTGCCATGGGAAAAAGCCCGTCGTTCAGGATTTAGAACTTTCGTTATTTTCATCTCGCAAAAATAATGTTCAAGATTCTGTTCTTTCAATATCTGAAAGGGAATCCAACTGAACATATACTTAACTCACTATATCGTCCATGTATATGTTTGGCATATTTTTCTGTACTTGCTCATAAATGTAAACCACTGTTATTTCTACTGTGCATTATTTTATTACATTATGATGCAATCCGGGCTTCAGCCTGTAATTGGTCATTATTTGATCAGTGCACTACCTGGTAAACACATTAAAATAAAAATTAAATAATAACAACATAAACCATGATGTCCTGTGTTGTCCATTTTCATTCTTCCTCAACCACTGGTTTTGGATCCGAACCTCGGATCAGACTTGGGCATTACTACAGCTTGTGGCCAAATAACTCGAACTCCTCCCTACCCATAATGCACCCCCAACATTCCGCCAATCTTGTCTGCTAGATGACATAAGTAAGAAATATAATGATGTTCCTGACAAGGGAAACCAATATCTGCAGCTCCATACAATACATTGTGCAGCTCCATACAATACATCTCATTCTTCCAGAAGTCCATGATGACAAAGGTCGGGGATTGGTGGGTGGGGAGTTGAGGACGAATGAAAACTGACAACACAGACGGAACATTATGGTAAGTAGATAACTTCTTTATTCACTCATTCCTCAACCACTGGGAAAGAGTCCCCAGCTACCTGAAATCCTGGGTAGACTCTATGGAAGGATATTTGAGCACAGTTGAATCAAAGGCTGCTATTCCCCTCAAGACCAGATCTAATTTGTAATCAATAATGAAAATATGAGAATTACCCCAGTAGCAGCTGCACATGTCATCCATGGAATGACTGGATAAAAATACTGACAAAGTTGCCACAGATCTTGTAGAGTGGGAGCTTAAATGTTTTGATAATGAAAGGCCCAAATTATTATAGCCAAGGATATGCAGTCAGTAATCCATTTTGCCAGCGTTGCCTTTGTGACAGATTTGCCTAGTTTATTGTCTGCAAAATATACAAACTGGCTACTTTGCGGGACCAAGTGCTTTGAACTTTTTTCCTCAGGAAGTGCCCCCCCCCCATCCAATCTGGGATGTGTCCATGGTCACTATGGCCTTGGGCTGAGGGAGAATTAAAAGATGGCCTAAAAGAACTTGATCTGACCTTATTCACCACCAAAGCTATTTTATGCATGCTAGTGTGATCCTTACTTGAATTGACATCTGTTGATAAAGAATTGACCATTGAGATGCTAGCATCCACTGAAGAATTCTCATGTGAAATTTTGCCAGGAAAGAGTAATTATGGCTACTGAATTGACCCCCAAGGCTCAAAGAATCAATCGGGCTGAAACTTTCGCGAGTGAACAATTTTTGTGACCTGGACTCTCAATGTCTGTACTCTGGCTAAGGGAAGTGAAGCTGTTGCAGATACTGTATTGAAAACTGCCTGTATGAACTCCAGTATTTGAGATGGTTGCAATGGAGATTTGTTTTAATTTACTGTAATACCTAGAAGGGTGCAAGTTTAGAGAACCTGGTCTCTTGCTGTTATGAGTAGATGCCTGGTTGGGGTAGTGATGAGCCATCTAAATACAGAAACACCCAGAATTCCTGTTGTCTCAAGTGAGCTGCCACCACTGCCATGCATTTGATGAGCACCCTGGGGGCTGTGGTGAGACCAATGGGGAGGGATCTGCACGGAAAATGACTGGCTTCCAGCCAGAAGCGCAAGAACCTTCTGGACCACCTGTTCATTTTTTATGTGATAATAAGCATCTTGAAGTTCTATCAAGCACATTCAATGGTACTTGCCTAGAAATAGCAGGATGGACTGAACTGTGACCATTCAAAACTGAGTGTCGAACTGACTTGCTCAGTTTGCTGAGATCCAAAATCGGTCTCCAGTCCTGTTTTCTTTGGCACTAAAGAATCTTAAGTTCCAGATCTTTTCTGGTCTGGTAGGAACTCCTGGATGACTCTCTTCTAACATCTTTTCTATTTCCAGTGCTGCTGCTTTCCTCTGATTGGTTGAAACATTGGGAAACTTTTGTGAGGATGGAGGTGGAAGGGAAAGGGAAATTATATAACCTCTAGAAATAATCCTCTGTACCCAGGTGCCTTTTGTGATATCAAGCCAGGTTCTCTGGTGCAGGGATAAACAATCCCTGATTGCTTCCAGAGGGGGACAATCAGGCCTCTTTTCAGGAGTGCTGCTAGACCCTGTCAGAGAACGTGTCTCTAGACCCTTGGTCTTGTAGGCCACCTCTGTCGCATGGGTGTCTTCCATTAGTGCTCCCCCCTCTGCCTCTGGAGGAACCATCTCCACATGGATCTTGAAAAGCCCCCAGAGTATTTTTTGAACCACATTTTCCATTCCCCTCATTGGTTCCTACAGAAGGTCCTTTGAGGGGGTCAAAAAACATACTATAGCAGAGAGAGAGAGTCTTTCCATCTTTGTCACACCTGGAGAGTGTATCCTTCACCTTGGGGCCAAATAAGGAAGATCTATCAAAGGGAGCACTGACGAAAGAAGGTATGAACAGCTCTGCAAAGTCACACAAGCACATCCAGGTGTGCCTTCTTACTGAGATGCCTGAACCTGCCACTCTTGAAATATCCTTGGCTGCATAACAGACAAGCCTCATGGACTGAAGCTTGAGTCTCTGCAGTAGTGGTTGATGAAAGGTGTCTATATTAGATTGTCGAAGTTTTAATACTTCTAATCACTAAAGATCGAACATTAGTGATCGAAGTCTTAAAACTTTGAATTGTTATAAAAATATTTTTAAAACAGAAAAAGTACAACCTAAAGGCTGTAAGCAGGGGGGCAAGCCCCGCTGCACCCCCTACACCCCCCGCTACTTAAATATACCAACTCCAAGATCGCACTTCAGTACAATACAGTACAGAAATGGAAGATTTCCATTTCCTACACTGTAGCGCGATGTCGGAGTTGGAATATTTAAAGAGCGGGGGTGCAGGGGGCTTGCCCCCCTGCTTACACCCTTTTGTTTTTTTTTGTTTTAAAAATATTTTTATAACAATTCAAAGTTTTAAGACTTTGATCACTAAAGTTCGATCTTTAGTGATTCAAAGTATTAAAACTTCGACAATCTAATACAGACCCGATGAAAGAGTATTTGATAGTTCCTTTATCAAATCTCTTTGCAACCTAGTGAAATATGCCAAACAGTTAAGTGACCTAACAGCAAAGGTTGCTTAAGCATAGACACACTTCCCAAATCTGTGCAAAGCCCTATATTCACTATAAGAGGAATGGACAGTGGAACTTTGTACTGCAAGTTCTTTCTTCGTGGCTGCCACCACGACCATGGCATCTACTGGTATTTCCTTGCTCCAGAATTCCCTTCCTGTCAGAGGTGCCAGAATTCGGTCTGGTCTCTTGAAGACCAGTTCAACTGCACCAGGTTCCTTCCATGCCCACAGAGACCAAATCAATGAGCTCAACAGCGGGTGGAGTTACCCAGGAGGTAGATGAGCTAGATCCAAATGCTTCTAGGAACACTGATTCCTCTGGAGAAGGATTTTGGGAGGACCAACCATCCCACTTTTTGAGAATCTCTAGAATGCCTCCAAATGAGACATCTTCATGTGGTGATCTAGGGAATCCATCTCCTTCATCGAAATCTGTCTCATCTTTGATAGATTGCTATGGGGAACCCCAAGTGCCTCTTTTTGCACTTTCTCTTCCAGGGTACTTCCTCAGTGGGATGTTCTGGGGAAGTGTCAGAAGAGATGGTGACAACCCTGCTGGGTAGCCTGGAGTGGTTGGAATGGCTTGTCCCTGTGGAGTCAAATATTGAGGATGAGAGCGCAGAGACAAGAGATGTTGAAGAAAGATCAGGGGGGAAAGACCATCCATCCCGCCAAAGCAAAGAACACTCTTCTCCACTACCTCAAAAGCAGACTGTCCCAGGGAGAAAGACGTTGATGGAACAGAGAAGCCATGCTTCTGCTCCACTGGCTCTGTCTGCCCCAAAGCCAATCTACCTGAGGCAGAGGTTGGAACCCAGCCGTCTGAGGCAGAGGCATCTCTGAAAACTTCGGAGTCGACTCCAAATCCCTGGATCCGACTGGGACGCTACGACTCAGACAGCCACTCAGCTCCAAACTTGGAGCGAGACTGCTCAGAGAAACCCTCAAGATCCAATCCACACTATCTCAGCAAACTTGGATTCAAGAACTCCAAAACAAAATGTCAAATTAGAGAAGCAGCCAATACTGGAGTGGTAGAATTGGCCAAGACTTCCTGACCTGAAAGGGTAGGAGCTGGGAGATCCCAATCTGTATCCGCACCTAGAGAAACTTCATCATTCTATCCATGTCAGCTTCAGTTAAGACTCCTGGAAGAGCAAGATGAAACAACAGACAGTGATTTTGAATGCCTTCTCTCTAGAAAGGGAGATGGGATGACCCTAGACAGCACTGGGTCTACAGAGGCAGAGTATCTGATCTGAGAAAGTAATTTAGGATCCAACATACTTGAATCAAACGATGTTTTGGGTGATCCTGTGGAAGGCTTTGCATCCGACCTGGACGTTTTACATAGAGGCTCCGATGAAGACAGTGGAAGATCCCAACGTCTCTGGGGACTTTTTTGAAGTATCCTTTGAGGTTATCTTAGGGGGATGAAACCCAGATATGGCTCCTGAAAAAAATAGTAGGCAGTAGTCCTTTTAGAATCAATTTATTTTTTACGGTCCACTACTGCCCGCTGACAAACTCCTGCAAACACTGCATTCTACATTAAGATGTTCTGCGCCTAAATAGACACAAAGACCATAAGCGTCTGGAACAAGGTAGCTTATGACCATACGTCCTACATTTTTAAAGCCTTTTTCAGATATGTTGAAAAAATAAAGATAGCAAGAATTTTTTTCTTTTTTTGGAAACGTTAAGGAAGAATGAAACAGGAAAAAAATACCAACAATGGTACAAAGGAATACATCAGCAGCGTAAGAGGAAATACAGATAAAGATAAAAGTTAGATGTGATAAAGTTTTTAAAATACCAGCGATGGTATTGGACAAATACACTAAGTGTACACAAGAATAAAAAAAGGGAGAAAAAGTTTTTGAAATAACACATCTTTAAAGTCGCTCGAGAGCACAGCAGACCACATCTATACGTGAAAAGCAGCAAACAAGATCTGAGGTACGTTAGGGGTTGGTGCATTATAGGGAGGGAGGAGCTCGAGAGTTTCAGTTGGCCACAAGCTATAGTAGCAGCCAAGTCGGATCCAAGGTTCAGAGCCAAATCCAATGGTTGAGGAATGAATGAAAACTAACATCAGATCAGCAGATCAATAAGATATTGGTGTGATAGTCAAAATCCACTGTAGCCCCCACTACTGAAACAAACATACACTACCTGTCACGCAGAGTAACATCCATCCTGTCAGGCAGAGTCACACTTGCCACCTTCAAGGTGAACACAGCTGGATGGGCAGCCACAATTTCTCCCTGGTCTACCCTGTACTGTCTTCTTTAAGGTTGTGAAGAACTTCTGAATATGGGTTATTGGCTAGGCTTGCAATGATCTGCACAGCAAATATAAACTACCTGCCTATGAATGCATAACAACACAATCAATGTAAAAAGGAACTGAACAGGATGAAGAGGAATGAAGTGAGCTTTAGTCCAGCAAACAGTACCTCAAAAACTGCAGCCAAAAGCTTGTCAAATTGACGATATAAATTAGCATAAGCAGCCCTAACTAGCAACTACTCAGTGCAGAAACCTCCTGTATTTAAGATCAACAAGACATCCCAAAACAAAGGACATTCTGTGCCAGTAACAGTACTTGTAACAGCTACAGGCTGTGAAGACTCTGCAAACAGCTTTCTAGTCAAACTTAGAATATCACAGAGGAAATGCGTAATACAGAGACCGAAAAAAACATTCTGTATCATTGTACTGTGGATCCCCTTTAGTCTTTTTTTTTACACACACGATGGACCTTTTGTTCACAGAGTCCACACCCTGTACAAATATGAAATGTTTTTGCATAAATAAATATCAATCACAATGAATTATACCTTCGCTGTCATTTCCACAAAGGGATGATACTTGATATCGAAGACATACACAGTTCTCCTTTGTCAAAGAGTTTTTCTTCCATTGCTTAAATACATTTCCAAATGAAATTCTTAAGTGCTGTTCCACAGTTTTGAGACCAAAATACTTAGTGTTAAAGTACAATAAAGTATTGAGCAAAATTGATGGTGAATGTGACCCCAGCTGTTTTGCACTCCATAAATAATTTTCTTCAATACGTGAGAATATGGATCCTAAAAAGCAAAAAACAATGTTAACTTATATAAAACGGTTAACTGTTTTAGATGTAATACTCTATAAGGAAACTTGTTTTAATGATCTTCTCAGCACTAACAAAATAAAATGACTGGTACAGTAGCCTGGATGAAGTCACTACACAAGGATGGAAAACATTTTAATCAGTGGAAACAGCAGCAGCTTTTGTTAGATGTAAAAGCAAAGCCCAGCCACTTACCGGTGGAGACCAATGGAAAAAAGCTAAAAATATAGAGTGTCTATGTTAAATGTTCGAACATCCAAAATGTCGAACTTGACATGGTCGAGACCAAATGTTCGACATTTGGATGTTCAAACATAAAAAAAAAAAAAAAAAAAAAAAAAACCCACCCTGCACCACCCACACCCCCCCCCTACTTAAATATACCAACTCTGAGACCAGACTTCAGTGCAGAAAAGGGAAATTATCCCTATCTGCACCACACAGTGCCGTTGAAAGTCTATCTTCGAGCACTCAAAATTTCGAACGTTTGGTCTCGACCATGTAACGTTCGAAATTTTGAGCATTCAAAGATTTGACAGGTACCCAAATATGGATACAACTAGACTGTGATAGAGAAGTACTCGTGTTGCAACTCTAGCAATCAATATCAATAACATGCAAGTAAAGTGTGATACAGTAGTACATTTATACTACTATACTGTAATGTTTAGTAATAACAGCTACAATAACAGAAATAGAGGATAATTCACTCAGCAATACACTGGTGCACAGCACTGACGGCGAGTGGAAGCAGGTGCAACTCTGACAGCATTTCAATTCATTTACACTGTCTTCATTTTTTTCTAAACTACAGCATATCTTATTTACATCAAGCTGTCAACAGCACATTAACACTAATTTTGCACATTTACTACGCAGTGAGAAAGTTCAAACAGATCCATGTTGATGTTGAGTGATGAAAGGCATATGAACGAGGGAATCATCACAGAAGGAATCAACTGATATGATTCAGGGAAGCAGTAATAAAAGAAAAAGAAAAAACCTTAATAGGGCACTTATCTGCACACACTTTTACAGCAGCCAACAACTCGGGCGAGCAGACCAACTATCGAAGATGGCATTCGGACTGGTGGCACAGAATTTCTGAGGATGGTATGTGCAGATGTCACTTTTATAGCAGATACCTGCCTTGGACCTACATGTGATATCCCACGTATCTACCAGTGGCAAAAGGCTTTTGTACACTGGCCAGATGTCGGGATTGTTTATGGTAGGGAATCCATCAAGTAATGAATACTGCAACACAGGACTAGGACATCTTTGGTGATGTATCTTTCTAACCAAGCCTTTCAAATTTATGCCAACAAACAATATTCTTAATTTGACCTTCTCACCATTTATGTACACTAAAGACCTATCCTGGATTCCCTTCTTTTCTCCATATCAGTGAAATAATGGATAAAGTACAGTTGTGTACACTTACCATAAATGTAGATGTTCGAGTGCATTCACTGTTGCAGTCATTACATTTGGGTAATCTGCTGGCAGGTTGCCCTCAGTCATCCTGAATTCCAAAGTCTTGGGTCCTGCGTCAGTTGCTGTCTTCTCTTCCATGACATCAGGTCGTCAGGGGTATAAAACATGCAGCCAACGCCATTTTCTTTCGTTTTTCTTGCCCCCGATGTCAGGTGTCCCCAAAAAGGTAGCAATATTCTAAATATTTATATATATATATATATATATATATATATATATATATATATACATATATACATATATATACACACATATATATATATATATATATATATATATATATATACATGCATCAATATAAACTTTACCTTCATCTACAAGCAAATACATCACATAGATTGTACAAGATAGAGAAGGAAAGATGAGCTGTAGAATGACAGGGGGATAGCAGGAGGGTAACCTGGACTGCAACAGTGAATACATTCGAACATCTACATTTTTGGTAAGTGTACACAACTGTGCTATGTTCTTCGTGTTTCACTGTTGCAGTCATTACATTTGGGTAGAATCCCAAAGCTATTTTTGGGAGGCTGGAGCTAAACAGCATTAGGTGAGGCTATAAGGCCCTGCAGCGACAAAGCCTGCCCTGGACTTAAGAGTAGAGAGGCAAATGGTAATGCTTTGTAAAGGTGTAAACAGAACTCCAAGTAGCAGCCTCTAGAATGTCCTTGGTTGGTACTCCTCTGAGAAAGGCTGCTGAAGTAACTGCAGCCCTGGTGGAGTGAGACCTAATGGCCTTGGGCACAGGTTTGCCATGGCGTAAGTAGCAGAAATGGATGCAATGGCTTATCCACTTTGAAATTGTCTGCTTTGAAATAGCCTTTCCTTCTGATTCTGCAGCATATGACACTAGTAATTGCTCAGTTTTTCTTAGAGTTTTAGTCCTGCTCAAGTAGAATCTTAGCTGTCTGTGTATGGTTCAAGGAATGCAGAATTCTCTCCCCTTTGTTCTGTGGATTTGGATAAAAAGTTGGCAGATTAATTGTTTGGTTAAGAGCCACAATGGAAAAGACCTTAGGCATAAAAGTAGGATTTGTCCTCAGAGACACCCTGTCTGGGTAAAATATGATAAAAGGCTCTACAGCCATGAGGGCCTGTAGCTCTGAAACTCTTCTTGCTGTCTTCCATGATAAGAACCTTATATCAGCAGTAGCAGCTGGTTCAAATGGAGGCAGGGTGAGCTTTTCCAACACATAATTGAGGTCCCATGCAGGTAATGGTGATGATCTAGGAGGCCTTAAATTTTTGGCTCCTCTAAGATACTGCTTTAGTAAAGGATGAGAAAAGATTGGTGGCTCTGTATTGTAATGAGCCGAAATGGCAGAGGCATGGAATTTGATTGACGAGAAAGATAGGCCTTTGTCAAGCATCTCAGTTAAGTACTGTAATATCGGAGGAATATGCGGTTCTGCTGCATCAGTTCCTTGTGCTTGATTCCAAGCACAGAATCTCTTCCATTTGTCAGCATAAGATTTTCTAGTACTAGGCCTTCTGGCTTCCAGAATGACATCCATCACAGCTTTGCTGAGAGGTGTCGTCTGTATGATTACAGGATTAGCCATGCTGCCAGGTTCAGAGTCTGTAGTTGATTGTGCAGGATCTGATTGTTTTGCTGGGACAGTAGTTGTGGTTTTTGAGGCAAGGTCCAAGCTGGGTATTGAGACAAGTTCCATAGGACTGGGTACCAGTATTGGCGGGGCCAGTCCGGGGCAATTAATATCATCTTTGGCTTCTCTTGTCTGACTTTTAGGAGGACCCTTGGTAGAAGAGGCAGAGGAGGAAAGGCGTAAACTGATAGGTTTTTCCAACTGAAGGATAGGGCGTTCACTTTCCATGCTTGTCTGTGATAAGTCCTTGTGCAGAATCTTTTCAGTTGATAATTTTGAGGACAGGCAAATAGGTCTATGTCTGGGCTCCCCCATTTCTCTGCTATCATGCTGAAGACTTGTGGATTTAGTTTCCACTCGTAAGGATCCATAAGGTTTCTGCTTAAATCGTCTGCCAGAGTGTTTTGTTTTCCTAGCAGGAATTGAGCTTGAAGATTTATTTGGTAGAAAGTAGTCAGTTGCCTTTGTTTGTCTGGCATGAGGTAAGCCATCTGGGCAGTTGTATTCAAGCTTGCACCCAGGAATGTTATCTTTTGAGAGGGTACCAGTTGTTTTTGTTTGTGTATCTTAGGCATGTTAGAAGCCTTTTCACAAACGCCAGGTGTCATAGAAGAGTGTCCTTGTCCTCTGTTTGAATGAGACAGTCATCCAAGTAAGGATATATTTGAATACTTCTTTGTCTGCAAAATGCAATTACTGGTGCCAGGCACTTTGTAAAGACCCTGGGTGCAGTAGATAAGCCAAAGGGCAGTGCAGAGAATTGATAATGCATTAAGCTAGCCTTGAATCTGAGGTATCTTCTGCACAACTGTCTTATTGGGACATGCAGGTATGCCTCTTTTAGGTCTAAAGTCACCAGCCAAGCATTCCTGCCCAGCATGGGCAGAAGCTATTGCAAAGTGAGCATTTTGAATTTTGGAATGTCCAGGTATGTGTTCAAAATCGATAAATCCAGTATTGGCCGCCAGGCCTTGTCCTTTCTGGGTACCAAGAACAGTCGAGTAAAAACCTTGTCCTTTTTCCTGTTCTGGTACTGTCTGAATTGCCCCCATATCCATGAGGGACGTAACCTGTTTCTGTGCCTCTGCCCATTATTTTTTTTGGCAGATATGGCCAACCATTTGTCATTGGCAGTGTGTGGAAATGGAATCTGTATCCCTGTGATACGATGTTTAGTACCCACTTGTCCTGGGTTATTAACTGCCAATTTTGAGCAAAAAGTGCTAATTTTCCCCCTATGGATGCTGCTGAAAGATAAGTGCTTGGTGTAGGCAGAGGGAAGTCATTGGGATTGTTTTATGTAGGTTTGCGCTTTATCTCCTCCAGATTTGGAGGTGGATGCGCCCCATTGCTTTGACCTCCAGATTTGGAGGTGGATGCACCCCATTGCTTTGACCTGTATGAGTCTTGAGCCTGGTATCTGGAACCCTTAGGACGTCTGGATTTGCCCCTTTGAGCTCTGTCTGACACAGGAAAGGACCAATTTTTTTTAGGCCAGTGTCTACTGAATCTAGGTGGCTGCACTTGTAATGGAGGAGGGGGATGGGTACCCCTGATCAAGGTAATAAGGTCTTCTGCCATTCTGATCATCTGTTTTTTAGGCATAGAGGCCTGTGCACATGGCTCAGGCATCGTTTTTTTTTTTTAGTTTTAGAAGGTGCCTTTGCCTTTGGTTTTGCAGCTTTCGTCGGTTTGATATACAAATGTTGAGGTCTGAATACACCCTCAGAAGCCAGTGCCTGCTCAGCGGCTCCGGACCCATCCGAGGGGGGGTACATCCATCAGTCCAACACCTTGAGTATCTTGCGGCATGCTGGACTCCACATGGGTGTCGGTAGAGGCCTGCGACTCAAAGATATCAGGGGCTGTGAAAGCACCTCACTGAGTACCGGCTACTGGCTTAGGAGAAGCTTTGTCGTCGGTTTTGGATCTCGATTGCCTTTCTCTGTCTTTTTCTTTGCATTTTTATGTACTCCGGTAGTCGGATTGCTATCCGACGACATTTCTAGGTAGTTAAATCTGTTTCCAAAATACTTAGATGCAAAAATATAGCAACGCTTAATAGTGCGTTGGTTAAATCTAGCATAAAACCGACAGCCAGGCATGTTGTGGTCAGGGCCTAGGCAAGGAATACAGTATAAATGGAAATCCTTATGAGGTATTTGCTTCCCACAAGTAATACAATTATTAACTTTTTCTGACATCGGTAAAAAGCAAGAAAAAAGTTTCCCCAACAGGGTACTTAGCTTTAGTGAAGACTTCGGTTCTGAAACTCAAACTCGAATATTTCAGTAGTCGGCCGACCAGCACTTGCGAAATGCTTCTGCTTTGGGCACCGCGTGGCAAGAAAGAAAGAAAATGGCGTTGGCTGCATGTTTTATACCCCTGACGACCTAACGTTATGGAATACAAGACAGCAACTGACGCAGGACCCAAGACTTTGGAATACAGGCCGACTGAGGGCAACCTGCCAGCAGATTACCCAAATGTAATGACTGCAACAGTGAAACACGAAGAACATCTTTCCAAGTCACTCTCACTCTATACACAGACAATATTTTCCTCTTAAAAGACAATAAATCATCAGTGGATCCAAAAGCACAGCTACAATAAATCTTTCCCTTGTGAATCATATAGGTTCATAGGTGGTTGCTAGGCTAACAGCCTTAGAGCCCTTACAAGCTTAACCATATTTATCCCAAGTTGCCCCAACTATAGGTGGTTAGGTGATTGAAGTTCATAGAGGTAAGGGTCTACAGTAGTTAATAGAGACTTCCTCTGTCCAGGAGAGACATGGGCACCACCTCAGGAGTGAATATGTGATCATCCATCCACTGATCTAGGTTTGAACACGGTCAGGGAAGGGCTCTGTTTCACTTGAATTGGAAGCTTGTTCCAGAGAAGTGGCAGTCTCTGGGAGATGCATCTATTGCTCCAGCATGACCTGTTCATGTCAGATGCTAGGTTAAGATCCTTGGAGCGAGTCACCCTCCCCTGCAGTTTGATTTACGAATGTGCAGCATTTCCATCAGGGCTGGGTCAGAGACTGCCAGTAAGCAAGGCAGAGGTCACCCCTTAGCAACCTGCAGGAGACAAAATACAATGACAAAGCTTTCAGTCTTTCCGTGCAAGACTTGTTTTGTGCACCCTGTAATTTACTGCTGAGAAACTTTAGTGGTCTCCCCAACTGTTGCAGGTGTCTGGTGAGGTACATGCAAAAGAGAGCATTGTACTCAAGTACTGGTCTGATGAGGGCCAAGTATAATGGAACTATAACATCCTTAGATAGCACTGTTGTGTAAAATCTTACCATAACTACAGATGTCCTCTTCTATATGCTGCTGTATCCATAACATATGGGAGTCTGCCTCTGGTCGACTAGCATACATACGGACATTTTACAAAAGATAGATGCTACTGCAAAGCTGCGTGTGACGTCCGGCTTCTCTCTCTGCGGACATCAGTCAAACAGATGTTGGGTACAAAACAGATGTCAGCACGCACCTACCTGAGAACTGTATGCCGCTGGAATCAGCTACTATGGAGTGGGTACTCAGGAGTCAGCCAAGTGTAAGGGGGAAAGCAGGGTGGGAAACTACACAGCAGCCTATAGAAGAGAAGGACATAGTACAATTGTGTACACTTACCGTAAATGTAGATGTTCGAGTGTATTTCACTGTTGCAGTCATCACATTTGGGTTATCTGCCTGCAGGTAGCTCCTGAGTCCGCCTGAATACCAGAGTCTCCCAGGGCTCTTGGGTGGTACGAGTCAAGCAGCCTGTCTGATTTACAGATGGATTTGGTCTTGGCCAAATAGTATCAGAGTTGTCTATGTACATCCAAGGAATGTACGATCCTTTCAACAGGATTTTGGGGTGAAGTGAAGAAGGTCAGGAGGTTAATGGCCTGATTCAAGGAAAGCTCATTGACGACTTTGGGCATGAAGGATGGCTTAGTACATAAACACATCTTGTCCTTATGGAAAACTGTAAAAGGATGCGAGGCCATGAGGGTTTGCAGTTCAGAAACCCTTCTGACTGAAGTAATGGCCACCAAGTATAGTTTTGCATGTACAGTATTGGAGAAAGAACAGTCTTTGGCTGGCTAAAAGGGCGACACTGTCAACTTTTTCACAACAAAATTTAGATCCCAAGGAGGAGGAATGGGCTTCCTTGGAAATTCAAGGTGTAGAACCCCTTTCAAAAATACATGAACTTCTAACCTAGAACCCAGAGGTAAAGTGACTGGAAGGCATGCTGAGATAGCAGATGAGTGAGTCTTAAATGAAGAATAAGACATTCCTGACTTCATCAATTCACACAGGTAGGACAAGACCACTGGAGGTCTACTGCCAGTGGCTATAAATTGTGTTTTTGACACCATACATAAAATCTCTTCCACTTGGATAGATTGATTTTCTGGCCGCCTGCAGAACCTGGAGCACGTCCTCTGTTTATAGGTGTCTGAAGGAAATCAATGCCCTATAACCTATAATGTAAGGTTCAGAGTGGACAGTTGGGGGTGTAAGAGCATTCCCTTCTCCTGTGTGAGCAGGTCCATCCGGTGGGGTAACTTGTGGTGATTGCCCTTGGCTAGATGGTGAAATAGGGGGAGCCAATGCTGCCTTGGCCAATGGGGGAGTCACCAACAAGATTTGTGGTTGCTCTTTCTGAAGTTTCAGAAGTTTTTGTACGAGAGGGAAGGGGAAGAATGCATAAGCGTACATCCCCTTCCAAGGGAATTAAAGAGCATGCTTCGGTATGTGGTACTCTGAAGCAGAAGGTTGGAAGCTGCCTGTTCATGGGGAGGCAAACAGATCCATATCCAGAATACCTCATCGATGGACCAGGTCCAGGAACACATCCCTGTTTAACATCCATTTGTGTGACTGAGACATGGCCCTTCTTAGAATATTCTGCCATCACATTGTTTGCTGAAGGTATGTGGATGGTTAGGATGTTGACTTGTCTCTCTCGGCGATTTCCCATGCCTGCAGAGCCAACCTGCAGGAGGTAGGACCTTGCTCCCCCCCTGTTTTTATGTACCACAGCACAGTGGTATTGTCTGTGTACGATCTCAGCATACCTGGTAGGAGACTAACCTTGGAAATTTGGAGGGCTAATATCAAGGCTCTTGTCTCCCTGATATTGATGTGCTCTTTGTGTTGGGTGAAGGTCCATGTGTTTCTCACTTTCCATTCTCCAAAGGTTGCTCCCCAACCTGTGTCTGAAGCATCTGTGAACTGGTCCTGCTTGAGGGGCAGGGGTTGTAGGGGCAAGCCCGGATTGGCCTTTATCTGGGCTAGCCACCAATTCAATTTCTTGGAAAGGCATGGAAGCATGGGAATCATGAACTCCAGGGGGGTGTAGATGTTTCCAGACTGTTCTCAAGTACTATTAGAATTTCCTCATGTGAAGGTTTGCAAGGGGTACCCATTTTTCTTCCTCACTCTGGCAACAGCCGACTGACACACTCGCAAACTGCTTCTGCTTCGAGCTCTACGGCAAGAAAGACTGATGTAATGGGGTTGGTTGCCTCCCTTTAGCTCTGATGACCTGACGTCAGTCTCTGGCGAACTTCAGCCAACACAGGAGGGATACTCTTTACTCTGGTATTCAGGCTGGCCGAGGGCTACCCAGCAGGGATAACCCACAAGTGATGACTGCAACAGTGAAACATGAAGAACATCTCCCTGGTTGACAGAGCTTTGAGAGGGAGTAACCCTTTGAAATAAGAAGTGAGAGAAAATTTTTTCTAGGGGAAGAAAGGCCATTATTTTTCCTGTTAGGATCCTGCATCCCAAGAACACATGATCCTATGAGGGTATCAGGGATGATTTTTTGAGGTTTATGCCCCAGACTTTCCAAGAGGGAAATAGTGAAGTCTAGGTGTTGTAAGACCATTTAAACAGATGGGGCCTGTATCAGGATATCATCTATATAGGGGAAGAGTTGGATTCCCCTTGTTCTTGCAAAGGCCATAACTGGTGCTAGGCAACTTGTGAACACTCTTGGGCCCGCAAAGAGACCAAATGGCAAAGCACAGAACTGAAAGTATGCGAACCCACTGAGAAGCGAAGGAACTTCCTGAGGAGGGGGTGGATTGGGATGTGTAAAGTAGGCATCCTTTATATCCAAGATTACTAAGAAGGGCTACGGGAGGATCAGGGGAAAAAGGGTAGGAACAGTGAGCATCCAAAAAGAGGGTACCTGGAGGAAGGTGTTGAGATAGGACAAATCCAGGACTGGTCTCCAGGGATCTACTTTCCCGGGAACCAAGAACATTCTTGAGTAAAATCCCTTTCCTCTTACATGAAGAGGTACCTCTTGAATCATTCCTTGTGTGAGGATTCCCTGTAGAACAGGAGGAAAGGAAGCCAGTTGGTCCCGAGGGGGTTGTGGAATGCCTTTAGGAGTAGGTCCGGATTCCCACACCATGAAGTATCCCTGTTTTATTATAGAGAGGACCCAAGAGTCATGGGTAACCTGATTCCAAGCAGGGAAGGACAGAGAGACAGACGGACAGACGCATGCTGGATCTAATGCCTGGTAGTCACAAGCTACCAGACTTGGCCTGAATGGGCTGTTTGGGAGCAGGAGTAGAGGGAGCAGACCTATAGGAGGACTGTTTCCTGGAATCTCTTTTGCCTTTGGGTGGCATCCGTCTGGCAGGACTTCTCAGAGGAGGTTTTGGCAGGGTAGTTCTTTTGAAAACGTGGAACCAGGCAAAAATCCTGCAGCTCCTTAGCCTTCTTTGAAGGGCCCTGGAAAGTTCAACAGCTGCTGAACCAAACAGCTTTGTTATCCAAGGGAGCATCCATGAATTAGTCATAAGAGAGAGGCTGCAACCTAAGCCAGGAATATCTGCTGATGACAGACCCTGAGGCAGCAACTCTAGAGGAGGCCTCTACTGCAATCATAACTGCACTTGATAGAGTGCTTAGTTACTTGAGTGCAGTATTTCAGGAGAGTAGAGATTTTTGCCTTGGCCGCAGAGTCAAGGAGGTCTCCCAACTGTTTAGCCACATCAGGAAGAACAGCCAGTGAGTATTTGGTCATGTGACTTTGGTAGTTAATGGCTCTCACTGCTAAAGCAGCAGATGTGTACACTTTTTTGCCTAAGCGCTCCATTAATATGCTCACCTTGTCAGAGGGAGGTGGAGGGGAATAATTTGGAGGTTTTTATCTGTAGCCACAGAAATGATGGAATGGTGTGCAGAAGGAGCCTTGTAATGGAATTTTGCATCCTCAGGGACTTTGTAAAATCTGTCTGGGTGCTTGGGTGTGTGTGTGTGTGTGTGTGTGGGGGTTAGGATTCTGGGTTTTTAGAAGCATCCAGGAAGGCAGGATGCACTGGAAGTACAGCAGATGGGTTAGGAGACTCCATTTGTAAAAGGTCATCATACTTTTTTTTGGGTCTCAGTGACTTGGCTGCTGTCTCACTGGGAAAAAAGTCTCATCTGAACAATAGTCTCCCCAAAGGTAATGTCTTCCCCTGGGGAATCTGTGCCATTAGACGACTCCGCTGGGGAAGCGTACCCCAGAAGGGATGCAGTCTGTGAAGTTTAAGTAAGGGACTCATCCCCTGATGAATCCTCTTCTTCAATGCAGATGTCGGTAACAAGTTTACCCTTGGGGTAGTCACAACAGGGCCTGGGCCAGAGCAAAGGCCTGGTGTAAGGCAAGGAATGCGTTTAAAAGGCCTTTAGTAAAGGTTTGCCAGTCAGGTGCCTGGTCGGAGGGTGCAGGCATTGGAGAACGAGCAATATGCTTAGTCTTTTGTTTCTTCTTTTTGTGGGACTTCAACGCCGACGTATCAGAGATGCGATGTAGAGATGGAGGGCCGGACGCAGGGCGGCACTCCACAACATCTGAGGAAATATCCTTGTGAACTATAATTTGAGAAACTCCATGCATGCCCTCAAAAGTCATGAGTCTAGCCCCCCCCCCCCCAAGCGACCGATTCAGACGCCTGTGATTCCCTCTGAGACGTGCCAGTGACTTCTTTGACGGCCTCCTCCTGGGTATCCGCCAAAGGAAGATCTGAGGATTATGGCTAGGACTCTGGGCCTTCACCGACCTCGAGAGATACCGATGGAATGGAGGGCACAGCAGTTGGTTCAGGCCGTGACTTTTTGGCTTTTTTGACTGGCAGCTCATCCGAGGAACCAGATGTCGGACCCATTTCTTTATTCAGACATTTGAGTCACTGGTTCTCTAAGATTTAAAGCTTCAAGGAGACTTCTAAGGGTTTTGGGGATGAAGGCCTGACAAATATCACAAGAAGTGTGGTCATGTTCTTGGCCTAAACAAAACAGGCAGAGCTCAAGCGAGTCCTTATGTGGAATCTGCCTTCCACAACTACACTTGCCCTTTCTACCTGACATGAAGACCCAAAACAGTAGCAAAAAGGTAATCAAAACCTCCTATGGGGTACTTATCTGAAGTCAGGTAAGACTAATTCACTGTTCCAAAGGAGTGATGACCAGAGCTGGCAGTCACACAGGTGGCAGAAATGTTCTATGGTAGGTGCGTGCTGACATCCATTTTGTACCAGACGTCTGTTTATGACAGACATCCGCAGAGAGAGACACTAGACGTCACATGCACCTTTCCAGTAGTATCTATCTTTTGTAAAATGGCCGGACGTACGACAGCCGGCCAGAGGCAGACTCCCTTATGTTATGAATACAGCAGAATATGAATAGAACATCTAGATGTGATACCTTTACTTATAAGATGTGCTACAACTGTGTTCTATGTATACAACAGCGTGTTGGTATAAGAGGCACACAATTTGCGCCATTTTTAAAGCTTTCCTGCATTTAAAAAAAATAAGTATAACGTCCTAAAAATGTCAGAGGCCTGAGATTTTTTTAAAAGGCAATGAGCATTCTGAGTGCAGATTTTTTTTTTTTTTTTTTTGGGGGGGGGGGGGGGGCTGGCAGTGAATAACCCACCACACCAGAAGGTAAGACTTCACATGAATACCTCTAGAGGGGATGGAAGGAGGATATCGCTACTGCAGAAAAAAGTGATCTATTTGAACAGCTACCATTATAACAAGTTACCTACACAACTATATTATATTCTTCATTAGATCACTTCTGCAGTACTCTTATCTGGGATGACTCCTAGAGCTTGTTCAAATTGGATAGAGAACTCAGGATGCCATGAAGGACAGCCTTAGCAGATCCAGTTCTTGCTCTAGACTGAACACCCAACCTGTAATGTTTTGAGAATGTGAGGTCTGAGGACCACGTGGCTGCTTCAAGATTGGTTTTGACAACAGCCCTGAAGTAGCTACTGCTCTGCTAGAGTGGGGCTTTATAACAAGAGAACTGCATTGCAGACTAATTTGGAAATAATGTGTTTAGACACTGGTAAGCCTAACTTCTTTGAATTAAAGGACAAAAACAATTGGTCAAAATTTCTTAGTTCTTTTGTCTTTTCTAAGTAAAACCAGAGTTCTCTATAAACATCTGAGAAAGAAGTATTCTTTTTCCCTTATTTTCACAGTGTGGAAAGAAGCGGGCAACTGAAGAGTCTGACAGAGTGAATTCAGAACCCAGTTTAGGCATGAAAAGAATGATTGATTTGAAGGCTTATTCTATCCTTATAAAAGGCCAAGCAAGGCGTGCACAAAAGGGCTTGCAACTCAGTCTTCCAGCTGATGTTAAGGCTACTAGCAAGGCAATTTTCTAGGTGAAAAAAACTCAAAGAAGGATTAGCAGCTATCTTAAAAGGAGGACAAGTTAGCTGTTCTAACACAAATCCCAAGGATGGGTCAACCCTTTGAGATTTAACAAGAACTCCCTTGAGAAACAGCTTAATCAGATTAGAGTTAGACAAAAGAGGATCCAGAGGCAACAAGCAGAAATAGTTTAAAAATTTACCTTTACAGATAAACCAGACCCAAGTACTTCACAGAGATGCCAAATTACCAGAGGCAACCCTGCTGTACTGGGGCCTTATCCCCTATTATGACATTAGGCAGAAAATCTTTTTCATTTAGATATACAAGCTTTCTAATGTTATGTTTTCTAGTGCGTCTCAAAATATGCAGCACATTCTGAGAGAAGTGGTGTCTAAAAGAGTTTAAAGTCCTATCATCCATACTGTTAGCTTCAGCGTCTGTTGACTGGGAAGAATCAGTGACCCCCTCTCTTGAGTAAGTAGATTCACCAAGAAAGGAAGACTCTCGTAATGACCCCTGGCCAGTTCCATGAGAAGAGACAGCCAGTGTTGGCTTGGTGAAAACAATGACAGCAGCAGTATCCACAAATTCACAAAGTGCTTCAAAAGGAAAAAGGGGGCATTAATAGGAAAAGGTGGAAAAGCAAACAAACATCCCCTACAAAGATATCGAAAAGGCATCGATTGCCACTATTTGTTTGTAAGAAGTTCTTGTGCAAAACAGTTTTTGTCTGTTTTGTACTGACACAAGTCAATTTGAGAAACCCCGAACTGATAGATTAGCTCTCTGTTTAACATCCATTCATTACAGTCTGTCCTGAAACTGCTTGACAGAATTTATCACTATATTTTAATGGAAAGCAACTGAGATTGCTTGTAGAAATAGATTATGTTGAATGGCCACTTGTCACAGCTAACTTGCAAAGAAAGTCTTTGTCCTGCCTTGTTTATGTACACATAACAGGGTTACTGTCTGACACTACTTAAGAGTACCTGGCATCCAAAGTTGGCAAAGTGCATTGAGATAATTGATTAAGGACATCATCTATTTGACACTGAAGTGACTTTCTGTACAAGGAGCTGCACACAATAAACCCTGGTTTCTTGGCAGCAAGCTCCCCATATGATGTCTGACGCATCTACTGAAATGCTCTATACTGGTGGAGGTTTGTGAAAAGGGGACTTCGAGATTGGAGCCTACCTATTTGACCAGCCAGAATCTGTTTTGAACTAGACAAAAAGGATGGAATATGCTGACTGACAGAACTCTGGTGCTGATTCCATGCAGACATGGGATACCACTGGATTTTTCCTCATAAGGATCCTGACATGAGGAACCATGGGAATGAAGCCATGAACTGCAGGGGTTTTAGAAGTTCTTTAGCCAAGACAGATTCTGTTTTGCTAGATTAAGTAGCTTTGGTACGCTGGTGTTTTTTTTTTGTCTATCTGCAATGTGATACCTATTAGGCAGCCTAGGAAGACCACTCTGGAGGAAGGGATTTGAGAATATTGCTTTATAGTGAAACAGAATTTTATACTTTGAAGAAGATTCGCAAAGAAGTCAAAGCCTTCCGTACCTGTGAAATGCAACTAGCTTGAATCAGACAATCATCTGAGGAGGGATATATATGAACACCCTTATATTTTGAAATAACTGGAACAGGCATTTTGTAAATATCTTTGGTGCTGTAGAAGGCCCAAACAACAAAAAGTGAGAGAAATTTCCTGCAATTCTTGTGGATAGAAAAGTGTAAGCAAGCATATTTTAAACCCAGAATAATTAAGAGAGTATTTGGGTGTAGAACAGACAGAGTTTGACGGCTGAGCATTTTAAAGTAAAGAACCCTGAAAAAACTGATAAGAATAGATAGGTCTAGAACAGCCTTCCAGTCCACTTCTTTCCTGAGAAAGTACAGTTGTGTACACTTACCATAAATGTAGATGTGAGTGCATTCACTGTTGCAGTCATTATGTTTGGGTTATCTGCTTGCAGGCAAGCCCTCAGTTGGCCTTATTAACAAAGTCTTGGGTCCTGCATCGGTTGCTGTCCCTTCTTCCATGACGTCAGGGGTATAAAACATGCAGCCGATGCCATTACATCAGTTTTTCTTGCCCCAGATGTCAGGTGCCCCCCTAATGGGAAGCAATTACATATAAAAGTACAATGATATACCTCCAACAATAAAGCAAATACACCAAAAAAGCTTTTAAGAATAGTAAAGGAAAGCAGAGGTATAACCAAAAGAAGTTAGGGGGCTGGAGGGAGGGTAACCTGGACTGCAACAGTTAATAAACTCGAACATCTACACTTATGGTAAGTGTACACAACTGTACTATATTCTTCATGTTTCACTGTTGCAGTCATTACATCTGGGTAGATTCCCAAAGCTATGGTTGGGAGGAGGAATTTAAATAGCATTAGAATCAGCTATAAGGCCCTGCAAGACTGCAGTGGCAAAGCCAGCTCTGGATTTAGAGAAAATTGGCAAATGATAATGCTTGATGAAAGTATGCACAGAACTCCAGGTAGCAGCTTCTAGGATGTCCCTGGTAGGGACGCCTCTGAGAAAGGCTGTAAAGGTAGATGCAGCCCTGGTGGAATGAGGTCTGATCCCCTGGGGGATAGGTTTTCCATGGTGCCATACCTTTCAAGTGTACCTCATTATGAGGAATGTACCTCGTTTGGGGTCTTAAAAAGTTCATGTTCCTCGAAATTCCTCAAAGTTCCACATTGAAAGAGTCTGTCACACATTCAGTGTTAGGAATTTTAAGTGAAATCCATGGTAAATTGAAATTATTCGTATTAATTCATTAAAGGATCTTCTTTATAAGTAAAACCAGCATATTTAACCATGACCTTCCTAGTTGAAGCTGTTAGTACGCCATTAGTAGGTGTTCCACATTTTGCCCATTTGTTCCACATTATGAAGGTGAGTGTTCCTCGTTTTGGCGATGAAAGGTTGAGAGGAATGCATGGTGCTTATAGCAGAAATGAATGTAATGGCCTATCCATTTAGAAATGGTTTGCTTTGAAATAGCCTTTCCCTCTGCCCCTGCAGCAAATACCACCAGCAGTTGTTCAGATTTCCTTTGAGGTTTAGTCCTGTCCAAGTACAATCTAAGTTGTCTGTGCACATCTAAGGAATGCAGTATCCGTTCCCCTTTGTTCTGTGGATTGGGAAAGGAGGTTGGCAAATGAATGGACTGATTTAAGAGCCACAATGGATACCACCTTGGGCATGAAGGATGGATTGGTTCTGAGTGACACCCTGTCCGCATGAAAGATGATGAAAGGCTCCACTGCCATAAGGGCCTGTAATTCAGATACCCTTCTAGCTGAAGTGATTGCTAAAAGGAAAGCTGTTTTCCAAGAAAGAAATTTTAATTCCGCAGTAGCAGCTGGCTTGAAAACAGACAGAGTGAGTTTCTCCAAAACAAAGTTAAGGTCCCAGGCAGGGGTGGGAGCTCTCCTGGGTGGTCTCAAATTTTTGGTCCCTCTGAGGAACTGCTTCAGCAGTGGATGAGAGAAGAGGGGAGGTTCTGCATTATAATGAGCTGAATGGCTGAGGCGTGGATTTCAATGGAGGAAAAAGACAGACCCTTGTGAAGCATCTCAGTTAAGTCTTGTAAAATCTGAGGTAAATTGGGTGCTGCTGTGCTTATCCCTTGAGATTGGTTCCACGCACAGAATCTTTTCCATTTCTCAGCATAAGATTTTCTAGTACTAGGCTTCCTTGCCTCTAAAATGATATCCATCACAGGTTTACTAAGGGATGGTAAAGGAGAGATTAGATGATTAGCCAGGCTGTAAGGTTCAGTGTTAGAAGCTGAGGGTGCAGAATCTGGTTCTCCTGCTGGGACAACAGGAAAGGAGTCTGAGGCAGGTGCCAAGGGGATAACCGTGTCACACTGCGGAGGAGGGGGTACCAGTGTTGGCGTGGCCAGTCTGGAGCAATCAAAATCATCCTTGGTTTGTCCTGTTTGATTTTTAGTAGTACTTTGGAGAGCAGAGGCAGAGGGGGGAAGGCATAGACTGATAGGTTTTTCCAACTGAAGGACAGAGCATTCACTTTCCAAGCATATTTGTGGGGAGTCCTTGTGCAAAATTTGTCCAATTGGTAGTTCTGGGGAGAGGCAAATAGGTCTATATCTGGGCTCCCCCATTTGCTTGTCGGCATGTTGAAATCAGGGATGTCTTTCCTTCTTGGGATTTGCTTTTTTTCTGGACTAGTTTCCTCCTCCTATTGTATAGTCTGTTTATGGCAGGGGACCACAAGACTGGTTTCCTTCTCTTAGGGGAGTGAGTCTTGGTTTTGCTAGGGATGGCACGATCCATGCATCCTTGTAAGTGCTCACTGAGTGCATTTGTAAAGGTTCCTGCATCTTGGACACTGTTATCCTTTCGCGTGGGGGCTGTGAAACTTACCACCTCTGTCCTAAGTAAGGTGAAGTTTGCTATAGAAAAGTTTTCCACTGTGGTTTCCTTGGTTGGAGGTGGTGGTGTGGTGTGGACATCCAGAGTGATTAGTTTATGGTTTGATCTAATCAGTGACGGGTTGCCATCCGGTGTGGAACACCTGTCGCCCATGTTGGTGATGACCAGGTCCAATATGTTTTCACCTCTGGTAGGGGAGTTTACCAGCTGATCCAGGGCATTTGAGTTGATAAATTCCAGGAAGCGCTGGACCTGGGAGTTTTGTACTTGAGTAGTTTTCCCAGTTAACGGTAGGGTAATTTAAATCGCCCAATATCAGGGTGTCCGGTAGGACCTTCATGTTTTCCAGTGTCTTCAGAAAGGCGGAGTGGTGGTCCTGGGTCATGGAGGGTGATCTGTAGCAGGCTACAATTTGCATTGCAGATTTGCCTGATGTTACTTGCACATGGATGATCTCTGAGGTATCATGCTGCGTCACTGACCTGGAGGTGTAGGTGTATATATATATGGGTCTACTTCAGAATGTCGACCATTCAGAATGCCGACTTCCATATGGCCGACACCGAAAGACCGACATCCTGAAATAGCACCATTTACCTACCTGTAAACACAGTAAAACTGTGTTATCCAGGGGGGCAAACCCCCTGCACCCCCCACACCCCCTGCTACTTAAATATTCTCACTCTGAGATCACACTACAGTGCAGGAAAGGGGAATCTCCCACTCCCGCACTGTAGTGGGATTTCCACTATCATTTGTCAGCCTTTTACATTCACTCATATAGTGTCGACCATATGAGTTTTGAACATTTGAAAGTTCAAAGAAATGAAGGGCTCATATATATATATATATATATATATATATATATATATATATATATATATATATATACATATATATATATATATATATATATGAAGGGCTCATATATATATATATATATATATATATATATATATATATATATATACATACATAGATATACACATTATGTATACATATAGATATACAAGAAAAAATGATGGCTTAATAAAGATAAAACAGAGACGAGGTCATATAGATCAGGACTAGAGAGATCCACTAAGAGTCTTAGGAGGGGGGAAGGTGGGTGGGTATGTCAAAGACTGGTGAAGGTGAACAACACAGATGGAACGCTATGGTAAGACCTAATTTCTTTATCTAATGTTGTTAATCTTCATCTAATCCTTGACAGTGGGACAGAATCCCCAGCTACTTTAGCCTCGAGAGGTCTCAAGGAAGAATATTTTGAAGCACCACAGAGTCAAAGGATGCTCGAGTCATGGAGACTTGGTTTAATTTGTAATGGGCGATGAAGGTATGATGAGAAGACCATGTGGCTACTGCACAGATGTCATCTAGTGAAGCTCTTGCATGAAAAAAGTACAGTTGTGTACACTTACCATAAATTAAGATGTTTGAGTGTATTCACTGTTGCAGTCATCACACTTGGGTTATCTGCCTGCAGGTAGACCTAAGTCGGCACAAATGCCAGAGACTTAGTATTGCTGTGTCAGTTGTCACTTCAGGACTGACGTCAGGTCGTCAGGGGTATAAAAACAGGCAGTCAACGCCATTACATCAGTTTTTCTTGCCCCAAATGTCAGGAGCCCCCCAAATAGGGAGCTAAGTTATGGTGGAAAAAACACCACCAGTAAAATGTAAATACCAATAACCCTGTAAGGGGTGAGTAATAGAGATAGAGAAGGAGAGAGAGGGTGAGACAAGGGGGCTGGGGTGTGGGAAAAGTACAGTTGTGTACACTTACCATAAATGTGGATGTTCGAGTGTATTCACTGTTGCAGTCATTACATTTGGGTAATCCTGCTGGCAGGTTGCCCTCAGTCGGCCTGAATTCCAAAGTCTTGGGTCCTGCATCGGTTGCTGTTGCCCCTTCCCTGACGTCAGGTCGTCAGGGGTATAAAAGATGCAGCCGACGCCATTTTCTTCAGTTTTTCTTGCCCCAGATGCCCCATAAAGGGTAGCCAAAATTTATATATATATATATATATATATATATATATATATATATATATATAAATACATGCAGCAATATAAACTTTACCTTCATCTACAAACAAATATACCACATAGGTTGTATAAATCAGAGAAGGAAAGATAAGTTCCAGCAAAAAGGAGGAGGGTGGTGGGTGGGTAACTTGGACTGCAACAGTGAATACAATCAAACATCTACATTTATGGTAAGTGTACACAACTGTACTATGTTCTTCGTGTTTCACTGTTGCAGTCATTACATTTGGGTAGATTCCCAAAGCTATGGTTGGGAGGCTGGACCTAAACAGCAGTAGGAGCGGCTATGAGGCCATGCAGAACTGCAGTGGCAAAGCCTGCCCTGGATTTAGAGTAGAGTGGCAGATGGTAATGTTTTGTAAAGGAGTGCACTGAACTCCAAGTAGCAGCCTCTAAAATGTCTTTGGTTGGTACTCCCCTGAGAAAGGCTGCTGAAGTGGCTGCAGCGCTGGTTGAATGTGGCCTAATGCCCTTAGGCAATGGCTTGCCATGCTATAAATAGCAGAAACGAATGCAGTGGCTTATCCACTTTGAAATAGTCTGCTTTGAGATAGCCTTTCCTTGTGATTCTGCAGCATATGCCACTAGCAATTGCTCTGTCTTCCTGAAAACGTTGGTTCTGTCCAAATAGAATCTAAGCTGTCTGTGTACGTCCAAAGAATGCAGAATTCTCTCCCCCTTGTTCTGTGGATTTGGATAAAAAGTTGGCAAATGAATAGTTTGGTTAAGAGCCACACTGGACACCACCTTAGGCATAAATGTTGGGTTTGTCCTCAAAGAGACCCTGTCTGGATAAAAAATGATAAAAGGTTCCACAGCAATGAGTACCTGTAGCTCTGAAACTCATCTTGCAGAAGTTATTGCTAGGAACAGAGTTGTTTTCCAAAATAAAAACTTTATATCAGCAGTAATAGCTGGCTCAAAAGGAGGCAGGGTGAGTTTTTTCAAGACATAGTTGAGGTCCCATGCAGGTATTGGTAATCCCCTTGGAGGCCTTAAATTTTTGGCTCCTCTGAGGTACTGCCTTAATAAAAGATGAGAAAAAAGTGGTGGCTCTGTATTGTAATGAGCCGAAATGGCAGAGGCATGAATTTTAATTGATGAAAAAGATAGGCCTTTGTCCAGCATCTCAGTTAAGTATTGTAAAATCTGAGGAATATTTTGGTACAGCTGTATCAGTTCCTTGTGCCTGGTTCCAAGCACAGAATCTCTTCCATTTTCCAGCATAAGATTTTCTAGTACTAGGCCTTCTGGCTTCCAAAATGACATCCATCACAGCTTTACTGAGAGGTGTGTTTTGTATGACTACATTATCCGCCATGCCGCCAGGCTTAAAGTCCTGAGATGGCTGTGCAGGATCTGATTGTTTTGTTGGGACAGTAGATGAGGTATTTGAGGTAAGGTTCAAGCTGGGCACTGAGACAAGTTCCTTAGGCTAGGATACAAGTAATGGCGGGGCCAGTCTGGGGCAATCACTATCATCTTTGGCTTCTCCTGTCTGACCTTTAGGAGTACCTGGGGAAGAGAGGCAGTGGAGGAAACGCACATACTGACAGGTTTTTCCAGTTGAAAGATAAGGCATCCACTTTCCATGTTTGTCTGTGATAAGTCCTTGTGCAGAATCTTTTTAGTTGGTAGTTGTGAGGGAGGCAAATAGATCTATGTCCGGGCATCCCCATTTCCTTGTTATCATGCTGAAGACTTGTGGATCCAGCTGCCACTCGTGGGGATCCATGAGGTTTCTGCTTAGTTTGTCTGCCAGAGTATTTTCCTTTCCTGGCAGGAATTGTGCTTGCAGATGTACTTGGTAAGTCAATGCTGTGTCCCACAAAGCCATGGCTAGTCTGCAAAGGGGGTAAGAATGCGTGCCCCTCTGCTTATTTATGTACCACATGACAGTGGTGTTGTCTGTCATTATCAATAGTTGGCCCGGATGAAGTAGGTCCTTGAAGGCTGTCGGGGCATTTTGAACAGCTAGCATCTCTTTTTGATTGATATGTAGACGCATTTGGTTTGCGGACCATGTGCCCTGAATGCATCTTCCTGCCATGTGGGCCCCCCAGGCATAATATGATGCATCCGTTGTTAGGTTCCGCCTGGCTGGGGGTAATGTGAATGGCTGCCCCTTGTTCTGGTGACAAGCCTTGGCCCACCATCGAAACTCCTGTTGCAGGCAGGGAATGAGAGTAATCATTGTTTCCAGGCTGTGGCAATGTTGAGTCCAAACACTTTTTAGGTATCACTAAAGTTTCCTCATATGCAGTCTTGCATATGGAATTAGTAGGATGCAAGATGCCAAGAAGCCCAAAGCCTGCAGAATTTTTCTTGCAGATAACTGGGCCTTTGTTGCCAATAATTTGAAATACGTAGTCAGTTGCCTTTGTTTGTCTGGCGTGAGATAAGCCATCTGGGCAGTTGTATTTAAGCTTGCACCCAGGAATATTATCTCTTGAGAGGGTACTAGTTTTGATTTATTTTCATTGACTGTGTACCCTAGGCATGTTAGAAGTCTTTTCACAAATGCCAGATGCTGTAGAAGAATGTCCTTGTTCTCTGCTTGAATTAGGCAGTCGTCCAAATAAGGATATATTTGTATTCCTCTTTGTATGCAGAATGCAATTACTGGTGCCAGGCACTTTGTAAAGACCCTGGGCACAGTAGATAAGCCAAAGGGCAGTGCAGAGAATTGGTAATGCATTGAGCCAGCCTTGAATCTGAGGTATCTTCTGCATGATTGTCTGATTGGGACATGCAGGTATGCCTCTTTTAGGTCTAAAGTCACAAGCCAAGCCTTCTTGCCCAGCATGGGCAGAAGCTGCTGCAAAGTCAACATTTTGAATATTGGTATATCCAGGAATATGTTTAGAAGAGATAGGTCCAGTATTGGTCTCCAGGCTTTGTCCTTTATGGGTACCAAGAACAGTCTTGAGTAAAATCCTTGTCCCTGCTCTTGTACTTGCTGAATGGCCCCCATGTCCATGAGGGATGAGACTTGTTTTTGTGCCTCTGCCCATTGATTTTTTGGCAGATCTGGCCAACCATTTGCCTTTGGCAGGGCATGGAAGTGGAACTTGTAGCCTTGTGACACTATGTTTAGAACCCACTTGCCCTGGGTTATAATGCGCCAATTTTGAGAAAAAAGTGCTATTTTTCCCCTAACGGTGCTGCCAGGAGATACGTGCTTGGTGCAGGCAGGGGGAAGTCATTGGGACTGTTTCCTGTATGGTTGTGATTTGTCTTCTCCAACTTTGGAGGTAGAAGCACCCCATTGCTTTGACCTGTATGAACCTTGGTGCCTGGGATCTGCCCCTTTGAGGTCTGTCTGACACAGGAAAGGACCAATTCTTTGTAGGCCAGTGTCTACTAAATCTAGGTGGCAGTACTTGCAAAAAATCGTTGACAGTTTGCATAGATTTAGCTTTGTCCTCAATTTTCTTTAACACCAAACAAAGTATCATGTTGTAAAGGTGCATCTAATAATTTAACTTTGACATGATCAGGCAGATTTTGTTCCTTTAACCAAGCATGCCTCCTAATTACAGAACCCGTAACTGCAGCCCTGCAGGAGGCCTCCAAAGAATCAAAACCACATTGAAAAGTATGCTTTCCAACTTGTTCAGCTGCATGCAATAAATCCTGCATTTCCTTGTTTTCTGCACATTGAGTTTAACAACATTTTCTGTTTAAGCAATGCCATGACATGTTGCTGATATTTGAGCATATGAAACTGACAGTTTAAGGCCCTTATAGCCAAGGTAGCAGATGTGTAAACCTTTTTTCCCCATCTATCCAGTGCCCTAGAATCTCTGTCAGAGGGGGTAGGGTTTTTTGCAGCAGAAGCCTTAACTCATTTGGGACCCTGTGAAATAGTTCCGGGGGCTGCAGCAGGGTTTTTGAAAAGGAATTTATGATGAGTCAGGAACCCTGTAATATCTGTCAGGCTTAACAGGAGCTGGAGGTAAGGAGTCAGGGGTCAGACTAGACTCTGAAAACACATCATCTACAATGTCTAACACAGGTGGAATGGCTAGAGGCCTGTGTTGAGGTAGCAAAAGGAAGTCCCTGAGCCTCTTTTTAGATTCTGAAAAATCTTGGCTCTCCTAGTGGAAATGCTCCCTCATGGTATGCAAGGTTTCCTCAAAAGAATAGTCCTCAGGAGGAGAAGGTGAAGGAATACATTCTTCAGCATCAGAATCCTCATAGTGGGGAAGAGAATATTCCTGATTAGAAGAGGAATCAGAAGAAATAGAAACCTGATCTGAAGAATCATAGTCTGTCTCTTGCCTAGGCCTCTTATCAGGAGGGGGATGGGAACCCCTGATCAAGGTAATCAAGTCTTCGGCCATTTCGAGCATCTGTTTTTTGGGCATAGAGGCCTGTCCACGTGGCTCATGAGTTTGTTTTTTTGCTTTAGAAGGAGCTTTAGTCTTTGCCTTTGAAGCTGAAGTCGGTTTAATATATAGATGTTTAGCTCTGAATACACCCTCAGAAGCCGGTGCCTGCTCAGCGGCTCCGGACCCATCTGAGGGAATAGTGCCCGAGGCTCCAATACCTTGAGTTTCCAGTGGCATAGCCGACTCCACGTGGGAGTCGGTAGAGGCCTACGACTCTAAAGTAGCGGGCATCAGGGGCTGCGAAAGCACCTCACTGAAAACCGGCGAACCGGCTTAGGAGAAGCTTCGTCGTCGGTTTTGGGCCTCGGTTGTTTCTCTCTCTCCTTTTCTTTGCATTTTTTGTGAACTCCAGTAGTCGGATGGCTATCCGACGACATTTCTGGATAATTAAACCTGCGTCTAAAATAGTTTAATGCAAAATCATACTGACGCTTAATAGTGCGTTGGTTAAATCTAGCGCAAAACCAACAACCTGAAACTTGATCAGGGCCTAGGCAAGAAATACAGTAAGAATCAAAGTCCTTATGAGGTATTTGCTTTCCACAAGAAATACAATTATTAACTTTTTCTGATATCGGTCTGGAGCAAGAAAAAAAGTTTCCCCAACGGGGTACTTAGCTTTATTGAAGACTTCGGATCTGAAACTTTAACATGAAAATCTCAGGAGTCGGCCGACCGGCACGTGCAAACTGCTTCGGGCACCGCACGGCAAGAAAGACTGAAGAAAATGGTGTCGGCTGCATCTTTTATACCCCTGACGTCAGGGAAGGGGCGACAGCAACAGACGCAGGACCCAAGACTTTGGAATTCAGGCCGAATGAGGGCAATCTGCCAGCAGGATTACCCAAATGTAATGGACTGTAACAGTGGAACAACGAAGAACATCATGCAGCCGACACCATTACATCAGTTTTTCCTTGCCCCAGATGTCAGGTGCCCCCACAATAGGAAGCAATTATATGGTATGGTACACCCCCATCAAAAAGCAAATACACAAGAAAAAATAAATATACTAACAAGAAGGAAAGGTAGAGCCAAGAGAAGTCGGGGCTGGATGGAGGGTAACCAAGACTGCAACAGTGAATACACTAACATCTACATTTATGGTAAGTGAACACAACTGTATTATGTTCTTCGTGTTTCACTGTTGCAGTCATCACATTTGGGTTGATTCCCAAAGCGAAGGGAGGAGGAAGTTAAAGAGCATTAGGGCCAGCTATTAAGCCTTGCAGGACTGCATTGGCAAATCTAGCTCTGGATTTAGAAAAGATAGGCAGGTGGTAATGTTTGGTGAAGGTATGTACAGAGATTCAGGTAGCAGCTTCTATGATGTCCCTGGTAGGGACTCCTCTGAGAAATGCAACAGAGGTAGATGCAGCCCTGGTGTAATGTGATCTTATCCTCTGTAAGGTAGGTTTTCCATGGTGCTTGTAGCAGAAATGAATGCAAAGGGCTGTCCATTTGGAAATGGTTTGCTTTGAAATGGCCTTTCCCTCTGCCCTTGCAGCAAAGCCAACTAGCAGCTGTTCAGATTTTCTGAGAGGCTTAGTCCTGTCCAAATAGAATCTAGGCTGTCTGTGCATGCCCAGAGAGTGCAGTATTCGTTCCCCTTTGTTTTGTGGATTAGGGAAAAAGTAGGCAAATGAATGGACTGACTTAGGGCCACACTAGACACCACCTTGGGCATAAAGGAAGGACTAGTCCTGAGGGAAACCCTGTCCGCATGGAAGATAATGAAGGGTTCCACTGCCATGAGGGCCTGAAATTCAGACACTCTTCTTGCTGAAGTGATGGCTAGAAGGAAGGCTGTTTTCCAAGAAAAACATTTCAACTCTGCTGTTGCAGCTTTCTCAAAGGGGGGGGGGAGAGTGAGCTTTTCCAACACAAAGTTAAGGTCCCAGGCTGGAGTGGGAGCTCTCCTGGGGGGGGTCTTACATTTTTGGCCCCTCTAAGGAATTGTTTTAGCAAGGGGTGAGAGAAGAGGGGTGGCTCAGTATTATAATGTGCTGAAATGGCAGAGGCATGAATTTTAATTGAAGAGAAGGATAAGGCCCTTGTGGAGCACTTCTGTTAAGTACTCTAGAATATGAGGTAAGCTGGGCACTGTTGTTCTCATTCCCTGAGTCTGGCTCCAAGAACAGTATCTTTTCCACTTTTCAGCATAGGATTTTCTAGTACTAGGCCTCCATGCCTCCAGAATGACATCCAGCACCTGCTTACTGAGGGATGCTAGAGGAGAACTCAAGGAATTAACCAGGCTGCAAGGTTCAGGGTTTGAAGCTGAAGGTGCAGAATCTGGCCCCGCCTGCTAGGACAGCAGGGAAGGGGTCTGAGGCAGGTGCCATGGTTGTAGCAGTCTCATACTGCACAAGAGGTGGTACCAGTGCTGGCGTGGCCAGTCTGATTGCAATCAGTATTGTCCTTGGCTTGTCCTGTTTGATCTTTAGTAGAACCTTCGAGAGGAAAGGCAAGGGGGGAAAGGCATAAACCGAGAGGCTTTCCCACGTAAAGGACAGGGCATCCACTTTCCAAGCTTGACAGTGGGGAGTTCTTGTGCAGAAGTTGTTCAATTTGTAGTTCTGAGGGGAGGCAAACGGGTCTACCTCTGGAGTACACCATTTGTTCCTCAAAAGGTTGAATTATTATGGGTTCTAGTTTCCATTCATGTGGGTCCATGAGATTTCTGCTTAAGTTGTCTGCCAGTGAATTTAGTTTGACTAGCAGGAATTCTGCTTGTAGGTGTACTTGGCAGCTCAAGGCTGTGTTTCACAGAGCCATGGCTAGTCTGCAGAGAGGGCACGAGTGGGTTCCCCCCTGCTTGTTTATGTACCACATAACTGTGGTGCTGTCTGTCTTTACCAATAGTTGTCCTGGAAGAATACGGTCTTAGAAGGCTGTCAGAGCATTCTGTACAGCTAACATTTCTTTTTGATTGATTTGCAGGTGCATCTGTCTTGGGTTCCATTTGCCCTGAATGCACTGCCCTGCCATGTGAGGCCCCCCATGCATAGTCTGATGCTTCTGTTGTTAGGGTTTGAGCAGCAGGGGGTAGAGTGAAAGGGTCCCTTGTTTTGGTAGCAGGCTACTGCCCATCAAAGGAACTCTTGTCTTCATACAAGGAATGATAGAAATCATTGTTTCCGGGTCCTGAGAATGCTGACACCATAGGCTTTTTAGATACCATTGGAGTTTCCTCATATGCAGTCCTGCATATGGAATTAGTAGAATGCAAGAGGCCATGAACCCCAAACTTGCAGTATTTTCCTTGCAGATAGCTGGGGTTTTGTGGCCAGTAGTTTGAAGTAGGTTGTCAAATAAACTTGTTTCTCTGGAGTGAGGAATGCTATCTGAGAAGTTGTGTTCAAGCTTGCTCCCAGTAATACAATCTGTTGGCAGGGTACTAGGTGAGGTTTCTTTTTGTTGATGGTGTACTCCAGTAAGGTTAGAAGTTTCTTTACGAAGGCCAGGTGTTGTAACAGCAAGTCCTGGCTTTCTGCCTGAATCAGACAATCGTCCAAACATGGGTAAATTTGAATATTTCTCTGCCAGCAAAATGCAAAGGTTGGAGCTAGACACACTGTGAACACCCTGGGTGCAGTAGATAAAAGTGTAGAGAACTAAAAGTGCATGGAGCCCACCCTGAAACGTAGGTATTGTCTGCAGGATCCTCTTATTGGGATGTGCAGGTAAGCTTCCTTTAAGTCTAGGTTTGCCAGCCAGGCATCCTTGGCTAGCATAGGAAGAAGCTGTTGAAGAGTTTTTTGAATTCTGGGACCACCAGAAAGGTGTTGAGAATAGAGAGGTCCAGGATAGCACGCCAGGAGTTGTCTTTTCTGGGTACCAGAAAAAGTCTTGAATAAAAACCTTGTTCCCTTTGTTCTGCTGGGACAGGATGAATAGCCCTGATACTGAGAAGAGAAAGAACCTGCTGTTGGGCCTCCGCCCATTTTGGGGATAGGTCTGGCCAACCATTTGGGGTTGGTTGTCTGTGGAAGTGGAATCTGTAGCCTTGGGAAACTATATTCAAAACCCATTTGTCCTGGGTAATGAGTTCCCAGTTTTTTGCATGCAGGGCGCGCTTTCCTCCTAAGGGAGCAGGTTGTTGAGCAGGGTTAAGGCTAAGTCATTGTGCCATTTTTCTGTAGGGGGTGGCTTACTACTCCCCGCTTTAGAAGTGGGAGCTCCCCACTGCTTAGATCTGTGAGTAGCCTGAGAATGTAGCCTAGGTGGTCTGCTGTTCCTGGGTTTGGACTGAGAAGGCCTGGAAGGGACTGGAAAGGACCTGTTCTTTGAAGGCCAATGCCTACTGAATTCTGAGAGGCTGTACTTGTAGGAAGTCCTTAACAGTTTGCATAGATTTAGCTTTTTCCTCCATCCTTTTGAGGACTACTTCTGCTCTGTTGCCAAAAAGGTGGTCTTGGTTTAAGGGGGCATCCAGTAATTTAGCTTTAACATGACCTGGCAAGTTTTGTTCCTTAAGCCAAGCATGCCTCCCAAGTACAGACCCAGTGACAGCAGCCCTGCAAGATGCTTCTAAAGCGTCAAAACCATATTGCAAAGTATGTTTACCAACTTGTTCTGCAGAATGCATTAAATCTTGCAATTCTTTGTGTTCAGCACAGTCAGGAATCAATATAATTTTCTGTTTAAGTAGTCCCATAATTTGCTGCTGATACTTTAACATATAAAATTGGCAATTTAAAGCCCTAATGGCCAAAGTAGCAGAAGAGTATATCTTCTTACCCTATCTGTCTAAGGCTCTAAAATCTCTATCAGAAGGGGTAGGATTTTTGGCAGCAGTAGCCTTAATGCCTTTTGGTCCTTGGGAAATGGTCTCTGGATCCGCAGAAGGATTCTTGAAGAGGAACATGTGAGAGTCAGGTACTCTGTAGTACCTTGTCAGGTTTTCTGGGAACTGAAGGCAAAGTGTCTGGGGTAAGGCTAGATTCCAAGAAAGCAGCATCTACAATGTCCAGAACAGGAGGGATAGCTAAAGGCCTGTGTTGAGGCAGGAGTAACAATTCCATAAGCCTCTTTTTGGACTCAGAGTAATCCTGGCTTTCCCAGCGGAAATGCTCCCTAAGAGTATGCAAGGTTTCACCGAAAGAAAAATCTTCTGGAGGGGAAGCAGAGGGAATGGAATCCTCTGCATCAGAATCCTCATAAGTAGATAAGTGCAAATCCTGCTAATCAGAAGGAGCAGAAATATCAGAATCCTGATCAGAAGAATCAGAAAGAAAATCAGTTCTAGGTCTCTTGGAGGGGGAAGGCTGGCTTCCCCTAATTAAGATAATAAGGTCTTCAGCCATTTTAAACATTTGTTTTTTAGGCATATGGGCCTGAGCCTGCAGTTTGGTCGTTGGTTTTCTAGGCGTAGCGCGAGTTTTTGGTCTGAGGAATTCGGAACCTCTGGATGGAAACAATGGTGTCGGTTTAATATGAATGTCTGTAGGCCTGAATACACCCTCAGAAGCCGGCGCCTGCACAGCGGCTCCGGAGCCATCCAAAGTAGAGACATCCGCAGGTTCCATAGCCGAAGAAGCGAACTGCGGCATACTGGACACCGAATGGGTCTCAGTAGAGGCCTGCGAATCTGAAGTAGCAGGTATCAGGGGCTGCAAAAGCGTCTCACTGTGTATCGTCGGACTGGCGACTAGCTTAACGGAAGCGTCACAGGTTTTGGATCTATGCGGTCTGTCTTTATCCTTAAGTTTTTTGGAAGATCGGTAATCGGATGGCTTAACGAAGCCATTTCAGAGTATGTAAATCGAGTACGAAAGTAATTGGCTGCAAAAATGGCCAGACAACGAATAGTTCAGGCGTTGAACAAGGCAAAAAACCAACAGCGAGGGACGTCGTGGTCTGGGCCTAAACAGGGGATGCAGTAAGAATGAAAATGTCTATGAGGTATTTGCTTTCCAGAGGTAAGACAATCGTTAACTTTTACTGACATCGGTTTGGAGCAAGAAAAAGGATCCCAACGGGGTACTTATCTTTTTTGAAGACTTCGGGTCTGAAACTCGAAAATGAAAATTTCAGGAGACGGCCGACCGGCACTTGCAAGCTGCTTCTACTTTGGGCACCGCACGGCAAGAAAGACTGATGTAATGGAGTCGGGCTGCATGTTTTATACCCCTGACAATCTGACATTAGGGAAGAAGCGACAGCATCCGACTCAGAAATCCGAAGACTCTGGTATTCAGGCCGGCTGAGGGCTACCTGCAGGCAGATAACCCAAATGTGATGACTGCAACAGTGAAACACAAGCAACATCCAGGACAGGACTGCAACAGTGAATACACTCGAGCATCTACATTTATGGTAAGTGTACACAACTGTACTTTGTTCTTCGTGTTTCACTGTTGCAGTCATCACACTTGGGTTGATTCCCAAAGCTGAAGAATGGGTGGAGGCAGTCAAGAAGAGTTGGGGCTGGCTAGTATGCCCTGCAGGACTGTTGCAAAACCCGCCCTGGATTTGGAAAAGATAGGCAGGTGGTAATGCTTGGTGAAGGTGTGAACAGAACTCCAGGTAGCAGCTTCCAGAATGTCCCTGGTAGGGACTCCCCTGAGGAATGCTGTAGAGGTTGAAGTTGCCCTAGTGGAATGTGTTCTGACCCCCAGAGGGGTTGGTTTCCCATGCTGTTTGTAAAAGAAATAGATAGAGTGCGCTATTCATTTGGAGATGGTTTGTTTTGATATGGCCTTGCCCTCTTCCCCTACTGCAAAGCTGACTAGTAGCTGGTCAGACTTCCTGAAGGGCTTAGTCTTATCAAGGTAGAATCTGAACTGTCTGTGCACGTCTAAAGAGTGCAGGATCCTTTCCCCTTTATTTTGAGGATTAGGGAAAAAGGTCGGCAAATGGATACATTGGTTGAGTGCCACAATGGACACCACTTTAGGCATAAAGGTAGGGTTAGACCTGAGGGAGACCCTGTCAGCATGAAAAATAATGAAGGGTTCCACAGCCATAAGTGCTTGTAGCTCAGACACTCTTCTAGCTGAAGTGATGGCCAGAAGCAAGGCTGTTTTCCAAGAGAGGAATTTTAACTCTGCTGACGCTGCAGGCTCAAAGGGGGGAGGTAGCATGAGCTTTTCCAGTACAAAGTTAAAGTCCCAAGCAGGGGGTGGGGGACCTCCTTGGTGGTCTTAAGTTGTTGGCCCCTCTCAGGAACTGTTTGATGAGATGGTGAGAAAAGAGAGGTGGCTCAGAGTGTTGTAATGAGCCGAGATGGCAGAAGCATGGATCTTAATGGAAGAGAAGGACAGGCCTCTGTGGAGTAGATCTGCTAGGTAATCCAGGATTAGAGGCAAGGAGGGCAGTGCTGTGTCCATTCCTTTAGACTGAATCCAGGAACAATATATTTTCCACTTAGCATAGAATTTCCTTCTACTGGGTCTTCTGGCTTCAAGAATGACATCCAGCACCTGCTTGCTTAGACTGTCCATTGGGGGAGAATTCAAGGAATAAGCCAGGCTGCAAGGTTCAGGGTTTGCAGTTGCAGATGCAAGGTCTATCCCTCCTGCTGAGTGAGGAGGTTTGGGATTTGGGGTAGGTGCCATGATGGCACCGGTGACAGACTGTGCAGTACTGGGTATCAGTGCTGGCGTGGCCAGTCTGGGACAATCAGGATTGCCCTTGGTCTGTCCCGTCTTATCTTGAGTAGTACTCTTGTAAGACGACGGAGAAATGCATAGATTGCAAGGTTTACTCACTGGAAGGATATGGCATCCACTTTTCCAGGGCCTGCTGTGAGGTGTCCTAGTGCAGAATTTGCTGAGCTAGTGATTGTAGGGGGAGGCAAAAAGGTCCACCTCTGGGGTCCCCATTTCTGGATTAGAAGGCTGAAAGTGTTGGGGTCTAATTGCCACTCATGTGGGTCTAGGAGATTTCTGCTTAAGTCGTCTGCCAGAGAGTTTTGTTTGGCTGGCAGTAATTGAGTTTGCAGATGAATATGCATGGCCAAGGCCGTGTTCTACAGGGTCACGGCTAGCCTGCAGAGTGGGTAAGAGTGGGTTCCCCCCTGCTTGTTACATCACTGTGGTGTTGTCGGTTTTTATTAGCAGAGGCCCTGGTGAGAGTAGAGAACTGAAAGCTGTCAGAGCATGCTGAACAGCTAGCATATCTTTTTGGCTGATGTGCAGATGAATTTGACTTGGGTTCTAGTGGCCCTGAATGCACTTGTCATCCAGATGTGCCCCCAGGCATAGTCTGATGCATCTGTGGTTAGGGTCTGGACGACATGGGGTTGTGTAAAGGGAAGTCCCTTGCGTTTGCATGCTGCTGCCCACCAAAGAAACCTTGTCCTTAGACAAGGTATGACGGTTTCCAGATCCTGAAAATGTTGGCACCAAAGACTTCTTAAGGACCACTGAAGTTTCCTCATATGCAGTCTGGCATATGGAATTAGTAGAATGCAAGAGGCCATGAACCCTAGAGCCTGCAGGACTTTCCTTGCAGATAGCTGGGTTCTGGTGGCCATTTGAGCGAAGTAGCCTGTTAGATAGGCTTGTTTTCCTGGAGTAAGGAATGCCAGCTGGGTGCTGTGTCCAAGCTTGCTCCCAGGAATACAATCTGTTGACTGGGGACTAGTTTTGATTTATTTTCATTGATAGTGTACCCCGGGGAGGTTAGAAGGTTCTTTACAAATGTCAGGTGGTGCAACAGCTTTTCCTGACTGTCTGCCTGAATCAGGCAATCGTCCAAGTAAGGGTGTATTTGAATCTTTCACCAAACCACAATGAAACAAGTAACACCACCAAACTACCAAGCCAGCAAAGGAATACCACGAGTCTTGCATCAGACAAATTTAATAAAATTCGCTCTCTAGCGCCTTAGCTTAAACCAGCCTTCAATGAGTTACAAAATAATCATCAAACAGCACCCATATATACTATATTTACACAATCAAATACAATTAATTAGATAATGACATTAATCATTTTTAAAAAACATTTAAAGAAACACCCTCCAGTTACATTCCTTGTTCAAACCAGCTGGAGAAAGTGTATTAAACTTTAAAATATGCAAAGTTTCCTTGTACAACAGCTTCTTTTTTTACCATCCCCTCATCAGTTTCTAAAACTTGTTCCAAAATACAAGCTCTCAATAACAAAAAAATCACTATTATGGCAAGCATAGAAATGCAAAGCTATAGGACTTATAGCATTATTTTTTATATATCTCTAACATGCTCCTGGAGCTTTAGCTTGAATACACTTTTTGTTACCCCTATGTAAAACAAATTGCAGGGGCAAGATAATGCATATATTACTGACTTAGCCATACATGTATATACAGATGTAGAACAAAATCTAGCACTATTAATGTTAGGACAAACTGAACACCTTCCACAAGGGAAGATGCCACACACAGCAGGATGTACATTTATCTCTTCACCATGTTGTATAAATTTATTGTACACCAACATATCTTTGATATCCCTACTTCTTTTCAATGAAATACATGGAAAGTACAGTTGTGTACACAAATCATAAATGTAGATGTTCGAGTGTATTCACTGTTGCAGTCATTGCATTTGGGTAATCTGCTGGCAGGTTGCCCTCAGTTGGCCTGATTAACAAAGTCTTGGGTCCTGCGTCAGTTGCTGTCCCTTCTTCTATGACGTCAGGTCGTCAGGGGTATAAAACATGCAGCCAACGCCATTACATCAGGTTTTCTTGCCACAGATGTCAGGTGTCCGCCAAATGGGGAGCCAAATATTTAAGTAATTTAAAAACACAAAAATATACCTCCAAATAAAAACAAATACACAAAAAGGCTTTTAAGCATATTAAAGGAAAGTAGAGGTACAGTAAGAGAAAAAACAGGGGGTTGGAGGGAGGGTAACCAGGGCTGCAACAGTGAATACACTCGAACATCTACATTTATGGTAAGTGTACACAACTGTACTATGTTCTTCGTGTTTCACTGTTGCAGTCATTACATTTGAATAGATTCCCAAAGCTACGGTTGAGAGGACGGATTTATACAGTATAAGGCCCTGCAGGACGGCAGTGGCAAAGCCAGCTCTGGATTTAGAGAAGAAGGGTAAATGGTAATGTTTGGTGAATGTATGAACTGAGCTCCAGGTAGCAGCTTCTAGAACGTCTCTGGAAGGAACACCTCTGAGAAAAGCTGCAGAAGTAGATGCAGCCCTGGTGGAATGAGATCTAATCCCCTGGGGGATAGTTTTACCATGGTGCATATAGCAGAAATGAATACAATGGCTTATCCATTTGGAAATAGTCTGCTTTGAAATAGGCTTTCCCTCTGCCCCTGCAGCAAATGCCACCAGTAGTTGTTCAGATTTTCTTAGAGAATTTGTCATGTTTAAGTAAAATCTAAGTTGTCTATGTACATGCAATGAATGCAGAATCCGCTCCCCCTTGTTCTGCGGATTGGGAAAGAAAGTTGGCAAATAAATGGTCTGATTAAGAGCCACACTGGACACCACCTTAGGCAAGAAGGATGGATTGGTCCAGAGAGACACTGTCCGCATGAAAAATAATGAAAGGCTCTACTGCCATAAGAGCCTGTAATTCAGAAATCCTAGCTGAAGTGACTGCTAAGAGGAAAGCTGTTTTCGGGGAGAGAAATTTTAAGTCTGCAGTAGCAGCTGGCTCGAAAGGAGGAAGAGTGAGTTTTTTCAATACAAAATTGAGGTCCCAGGCAGGGGTTGGAACTCTCCTGGGAGGTCTTAAGTTTTTGGCCCCTCTGAGATACTGCTTTAGCAGAGGATGAGAGAAGAGGGGAGGTTCTGTGTTGTAATGACCTGAAATGGCTGAGGCATGGATTTGTATGGAAGAAAAGGACAGGCCCTTGTGAAGCATCTCAGTTAAGTATTGTAAAATCTGAGGAATATTGGGCACAGAATCATTTCCATTTGCCAACATAAGATTTTCTAATACTAGGCCTTCTTGCCTCCAAAATGACATCAATCACAGGTTTGCTGAGGGATGCTAAGGGCGAATTTAAGTGATTAGCCACGCTGCAAGATTTAAAGTTTGGAGCCGAGTGTGCAGAACTTGGTTGTTCTGCTAAGACAGTAAGTAAGGTGTCTGAGGCAGGTGCCATGGTGGAAGGTGTGACGCATTGTGCAGGAGTGGGTACCAGTGTTGGCGAGGCCAGTCTGGAACAATCAAAATCATTTTTGATTTGTCCAATTTGACTTTTAGTAGAACTTTGGAGAGTAGAGGCAGAGGGGGAAAAGCATAGACTGATATGTTTTTCCCAGCTGAATGATAGAGCATCCACTTTCTAGGTTTTTTGTGATGAGTTCTTGTGCAGAGTCTGTCCAACTGATAGTTCTGGGGTGAGGCAAAAAGATCTATGTCTGGACTCCCCCCATTTGCGTGTCAACATGTTGAAAATCCATGGTTCCAGTTTCCATTCTTGTGGGTCCATGAGACTTCTGCTTGGTTCGTCTGCCAGAGAATTCAGCTTTCCTGGCAGGAATAGAACTTGTAGTTGTATTTGATAGGTCAAGGCCATGTTCCATAATGCCATGGCTAGTCTGCAAAGGGGGTAGGAAGTGTGTAAACCCCCTGCATGTTTATGTACTACATAACTGTGGTGCTGTCTGCCTTTATCATTAATTGTCCTGGATGAAGGTAGTCCTTGAAGGCTGTCAGTGCATTCTGTACAGCTAGCATCTCTTTTTGATTGATATGAAGGTGCATTTGATTTGGGCTCCATTTGCCCTGAATGCACTTCCCTGCCAGACGAGCCCCCTAAGCATAGTCTGATGCGTCTGTAGTTAGTGTTTGGGTGGCACGGGGTGGAGTGAATGGCAGTCCCTTGTTTTGGTGGCAGGCCTCTGCCCACCATAGGAACTCCAGTTGCAGGCATGGTATGATAAGAATCATTGTTTCCAGGCTGTGACAATGTTGACTCCATAAATTTTTTAAGTATCACTGAAGTTTCCTCATATGCAGCCTTGCATATGGAATTAGAAGAATGCAGGAGGCCATGAACCCAGAGGCTTGCAGAATTTGTCTTGCAGATAGCAGGGTTTTTGTGGCCACCTGTTTGAAGTAAGTTACCAAATGAATTTGCTTTTCTGGCGTAGGGTAAACCATCTGGGCAGTTGTATTCAAGCTTGCACCCAAGAATGTATTTTTTTGAGAGGGTACCAGTTGTGATTTCTTTTCGTTTATGGTGTACCCTAGACAAGTTAGAACCCTTTTTACAAACGCCAGATATTTTAGAAGAATGTCCCTGTTTTCTGCCCGAATTAGACAATCATCCAGGTATGGATATATTTGAATATTTCTTTGCCTGCAAAATGCAATTACTGGAGCCAGGCACTTTGTGAAGACCCTGAGCGCAGTAGACAAGCCAAAGGGCAGTGCAGTGAACTGGTAGTGCAAGTAGCCTGCTTTGAAGCGGAGGTATCTTCTGCAAGATTTCCTGATAGGGATATGCAGGTAAACCTCTTAAGTCTAGAGTTACCAACCAGGCATCTTTGCCTAGCTTAGGAAGCAACTGTTGAAGAGTCAGCATCGTGAATTTTGGAATGTCCAGAAATGTGTTTAGAATAGATATGTCCAGGATTGGACGCCATGATTTGTCTTTTCTGGGTACCAGGAAAACTCTTGAATAGAAACCTTGTCCCCTTTCCTCTTCTGGTACTGGTTGAATAGCCCCCATGTTCATGAGGGACAGTACTTGTTTCTGGGCCTCTGCCCACTGATTTGGGGGCAGGTCTGGTCATCCGTTTGGGATTGGCAACGTGTGGAAATGAAATTTGTAACCCTGGGATATTTAAAACCCATTTGTCCTGGGTTATAAGTTGCCAGTTTCTTGCACAAAGTGCCAGTTTTCCCCCAAAGGGGCGGCTAAAACGCAAGTGCTTGGTAAGTGCAAAGGGAAGTCATTGAGACTGTTTACCATAGGGAGGTGTCTTGCTGTTTCCAGATTTGGAGGAGGCACCCCATTGTTTTGTTCTAAAAGTCCCTTGTGACTGAAACCTGGAGCCTTTGGAATGTCTGGGTTTGACTTGAGTGGCTCTCGAAGGAACTGGAAAGGATCAGTTCTTAGTAGGCCAGTGCCTACTAAATCCTGGAGTTTGCACTTGTAAGAAATCTTTCACAGTTTGCATAGATTTAGCTTTATCTTCCATCTTTTTTAAGACTTCTTCAGCCTTATTACCAAAGAGATGGTCCTGTTGTAAAGGAGCATCCAACAATTTTGCTTTAACATGATCAGTCAGAGTTTGCTCTCTGAGACAAGCATACCTTCTTAGCACAGACCCAGTAACAGCAGCCCTGCAAGAGGCCTCCAAAGAATCAAAACCACATTGCAAAGTATGTTTTCCAACTTGTTCAGCTGAATGCAATAAATCCTGTAAATCTTTATTTTCCACACAGTCAGAAATTAACATCATTTTCTTTTTAAGCAGTCCCATGATATGCTGTTGATATTTAAGCATATGAAATTGACAAGTTTAAAGCCCTGATTGCCAAGGTTGCAGAAGTGCAAACCTTCTTATCCCATCTATCCAGCGCCCTGGAATCTCTATCAGAAGGGGTAGGATTTTTAGCAGTAGAGACCTTAATGCCCTTGGGACCCTGAGAAATGGTTTCAGGATCTGCAATAGGATTTTTGAAAAGGAATTTGTGGGAGTCAGGAACCCTGTAGTATCTGTCTGGCTTACAAGGAGCCAGAGGCAGAGAATCAGGAGCCATACTAGATTCTGAAAAAAAAACATCATCAACAATGTCTAGAACAGGAGGTATAGCCAAAGACCTATGCTGAGGAAAAAGAAGAAAATCCCTAAGTCTCTTTTTAGATTCAGTGAAATCCTGACTTTCCCAGTGGAAATGGTCCCTTAAGGCATGTAAAGTTTCCCCAAAAGAAAAATCCTCCGCGGGGGGGGCAGGCAGAAGGAATGGAATCTTCTGCATCTGAGTCCTCATGAGTAGGTATAGACAAATCCTGTTCATTAGAAGAGTCAGAAGAAACAGAATCCTGTTCAGAAGATTAATAATCAATGTCTTGCCTAGGCCTTTTAGAAGGGGGGGGGGGGGGCTGGCTACCCCTGATCAGAGTAATTAAATCTTCAGCCATTTTGATCATTAGTTTTGTAGGCATGGGGCCTGCACATGTGGCCCAGGCGTCGTTTTTTTAGACATAGATTTAGATTTTGGCATTAATTTTGAAGATGGCATCGGACTAATATACAAATCTGTAGGCCTGAAAATACCCTCAGAAGCCGGTACCTGCACAGCGGCTCCGAACCCATCTAAGGTAGAGACATCCGCAGGTTCCATAATTGAAGCATCTCGCGGCATACCGGACTCCAAATGGGTCTCAGTAGAGGCCTGCAAATCAGAAGTAGCGGGTATCAGAGGCTGCGAAAGCGCCTCACTGAGTACCGGCGAACTGGCGACTGGCTTAGGAGAACGGTCATCGTCAGTTTTGGACCTCGACGGCCTGTCTCTGTCTTTTTCTTTGCGTTTTTTTAGGTATTCCGGTAGTTGGATTGCTAACCGACAACATTTCTGGATAATTAAAGTGTGAGCCAATATATTTAGAAGCAAAAATATACCGACGTTTAATAGTGCATTGATTAAATTTAGCATAAAACCGACAGCAAGGTACGTTGTGGTCAGGGCCTAGGCAAGGAATACAGTACAAAGGTATTTGCTTCCCACAAGTAATGCAATTATTAACTTTTACTGACATCAGAAAGGAGCAAGAAAAAGTTTCCCCAATGGGGTACTTAGCTTTTTAGTTGAAGACTTCGGTTCTGAAACTTAAAAACAAAACTTTCAGGAGTCGGCTGACCGGCACTTGCGAACTGCTTCTGCTTCGGGCACCGCGGCAAGAAAGACTGATGTAATGGCGTTGGCTGCATGTTTTATACCCCTGACGTCATGGAAGAAGGGACAGCAACCGACGCGGGACCCAAGACTTTGTTAATCAGGCCGACTGAGGGCAACCTGTCAGCAGATTACCCAAATGTAATGACTGCAACAGTGAAACACGAAGAACATCTCTATATAGATTTTTTTACACCATCCATGTTAATCAAATAGGGCCAATAATATTTAATATCAATAATTGATATTTGAATCTTTCTCTGTCTGTAATAGCCAATGGCTGGAGCCAGGCATTTTGTGAAGACTCTCAGAGCAGTGGATAAGCCAAAGGGAAGTGCAGAGAAAGTACAGTTTTGTACCTACCATAAATGTAGATGTTCGAGTGCTAATACAGCTGCAGTCATAACAGATGGATTCTCCTGCCGTCAGGTGGGTCCTCGGTCGGCCGAATTCCAAAGTCTAGGTCCGGCGTCGGTTGTCGTCGCTTCTTCCCTGACGTCAGTGCGACAGGGGTATAAAAGAACCAGCCGACGCCATTTTCTTCAGTTTTTCTTGCCCCAGATGTCAGGTGCCCCCAGAAGGAAAGCAAAACATAAATTTATGTAGTAAAGCAAATGCAATATAATCAGAAAACAGTAGTTGCAAGCAAATACACCATAAAAGAATACCCCAATGAGGTTGTATGAGGAGGTGTTAGCCATAAGGCCTGTCCCAAGAGGGGAAGGAGGGAGGGAAACCTGGACTGCAGCTGTATTAGCACTTGAACATCTACATTTATGGTAGGTACAAAACTGTACTATGTTCATCGTGCATACAGCTGCAGTCATAACAGATGGGTAGAATCCCAAAGCTAATAAAGGGGTGGTAGGCACTAAGTGGAACTAGATGGAGCCAGGATGCCCTGCAAGACTGCAGTGGCAAAGCCCGTTCTAGTTCTGGAGTATAATGGTAGGTGATAGTGCTTGGAGAAAGTATGTACAGAACTCCAAGCGGCTGCTTCCAAAATATCTTTGGTAGGAACCCCCCTGAGGAAGGCAGCAGAGGTAGCTGTGGCCCTTGTGGAGTGAGATCTGATGCCTGTAGGTAGTTTTACCATGAAAAGAGTAACAAAAGCGTATGCAGTGGGCTATCCATTTTGAGATTGTCTATTTGGAAATAGTCTTCCCTTGAGCACCTGTAGCATAGGACACAAAGAGTTGCTCTGATTTTCTGAAAGGCTTTGTTCTGTCCAAATAATAACGGAGCTGTCTGTGAATGTCCAAGGAATGTAGTAGCTTCTCCCCTTTGTTTTGTGGATTAGGGTAAAACGTAGGTAAGTGGATAGCCTGATTCAAGGCTACCCTGGATACTACCTTTGGCATAAATGAAGGATTGGTTCGTAAGGAAACTGTCCTGATGGAAAATGATGAAAGGCTGCACAGCCATGAGGGCTTGTAGTTCCGAAACCCTGCGTGCTGAGGTGATAGCTAGAAGGAAGGCTGTTTTCCATGACAAATACTGCAGATGTGCTGAAGCGTCTGGCTCAAAAGGAGGCAGGGTTAGTTTTTCTAGAATGAAATTGAGGTCCCAAGCAGGTACTGGTTGCTTCCTTGGGGGTTTTATATTCTTAGCCCCTCTGAGGAACTGTCTTAAGAGAGGGTGAGAGAATAAAGGAGGATCAGTGTTGTACTCTGCAGAAATGGCTGAGGCATGAATTTTGATGGAGGAGAATGAAAGTCCACTGCTTAGCAGCTCGGCTAGGTACTGTAGTATTTGAGGTAAATTCAGTATTCCAGGATTCTGATCCTTTTTCTGATTCCAGACACAAAACCGTTTCCATTTTGGAGTAGGCTTTTCTAGTAGAAGGCCTTCTGGCCTCCAAAATGACATCCTGCACCTCCTTGGAGAGTAGGGTCTGCTGTGAATTTAAGGAATTCTCCATGCGGCTAGATTGAGTGTTTTCAGCTGACTGTGAAGAGTTTTGAAGTTGTGCTGAGTCAGTAGAAGAGGCATTAGAGGCAGGATCCATGGTGGGAATGCGTCAGGCTCCTCAGGAGTGGGTACCAGTGTTGTCTTGGCCAGTCTGGAGCAATGAGAATCATCTTTGGTCTGTCTGCTCTGGCTTTTAATAGAACTTTGGCCAGCAGTGGAAGAGGTGGAAAGGCATAAACCGTCATTGTTGTCCAACTGAAAGAGAGTGCGTCCACTTTCCAGGCCTGTGGATGAAAGGTCCTTGAGCAGAATTTTGTCAATTGGTAATTTCTGTGGGTGGCAAAGAGATCTAGGTCTGGCCTTACCCATGCTTGAATTATCATTGTAAAAACTTGAGGATGCAATTTACATTCGTGTGGATCTGTCATATTTCTGCTCAGGTTGTCTGCCAGTGTGTTTTCCTTCCCTGGCAGGAATTGTGCTTGAAGTTGGATTTGCAATTCCAGAGCCGTGATCCAAAGGGACATGGCTAGTCTGCACAGGGGATATGAATGAGTTCCTCCCTGTTTGTTTATGTACCACATCACTGTGGTGTTGTCTGTTCTTATCAATAGCTGCCCTGGATGCAGTAGGTCTTTGAAAGCCATAATAGCATTTATTACTGCTAGCATTTCCTTTTGATTGATGTGTAGGTGCTTTTCTTTTTGTGACCATTTGCCCTGAATGCATCTGTCATGTGCGCCCCCCAGGCGTAGTCCGAGGCGTCTGTTGTGATGACTTGATTTGCTTGAGGCATGCAGAATGGGAGACCTATGTTTCTTTGGCATGCTTGAGCCCACCACAGAAATTCCTTTTGAAGACCTATGTTTCTTTGGCATGCTTGAGCCCACCACAGAAATTCCTTTTGAAGACATGGAATCAGTGGTATGATTGTTTCCAAACTATGGCTGTGTTGAGACCATAAGTTTTTTAGGTACCATTGAAGTTTCCTCATATGGAGCTTTGCACATGGGATTAGCAGGATGCAAGATGCCATGAATCCCAGAGCCTGCAGGATTTTCCTTTCAGTCAGCCTGGTGAAGGTTGCCAGTTTTCTGAAGTATTGAGTTAATTGCCCTTGTTTCTCTGGCGTGAGGTGGGCCATCTGGGTGTTTGTATCCAAGCTGGCACCCAGGAAAATTATTGTTTGAATGTTGACTGTGTATCCCAGAGATTTCAACAACATTATTACAAACGCCAGGTGTTTCAGAAGAGTGTGTTTGCTGTCCGCTTGGATCAGGCAGTCATCCAGATATGGGTATATTTGTATCCCTTGAAGTCTGCAGAAGGCAATTACTGATGCCAGGCATTTCGTGAACACTCTGGGCGCAGTAGATAAGCCAAAGGGCAATGTAGAGAATTGATAATGGGATGAACCTGCAAGAAATCTGAGGTATCTTCTGCAATCTTGTCTGACTGGGACATGCAGGTATGCCTCCTTGAGGTCCAATGTCACCAGCCAAGACTCCTTGCCCAGCATGGGAAGAAGCTGCTGTAATGTGAGCATCTTGAACTTTGGTATGAGTAAATATGCGATTAGGATGGATAGGTCCAAAATAAGTCTCCAATCTTTGCCCTTCCTTGGTACCAGGAATAGTCTGACCCTGTTCTTGTGCAGGTACCTCTTGAATAGCTTTCATGTCCATGAGATCTGAAATTTGTTTTTGTGCCTCTGCCCTTTGATTGTGTGGCAGGTTTGGCATGCCTCTCATTTTTGGAAGGGTGTGAAAGTGGAATCTGTAGCCTCTGTCTATAATGTCCAGGATCCATTTGTCTTTTGTGACAATATGCCAATTTTTTGAAAATAATGCCAGTTTTCCGCCTAAAGGTGCTGCCATTTGAGCCTTGCTTGGCATGCAAAGGGGAAAGTCATTGGGTCTGCTTTCTGAATGGCTGTTAACTATCCTCACCCCCTCTTGGTGTAGGTGTTTGCCATTGTCTGCCTCTAAATGATCCTTGAGATTGCCCTCTACCTCTCGGGCGCCTGTATCTACCTCTTTGAGGTCTGTCTGTGGCTGGAAAGGACCAATTTTTTGAAGGCCAATTTCTACTGAAACGTGGCGGTTGTACCTGTAGGAAATCTTTCACTGTTTGCATTGATTTTGCCTTTTCCTCCATTTTCTTTAATACCTCCTCAGCTTTAACACCAAACAATACATCTTTTGAAGAGGTGCATCTAGTAATTTAGCTTTGACATGATCTGGTAAGGTTTGCTCTTTGAGCCAAGCATGTCTACGTATGACTGATCCTGTAACAGCAGCTCTACAAGAGGCCTCTAAAGCATCAAAACCACATTGCAAGGTATGTTTACCCACTTGCTCTGCACTATGCAACAAATCCTGCAACTCCTTCAAGTCTGGTTGTTCAGGTTGTGACATTTTGCTTTTCAACTGAGATAACAAAAACTGTTGATACTTTAACATATGGAACGGACAGTTTAATGCCCTCATGGTTAAAGTGGCCGAGGTGTATACCTTTTTCCCCCACCTTTCTAAAGCTCTGGAATCTCTCTCTGAAGGTAATGGATTTTTGGCAGTGGAGGCCTTAATTCCCTTGGGACCCTGTGAAATAGTTCCTGGGTCAGCCGCATGGCTTTTGTATAGGAATTGGTGTGAATCAGGCACCCAGTAATACCGGTCAGGCTTGACTGGAGCTGGAGGTAAAGAATCTGGGTTAAGGCTGGCCTCTGAATACACATCATCTAATATGTCTAAGACAGGAGGTATAGCCAGAGGCCTGTGCTGAGGGAGCAAGAGGAAATCCCGGAGCCTTTTCTTGGAGTCTGAGTACTCTTGGCCTTCCCAGTGGAAGTGTTCCCTCAAGGTATGCAAGGTTTCGCCAAAAGAGTAATCCTCAGGGGGGGAGACAGAGGGAATGGACTCCTCTGCATCAGAATCTTCGAAAGGGGAGTAAGAATGTTCCTGGTCCTCAGAATGCTCTGAAGTAATGGAGGCCTGGTCTGAGGAAAGGTATTCTTCCTCCATTCTGGGCCTTTTGTCCGGGGGGGTTGAGAACCCCTGATAAGAGTAATCAAATCCTCAGCCATTTTGAGCATCTGCTTTTTAGGCATGGGGCCGTGAGAGGGTCCCTGTGGAGCTTGTCTTTTAGAATGCATGGCTGCTTTAGATTTAGTGTAAGCCTTAATGGAAAAAGAAGAAGGCCTGAAGACACCTTGAGAGGTGGCAGGTCTGTCTGAACTCTGAGTTTCCCCGCCAAGAGTGACTTCGGTATCTGTAGTCGGGGTGTGGGCCGAAGAGCCTGCGACCTCGGGCACAGAAGACACCGCTAATGAAGTGTCATCGGTAGTCAGGGGCTGCTTAGGCTCCTCGTTGAGAACCGGAGCACATGTAGTCGGCTTTAGCGTGGTGTTGGTTGAAGTCGTGGACCTCGTATGTCGGTCCTTATCTTTACGTCATTTACTCAAAATTGGAGTCGGAGTATCCGACGACATGTTGTAGTTAAACTTTTTGCCAAAATAGTGTTGGGCGAACTCCGCCCGACGCTTAATAGTGCGTCTGTTGAATGTAGCACAAAAACGACAGGCCGAGACGTCGTGGTCTGGGCCTAAGCAAGGTATACAGAGGGAATGGAAATCCTTATGCGGTATTTGCGTCCCACATGAAATGCAATTATTAACTTTGTCTGACATCGGTCTGAGGCAAGAAAAGTTTCCCCAACGGGGTACTTAGCTTTCTAGAAGTCTTCAGTTGAAAAATATTCGTAATCTCAGGAGCTGGCCGACCGGCACTTGCGAACTGCTTCTGCTTCGGGCACCGTGCGGCAAGAAAGACTGAAGAAAATGGAGTCGGCTGGTTCTTTTATACCCCTGTCGCACTGACGTCAGGGAAGAAGCGACGACAACCGACGCCGGACCTAGACTTTGGAATTCGGCCGACCGAGGACCCGCCTGACGGCAGGAGAACCCATCTGTTATGACTGCAGCTGTATGCACAATGAACATCTGATAATTCATAGATCCTGCCCTGCAACATAGGTATTTCCTGCACGAGTCCCTGATAGGGATATGCAGACAGGCTTCTTTTAGGTCTAGGGTGGCTAACCAGGCATCTTTGGACAGCATAGGAAGAAGCTGCTGAAGGGTGAGCATTTTGAATTTTGGTACCAGCAGAAAGGTGTTTAGAATGGAAAGATCTAGGATTGGGTGCCAAGTGCCCTCTTTTCTGGGTACCAGGAAAAGTCTGGAATAAAACCCTTGACCTATCTGTTCTGCAGGAACAGGATGAATTGCCCTTATGGAGAGCAAGGATTGAACTTGGTTTTGTGCCTCTGCCCACTGGTTGGAGGAAGGTCTGGGAACCCTTTTGGGGTTGGCAGTGTGTGAAGTAAAATTTGTATCCCTGGGATACAATGTTGAGGACCCAGCAGTCTTTGGTGATGGAGGTCCAGTTTTTTGCATGGTGGGCAAGTTTTCCTCCTAGGGGCACAAGCAATTGGGCAGAGGTGAGGAGTGAAGTTGAGAAGTCATTGTGAATTCTTTCTGTAAGGGAGTGGCTTAGCACTCCCTGTTTTAGAAGTGGAGGTACTCCATTGCTTAGATCTCTGCATACCCTAAGACTGTAATCTGGGGGGGGGGGGTTCTGTTTCCCCTGGGTCTAGCTTGAGATGGCCTTGAGGTGGCTGGAAATGCCTGCTGAATCTTGGAGGCTGCACTTGAAAAAAATCTTTGACTGTCTGCATAGACTTAGCTTTTTCTTCCATCTTTTTTAGAACCTCTTCTGCTTTGGTGCCAAACAGATTGTCCTTGTTCAAAGGAGCGTCGAGTAATTTTGATTTGACATGGTCTGGCAAGGTCTGCTCATTAAGCCAAGCATGCCTTCTAAGTACAGAACTTGTGACTGCTGCCCTGCAAGATGCCTCTAGGGCGTCAAAACCACATTGCAAGGTATGCTTGCTGACTTGGCTTGCAGAATGCATAAGCTCCTGTAATTCTTTATTTTCTGCACAGCCAGGAAAGGTAGACAATTTTTGCTTAATAAGATACACAATATGTTGCTGGTATTTCAGCATGTGGAACTGACAATTCAATGCCCTAATGGCAAGAGTTGCAAAGGTGTATACTTTTTTTTACTCCAGCTGTCTAAAGCTTGGGAATCCCTGTCTGAATGGGGTGGGATTTTTAGCTGTAGTTGCTTTTATGCCTGTAGGCCCCTGGGAAATGACCTCTGGGTCAACAGTAGGATTTTTGAAAATAAATTTGTGAGAGTCAGGGACTCTGTAGTACCAGTCTGGTTTCCTTGGAGCAGGGGATAAAATATCAGGAGTTAGACTGGATTCCATAAAGACATCATTCACAACATCCAGAACAGGAGGGATAGCTAAGGGTCTATATGTTGTGGCAAATCTAAAAAGTCCCTGAGTCTCTTTTTGGACGGAGGATAATCCTGGCATTCCCAGTGGAAATGCTCTCAAAGTATGTAGAGTTTCACCAAAAGAAAAATCCTCTGGACGGGAAACAGAGGGAATGGATTCCTCTGCATCTGAATCTTCATAAGTAGATAAAGGCATGTCTTCATATTCAGAAACCTCAGAGTCGTCGGACTCTTGGTCAGTTAAAGCTGCTGGGGACAGGTCTCCTTTTCTCTTAGCAAGGGAAGGCTGGCTTTCCCTAATCAGCACGATCAGGTCTTCTGCCATTTTAAGCATTTGAGATTGTGGCAAGGAAGCAGGTGCTTGAGTTTGGGTCGTCGTTTTTTTAGGCATAGCACATACTCTTGGCCTTAGAAACTCGGTAGTTTCAGACAGAACTAAGACGCGAAAGAAGTCGGTTTGTGTTGAAGAGCGATAATGCGAAGAACTTCTTTGGAAGCCAGTGCCCGTACAGCGGCACCAGACCCATCCAAGGTAGAGACATCCGCCGTAGTCAAAGAAGTGTCTCGTGGCATACCGGACTCCGAACGGGTTTTGGTAGCGGCCTGCAAATTCATCAAAGTGGGCATCAGGGGCTGCAAAAGCACCTCACTGAGTACCAACGAACTGGCGACTAGCTTAACGGAAGCGGTGGGGTTTTTGGACCTGTGCGGTTGGTTTCTGTCTTTATCCTTATGTTTTTGCAGAAGATCACTAGACAGATGGCTTACCGAAGCCATTTTGGAATACGGAGATAGAGATCGAAAGTATTTAGCGACAAAAAGGGCCAGACGATGAATAGTTCGGGCATTGAACAAAGCACAAAACCGACAGCAAGGTACGTCGTGGTCTGGGCCTAAGCAGGTGACGCAGTAAGAATGGAAATCTCGGTGTAGTATTTGCTTTCCACAGGCGAGACAATTGTTAACTTTTACTGACAGGCAAGAAAACTTAAGACTTAGGGCAAGAAAAAAGTACTTAGCTTTAGAAGACTTCAGGATGATTCAATTCGGAAACGAAAACTCAGGTAGCGGCTGACCAGCACTCATGCGAACTGCTTCTGTTTCAGGCTCCTCGGCAAGAAAGACCAATGTAATGGTGTCGGCTGCCTGTTTTTATACCCCTGACACCCATCAGTCCTGAAGCGACAGCAACCAATGCAGAAATACCAAGTCTCTGATATTCAGGCCAACTGAGGGCTACCTGCAGGCAGACAACCCAAGTGTGATGACTGCAACAGTGAAACACGAAGAACCTTAGTGACTGAGTAGCCCACTCGGAGAGGTAAAAAGGCTGCAAATAGCTGATCAGATTTTCGGAGTTCTTTTGTTCTGTGGAGATAAAAACGGCTGTACACATCCAGTAAATTAAGTGTGTATTCCACTTGTTGGAAAAATTAGGGAAAAAGGTTGGCATTTGTAAGGTCTGATTTACACTGGATTCAGAAACCACTTTTGGTAGAAAAAAGAAGTTATGTACTCACCATAATGTTCTATCTGAATAGGCAAAGTACAGTTTTGTACCTACCATAAATGTAGATGTTCGAGTGTATACACTGCTGCAGTCATTACACTTGGGTTATCCTGCCATCAGGCGGTTCCCCAGTCGGACTGAGTTCCAAAGTCTTGGTCCGGCATCGGTTGCTGTCGCCTCCTCCCTGATGTCAGTGCGACAGGGGTATATAAGATGCAGACGACGCCATTTTCTTCAGTTTTTCTTGCCCCAGATGTCAGGTGCCTGGAAATAGGTACGCAATTCCAATTGCTAATAAAACATACATAAGAAAAGCGGAAGACAACTTACAGCTACCCACAAATATTCCCCATAGGTAGTAAGGGTATAGTAAGGGTAGGAGACATAGGTATGTACCAGCCAGTAAGAGGGGAAGGAGGGAGGGTAACCTGGACTGCAGCAGTGTATACACTCGAACATCTACATTTATGGTAGGTACAAAACTGTACTATGTTCATCGTGTTACACTGCTGCAGTCATTACACTTGGGTAGAATCCCAAAGCTGAGGTAGGGTGGCTGTTTCTATAAGGCATTAGGGGTGGCTATAAGGCCCTGCAGCACTGCAGTGGCGAAGCCAGCTCTAGATTTAGTGTATAGAGGCAGATGGTAATGCTTGGTGAAGGTATGTACAGAACTCCAAGTTGCTGCTTCCAAAATATCCTTGGTAGGTACTCCCCTGAGGTAGGCAGTTGAAGTGGCTGTTGCCCTGGTGCAGTGAGATCTAATGCTGCTAGGTACAGGTTTTCCATGGTATGTGTAGCAGAAACGTATACAATGTCCTATCCATTTGGAAATAGTCTGTTTTGAAATGGCTTTTCCTTGTGCCCCTGCAGCATATGCTACCAATAACTGCTCAGATTTTCTGAAAGCTTTGGTTTTGTCCAAGTAGAAGCGTAATTGCCTGTGAATGTCCAAAGAGTGCAGTAGTCTCTCCCCTTTATTCTGTGGTTTAGGATAAAAAGTTGGCAGGTGAATAGTTTGATTTAGAGCCACACTGGATACCACCTTTGGCATAAACATAGGGTTATAGTTTCTTAAAGACACCCTGTCCTGGTGGAAAATGAGGAAAGGTTCCACTGCCATTAATGCCTGTAATTCTGAAACTCTTCTTGCTGATGTTATTGCCAGGTGCAGAGCAGTTTTCCAAGAAATACATTTTAATTCTGCTGTGTTAGCTGGCTCAAATGGAGGTAAAGTTAGTTTTTCCAAAACAAAGTTGAGGTCCCAAGTTGGAGTAGGTGCTCTACGGGGTGGGTCTTATGTTTTTAGCCCCTCTGAGGTACTGTTTTAACAGAGGATTAGAGAAAATTGGTGGTTCCGTTTTGTAGTGAGCAGAGATGGCAGAGGAGTGGATCTTCATGGATGAGAAGGAGAGGCCTTTGTCCAGCATCTCATTTCAGTATTGTAGTATATGAGGAATGTTTGGGACAAGAGGGTTAAGGCTGTGAGCTTGGTTCCAGGCACAGAATCTCTTCCATTTATCTGAATAGGCTTTCCTGGTACTAGGCCTTCTGGCCTCCAGAATGACATCCATAACAGCTTTGGAGAGAGGCTTGCTTGCTTGACTAAGGAATCTTCCATGTAGCTAGGTTTAAGGTCTTTAGCTGGCTGTGTAGTATTTGATTGTTGTGCTGAGTCAGCAGATGTGGGATTTGAAGCAAAATCCAGGGTGGTTCTTGTGCTAAGCTCCTTAAAATTGGATACCAGTGCTGGCGTGGCTAGTCTGGTGCAAACAGGATCATTTTTGGCTCTTCTTGCCTGTTTTTTATGAGTACCTTTGGCAGGAGAGGTAGTGGTGGGAAAGCGTATACCTGTAGGTTCTCCCAGCTGAATGAGAGGGCATCCACTTTCCATGCTTGTGGATGGTAACTCCTTGTGCAGAATATTTGTAGCTGGCAGTTTATTGGGGATGCAAACAGATCTATGTCCGGGCTCCACCACTTCTGTGTTATCATTCTGAATAATTGTGGATTCAATTCCCATTCGTGGGGATCCATGATGTTTCTGCTGAAGTCGGCTGCCAGTGTGTTTTTCTCTCCTGGCAGGAATTGTGCTTGCAGATGAACTTGAAGGTTTATAGCTGTGTTCCACAAGGTCATGGCTTGTCTGCATAGGGGGTAAGAGTGAGTGCCCCCTTGCTTGTTGATGTACCACATAACTGTGGTGTTGTCTGTCTTTAGCAGTAGTTGTCCTGGATGCAACAGGTCCTTGAAAGCTATAAGGGCATTTTGCACAGCTAGCATCTCTTTTTGATTGATGTGAAGATGCCTTTGTTCTGCGGGCCACGTGCCCTGAATACATTTACCTGCCATGTGTGCTCCCCAGGCATAATCCGATGCATCTGTTGTCAGTGTTTGCCTGGCTGTGGGTTGTGTAAAATGCTGTCCCTTGTTGAGGTGACAAGCTTGAGCCCACCATTGAAACTCCTGTTGAAGGCATGGTATTAGTGGTATAACTGTTTCCAAACTTTGACAGTGTTGAGACCATACATTCTTTAGGTACCATTGTAGTTTCCTCATATGCAGTCTGGCATATGGAATTAGTAGTATGCAGGATGCCATGTAACCCAAGGCCTGCAGAATTTTTCTTGCAGGGAGATGGGTCTTTGTTGCCAGCAATTGAAAGTATTGAGTCAGTTGTCCTTGCTTGTCTGGCATGAGATAAGCCATCTGGGCCATTGTGTTCAAGCTGGCACCCAGGAATATAATCTCTTGTGAGGGCACTAGTTTTGATTTCTTTTCGTTTACTGTGTACCCCAGGCAACTTAATAACTTTTTTACAAATGCCAGATGCTTTAGAAGAATGTCCTTGCTCTCTGCTTGAATCAGGCAGTCGTCCAGGTACGGATAAATTTGAATTCCTTTCTGTCTGCAAAATGCAATTACTGGTGCCAGGCACTTTGTGAAGACCCTGGGCGCAGTAGATAAGCCAAAGGGCAATGCAAAAAATTGGTAGTGCATTGGACCAGCTATGAATCTGAGGTATCTTCTGCAGTTTTGTCTGATAGGGACATGCAGGTATGCCTCCTTGAGGTCCAAAGTCACGAGCCAAGCTTTCTTGCCCAGCATGGGAAGAAGCTGCTGTAGTGTCAACATTTTGAATTTCAGAACATCCAGGTAAGTGTTTAGAGAAGAAAGATCCAGAATGGGCCTCCAGGCTTTGTCCTTTCTGGGTACCAGAAAGAGTAGAGTAAAATCCTTGTCCTTGCTCCTGTGATGGTACCTTTTGAATAGCTCTCATATCCATGAGTGCTGTAATTTGTTTTTGAGCCTCTGCCCATTGATTTGGTGGCAGATTTGGCATTCCTTTTAACCTTGGTAGAGTGTGAAAGTGGAACCTGTAACCTTGAAATACAATGTTGAGAACCCATTTGTCTTTGGTGATCATTTGCCAATTGTGGTAGAAGAGTGCCAGTTTTCCTCCCAAGGGGGCTGCCAAGAGGGATTTGTTTGGCAGCTGTAGTGGGAAGTCATTGGAGCTGCTTTTTATATGGTTGGGGCCTGTCTTCCTCTTCTTTCTGGCCTGATGCAACCCATTGTCGAGGCCTGTAAGGACCCTGTGTTTGACCTCTACCTCTTGGACATCTGTATCTTCCCCTTTGAGGTCTGTCTGTAATTGGAAAGGACCAATTCTTAGCTGGCCAGTTTCTGCTAAATCTAGGAGGCTGAACCTGTAAGAAATCCTTCACCGTTTGCATAGATTTTGCCTTATCCTCCATTTTCTTTAATATCTCTTCTGCCTTAACTCCAAATAACACATCCTGCTGCAAAGGTGCATCCAATAGTTTTGCTTTAACATGATCTGGTAACATATGTTCTTTTAACCAAGCATGCCTTCTAATAACAAAGCCTGTAACTGCTGCTCTGCAGGAGGCCTCTAGAGAATCAAAACCACACTGCAAAGTATGCTTTCCCACTTGTTCAGCTGCATGCAATAAATCCTGCATTTTTTTTAAATTAGGAGGATCTGATTCTGGAAGCATTTTTTGTTTTAACTGAGACCGTAAAAATTGCTGATATTTTAGCATGTGAAACTGGCAATTTAAGGCTCTCATTGCTAAAGTTGCAGACGTATATACTTTCTTTCCCCATCTGTCTAATGCTCTGGAATCTGTGTCAGAGGGAACTGGATTCTTGGCGGATGAGGCCTTAACTCCTTTAGGTCCCTGAGAAATGGTTTCAGGGTCAGCTACAGGGCTTTTATATAGAAATTTATGTGAGTCGGGGAGACTCTGTAGTATCTGTCAGGTTTAACATGGGCTGGAGGTAAGGAATCAGGCTTTAAGCTGGATTCAGTATACACATCATCCACAATATCTAACACTGGCGTAACAGCAAGGGGTCTGGTGTTGAGGTAATAAAAGGAAGTCTCTGAGCCTTTTCTTGGATTCTGAGTAATCCTGGCCTTCCCAGTGGAAATGCTCCCTCATGGTATGTAGGGTTTCCCCAAAGGAGTAGTCCTCAGGCGGTGAGGCTGATGGAATTGATTCCTCAGCATCAAAATCCTCATAAGGGGGTATTAGAGTATCCTAGGCCTGAGGATGAATCAGAAGAGATGGACACCTGGTCGGATGAGTCATAGTCTGCATCCTGTCTAGGCCTTTTATCAGGAGGGGGATGGGCCCCCCTGATCAGAGTGATTAGGTCTCCGACCATTTTGAGCATTTGTTTCTTAGGCATGGAGGCCTGTCCTGGAGAATGCTGTATTTGTTTCTTTGATTTTAAAGGAGGCTTAGACTTAGCTGAGGGTTTAATGCTTAACTGAGTAGGTCTGAAGACGCCCTCTGAAGCTGTGGGTTGCTCAGCTACTCCGGATCCCTCTGAAAAGTTAGTCTCGGTAGGCTAAATAACTTGTGCATCCGAAGGCCCAGCCATCTCCATGTGGGAGTCAGAGGTGGCCTGTGGTTCTACAGAAGCGGTCGTCAGGGGCTGCGAAGGCGCCTCGCTGAAAACCGGAGAACCGACGACTGGCCTAGAAGACGTCAGTTTTGGGCCTCGGATGCCTATCCTTGTCTTTGCGCTTTTTGTGTATTCCGGTCATTGGAAGTTCCGACAGCATGGTATAGTTGAATTTTCTACCAAAATAATGTCGGGCAAAATCAAACCGACGTTTAATAGTGTGCTTGTTAAAACTAGCACAAAACCGACAACCAGTGACGTCGTGGTCTGGGCCTAGGCAAGGGATACAATAGGAATGGAAATCCTTATGAGGTATTTGCTTCCCACAAGAAATACAGTTATTAACTTTTACTGACATCGGTCTGAGGCAAGAAAAAGTTTCCCCAACGGGGTACTTAGCTTTGTAGAAGACTTTGGTTCTGGATTCGGAATGAAAATCTCAGGAGACGGCTGACCGGCACTTGCGAACTGCTTTTGCTTCGGGCAACGCGCGGCAAGAAAGACTGAAGAAAATGGCGTCGGCTGCATTTTATATACCCCTGTCGCACTGACATCAGGGAGGAGGCGACAGCAAACGACGCCGGACCAAGACTTTGGAACTCAGGCCGACTGGGGAACCGCCTGATGGCAGGATAACCCAAGAGTAATGACTGCAGCAGTGTAACACGATGAACATCTTCATTTGTCAGCAACCTGTGGGTATCGGATCTGACCTGGATCCAAGTCGGCAGCTTTCCAAGCTAAAGATCCGAGCTCCAAGCTCCTCCCCCTTACCCACAATACCCTGCTACCTCCTCCCAGCCCTCAGATCGCGTTTGCCCATTATACAATTTCACCAAGACAAAACAACAACCTAAAAAACATCCTAACCTAGCAAATACCAACAGGCTGAATCATTGTAGGATTCAGATAGCCAAAGGACCAGGTTAGGGGGAAGGAGGGGGGGGGGGTCGGTTGCTGACAAATGAAGTTACCTACTCAGATGGAACGTTATGGTGAGTACATAACTTCTTTATCTGAAGTAGTTAACTTCATCTGATCAGCAACCTGTGGGACAGAGTCCCCAGCTACCAAACACTTGGGAGGTCCTTAAGGAAGGATATTCCGGAGCACTGCAAAGCCAAAAGCTGCCCTTCCTCTGGATATTAAATCCAATTTATAATGAGAGATAAAGGTACGAGAGGAAGCCCAAGTAGCCGCAGAACAAATGTCATCCAAGGGCACTCTTGACCAGAACGCAGCAGAAGTAGCCACAGAACGGGTAGAATGAGCATGAACCCCTAAGGGTTCTGGCCAACCAGATATCTTGCATGTGAGCAAAATGCATAGAGAAATCCATCTAGGTAAAGTCACCTTCGACACTGACTTACCCAAGAAGGGCTTCGCAAAGGAAACAAAGAGCTGCTCTGACTTGCAAAAGGCAGCTGTTCTGTGCAGGTAAAAATGCAATTGTCTATGAACATCTAACAAATGAAGTTTGTATTCCCCTTTATTCTGATAGTTAGGGAAGAAAACGGGTAGATTAATGGACTGATTGATGTTCGCCTCAGAAGCCACTTTAGGTAAGAAGGAAGGGTTAGTCCTGAGAGAGACTCTGTCCTTATGGAAAACAAGATATGGGGGTTTAGTACAACGGGCTTGGAGCTCTGACACCCTTCTAGCTGAGGTAATAGCTATTAGGAAAGCAGTTTTCCAAGATAAGAATTTTAAATCAACAGAAGCTGCGGGCTCAAAGGGTGGTCCAGTTAGAGCCTGAAGGACCAAGGTTAGGTCCCATGGGGGAACAGCGTTCCTAGTAGGAGGTCTCAAAAGGAAGGTGCCTTTCAAGAATGTCTTACAAATCTTAGTGGAAGCTAAAGGACTAAGATTATCTCCAATGTGAAAATGGGAAATGGCAGCCATTTGAACCTTTACAGTAGAAGAACTGGCCCCTTGCTGAAAAATATGCGATAGGAAATCATGCACTGCTGGAATGGGAGCAGTGAAAGGATCCAAATCCCTATGCGAGGCCCAAATGGAAAACAGTTTCCATTTGCTGTTGTAAACCTTCCTGGTAGAAGGCTTATGCGCCACTACCAGGATGGATCTAACTGCAGACGAGATACCGGGAGTCCTGGCAACTAATGGAACTGGATCAACCAAGCTGAGAGCTTGAGGTCGTCCAGATTCGGAGTTTCCAATCCCGAAGGATGAGAAATCAGATCCGGGATGGGATCTAAGATACAAAGAGGAGCTACATGTTGAGAATGTAGGTACAGGAACCAGGTTTGACGAGGCCAGAATGGGGCTATGAGGATAATCTTGTTCCCCAACCGACGAGCTTTCTGTAAAAATTTTGTCATTAACGGAAGAGGAGGATAAGCATAAAGAAGACTGGATGGCCAAGCATGGACTAGAGCATCTCTGGGGTCCCCCCCCGGGGGGGGGGGGCGGGGGGATTAGAGCAAAATACTCGCTGCACTTCGCATTTGAAGGCGATGCGAAGAGATCGCAGCAAGGCTGACCCCACTTGCGGAAGATCTGTTTCGCTACTAAGGGGTTCAGAGACCACTCGCAAGGCGAGAGGATAGTTCCACTCAGCTTGTCCACTAGGATGTTGGACTGACCCAGAATATGTGTTGCTAACAGAAAACGGTTGGTGGATATCGCCCAATCCCAAACTCTCATGGCCTCTCGGCTAAGAGGGTAAGACCTGGTCCCCCCCTATGTACCAGACCACTGACATGTTGTCTGTCTGAATTGCAATAGTCCCTGGAGAGAGAAAGGTATGAAGAGCCTGCAACGCTAGAAGCACTGCTCTCATCTCCAGAACATTGATATGCAGAACAGTCGCTGTCTGAGTCCACGTACCTTGGACAGTTCTGCCCATGCAATGCCCCTCCCACCCAAGGCGAGAAGTGTCCATGGTTACCGTGGCTTGGGGTTGTGGCATTATGAATGGTCATCCTTCCCGAAGCTCTCGAGATTGGAGCCACCATATGAGGGAATTTCTGCAAACTCTGCTGAGGGGGACTGGAGAGTCCAACGGGTGTTGAAGGATGAACCACTGGACCTGCAAGGTCCACTGGAGAACCCTCATGTGCAAGCGAGCTAAGGGCGAAAGGTTGATTGCTGCTGCCATGGACCCTAAGGCTCTCAGTACTAATTCCGCTGATGGGGCTGGAGATTGAAGGAGTGCTAGAACGTGAAGGGTTAAGCTGCGAAGTCTGTCCGACGTCAAAAAGGCCTTGGTCTGAAGCGTGTCTATTCTGGCCCCTATGAAGTCCAGGACTTGGACTGGTTGAAGGGATGATTTCTTGTGATTTATAGTGATCCCCAACTTGGAGGCTAAAAGCAGGAAGCAATCCCTGGCTGAGCAGAGTAGATGCCTGGTGGAGAGGTCAAGGAGCCAGTCGTCCAGGTAAGGAAAAACCTATATTCCCTGAAGTCTCAGGTGGGCCGCTACAACTGCCATGACCTTGGTGAACACCCAGGGGGCTGTGGTGAGGCCGAATGGTAGGACCCCGAACTGGTAATGACTGGCCCCCAACCGAAAGCGGAGAAACCTCCTGGATCGCCCGTCCATGAGAATGTGGTAGTACGCATCCTTGAGGTCTATGGAGCACATCCAGTCGTTCTCCTGCAACAGGGGGAGAATGGATTGAAGAGTGACCATCCGGAATTTCTCCTTGGCAACAAAGAGGTTCATTGTAGAAAGGTCGAGGATTGGTCTCAAGTCCCCCGTCTTTTTTGGCACCAAAAAGAACCTGGAGTAGTTGCCTAACCCGGACTGGTCTGGGGGGACGTGCTGGATGGCTCTTTTTTCTAGCAGCTTCTTTATTTCTAAAGCTGCAGCCTCCCTCCGACTGGGTGGAACATCGGGGAGGCGCCTCGATTGAGGAGGAAGATTTTTGAAGGGAATAGAGCAGCCTCTGGACATTATTCGAAGCACCCAGCGATCTGACGTGATGGACTCCCACTGTGCCAGGTGCTTCGAAAAACACCCCCCAACTGCCTCCAGAGAGGAGCAGTCGGGCAAGCCCTCAGGGCTGCTGCGTGGGTCGAAAACGGTTCCCGCGACCCAAAATTCTTCGGCCCCCCCCTCTGCCTCTGGGCCGGCGTCCACCTTGTCCCCCCCTGCCTCTGAAGGACAAAGGGTCTGGAGCGTAACGGGACTGCTGAGACTTCCAGAACCACATCATCTTTTGTCCTCGCTGGTTCCAGGAAAAGGTCCTTTGAGGAGTCGAGAAGCGGATTCCGATGGCAGACAGCATTTTCCCGTCTTTCTCGCTCTGGACCAATGTATCGCGGACGGTCTTGCCAAACAGGGTAGAACCATCGAAGGGAGTGTTCGCAAAGGACGCCTTGAAGGGTTCTGCAAAATCGCAAAGTCGGAGCCAGGCGTGACGCCGTAAGGCGATGCCTGTTCCGCTGGCTCTAGCGGCCCCCTCCGTGGCATGGGAGAGTAGCCGCATAGACGTGTTCGATACAGATTTTAGAGTGGCCTTGCGAGTCGAGAAGGTCTGTTTGTCCTCGGCCGACATGGACTAAGGGGGAGACTCAGCGTATTCCTTCACCAGATCCCGCTGAAGCCTAATCACATGGACCAAGTAATTCAGCGCCCTTATGGAAAAGGTAGCCGAAGCAAACATCCGCTTTCCGATACGATCCATCATCCGAGACTCCTTATCAGGAGGATGGACCAAGGAACTATCCTGTGCTAGTTCCTTTTTGGTGGCAGCCGCCACCGCCATGGCATCTACTGGGGAACCTTTACTCCACACTGTCCTATCCACAGGGGGGCTGAGGATCGTATATGGTCTCCTGGGGATTGGCTCTACAGTGTCCGGCTCCAACCACGCCCTGGTAGTAATGAGGTCTACCAGGGGGTCGGCTGGACGGGACACCCAAGAGGTAGACGGGCCTGCGTCAAACACCTCCAGAAACACTGACTCGTCTGAGGAAGGCTTTTAGGCTGACCACCCCCTTTTAGGTGTAGCATTTCCATAATGTCTCCAAAGGAGATGTCCTCGGTGGGTGATCTGGGGGAACCTTCCCCTTCTTCTAAATCGGTGTCATCCGTGAGGGACTCAGGGGAGTCCAAGTGCCTCTTCTTACACTTGCGTTTGTGAGGGATCTCCTCGGTGGGACTGTCCGAGGAGGGCTCACCAACAGGGTCATGTTCCTCCAGTGGAACTGGGTGGTGCGTCGACGCAGGCTGTCCCTGGGGCCGGATGATAGAAGACAAGCCTGTCTGCGAGGGAGTGTTGGCTGGATCCATAGCATGAGTAGGGGGTCTCAAACCTCTCGAGAGGACCCTCTCCACCACGTTGAATGCCGGTGAGCCGCACCCTCTCGGTTCCATGAGCAACACCCTTGGATCCGACACGCGGATCGGCGTCGGAGCCGAAGCGATCGGACCCAAAAGGGAAGTGTGCTCAGACCGCAACGGAGCTGAAGAAACACTTACCCCCTCAGATCCAATGCACGGCTCTCGGCCCAAAGAGCTCAGATCCGAAAAGGGATCCGACAAACTCGAGGGCAAGGCTGGCATCGAAGTAGCAACTACTATCGGCGCCGACTCCCTGGCTCCGAGACTGCTCGGATCAGACAGCTCCGAAACCCGATAATGGATCGGAGAAGGAGCTATGGGGGCAGAAAAAAGGGGCTGAGCTCCCCCCCGGGGGGGGGGGGCAGGAGCACTCCCATCTGCATCTGGGCCTGCAGAAAGCGACGCATCATACGGTCCATGTCAGCGTCTGAAAGGCTTTTTGTCGACCTAGAAGAAGCTGCCGAAGCCGACCGGGAAGGCCGCCGTGATGACCTCGAAGATGGCTGGGGCTCCTCCTCCGGCTCGAAACGTGGAGAACGGAGCTGAGAGGGGGAGGACCCGGGAATCTTCAGGGGAGAAGAGAGCTGCTTAGCTGCTGAGGCCGAGGGGGCTGAGTCAGCCCGCTGCTTGTGGCTCCTATGCTTCTCTCTATCTCTCTCTCTTTCTCCCTCGTCTCTCTCTCTCCTCTCTTTCCTCTTGGAGTCCTTCTCTCCCTGGGAAATGGTGGGTGGTCGAGTCCCAGCCAGGGGAGAAAGCACAGCTGGCTGAACAGCCGCAGCTGGAGCCACTGAGGGAGAGGAGGAAGAAGCAGAATCAGCAGGTATAAGACCCGCCAGGATCAGCTTGTTCCTTCTATCCCTCAGAGTCTGGGGGTTAAAGGTTGCGCAAATATGGCAGCCCGATGACAAATGAGCTATCCCCAGGCAAAGAACGAACTGAGTGTGGCCATCGGCTGGGGAGAGCATATGGCCACACTCAGAGCACTTAGAGAAAATGGCCTTAGGGCCTTCGGCCATACCCACTACAAAAACACACACACTTACACACAAGAATAAGAGGAAGGGAATATACTAAAACTAAACTAGGCGAATGGGATTAACAATCACAAACACACACCTCTCAAACTTTGCAAAAAAAAATCTATAATTTTACACAATACTCACTACCTAACCGCCAGGAGCTCGTAACTCGTGCTTGTTACAGCCACGGCAAACGAGATCTGGGGGCTGGAAGGGGGTAGCAAGGTATTATGGGTAAGGGGAGGAGCTTGGAGCTCGGAGCTTTAGCTTGGAAAGCTGCCGGCTCGGATCCAGGTCGGATCCGATACCCACAGGTTGCTGATCAAATTAAGTTAACTACTTCCGATGGAGGGGTTTTGTTCTCAGCTGCACTGTCTTTAGGGAATATCAAGTAGGGTGATTTGCATGACACAGCTTGCAATTCAAAAACCCTTCTTGCAGAAGTGATTGCCACCAAAAATATAGTCTTCCATGATAAATATTTCAAATGACAAGATGCTGCAGGTTCAAATGGGGTCGTGGTTAGAGCTTGAAGGACAGCAGATAGATCCCATGGAGGAAATGGCTCCTTTATAGGGGGTCTCAATAGAAAAAGATGTTTTAAGAAGGCTTTACAAAGTTTGAGACATATTACTAAAGAATTATTCCAACCAGTAAGAAAACTTGAAATTGCAGCTAGATGAACCTTTATCATAGATGCAGAGTAACCAGATTCAAAAAGGGTGTTTAAAACAATCTAAGATATCTTGGATGGGATTTTTCGAGATTTATTGAAATGCCTACAGATGTGCGAATACTCAAGGTGTAATCTCTTGCCTGTTCTAAGTGAGGCCTGCTGGTAGCAGTGAGGAGCCAGTCGTCGAGGTATGGAAAGACTCAAAACCCTTGCAGTCTGAGGTGAGCTGCAACCACTGCCATGCATTTAGTAAACACCCTGGGGGCTGTGGTGAATCCAAAGGGTAGTGCTCTGAACTGGTAATGACTGGCTCCTCGCTGGAAGCGTAGGAACCTCCTGGAGCTTTTTTCCATTTTTATGAGGTAATAAGCATCTTTGAGGTCTATAACAGCACATCCAGTCACCATTTTCCACGAAAGAAGTATGGCTTGTACAGAGACCATCCGGAATTTGATGTGATGGGACTGATTGAATCGGCTGAGATCCAAAATGGGTCTTCAGTCCCCTGCTTTTTTGGGCACTAAAAAGAATCTTGAGTAAACACTGGATCTTATTTGGTCAGGGGGAACTTTTTGGATGACTTTTTTTCCCCGAGCAGGTTTTGAATTTCTATAACTGCTGACTCCCTTTGATTGCATGGAACATCTGGGAGTTTTTTCTGGGGTTTGGGAGTTACAAAGAGTGGGATATGGTAACCTCTGGATATTACTCCCTGCACCCACTTGTCTGAAGTTATTGACTGTCAGGCTGGTAGGTGTAGGGATAATCGTCCTCAACTGCCTCCAGAGGAAGGCAATCGGGCACCCATTCAGGGATGTTGATAGGAAGACCCAGAGAAGGACTCTCTGGACCCCTGATTCTGTGGTCCATTTCGGCCCCTAGGGCAGTGTCTTCTGTTGCTTCCCCCTCTGCCCCGGGGGAAGTCTTTGCCTCATGCGTCGTGGAGAGGCCCTTTGGATTTTCTAAACCATAGTCTCCCACTCCTCTGGTTCCTTGAGTAAGGTCTCTGAGGAGTGGAGAAACGTATGCCTACAGCAGACAGGGTCTTACCATGCTGCTCACCTCTGGCTGGCGTATCTTTAACCTTTGGGCCGAAAAGGGTAGATCCATCAAAAGGAGCACTGAACAATGACTTTTTGAATGGCTCCGCAAAGTTGCATAAGCGCATCCAGGAGTGCTTCTGATGGCTATACCTGAACCCGCTGCTATGGTCATCTCTTCAGCTGTATGTGCTATGAGCCTCATGGACGAGTTGGAAATAGATTCTAGGGTTGCAAGCTGAGAGGAAACTTTATCACGGACCTCTTCAGCTACTGCTCCTGAGAGTATTTGAAAGTTCTTTAATCAAATCTCTCTGCAATCTAGTAAAGTGTGCCATATAGTTCAAGGACCTCATAGCAAAGGTAGATGAAGCATAAACACGCTTCCAAAATCTATCCAACATCCTAGACTCCTTGTTAGGAGGATGGATAGTCTGACTCTCTTCTGCGAGTTCCCTCTTGGTGGCAGCTGCTACCACCATGGCTTCAAAAGGAATTCCCTTAGACCAATGTGGTTCTTCTTTTGGTGATGATAGGACATGATCAGGTCTCTTTGGAATTGGTTCTATGAAGTCGGGCATCTTCCACGCCCGCTGAGTAATCAGTTTAACGAGATCATCAGCGGGCAGAGAGATCCAAAAAGTGGAGGGTTGGTCACGAAAAGCCTCAAGGTATACCGATTCCTCTGAGGAAGGCTGAGTGGACAACCAGTCACCCCTCTGTTTCAGGATTTCAAGGATGTTCCGAAGGAATCTTCATCAACGTTGTGACCTGGGGGAGCCTTCCCCTTCATCAAAGTCAGTATCTTCGGTATAAGACTTTTCCGGGGAGTCTAGATGCCTCCTCGTGCACTTCCTCTTCGCAGGGACTTCCTCAGGGGGATGTTCTGGGGAAGTTTCCGAAGAGGAGACCACTAAAGTGGGAGTCATCTGAGACTTTTATGCCCTCTGCCGGGGGTGGGGTGGGTGAGGTCAATGGTAGCTCTGGTCGAGAGGAGGAAAATATGTCCCAACAGGGATGGTAAGGACTGAGAATCCCCAATGGATAATGCCTTCTCCATGATCCGGAAGGCAGGTCCCCCCGTACAGGGGTGGGAGCCAAGATCCGAAACAGACTGCTATGGAACCGGGGTCACACCCCAGGCTGAGGAGACCACCCCAGACCAGGAGCCTGGGTCAGTACTACAAGGGCCGAGGCACCAAGAGGCGCTGATGGCTCAGATGGAACAGAAAAGATACTATGCATCTTGGAACCGAACAAAGAGTCACGACCCCGGGAGGTCTCCGGTGCTGAAGGCTCGGAGCTACTCAAGACGGTAGTCGGAACCAAAGAGAGAAAAGCTATCGGAACCGACTCAGTCAGTACCGGAAGTGTCAGGATGAAAAACTCCAAGGGCTTAAGTGGAGTTGGAGGAGGATACGAAGGGGTAAGGGAATGTGCAGGTTCAACCTTGGAACCAAAGGTAAGCCTCTGGCCACGAGGAGCTGGTCCACTAGTCTCATAACACCAGCTTCTGAAAGACTCTTAGTTAATCTCACTGATGAAACAGAGGGAAAACTAGATGCTCTCACTTCCACAAAGGGATCATCTCTGAAAGGGTCTAGAGAGGAAGAATAAGAGGTCCTTGGGAGCACAGGCCACTCTAGCATCTTATGTACTGGTAGGTCTGCTGGTACTGATGTAGAACAGATTGTCTGCTCCAAAGCCTATTTAGTCGATGTTGACATTTTTTCCAGTGCCGATGAACTCTTTGGAACCAAGAAACTTTTTTAGTCCGTTCCAAATCATTCAGAATCTATGAAGATCTCTTTGAACTATTTGAGGAAGAAGCTCTTCTGTCACTAGTTTTCTCTTTTGAACCAGATATAACCTCATCAAAGGGTGATTTCAAAAGTACTTTCCAAAATTAACTTGTTTTTCCTCTCCATTAACGTATGGGAGGGAAACCCATGCCAAACTGAGCAATTCTCTTGCAAGTGGATTTTACCAAGGCAATAAACACAAAATGTGCCCATCTGAATTGGGCATTTTACCCTCACATTTTTTACACTTCTTGAAACTTGAAGTGCCCTTAGCAGGTTTTGAAGAGATTGTTTTTGATCCACCATGATCGGCGAGTAGAGGAAACAGAAATAAGGTATTTTTTTTTTTTTTATATATATAAGAAACAGAGAGAGACTGTTAATATCTCAATGGTATAAGATAAAAGGAAACTTACCAACAAAGGTAAGGGGACAGATTACCAACAGTAAGGAGAAAAATATATAGAGTTACCAACAATGGTAAGGGACAGATAACAGTATTAAGACTAGAAGTTATTTGGAGCGGGTAGAAGAACTAGTTGAGATAGAAAGGTAGAGAAACTTTAGACAAAAAAAAATTCAAAGACTCACAATTTAACTGCCAAAGCTCAAGAGATGGAAGGAACACATCTGGTCTGCGAAGTGACAAACAGGATCTGAGGTAATCTCTGAGGAGCACTATGGGTAGAGCCTAGCTCCAGAGTTTGGAGAGCATGAGCTGAAAGATGCGGACGACTCGGTTCAGAACCGAACCCACTATCAAGGATTAGGTAAATATTAACATTAGATCAAGAAGTTATTCATTCTCCAATTACTTGCATAAAGCTGTCAATCATGGAGTAAGTGAATGAATGTATGACAAGGGACATTTTATAGGACAGAAGAATATGCTTGATCTATGGATCAAAAGAAAGACCACCCTCACAACACAGTCACCTGACAGAGTACATGGATAGGAGTGTACCATGCAATCAGTTCCTTTAAAGGAATTTTGCAGTCCACAATCAGCAGTCTGCATGCTAAATAGGGGTGTATGTACTTCAGTACAGCTCTTACTCTGGCCCACTTACATTTTTAGACTGAACTACAAACCTACTGAATTTCATAATCAATAAAAAACAGATGAAGTTTGAGCAGCTAGGCTAAAACCCCTTTATCAAGGGGGGACTTCAGAATCTCAACTTTGACATCTTCAGGTAAATTTTGAAAATATAACCATGTAAATATTCTCATAACTGAAACCGAAGAAACCACTCAATACATGTTCTTATGAGTCTGCTAATGCTGTTAAAGAAAGTTTGTTTTTTTGAGAAACAGAAGTAATTAAACTATTGAGAGAAGTTTTATTCCCTGAAGAAAGAAGACCGTCAGTTAACGTCTTCACATCTTCAGAGTAGTCAGCAAAAACTTTATCATGTGAGCATGGCAATTAAGGATTCTTAAAATACTAATATCAGAAGAATAACATTTTTCCCCAAATCTGGCAAAAGCTTCCCCATTTTTATCAGAAGTAATAGGGTTACCTTTGTTGAAGAGATTACTGCTGGGTCATCTATGGGATTAGAAAATGTGTCTGAGATACCTTATACAATCTATCGGACATTTTAGGGGCAGGAGGTTGGCTGTCATACATACTGCAAAATGTTAAGAAAATATATTCTAATGATGGCAAAACAGGAGCCACAGTAGCAGTGAGAGGAAAATCTAGTTGTAAACAACTAATATTTTTGTTGGGATACTGGAATATCACTCTCTTTCCACTAAAACAATTCTTTAACTTTTGGAAATAGTTCCAGAAAAAGATTACTCTTTTTTTTTTTTTTTGGGGGGGGGGGGGGGGGGGAGTTAACAGAAAAAACCCTCTCAGTCCAACCCATGCTCTTCTGACTGGGAATAAGCAACAGAAAGAGAGGGAACTCTTTCTTTTATGAACCAGTGAGGAATCAAGAGTCTAAGGAATCAAATGCCTTGGAGCAGACAGTTGGCACCCCCCCACAAGGGGCCCAAACATTCTAGACATGGTACTCACCAACATGATAGAACAGTGCACCATCACAAGTGTGTGAAACTCCCTGGTGAAATCTGATCATAAATCTCTCTTTTGAAATAACAATAGCATCACACCCCACCTCAGGAGAAATTAGGCTAAAAAACTTCTCCAAAGCCAAATACAGCCTCTTACGACAAGGCATTAACTGCTTCAAAGCTCCTTTCCCCACTGTCGGCAAGGACACTTATATAGGAATATACACCAATGCATTGCAAAAAAGATTAGTTGTTCATAGGTGTTTACTAGGCTAACGACCACAAGGGCCTTTTTAAGCCTAGCCATGCATCCCAAATCTCTGACAAGTTCTGATACCCTAGATAAGTGCAAGCATGGGCCTAGGAGATGAACCATTTACAGGTTACCTCTGTCCATTAGAGACAGGTGCCAAACCAGGGATGAATTACCGGTTTCCCATGCAATTGTCTAAGTTGCACTTGAAATGGGTCCAGGAGGAAATCTGCTTCACATGGATGGGGAGCCTGTTCCACAGACAGGGTAGTCTCTGGGATACATACCTCTCTCTCCAGCGGGTCCTATTTATATCACAGAGAAGGTTTAAGTCTTTAGAATGGGTAAATGATATGTAGGAGGGTCCATCAGAATGGGGTCTGACAATGCCCTGTATGCCAGGCATAGAGCTCCCCTCAAACGCCTGTAGGAGACAGAAAACAGGGATAGGGCCTTCAGGCGGTCTGCATAGGACATACTACTTGTGCCCTGTTTTCCTTTAGTGAGGAACCTCTGTGGACATTCCAGTTGTTGGATATCCCTGGTTAGGTACATATCAAAGGGGTACAGTGGAACAATGACTTCCTTGGACTTAGATGCCATACCTTTGTTTATAAGTTGCGCAACACAGAATGATTTCCTCACCAATGTAGACACTTGATGATCAAAGGCTAGATTACTATCTATGTGTGCCCCTAAGTCCCTGACTACTGGGTCAACTCTAAGGGGTGTGTTGTCACTACGACAGTTACCAGGGATGGACGACTTCCCCAAAGGATGCTAATATGCATTTCTTGGCATTTAGTTTTAGCCCATGGCTCTGACACCAGTCGTCTGTCTGTGTTAGCCCTCCTGGAGACCATTTGTGTCAGTGTGAGATTCAATCACAGCTCCTAATTTGCAATCTGCAAATTTAGTCAGCCAGAGACCACTGACATTGGCCTTGAATTCTGAGAAGTAAATGCCAAAAAGGAGCAGTCCAAGGACTGATCCCTAAGGGACTCAACTTGTGACTGGCCTCTTTGTAGAGGTGGACTCCCCAATTCTAACTTCCTGGGTCCTGTCTGTGAGCCGGCTGGCTATCCACTGGGTGACATATGGGTTTGTACCGATCTTCTTAAGTTTGTCAACAATGCCTGAGTGGGGTATTGTGTCAAACGCCTTGGCTAGGTCACGGTAGGAAATGTGAACAACTTTGCCCTCATCCATTGCTTTGGTGACCTTCTCGAAGAAGTCCACCAGGCTGAGTAGGCATGACCTGCCCTTGACAAAACCAAACTGTGTTGGATCCAGTGTCTGGAGGTTTACTATATTTCTATTGATCATCTCCATGCTAATTCTTTCCATGGCTTTACATACAAGACTAGTGAAACTTACGAGTCTGTAGTTTGCAGGGTCTGCAGATGGCCCACCTTTGTGCAGAGGGATGACTGTTGCCTTTCTCCATTCATAAGGCATGAAGCCTGTTTGGAGGCTACAGTTAAATAGCAACTCCAGTGGCCGTGATAGGTTATGTTTCAATGCTACTTAGAAGGCATCCCTGGGATATTGTCTGGGCCCATTGATGCAGTGTTCTTGCTCTTAGAGAGAGCATTAAGGATCTGTTCCCTAGTGATAGTAGGAGGAGTTGCATCTGATACTTCCTGAAGGAAGGTTGAGGGGTAGAGAGGTGGTAAAGTTGGAGCTGAATTTATTAACCAGGAGGTTTGCTGCACCTTTTGGTTCAGTATAGGTGGCTTCATTTACAATGAGCTCTGCACAGAATTGTGTATTGCCTTTGAGGTTGCAGACATAGCTAAAGAATGCATTACAGCTGTCCTTGACCTGGAAGGCCAAACTTACCTCAAATTTGGCTTTGGTAGACTTTATGCAAAATCTTACCAAAACCACAGATACCCCTCTCTTCTATGTTGCAATATTCTTTACATGTGTGAAGTCCTCCGCCCAGTGGTCCGATGTCTGGGCAGTACACAATAGATTTTTTAGCTACTGCAAGTATGTGGGTTGTCGCACGTACGTTCTGAGAACATCAGCCATAAATGGATGCCTGCACATACAATCCACAGAACTGAAATCCTCCAGAAGGAACACTAGAACTAAGAAACAATAAGAAGCCATCCAAGGAAGGACCAAGATATGTAGGGGGGAAGGCAAGAGGGACATAATACTGCAACATAGAAGAGGATGACATCTATGGTTATGGTAAGATTTTACACAACTATTCTATCCCCTTATATTCAATGTTGCAGTATTCTTTACATGTGGGAGAATACCAAAGCTTAGTAGGAACCCTGCGAGGAGGAAGGGAGCACAGGAACTTTGCACTAAAGAGTTTTCAACAAAGCCATGGAGAATGACTATAGCAAAACCCTGTTCTTGATCTACAAATGGCATCCAACTTTTAATGTTTGGTGAAAGTGTGCACAGACGACCATGTAGCAGCCTCCAGAATAGAATTAGTATACAGGCCTTTAAGGAATGCCCCTGAGGAAGCCACAGATCTAGCAGAATGAGCCCTAACAGGCATAGCAAGAGATTTACAAATGGAAATCATAGCAAAACACAATAGCCTTGGAGATCCAAGATGAAATTGTCCGTTAGACACAGGCAAACCCAGAGCCCTGGGATGAAAAGAAAAAGAGCTGATCAAATTTCCTGATAGACAACTTAGCCTTAGTCTTATCTAAGTAGAATCTATGTACATCCGAAGTATGCATGATCCTTTCACTGGAGGACGGAGAAGGGAAGAAGTTGGGCAATTGAACAGATTAAGAGACACGTCACCTCATTCACCACCTTAGGCATAAAAGAAAGATTGGTATGCAATGAAACCCTGTCTTTGTGGAAAACCAAGAAAGGTTCGGAAGCCATCAAAGCCTGAATCTCCAAAAACCTCCTGGCAGATTTAAGGCTAACAGAAGCACAGTCTTCCAAGTAGAGAACTTTAAAGAAGCTGAGGCTGCAGGCTCAAAAGGAGCAATGGTAAGCTTCTCTAACACACAGCTCAAATCCCAAGGAGGTGGAACCATTTTCCTGGGAGGTTTAATATGCAGGACGCCTTTAAGGAAAAGTTTTGCCTCCAATCTAGATGCTAAAAGGTGGAGATAATGGCAGACATGCAGAAACAGCAAACAAGTGAACTTTCACTTATGAGTATGACAAGCCACTGTTAAGTAATTATACAAGTAACAAAGAACTACTGGAATATGCACTGAAAATGAATCCCGATTTCTTGAAAGACATGTTTCTCACAAGAAATACAATTATTAACTTTTTCTGACATCGGTCTGAGGCAAGAAAAGTTTCCCCAACGGGGTACTTAGCTTTAATGAAGACTTCGGTTCCAAATATTTTCGTAAATCAGGAGCTGGCCAACCGGCACTTGCGAACTGCTTCTGCTTCGGGCACCGCGCGGCAAAAAAGACTGAAGAACATGGCGTCGGCTGTATCTTATATACTCTGGCCTTCCTGACGTCAGAAGAGTAAGCGACGACAACCGACGCCGGACCAAGACTTTGGAATTTGGCCGACCGAGGGACCGCCTGACGGCTGAAAACCCATCTGTGATTACTGCAGCTGTATGCACGATGAACATCTACTGGAATATGCACTGAAAATGAATCCCGATTTCTTGAAAGACACCAGATAGAAAACCTCTTCCATTTGGATAAGTAAGTTTTCTACTATTGGGTTTCCTGGCCTCCTGGAGAACCCTAAGCACATTGTGTGAAAAAGGTGCCTAAAATAAATCAAAAGTTGATAACCCACAGGGTTAGTTGTAAGGCTGACAAACGTGGATGAATCAGAGATCCCTTGTCTTGTATGAGTAGGTCCACTCTGTGAGGTAACTTGCGATGACTGTCCTTGGTTAAATGCAGGAGGAGGAATCAATGCTGTCTTGGCCAAAAGGGAGTCACCAGCAAGATTTCTGGTTTGTCCTGCTGAATTTTCAGCAGAACTTTCTGAATGAGAGGGAAGGGGGGCATGCATAAAGAAACATCCTCTTCCATGAGAAAGATAGGGCATCCACCTTCTAAGCCAGAGTTTGTGGGAGTGTGGCATAAAATAGAGGAAGGTGTCTGTTCAGAGGGAAGGCAAATAGATCCAGAGAAGTACTCCACCGGTGGACCAAGTCCAGAAACAAATCCCTGTGAAGCATCCATTCGTGGGATTGAGTCACGGACCTGTTTAAGTTGTCTGCCACAGTCTTTTGAGCAGATGGAATGTAAACTGCAAGAAGAGTTGCCTTGTACTGAATTGCCAATTCCCATGAGCTAAGAACTAACCTGCAAAGAAGGTAAGACTTCATTTCCCCCACACTTGTTTATATACCAGACAACAGTGGTGGTGTCTGTAAATATTTCCAGAGGGCCTGGTTGAAAGAGAAGATGAAAGGCCTGTAGAGCCAGAATCACAGCTCTCATTTCCTTGTTGTTGGTATGCTCTCTCCTTTGAGGAGGAGACCAAAGGCCCTGAATCTTCTTGGAAGCAAACGTGGTCTCCACCCTCTAGCTGACGCGTCTGTGAGCAGTTGTTGAGACGTCTGAGGCAGAATAGGAGAAAGGCTAAGATTCAGAGTTAGCTGTTGAATCCACCAAAAAAGCTCTGTTTTTAGGCAGGAGAGGAATCACAAACTCTAGAGGGTGAGCATGTTGTGTTCCAGATAAGACTTCAGGAACCAATTAAATTTCCTCAGGTGGAGTTTTGCAAAGGGCAGCAGGGGAATTGTGGAAGCCATGAACCCCAGAAGTCTTAGAAACTCCCTGGCTGTAATGGAGGGGAGAAGCAGAAGGTTTTCCAGAAAGGTAATGAGGGACTGAAACTTGTCATTAGGAAAAAAATATCATAAGATCTGTCCTGAATCTGCACTCTAGGACGATATGATCCTGTGATGGAATCAGAAAAGTTTTTGAAATTTATGGTGAACCCTAGACTTTGAAGGAGATGAATGGCCACCTGCAGGTTTTGAAACAACTGTTCTGAAAGAGAAGCAAGGAAGAGAAGATCGTCCAAGTATGTATATACCTGGACACCTTAGACTCTCAAGAAAGCAATTACAGGGACCAAACACTTTATGAATACCCTTGGGGCAGTGGAAAGATCAAAAGGCAAGGCAGAGAACTGAAAGTGCAAATAACTCACCAAGAAACACAAATTTCCTGTACAAAAGATGGATGGGAATATGTATACAAGCATCTTTGATGTCTAGCACGGTCATGTAAGACTGAGGTGAAATCAGAAGAAAGACCGTTTATAAGGACAGCATGCGGAAAGATGGCACTTCTAGGAAAGTGTTTAAGTGGGGAAGACCTAGGATTGGTCTCCAAGGACCATCTTTCCTGGGAACCAGAAACATCTTTGAGGAAACTCCCTTCCTCTCTGATCCATTGGCACATTATGAATTGTGCCTTGAGAAAGTAGCTGAGTTAGAACCTCTGGAAACAAATTCAGTTGACTTGAAGGGGGCTGTGAAATTCCAATGAAAGGAGGGAGAATTTTCCAGGTCATGAAGTATCCCTGTTGCAAAATAGACGGAATCCAGGAATCCTCAGTGATCCTTGCCCAAGTTGAAAAAGAGAGAGATACATGGAGAGAGAAAGAGAGGGGTAAGATTTGGAAGAGGTTGCTGGTAGCCATCGAGAGCTGGGCCTGGCTTGAAATGGCTGCTGAGGAGGAGGAGCAGAAGCAGTAGGTTTGGATTGCGGAGGCCTCCTAACAGATTTTCTAGGCCTGGAAGCAGAAGTAGAGTCAGAAGATGAGCAAACTGGTCTCCTAACAACAGATGTCTTAGCAGAAAAATTCCTACAGAATTTTGGAATAGGAGAAACGAAGAGGTGCTTTAGATCTTGAAGTTCCTTTCCTTTCTCTTGCAGAGTCTTAAATATGTCTGCAGTTACAGAGCCAAAAAGAGCTGACTTATCCACAGGAGCATCTAGCAGTTTTGCTTTAATGATGTCTGGCAATGGCTGAAGCTTCAACCAGGAGTGTCTTAAGTACAGAAGGTACAGTTGTGTACACTTACCATAAATGTAGATGTTCAAGTGTATTCACTGTTGCAGTCATTACATTTGGGTTATCTGCTTGCAGGTAGCCCTCCGTCGGCCTGATTAACAAAGTCTTGGGTCCTGCGTCGGTTGCTATCCCTTCTTCCATGACGGCAGGTTGTCAGGGATAAAAAACATGCAGCTGATGCCATTACATCAGTTTTTCTTGCCCCAGATGTCTGGTGCCCCCCTAATGGGAAGCAATTAAATATAAAAGTACAAAGAAATACCTCCAACAAAAAAGCAAAGACACCAAAAAGGCTTTTAAGTATAGTAAAGGAAAGTAGAGGTATAGCCAAAAGAAGTTAGGGGACTGGAGGGAGGGTAACCAGGATTGCAAAAGTGAATACACTCGAACATCTACATTTATGGTAAGTGTACACAACTGTACTATGTTCTTTGTGTTTCACTGTTGCAGTCATTACATTTGGGTAGATTCCCAAAGCTATAGATGGGAGGAGGAATTTAGATAGCATTAGGACCAGCTATAAGGCCCTGCAAGACTGCAGTGGCAAAGCCAGCTCTGGATTTAGAGAAAATTGGCAAATGATAATGCTTGGTGAAAGTATGTACAGAACTCCAGGTAACAGCTTCTAGGACGTCCCTGGCAGGGACGTCTCTGAGAAAGGCTGTAGAGGTAGATGCAGCCCTGGTGGAGTGAGGTCTGATCCCCTGGGGGATAGGTTTTCCATGGTGTTTATAGCAGAAATGAATGCAATGGCCTATCCATTTTAAAATGGTTTGCTTTGAAATAGCCTTCCTCTCTGCCCCTGCAGCAAATGCCACCAGCGGTTGTTCAGATTTCCTTTGAGGTTTAGTCCTGTCCAAGTAGAATCTAAGTTGTCAGTGCACATCTAAGGAATGCAGTATCTGTTCCCCTTTGTTCTGTGGATTGGGAAAGAAGGTTGGCAAATGAATGGATTGATTAAGAGCCACACTGGATACCACCTTGTGCATGAAGGATGGATAGGTTCTGAGGGACACCCTGTCTGCATGAAAGATGATGAAAGGCTCCACTGCCATAAGGGCCTGTAATTCAGATACCCTTCTAGCTAAAGTGATTGCTAGAAGGAAAGCCGTTTTCCAAGAAATAAATTTTAAGTCTGCAGTAGCAGCTGGCTCGAAAGGAGGTAGAGTGAGTTTCTCTAAAACAAAGTTAAGGTCCCAGGCTGGGGTTGGAGCTCTCCTGGGTGGTCTCAAATTTTTGGCCCTGCTGAGGAACTGCTTGAGCAGTGGATGAGAGAAGAGGGGAGGTTCTGTGTTATAATGAGCTGAAATGGCTGAGGCGTGGATTTTAATGGAGGAAAAAGACAGGCCCCTGTGATGCATCTCAGTTAAGTATTGTAAAATCTGAGGTAAATTGGGTGCTGCTGTGCTCATCCTTTGAGATTTATTCCAGGCACAGAATCTTTTCCATTTTTCAACATAAGATTTTCTAGTACTAGGCCTCCTTGCCTCTAAAATGATAGCCATCACAGGTTTACTGAGGGATGGTAAAGGAGAGATTATGTAATTAGCCAGGCTGCAAGGTTCAGTGTTAGAAGCTGAGTGTGCAGAATCTGGTTCTTCTGCTGAGACAACAGGGAAGGAGACATGACACACTGCGCAGGAGGAGGTACCAGTGTTGGCGTGGCCAGTCTGGAGCGATCAAAATCATCCTTGGTTTGTCCTGTTTGATTTTTAGTAGTACTTTGGAGAGCAGAGGCAGAGGGGGAAAGGCATAGACTGATAGGTTTTTCCAGCTGAAGGACAAAGCATCCACTTTCCAGGCTTGTTTGTGGGGAGTCCTTGTGCAAAATTTGTCCAATTGGTAGTTCTGGGGAGAGCCAAAAGGTCTATATCTGGGCTCCCCCATTTGCTTGTCAACATGTTGAAAATCCTTGGTTCCAGCTTCCACTCATGTGGGTCCATGAGGTTTCTGCTTAGTCCGTCTGCCAGTGTATTTAATTTTCCTGGCAGGAACTGAACTTGTGGGGGCACTTGGTAGCTCAAGGCTGTGTTCCACAATTCCATGGCTAGTCAGCAGAGGGGGTAAGAATGTGTACCCCCCCTCGCTTGTTTATGTACCACATAACAGTGGCGTTGTCCGTCTTTACCATTAGTTGTCCTGGAAGAATGTGGTCCTTGAAGGCTGTCAGAGCATTCTGTACAGCTAACATTTCTTTTTGATTGATATGCAGGTGCATTTGACTTGGGTTCCATTTGCCCTGAATGCGCTTCCCTGCCAGGTGAGCCCCCCATGCATAGTCTGAAGCATCTGTTGTTAGGGTTTGGGCAGCAGGGGGTGGTGTGAAAGGTAGTCCCTTGTTTTGGTGGCAGGCCTCTGCCCACCAAATGAACTCTAGGTGTAGGCAAGGTATGATAGGAATCATTGCTTCTAGATCCTGAGAATGTTGACACCACAGGCTTTTTAGATACCACTGTAGTTTCCTCATATGCAGTCTTGCATATGGAATTAGAAGAATGCTGGAGGCCATGAACCCAAAGGCTTGCAGTATTTGTCTTGCAGATAGCAGGGTTTTTGTGGCCACTTGTTTGAAGTAGGTTGTCAAATGAATTTGTTTCTCTGGCGTGAAGTAAGCCATCTGTGAAGTTGTATTCAAGCTTGCTCCCAGGAATATAATTTGTTGACAGGGTACCAGGTGTGATTTATTTTCGTTTATGGTGTACCCCGGACAAGTTAGAACCCTTTGAACAAAGGCCAGATGATTCAAAAGTATGTCTTGGCTTTCTGCCTGAATTAGACAATCGACCAGGTATGGGTATATTTGAATATTTATTTGCCTGCAAAATGCAATAACTGGAGCTAGGCACTTTATGGATACCCTGGGCGCAGTAGATAAGCCAAAGGGCAGTGCAGAGAACTGATAGTGCATGTAGCCTGCTTTGAAGTGTAGGTATCTTCTGCAAAATTCCCTTATTGGGATGTGCAGGTATGCTTCTTTTAAATCTAGTGTTGCCAACCAGGCATCTTTGCCTAGCACAGGAAGTAATTGGTGAAGAGTCAGCATCTTGAATTTTGGAATCTCCAAAGAGGCGTTTAGAGTAGACAAATCCAGGATAGGGCGCCATGAATTGTCTCTTCTGGGTACCAGGAAAAGTCTTGAGTAGAAACCTTGTCCCTTTTCCTCTTCTGGTACCAGCTGAATAGTCCCCATGCTTAAGAGAGAAAGTACTTGTTTTTGGGCCTCTGTCCACTGATTTGGGGGTAGGTCCGGCCACCTGCTTGGTGTTGGCAATGTGTGGAAGTGAAATCTGTATCCCTGGGACACTATATTTAATTTGTCCTGGGTAATGAGTTCCCAATTCTCTGTATGAATAGCAATTCTTCCCCCCCAAAGGGGCAGTCAGTTGATAAGTGCTTGGAAATTTTAAAAGGAAGTCATTGAGACAGTTTACCATAGGGAGGAGTCTTATTACTCCCAGATTTGGAAGTGGAGGCCCCCCACTGCTCAGGCCTGTGTGTTCCCTGGGACTGAAACCTGGGGTTTTTGCTGTGTCTGGGTTTGGATTGAGATGACCTGGAAGGGGCTGGAAAGGACCAATTCTTAGAGGGCCAGTGCCTACTAAATCTAGGAGGCTGAACTCGTAAGAAATCTTTAACAGTTTGCATAGATTTAGCTTTATCTTCCATCTTTTTAAGAACTTCCTCAGCCTTGTTGCCAAACAGGTGCTCCAGATTTAAGGGAGCATCCAACAATTTTGCTTTAACATGATCAGGCAAAGATTGCTCCTTAAGCCAAGCATGCCTTCTGAATGCAGACCCAGTAACAACAGCCCTGCAAGAGGCCTCTTTTTTGTTGTTGTTTATCTTTCAGCTTTTCCCGGTTAGGGGTCGCCACAGCGGAACTCCGGTCCGCTAATGATTGGCAGTTTTTTATGGTGTCGAGTTGCCAGCCCGACGCCCAACCTTCAATGAAGGCACGCCCATTCAACGCATGTCTTTCGAACGCCCACTCGACCGCGGGGAGGGCATGCAGACTCCACACAGAAGGCACTCCCAACCCAAGCCAAGAATCGAACGGGTGAACCTCTTGCTGTGAGGCAACAATGCCACCGCTGTAGCTTATGAATCAAAACCACACTGCAAAATATGTTTTCCAACTTGTTCAGCAGAATGCATTAAATCCTGTAATTCTCTATTTTACACACAGTCAGGAATCAACATCATTTTCAGTTTAAGCAGTCCAATAACATGTTGCTGATACTTTAACATATGAAACTGGCAGTTTAAAGCCCTAACGGCCAAGGTTGCAGAAGTGTAAACCTTCTTACCCCATCTATCCAGCGCCCTGGAGTCTCTATCAGAAGGGGTAGGATTTTTAGCAATAGAAGCCTTAATGCCCTTGGGCCCCTGTGAAATAGTCTCTGGAGCTGCAATAGGATTTTTAAAAAGGAATTTGTGGGACTCAGGGACCCTGTAGCATGTCAGGTTTTCTGGGAGCAGGAGGCAAGGAATCAGGGGCCAAACTAGATTCCGAAAAAGCATCATCATCAATGTCTAGTACAACAGGAATAGCTAAAGGCCTATGCTGAGGCAGGAGATGGAAATCCCGAAGCCTCTTTTTTGAATCAGAAAAATCCTGGCTTTCCCAGTGGAAATGCTCCCTTAGAGTATGTAAGGTTTACCCAAAAGAAAAATCCTCAGGAGGGGAAGCAGAGGGAACGAGTCCTCTGCATCAGAATCTTCATAAGTAGATAAGGGCAAATCCAGATCATCAGAGGAATCAGAAAAAACAGAATCCTGATCAGAAGATTCATAATCAACTTCAGTCCTAGGCCTCTTAGAAGGGGGGGGGGTGTCTACCCCTGATTAGAGTTATTAGATCTTCAGCCATTCTTATCATTTGGTTTTTAGGCATAGAGGTCTGAGCATGTGGTCTGGGTGTCGTTTTTTTAGGCATGGTTCAAGATTTAAGCCTAAGTAAAGAAGGAAGCATCGGTTTAATATGCAAGTCCATAGGCCTGAATACACCCTCATAAGCTGGTGCCTGCACAGCGGCTCCAGACCCATCCAAGGTAGAGACATCCGCAGGTTCCATAGCTAAAGCATCTCGCAGCATACCGGACTCCGAGTGGGTCTCAATAGAGGCCTGCAAATCAGAAGTAGCGGGTATCAGGGGCTGCGAAAGCGCCTCACTGAGTACCGGCGAACTGGTGACTGGCTTAGGAGAAGTGTCGTCGGCAGTTTTGGACCTCGGCAGCATGTCTCTGTCTTTATCTTTGCATTTTTTCGGAATCCCAGTAGTCGGTTGGCTAACCGACAACATTTCCGGACAATTAAATTGAGAACCGAAATATTTAGCCGTGAAAATATACAGATAACAGACACTGAGCTGATTAAATAAAGCACAAAACCGACAGCAAGGTACATCGTGGTCAGGGCCTAGGCAAGGAATACAGTACGAATGAAAATCTTTATGAGGTATTTGCTTTCCACTAGTAATACAACTATTAACTTTTACTGACATCGATAAGGAGCAAGAAAAAGTTTCCCCAACAGGGTACTTAGCTTTAGTTGAAGACTTCGGTTCTGAAACTCGTAAACGAAAATTTCAGGAGTCGGCCGACCGGCACTTGCGAACTGCTTCTGCTTCAGGCACCGCACGGCAAGAAAGACTGATGTAATGACATTGGCTGCATGTTTTATACCCCTGATGACATAACGTCATGGAAGAAGCGACAGCAACCATCGCAGGACCCAAGACTTTGTTAATCAGGCCAACTGAGTGCTACCTGCAAGCAGATAACCCAAATGTAATGACTGCAACAGTGAAACACGAAGAACATCCAGATGCAGCAGCTCCAGATGATGCCTCAACAGCATCATAGCTGCACTTAACGGAATGTCTAGATACTTGTGTCAAAAGAAACAAAAAAAGAAGTTATGTCCTTACCATAACCTTCCATCTGTGTTGTCAATCTTCATTCATTCTTGATAAATGGGACTTGTTCCAACTCCTCGGAACTGGCTCAGCTGTTATGCAGCTCATGCCAGCCAATAACTCTCGAGCTAAGGCTCTACCCACAATGCCCCTCTCTACACTACCTCAGATCAAGTTTGCAGCCAAAGTACAGGACAAACAGAAGCCCTATCTAAGTGAAACCTACAAGCCTTCCAGAACAAAGGTCCAATCCTCCAGAAGTCCTTTGGAAGGGTAGGAGGGTGGGATATCAAGAATGAATGAACACTGACAACACAGATGGAACGTTATGGTAAGGAGATAACTTCTTTATCTGATGTTGCCAAACTTCATTCATTCATGATGAATGGCACAGTGTCCCCAGCTACTTTAGATCCTGGGTGGCCCTAAGGAAGGATATTCCTGAGCACCACAGAGCCAAAAGATGCTCTTCCCCTGAACACCATATCCAATTTTAATGAATGATATAGGTATGGGGAGTGGTCCACGTACCGACTGCGCAAATTTCTTCCATGGAGGCCTTGGAATGAAAAACAGCTGAAGTAGATGCAGATCTAGTGGAATGTGCTCTGACTGGCGCAGGTAGCTTGCGTTTGTTATGACTGCAGACAAAGGTTACACAATCCCTAAGCCATCTCGATAAAGTAACTTTGGAGACCAGTTTACCCAAAGTGGGGCCTGAAAAGGATACGAATAATTGATCTGATTTTCTAGATAGTTTAGTTCTATCCAGGTAGAAACTTAACGGTCTGTGGACATGTAGCAGATGCAAGCAGTATTCACCTTTATTTGAAAAATTTGGAAAGATGACGGCCAGATCTATAGCCTGGTTAATATTAAATACAGAGATCACTTTAGGAAGAAAGAACAGATTGGTTCTTAATGACACCCTATCCTTGTGAAAAATCATACAAGGGTGTTTCATACAAAGTCTATAAGTCGGAAACCTTCCTAGCAGAAGTGATGGCTATCAGGAAGAGAGTTTTCCAAGACAGAAATTTGAAGTTGCAAGTAGCTGCTGGCTCAAAGGGCTGTAGGACTAAAGATTGCAGTACTAAGGGCAAATCCCATGGCACTATAGGATCTTTGAATGTGGGTTTTGGATGTAAAGTGCCTTTAAAAAAGGTTTTGCATAAACAATGAGACATCAAGGTATGGTCATCAAATCTATTGTGAAAATTGGAAATGGTTGCTAATAGGACTTTGATGGTGGAATCAGAAGCTGCCAGTTCAAATAATGAAGCCAAAAATTCCAAGACCTTGTCAACTGATGCTGAAAAGGGGTCTATATTATTTGTACGGGCCCAAATTGAAAATCTCTTCCATTTGCTAAGATAGAGTTTCCTAGTAGATGGTTTATGAGAAGCTGGATGAATCTTTTGTACTGAAGAAGATAATTTGTTCTGCCTGGCAATTAATGGAATTGGAGACCTCGCCAAGGCCTTTGACACCATCCCCCACTCTGGAATCATAGATAAACTTACTAAGCTGGGCATTAATCCCTATGTCACCAAATGGGTTGCCAACTGGCTTACTGACATAACCCACACTGCAAAAGTAGCCAACTCCAAATCCAGCTCCAGACAAGTGGAGTACCTCAGGGTTCAGTCCTGGGACCGCTCTTGTTTGGCATTTACTTCTCTGAAGTACAGGCCAACACTAAGGGACTCTGGCTAACAAAGTTCGCAGATGACTGCAAACTGGGAGCCATTATTGAATCCCCAAATGATGTGGATACTCTACAAAAGGGTCTTACAGAAACAGATGCTTGGTGCTAGAGCCATGGGCTCAAGCTCACTGCCAAGAAATGTATAGTTATCCCCTCTGGGGAAAAAACATGTGCCCGTGAATTACCACACAGGTGGCAGTACACTAAACACTGAAAGTGTGATGAGAGACTTAGGGACACAGGTGGACATTGGTCTCACCTTCGATAACCACATTGCCACAACAGTCAGGAAATCCTTCTATGTGGCACACCTCATCACTAAGGGCTTTTTATCCAGAAAAAAGGAGGTCATTGTCCCACTGTACTCATCCCGCATTAGACCCATTATAGAATACGCCTCATTTGGTATGTACCTCTCAAGACATCTGCAACAACTGGAAAGGCCGCAGAAATACCTCCCTAAAAGAATCACAGGCCTAAAGCAGATGCTATACGCTGACCGCCTTAAAAAAACTCCAGCTATACTCTGTCGCATATCGTGTGCCCAGAGGCGATCTCTGCTTAACATACAAGGCCATGTCAAGCCCAGAGCTGTTGGACATGCTACACTTAAAGAAATCCCAATCCCTCAGAGCCACACGCTTCAGGGATCTAAACCTTGTCATCACAACAAAACATGCTGGAGGGATAGGTTCCTGACCCAGAGACTCCTCAAACTCTGGAATAGACTGCCCATACATGTCAAGATGAGTGCCTCTTTTGCCCTCTTCAAAAGGAACCTTGACGATTGGATGGGAGAAAGGAAATTCACCCCGGGGATCACGTCAGTAGCCCTGCTAGACAGAGGTCCAGAGAAGTAAATAGTGTGGGAAGAAATAGCCAGGGAATTGTTATGGCTAGGCTTGTATAGGCCCTAGGGCCGAAAGCCTAGTACCAACCTATGAGACACCAATCAGACAGCTTGAGATTGAGGAGACTGGGATGCACCAATCCCTGCGGGTGAGACAGCAGGTCTGAAACTGGGTCCAGAATCCAAGGATGGTGAACTACGTGAGGCCAAAGGAAGGGGAACAAGACTTGACGGGGCCAATAGGGTGCAATGAGGATCACTCTGCTTCGCAACCTTTGCGCTTTCCTCAAGAACTGGGGAATCAGTGGAATAATAGGTGGAAAGACAAGTAGTCCCGGGGGCCAATTGAGGAGGAGTGCATCTCTCAGAGACTCCTCGTGCGGAGGAATTAGGGCAAAAAAGCTGCTGCATTTGTTGTTCACTGGGGAGGCAAAAAGATCGCAGCAAAGCTGGCCCAACAACAAAATATTTTCATCACTATGTTGTGATTGAGAAACCACTCGTGAGGCAGGGAGGATGCATAGTACCAGTTGTGTACCTACCATAAATGTAGATGTTCGAGTGTATTCACTGTTGCAGTCATTACACTTGGGTTATCCTGCTGGCAGGCGACCCGCAGTCGGCCCCGAGTTCCAAAGTCTTGGTCCGGCGTCAGTTGCTGTCGCCTCTTCCCTGACGTCAGTGCGCCAGGGGTATAAAAGTTGCAGCCAACGCCATTTTCTTCAGTTTTTCTTGCCCCAGATGTCAGGTGCCCACAGACAGGAAGGCTGAAAAGATAAAAATATGCCAAAAAAAACATGCATATGTTACTATAAACATTTCCTTCATCTAAAACCAAATACACCACATAGGTTGTATAGAGTTGAGAAGTACAGAAAAGTCCCAGCAAAGAAAAAGGGGGATGGTGGGTGGGTAACCTGGACTGCAACAGTGAATATACTCGAACATCTACATTTATGGTAGGTACACAACTGTACTATGTTCATCGTGTTTCACTGTTACATCATTACACTTGGGTAGAATCCCAAAGCTGAGGTTGGGTGGCTGGGTCTAAATTGGATTTGGCGAGGCTAACAATCCCTGCAGAACTGCAGTGGCAAAGCCTGCTCTGGATTCGGAGTACAGAGGTAAGTGGTAGTGTTTGGTGAAAGTGTGCACTGAGCTCCAGGTTGAAGCTTCTAAAATGTCTTTGGTTGGTACTCCTCTGAGGAAAGCTGCTGAAGTGGCTGCTGCTCTGGTGGAATGAGGCCTAATGCCCTTAGGCACTGATTTGCCATGCTGTGCATAACAGAAGCGGATGCAGTGTCCTATCCATTTGGAGATTATCTGTTTTGTAATAGGCTTTCCTTGTGATCCTGCAGCATATGCTACAAACAGTTGATCAGTTTTTCTGAAAGCTTTTGTTTTGTCCAAGTAGAATCGTAGCTGTCTGTGTATATCCAAAGCGTGCAAAAGTCTTTCCCCTTTATTCTGGGGTTTTGGGTAGAAAGTAGGTAAATGAATGGTTTGGTTTAAGGCCACATTGGAGACAATTTTTGGCATGAATGTTGGGTTTGTCCTAAGAGAAACCCTGTCCTGATGAAAAATGAGGAAAGGTTCCACAGCCATTAATGCCTGTAACTCAGACTCTTCTTGCTGAAGTGATTGCTAGGAGCAGAGCAGTTTTCCATGGCAAGAATTTTAGATCAGCTGTGCTGGCTGGTTCAAATGGAGGTAGTGTTAGTTTTTCTAAAACAAAATTGAGGTCCCACGTAGGTACTGGTGCTCTCCTAGGGGGTCTTATATTCTTTGCCCCTCTGAGGTACTGTTGTAGTAGAGGATGTGAAAAAATAGGAGGATCTGTATTGTAATGAGCGGAAATGGCAGACGCATGGATTTTAATGGATGAAAAAGATAGGCCTTTGTCCAACATCTCAGTTAGGTATTGCAAAATCTGAGGTATATTAGGGACAAGTGGTTTGAGGCCTTGTGCCTGGTTCCAAACACAGAATCTTCCATTTTTCTGCATAAGATTTCCTAGTGCTGGGCCTCCTGGCTTCCAAAATAACATCCATAACAGCTTTAGAGAGAGGTGCAGTCTGAGTGGCTACATTACCTGCCATGCTGCCAGGTTTAAGGTTCTGAGCTGACTGTGCAGAATCTCATTGTTTTGTTGTGTCAGAAGATGAGTGATTTGAGGTAGAGGCCAAGGTGGGCCTTGGGACAAACTCTTTAGGAGTGGGTACCAGTGCTGGCGTGGCCAGTCGGGTGCAATCAGGATAATTTTTGGCCTCTCTTGTCTGACTTTTAGAAGCACCTTGGTGTGTAGAGGCATTGTAGGGAAGGCATAGACTGTCAGGCCTTTCCAGCTGAATAATAGAGCATCCACTTTCCATGCTTGAGAGTGATAAGTCCTTGTGCAAAATTTCTGTATTTGGCAATTGTGAGGGGAGGCAAAAAGATCTATGTCTGGGCGTCCCCATTTCCTTGTTATCATGTTGAACACTTGTGACTTTAGCTTCCATTCGTGAGGATTCATGAGATTTCTGTTTAGTTCGTCTGCCAGTGTATTTTTTGTTCCTGGCAGGAATTGTGCTTGCAGATGTACTTGGTTGGTCAGTGCTGTGTTCCACAAAGTCATGGCTTGTCTGCATAGGGGGTAGGAATGTACGCCCCCTTGCTTGTTTATGTACCACATAACTGTGGTATTGTCCGTCTTTATTAATAGTTGTCCTGGATGTATTAGGTCCTTGAAGGCTGTCAGGGCATTCTGTGCAGCTAGCATCTCTTTTTGATTGATGTGAAGATGCATTTGTTCCTTGGGCCGCGTGCCCCGAATACATTTTCCTGCCATATGTGCTCCCCAGGTATAATCCGATGCATCCGTTGTTATTGTCTGCCTGGCTATAGGTATGGTGAAAGGATGTCCCTTGTTTTGGTAACAGGCCTGGGACCACCATCGAAACTGCTGTTGTAGGCAGGGAATCAAGGTTATGACTGTCTCTAGGCTGTGACAATGCGGAGTCAGAACACTTTTTAGAAACCATTGTAGTTTCCTCATATGCAGTGTTGCATATGGAATTAGTAGAATGCAGGATGCCATGAAACCCAGGGCCTGCAGAATTTTTCTTGCAGGGAGCTGGGTCTTTGTTTCCATCATTTGAAAGTAATGAGTCAGTTGCCTCTGTTTGTCTGCCGTGAGATAAGCCATATGGGCAGTTGTATTTAAGCTTGCACCCAGGAATATTATCTCTTGAGAGGGCACTAGTTTTGATTTCTTTTCGTTTACTGTGTACCCCAGGCAAATTAGCAATCTTTTTACAAGTGCCAGGTGTTTTAGAAGAATGTCCTTGCTCTCTGCTTGAATAAGGCAGTCGTCCAAGTAGGGATATATTTGAATTCCTTTTTGTCTGCAAAATGCAATTACTGGTGCCAGGCATTTTGTGAAGACCCTGGGCGCAGTACATAAGCCAAAGGGCAGTGCAGAGAATTGGTAATGCATTGAGCCTGCTATAAATCTGAGGTATCTTCTGCACGATTGTCTGATTGGGACATGCGGGTATGCCTCCTTGAGATCCAAAGTAACTAGCCAAGCCTCCTTGCCCAGCACGGGCAGAAGTTGTTGTAGTGTTAACATTTTGAATTTTGGAACATCCAGGAAAGTATTTAGGATCGACAGGTCCAGTATTGGTCTCCAGGCTTTGTCTTTTCTGGGTACTAAGAAAAGTCTTGAGTAAAATCCTTGTCCCTGTTCTTCTTGTGGAACTTTTTGAATAGCTCCCATATCCAGAAGAGCTGCAATCTGCTTTTGTGCCTCTGCCCATTGGTTTTGTGGCAGGTTTGGCATACCTTTTGGTTTTGGAAGCATGTGGAAGTGGAACCTGTAGACTTGAGAAAAAATATTCAACACCCATTGGTCTTGGGTGATCATGTGCCAATTGTTTGAGAAAAGTGATAGCTTTCCCCCCAGGGGTGCTGTCAACTGGTAAGAGCTTGGCATTTGCAGAGGGAAGTCATTGTGACCGTTTCCTATAAGGTTGTGATTTGTCTTCTCCTCCTTTGAGGGGTGAAGCACCCCATTGTTTAGGTCTGTAGGAGCCTTGGGGCTGAGATCTGCCTCTTGGGCATCTGTATCTGCCTCTTTGTGACCTGACACTGGAAAGGACCAATTTTTGAAGGCCAGTTTCTACTAAATCTTGGTGGTTTAACCTGTAAGAACTCTTTCACCGTTTGCATAGACTTTGCTTTATACTCCATTTTCTTTAACACCTCTTCTGCCCTAACACCAAACAAAGTATCATGCTGTAATGGAGCATCCAATAATTTTACTTTAACATGGTCAGGTAAACTTTGTTCTTTCAACCAAGCATGTCTTCGAATAACAGAGCCTGTAACTGCGGCTCTACAAGAAGCCTCTAATGAATCAAAACCACACTGCAGAGTATGCTTTCCCACTTGTTCAACTGCATGCAATAAATCCTGCATTTCTTTACTGTCAGGACTTTCTATATTTGTAACCACTTTCTGCTTTAACAATGACATGAGGTACTGTTGATATTCAAGCATGTGAAACGGACAGTTTAAAGCTCTTACAGCTAAAGTAGCAGAAGTGTAAACCTTTTTGCCCCATCTGTCCAGAGCTCTGGAATCCCTATCTGAGGGGACAGCATTTTTGGCAGTGGAAGCCTTAACCCATTTAGGACCCTGAGAAATAGTTTCTGGGTCTGCAGCGGCATTTTTGTAAAGAAATTTATGAGAGTCAGGGACCCTGTAGTACCTGTCTGGCTTTGCTGGTGCAGGGGGTAAAGAATCAGGAGACAGACTGGATTCAGAAAAAACATAATCTACAATATCAAGCACAGGGGGTATTAGCCAAGGGCCTGTGCTGAGGCAACAAAAGGAAATCTCTGAGCCTTTTCTTGGATTCTGAGTAATACTGGCTCTCCCAATGGAAATGCTCCCTCATGGTGTGCAGGGTTTCCCCAAAAGAGTAATCCTCAGGTGGTGAGGCTGAAGGAATGGACTCTTCAGCATCAGAGTCCTCATAGGGAGGGAGAGAAAGTACAGTTTTGTACCTACCATAAATGTAGATGTTCGAGTGCTAATACAGCTGCAGTAATCACAGATGGGTTTTCTGCCGTCAGGCGGTCCCTCGGATGAATTCCAAAGTCTTGGTCCGGCGTCGGTTGTCGTTGCTTTCTCTTCTGACGTCAGTGAGGCCAGAGTATATAAGACACAGCCGACGCCATGTTCTTCAGTATTTCTTGCCCCAGATGTCAGGTGCCCCCAGAAGGAAGGCAATACCTAAATAGTGCTTATATACATATACAAGCAATGCAATATAATCCAAAATCAGTGGTAGCAAGCAAATAAAACATAGCCGGATAACCCAGTCAGGTAGTATGAAGAGGTTGCTAGGCCTCATGCCTTTACCAAGTGGGGAAGGAGGGAGGGGAAACCTGTACTGCAGCTGTATTAGCACTCGAACATCTACATTTATGGTAGGTACAAAACTGTACTATGTTCATCGTGCATACAACTGCAGTAATCACAGATGGGTAGAGTCCCAAAGTTATGCACTGGGTGGTAGGTACTAGGAGGAACTGGGTTGAGCCAGAATGCCCTGCAAAACAGCAGTGGCAAAGCCTGCTCTTGTTCTGGAATATAAAGGCAGATGGTAGTGTTTTGTGAAGGTATGTACAGAACTCCAAGTGGCTGCCTCCAAAATATCTTTGGTAGGAACTCCTCTGAGGAAGGCTGTAGAGGTAGCTGTGGCCCTGGTGGAGTGTAATCTGATACCTGCAGGAACAGATTTCCCATGATAGGAGTAACAAAACCGTATGCAGTGGCCTATCCACTTTGAAATAGTCTGTTTTGTAACTGGCTTCCCTTGAGCCCCTACAGCATAGGACACAAAGAGTTGTTCTGATTTCCTGAAGGACTTTGTTCTGTCCAAATAATAACGAAGCTGCCTATGGATGTCTAAGGAGTGTAGCAGCCTTTCCCCTTTGTTTTGAGGATTGGGGTAAAAGGTGGGTAGGTGTATGGCTTGATTTAAAGCTACCCTGGATACCACTTTAGGCATAAATGATGGGTTGGTCCGAAGGGAAACCCTGTCCTGATGGAAAATGAGAAAGGGCTGCACCGCCATGAGGGCCTGAAGTTCAGAAACCCTACGAGCTGAAGTGAGGGCCAGAAGGAAGGCTGTCTTCCAGGACAAATATTGCAAATCTGTTGAGGCAGCTGGTTCAAAAGGAGGCAATGTTAATTTTTCTAGTATGTAATTAAGATCCCAGGCTGGTATTGGTTGTTTCCTTGGTGGTCTTATATTCTTAGCCCCTCTGAGGAACTGTCGTAAGAGTGGGTGAGAAAATAAAGGAGGATCAGTGTTGAATTCTGCAGAGATGGCTGAGGCATGGATTTTTATGGAAGAAAAAGAAAGTCCACTGTTCAATAGCTCCGCTAGGTACTGTAATACCAGAGGCAAGTTCAGTTTTCTATGGTCCTGGCCTCTTTTCTCATTCCAAGAGTAAAACCGCTTCCATTTTGCGGAGTAAGCTTTTCTAGTAGCTGGCCTTCTGGCCTCCAAAATGACATCCTGCACCTCCTTGGAGAGTAGGGTCTGTTGTGGTGTTAAGGAATTTTCCATGCAGCGAGATTGAGTGTTTTCAGCTGACTGTGAAGAGTTTTGTAGCTGTGCTGAGTCAGCAGAAGAGGCATTAGAGGCAGGGACCAGGGAGGAGTATGTTAGGCTCCTCAGGAGTGGGTACCATTGTTGCCTTGGCCAATCTGGAGCAATCAGTATCATCTTCAGTTTGTCTGTTCTTGCTTTCAAAAGCACCTTGGGCAGAAGAGGCAGAGGTGGGAATGCGTAAACTGTCCATGCTGTCCAACTGAATGAAAGGGCGTCCACTCTCCAGGCCTTTGGGTGAAAGGTCTTTAAACAAAACTTTTCCAATTGATGATTCCTGTGGGAGGCAAAAAGATCTATGTCTGGCCTCCCCCATGCTTGGATTATTTCTGCAAACACCTGAGGATGTAACTTCCATTCGTGTGGATCTGTCATTTTTCTGCTTAGATTGTCTGCCAGTGTGTTTGCCAATCCTGGCAAGTACTGTGCTTGAAGTTCGATTTGTCTTTCCAGAGCCAGGTTCCAAAGAGTCATGGCTAGTCTGCACAAGGGGTATGAATGTGTTCCTCCTTGTTTGTTTATGTACCACATTACCGTGGTGTTGTCTGTTCTTATCAGTAATTGTCCTGGATGCAGGAAGTCCTTGAAAGCTGTAATTGCATTTATTACTGCTAGCATTTCTTTTTGATTGATGTGAAGGTGCTTTTCTTTTTGGGACCATTTGCCCTGAATGCACTTGTCCGTCATGTGCGCCCCCCAGGCGTAGTCTGAGGCGTCTGTGGTTATGACTTGCTTTGCTTGAGGCTTGCAGAATGGGAGGCCTTTGTTTGCTTGACATGCTTGGGCCCACCATAGAAATTCCTTTTGCAAACATGGAATTATTGGTATTATTGTTTCCAAACTGTGACTGTGTTGAGACCATAGCTTTTTTAGGTACCATTGAAGTTTCCTCATATGCAGCTTTGCAAATGGGGTTAAAAGAATGCAAGATGCCATGAATCCCAGAGCCTGCAGGATTTTCCTTGCAGTAAGCCTGGTACTTTTTGCTAGTATTTTGAAGTACTGAGATAGTTGCCCTTGTTTTTCTGGTGTAAGGTAGGCCATCTGGGTGTTTGTGTCCAAGTTGGCACCCAGGAAAGTTATTTTCTGAGATGGTGTTAGCCTTGATTTCTCTCTGTTGATTGTATATCCCAGAGAAAGCAGTAACCGTGTCACATATGCCAGATGTTCCAGAAGTATGTTCTTGCTGTCCGCTTGGATCAGGCAGTCGTCCAGATAAGGGTAAATTTGTATCCCTTGAAGTCTGCAGTAGGCAATCACTGATGCCAGGCACTTTATGAATACTCTGGGTGCAGTAGATAAGCCAAAGGGCAATGCAGAGAATTGATAGTGGATTGAACCTGCAAGAAATCTGAGGTATCTTCTGCAGCTTTGTCTGATTGGGACATGCAGGTATGCTTCCTTGAGGTCCAATATTACCAGCCAGAACTCCTTGCCCAGCATGGGAAGAAGCTGCTGTAATGTGAGCATCTTGAATTTTGGTACGATTAGAAATGTGTTTAGGGTGGATAAGTCCAAAATGGGTCTCCAGTCGGTTCCTTTCCTTGGTACCAGGAAAAGTCTTGAATAAAAACCTTGACCTTGTTGGTGAGTAGGTACCTCTTGAATAGCTCATGCTTATGAGCTTTGAAATTTGCAGTTGTGCCACTGCCCTTTGATTTTGTGGCAGGTTTGGCATGCCTCTCATTTTTCGAAGAGTGTGAAATTGAAATTTGTAGCCTCTGTTTATAATGTCCAGGATCCATTTGTCTGTTGTGACAATATGCCAATTGCTTGCAAATAGTGCTAGTTTTCCTCCCAAAGGTGCTGCCAGCTGAGACATGCTTGGCATGGAAATGAGGGAGTCATTGGGTTTGCTTCCTGTATTGTTGTGCACTGTCTTCGCCACCTCTTGGTGCTGGGGTTTGCCATTGTCGGCCTCTATATGATCCTTGTGATTGCCCTCTGCCCCTTGTGCGTCTGTATCTACCTCTTTGGGGCTTGTCAGTGGCTGGAAAGGACCAGTTTTTTGAAGGCCAATTTCTGCTAAAACGTGGTGGTTGGACCTGTAAGAAAGCTTTGACAGTTTGCATAGATTTGGCTTTTTCTTCCATTTTCCGTAGTATCTCCTCAGCATTAGTACCAAACAGCACATCCTTTTGTAAAGGAGCATCTAGAAGTTTAGCTTTCACATGATCAGGTAAATTTTGTTCCCTAAGCCAGGCATGTCTGCGAATGACTGATCCTGTAGCTGCCGCTCTACTTGAGGCCTCTAGGGCATCATAACCACATTGTAAGGTGTGTTTACCCACTTGTTCTGCACTATGCATCATATCCTGAAACTCCTTTAAATCTTGTTGTTCGGGTTGAGACATTTTGTTCCTCAATTGTGATAACAGGAACTGTTGATATTTAAGCATATGAAACTGACAATTTAAAGCCCTCATGGCTAGGGTGGCCGAGGTATATACTTTTCTTCCCCACCTTTCCCAAAGATCTTGATTCCCTTTGTGCAGGAAGTGGATTTTTGGCAGTGGAGGCCTTCAATCCCTTGGGGCCTTGTGAAATGGTTTCAGGGTCAGCATTATGGCTTTTGAAGAGAAATTGGTGAGAGCTGGGTACTCTGTAATACCTATCAGGTTTGACTGGTGCAGGAGGCAGAGAATCCGGGTTAAGACAAGCCTCCGAATAGACATCATCCAGTATGCCCAAAACAGGGGGTATAGCCAGAGGTCTGTGTTGAGGTAACAAAAGAAATTCCCTTAGTCTTTTCTTGGAATCTGAAAAGTCTTGGCCTTTCCAATGGAAGTGTTCCCTCAAGGTGTGTAAGGTTTCCCCAAAGGAAAAATCCTCAGGAGGGGATACAGACGGAATGGACTGTTCTGCATCCGAATCCTCAAAAGGAGAGTAAGAGTGTTCCTCTGCATCAGAATGTTCTGATAAAATGGATCCCTGATCAGAAGAGGGAGAATCTTCCTCCACTCTGGGTCTCTTGTCTGGAGGGGGTTGAGAACCTCTGATAAGAGTAATTAAATCCTCAGCCATTCTAAGCATCTGTTTTTTAGGCATGGGACCTGGAGATGAGCCCTGTACAACAGGCCTCATGGGCTGCCTGGCTGCTTTGGATTTAGTAAAGGCCTTAATTGAAAAAGAAGATGAGGGCCTAAATACACCATGGGTGGAGGTGGACCTGTCTACATTAGTAGGCTCAACATTAGCAGAGGCTTCGGTTGTAGTCTGGGAAAGGGCCGAGGACCCAGCGGTCTCGGGTACAGAGGACACCGCCAAAGGAGTGTCGTCGGTAGTCAGGGACTGCAAAGGCGTCTCGCTGAGAACCGGACCACGTGTAGCCTGTTTTGGCGTGGTGTCGGTGGGGACCGCGGGCCTCGCATGTCGGTCCTTTTCCTTGCGTTTTTTGGACAAAACGGTAGTCGGAGTGTTCGACGACATTTTATAATCAAAAGCTTTACCAAAGTAGTGCTGGGCGAACTCCGCCCGACGCTTAATAGTGCGTTTATTGAAGGTAGCGCAAAAGCGACAGCCCGAGACGTCGTGGTCTGGGCCCAAACAAGGTATGCAGAGGGAATGGAAATCCTTATGGGGTATTTGCTTCCCACAAGAAATACAATTATTAACTTTTTCTGACATCGGTCTGAGGCAAGAAAAGTTTCCCCAACGGGGCACTTAGCTTTAATGAAGATTTCGGATTCCAAAATATTCGTAATTCAGGAGCTGGCCGACCGGCACTTGCGAACTGCTTCTGCTTCGGGCACCGCGCGGCAAAAAAGACTGAAGAACATGGCGTCGGCTGTGTCTTATATACTCTGGCCTCACTGACGTCAGAAGAGAAAGCGACGACAACCGACGCCGGACCAAGACTTTGGAATTCGGCCGACCGAGGGACCGCCTGACGGCAGAAAACCCATCTGTGATTACTGCAGCTGTATGCACGATGAACATCAGCCCTGATCAGAAGAAGAATCAGAGGAAATGGAAACCTGATCAGAGGAATCATAATCAGTGTCTTGCCTAGGCCTTTTGTCAGGAGGGGGATGGGAGCCCCTGATTAAAGTAATAAGGTCTTCGGCCATTTTAAGCATTTGTTTCTTTGGCATGGAGGACTGTTCTGGAGAATGCTGCACTTGTTTCCTTGTCTTTAATGGTGTTTTTGCTTTTGCCTTTGCTGCTGTAGTAGCCTTAATTGTAAGCTGTGAAGGTCTGAAAACACCCTCAGAAGCCAGTGCCTGCTCAGCGGCTCCGGACCCATCTGAGGGTATAGATTCTGTAGGCCCAATACCTTGAGTTTCCACAGGCCTCGGTGTTTTCACGTGGCTGCCGGTTACGGCCTGTGGCTCTGAGGTAGCGGGTGTCAGGGGCTGCAAAAGCGCCTCACTGAGAACCGGCGAACCGGCCTAGAAGAGGCTTTGGTGCCGGTTTTGGACCTCAGATGCCTGTCTTTTTCTTTGTCTTTGCATTTTTTATACATTCCGGTCGTCAGTTGTTCCGACGGCATTATATAATTAAATCTTCGTCCAAAATAATGTAAAGCACAATCAAACCGACGTTTAATAGTGCGTTTATTGAATCTAGCACAGACAACTAGCAACGTCGTGGTCAGGGCCTAGGCAAGGAATACAGTAAGAGTGAAAGTCCTTATGAGGTATTTGCTTCCCACAAGAAATACAATTATTAACTTTTACCGACATCGGTCTGGAGCAAGAAAAAGTTTCCCCAACGGGGTACTTAGCTTTATTGAAGACTTCAGTTCTGAAATTCGATTTTGAAAATCTCAGTCGGCCGACCGGCACTTGTGAACTGCTTTTGCTTCGGGCACCGCGCGGCAAGAAAGACTGAAGAAAATGGCGTTGGTTGCAACTTTTATACCCCTGGCGCACTGACGTCAGGGACGAGGCGACAGCAACCGACGCCAGACCAAGACTTTGGAACTCAGGCAGACTGCGGGTCACCTGCCAGCAGGATAACCCAAATGTAATGACTGCAACAGTGAAACACGAACATCTGCTCAGTTTGTCCGCAATCACGTTGGGAGTTTCCCAGGACATGCATTGCTCTCAGGAAGCGATAGCCAACTGCCAAATCCTGAGGGCTTCCCGACACAGGGAGTAGGATCTGGTTCCACACTGCTTGTTGATGTACCAGACTACCGACATATTGTCTGACTGGACTGCAACTGTCCCTGAAGGAAGGACAGACTGAAAGGCTTGCAACACTAAAAGCACTGCTCTCAATTCTAGGATGTTGACAGACCTCTTGTGGGGATCAAGTGCCTTGGAATGTCTTTCTCAGATAATGCCACCCGCCCACCTGATTTCAGAAGTGTCCGTGGTCACTAGGTTTTTGGGGAGAGAAGGTACAGCCTCATAAGTTTGCTTCTGACTTCGTCCACCAGGGTAGATCCTTTTTGCAATGATTTATTAGAATAAAGTCAGACATTGGATGTGACAGAATTGACCATTGTGTCGCCAAGAGCCATTGAAGCAGCCTCATATGATAATATTGCGAGGGGTACCAAGGTTAAAGTCGCTGCCATAGTTCGCAGAGCTTGAAGTACCAGTACAGCAGGAACCTTGCTTTCAGAAATGATTGTCTGAAATTGCGACCTTAATTTTTGTAGCCTGTGGACAGTAAGAGAGGCTATACAAGAAACTGTATTTAGTCTTGCTCCTATGAATTCTAGACCCTGTGTAGGAATTAACTGAGACTTTTCAGTGTTGACTGAAATGCCCAACGATTCAGAAAGTTGTAGCAAGAAGTCTGTGGTGTGAAGCAGTAGATGCCTGGAGAGGGCGGTGAGGAGCCAGTTGTCCAGGTATGGAAACACCCGGAATTCACAAATGCTCAAGTGAGCTTTTATCACTGCCATGTATTTGATGAACACCCTGGAGGTTGTGGTGAGACCAAAGGGCAGCACTTGGAATTGGTAATGACTGGCCCCCAGCCAGAAGTTAAGATGCCTTTTGGAGAGTTTGCCCATCTTTATGTGGTAATACGCATCCTGATGATCTACAGAGCACATCCAGTCTTTCTTCTCCAGGAAGGGAAGGAGAGACTGAACCGTGACCATCCAGAATTTTGTCTGCTGAACAAACTTGTTCAGTTGGCTGAGATCTAATATTAGTCTTCAGTGCCCTTGTCTTTTTGGCACTAAAAAGAACCTAGAGTAAAATCTGGATCGTAAATGGTCTGGTGGAACTTCTTGGATGACTCTTTTTTTCGAGCAGCTTTTGAATTTTCATTGTTGCTAGATCCCTGTGATTGGGTGGAACATCAGGGTTCACTTTTGGGACTTTGGCAAGAGAAGGAAGGGAATCTTGTAATGATTGGTGATAATTCTCTGCACCCATGTATCCGAAGTTATCGTTAGCCAGGTTGTTTGGTGCAGTTAAAATCTTCCGCCGACTGCTTCCAGAGGTAATTAATTGGGCCTCCATTCAGGAGTGCTGGTAGGCTTATCCGGAGAAAGAATCTCTGGAGCCCTGATTACATGGACCCCCTCTGCCCCGGGGAGGGCATCTTCCATTAGAACTCCCCCCTCTGCCCTAAGGGGAGTATTCACCACGTGTGTTCCGAAAGGCCCTTGAGATTTTTTGAACCACATTTTCCCACTTCTCTGACTCCTAGAGAAGGATCATTGAGGAGCAGAGAAATGTATGCCTACAGCAGAAAGGGTCTTTCCATCTTTTTCACACCTGGCTAGTGTGTCTCTAACATTTGGGCCAAACAGGAGCATTGACGAAGGAAGACTTGAAAGGTTCCACAAAGTCACACAAGTGCATCCAGGCAAGGCACCTTATGGCAACGCTTGTAGCTGACGCCCTAGATGTTCCTTCGGCTGCATGAGCAATGAACTGCATGGTGGAGTTTGATATAGACTCCAGGGTGGCAAGTTGAGAGGCAACTTTATCTCAAACCTCGTCAAACACAGCTCCTGCGAGGGTATTCAAAAGCTTGTTTATCAGATCCCTTTGGAGTCTAGTGAAATGTGCCATGAAATTCAAGGACCTAAGAGCAAAGGTCGATGACGCGAAGACCTCCTTCCCAAACCTATCGTCTCAGACTCACGGTTGGGAGGATGGACAGTAGAACCCTCCTCGGCAAGTTCCTTTTTGGTGGCCGCCGCCACCACCGTGGCATGTACTGCTAAACCCTTTTCCCATTGAGGTTGGTCTTCTGGTGCTGATAAAATTTTATCTGGTCTCCCAGGAATCGGCTCCATGGAATAGGGAGCCTTCCATGCCTGTTGTACAATAAGCTTAATGAGGTCATCAGGAGGTGGCATCACCCAGGAAGCAGATGAGTGGGCACAAAAAGCTTGCAAGAACACAGATTCCTCAGAAGATGGGTTTGAGGGCTTCTAATCACCCCTCTGCTTTACAATTTCTAGGATGTCTCCAAAGGAGACATCTTCGGGAAGGTGACCGGGGGAACCTTCCTCTTCATCGTAGTTTGTGTCTTCCGTGACAGATTATTCTGCAAAATCTAGATGCTTCCTCTTGCAAGACTTCTTACAGGGTGGCTCCTCAGTGAGGACCCCTGAGGCAGACTCCAAAGAAGAGGGACCCTGAAAGTACAGTTGTGCACACTTACCATAAATGTTCGAGTGTATTCACTGCTGCAGTCACCACCTGTGGGTTATCCCTGCTGTGGTAGCCTTCGGCTGGACTGAATACCAGAGTCAAAGTTTTTCTGTGTCGGCTGCTGCCACCTGCTGACTGACGTCAGGTCTTCAGTGCTATAAAGCAAGGCAGACGACGCCATTACATCAGTTTGGTCCTGGTGGCTAAAAGCCACTGTAAGAAGCTTATGTATCCCTAAGGAAAGAAGATATATGGGGGAAGGAGGGAAACCAGGAATGCAACAGCGAATACACTCAAACATCTACATTTATGGTAAGTGTACACAACTGTACTATGTTCTTCGTGTTTCACTGTTGCAGTCATCACCTGTGGGAGGATTCCCAAAGCTGAGGAGAGCGGTGGTAGGATTAGTAAGAGACCTAGGCATGGCTCAGCATGCCCCGCAGAACTGCAGAGGCAAACCCTGCCCTAGCCTTAGAAAACAGAGGTAGGTGGTAATGCTTGGTAAAGGTATGGAATGAAGTCCAGGTGGCAGTTTCCAAGATGTCCTTGGTGGGAACTCCACTGAGGAATGCAGTGGAAGTGGAGGCTGCCCTAGTGTAATGGGTATGAACAGACTTAGGGGGTGGTTTCCCATGTAATCTGTAGCAGAAATGGATACAGTGTGATTTGGAAATGGTATGCTTGGAAATTGGTTTCCCCACTGCCCCTGGGGCAAAGCTGACAAGTAGTTGGTCTGTTTTCCTGAAGGGTTTAGTATGGTCCAGACAGTACCCGAGCTGTCTGTGTAAATTTAGTGAGTGCAGAATTCTTTCCCCCTTGCTTTGAGGGTTAGGAAAGAAAGTGGATAGATGTATGGCTTTGTTGGGAGTCGCATTAGATACCACCTTGGGCATAAAGGAGGGATTAGTCCTCAGGGAGACCCTGACTGCATGGAAAATGATGAAGGGCTCAATGGCCATCATTGTCTGAAGTTATGAAACCCTTCTGGCTGAGGTGATAGCTAGTAGAAAACCAGTATTCCAGGAGAGGTATCTTAGTTCTGCTGAAGTAGCAGGTTCAAAGGGTGGTAAGGTTAGTTTTTCCAAAACATAATTCAGGTCCCAGGTTGGCGTGGGTGGCCTTCTGGGAGGTCTGATATTAGAAGCCCCTCTAAGGAATTGTTTAATCAAAGGATGGGAGAACAGGGGCTCATCTGTATTAAAATGAGCTGAAATGGCTGAGGTGTGGATTTTAACAGAAGAGAAGGAAAGGCCACTATTAAATAGCTCCACTAGGTAGTCCAGGATAAGAGGGATGGAAGGTTGTGAGGCATTCCCCTCTGGACTGGCTCCAGGAGCAGAATCTTTTCCATTTTCCTGCATAAGATTTTCTGGTGCTGGGCCTTCTGGCCTCTTTGATGTCTAGGACCTGTTTGCTTAACAGGGGCCCCTTGCTTGCCTTCAGAGTATTAGCCATGCTGATAGTTTGAGAGTCATCAAGTCTGGGTGCAGCACCCCCCCCCAACCCGAGTCAAGAGGTCTGAGATCAGGGGAAGCTGCCTGGGTGGCTATAATGTCAGGCTTGCAGTAAGGGGTATCAATGTCATCTGGGCCAGTCTGGAGCAATGAGGATGGCCTTTGGTCTCTCCTCCCTCATCTTGATCAGTACCTTGGGAATAAGAGGCAGAGGAAGGAATGCGTACACAAAAGTAGAGTTGTGTACCTACCATAAATGTAGATGTTCGAGTGTATTCACTGTTGCAGTCATTACACTTGGGTTATCCGCCGGCAGGCTACCCGCAGTCGGCCCGAGTTCCAAAGTCTTGGTCCGGCATCGGTTGCTGTCGCCTCTTCCCTGACGTCAGTGCACTAGGGGTATAATGCAACAGACACCATTTTCTTCAGTCTTTCTTGACCCAGATGTCAGGTGCCCACAGATAGGAAGGCTGGAAAAATACAATTATGCCAAAAAGCATGCATGTACTAACAAACATTTCCTTCATCTACAAGCAAATACACCACATAGGTTGATAGAGATGAGAAGTACAGAGAAGTCCCAGCAAAGTAAAGTGGGATGGTGGGTGGGTAACCTGGACTGCAACAGTGAATACACTCGAACATCTACATTTATGGTAGGTACACAACTGTACTATGTTCATCGTGTTTCACTGTTGCAGTCATTAAACTTGGGTTGAATCCCAAAGCAGAGGTTGGGCGGCTGGGTCTAGATTGGATTTGGAGAGGCTACCAGGCCCTGCAGGACTGCAGTGGCAAAGCATGCTCTGGATTTAGAGTAGAGAGGTAAGTGGTAGTGCTTGGTGAAAGTGTGCACTGAGCTCCAGGTTGCAGCTTCTAAAATGTCTTTGGTTGGTACTCCTCTGAGAAAGGCTGCTGAAGTGGCTGTTGCTCTGGTAGAATGTGGCCTAATGACCTTAGGCACTGATTTGCCATGTTGTGCATAACAGAAGCAGATGCAGTGTCCTATCTATTTTGAAATTGTCTGCTTTGTGATAGGTTTTCCTTGTGATCCTGCAGCATAGGCTACAAACAGTTGCTCAGTTTTTCTGAAAGCTTTTGTTTTGTCTAAGTAGAATCGTAGCTGTCTGTGTATATCCAAAGCGTGCAGAAGTCTCTCCCTTTTACTCTGGGGATTTGGGTAGAAAGTTGGTAAATGAATGGTTTGGTTCAGGGCCACATTGGAAACTACTTTTGGCATGAATGTTGGGTTTGTCCTGAGAGAAACCCTGTCCTGGTGAAAAATGATGAAAGGTTCCACAGCCATTAATGCCTGTAACTCTGAAACTCTTTTTGCTGAAGTTACTGCTAGGAGCAGAGCAGTTTTCCATGATAAGAACTTTATATCAGCTGTGCTGGCTGGTTCAAAAGGAGGCCGTGTGAGTTTTTCTAAAACAAAATTGAGATCCCAAGTTGGTACTGGTGCTCTCCTTGGGGGTCTTATGTTTTTTGCCCCTCTGAGGTACTGTCTTAGTAGAGGATGTGAAAAAATAGGAGGGTCCGTGTTGTAATGAGCTGAAATGGCAGAGGCATGGATTTTAATTGATGAGAAAGTCCTTTGTCCAGCATCTCAGTTAGGTATTGTAAAATCTGAGGTATATTTGGAACAAGTGGGTCGAGCCCTTGCGCCTGGTTCCAAGCACAGAATCTCTTCCATTTTTCTGCATAAGATTTCCTAGTGCTGGGCCTTCTAGCTTCTAAAATGACATCCATAACAGCTTTAGAGAGAGGTGCAGTCTGAGTGGCTACATTATCTGCCATGCTGCCAGATTTAAGGTTCTGAGTTGACTGTGCAGAATCTGATTGTTTTGTTGAGTCAGAAGATGAGGAATTTGAGGTAAAGGCCAAGCTGGGCCCTGAGACAAGCTCTTTAGGATTGGGTACCAGTGCTGGCGTGGCCAGTCTGGGGCAATCAGGATCATTTTTGGCCTTTCTTGTCTGACTTTTTGGTAAGAAGAGGCATTGGTGGGAAGGAATACACTGTCAGAGCTTTACAGCTGAATGATAGAGCATCCACTTTCCATGCTTGAGAGTGATAAGTTCTTGTGCAGAATTTCTGTAGTTGGCAATTGTGAGGGGAGGCAAAAAGATCTATGTCTGGACGTCCCCATTTCCTTGTTATCACGCTGAACACCTGTGGATTTAATTTCCATTCGTGAGGGTCCATGAGCTTTCTACTTAGTTCGTCTGCCAGTGTATTTTTTTGTTCCTGGCAGGAATTGTGCCTGCAGATGTACCTGATAGGTTAGTGCTGTGCTCCACAAGGTCATGGCTGGCTTGCTTGCACAGGGGTAGGAATGTGGGCCCCCTTGCTTGTTTATATACCACATAATCGTGGTACTGTCCATCTTTATTAGTAGTCGTCCTGGATGTAGTAGGTCCTTGAAAGCTGTCAGGGAATTCTGTACTGCTAGCATCTCTTTCTGATTGATGTGAAGATGCATTTGTTCCTTGGGTCACGTGCACTGAATACATTTCCCTGCCATATGTGCCCCCTAGGCATAATCCAATGCATCCGTTGTTATTGTCTGCCTGGCTGTGGGTAAGGTGAAAGGTTGTCCCTTGTTGTGGTGACAGGCCTGGGACCACCATCGAAACTCCTGTTGCTGGAAAGGAATTAAAGTTATGATTGTCTCCAGGCTGTGACAATGTTGAGTCCAAACACTTTTTAAGATACCATTGTAGCTTCCTCATATGCAGTCTTGCATATGGAATTAGTAGAATGCAGGACGCCATGAAGCCCAGGGCCTGCAAAATTTTTCTTGCAGGGAGCTGGGTCTTTGTTGCCATCAGTTGAAAGTATTAAGTCAGTTGCCTTTGTTTGTCTGGCGTGAGATAAGCCATCTGGGCAGTTGTATTTAAGCTTGCACCCAGGAATATTATCTCTTGAGAGGGCACTAGTTTTGATTTCTTTTCGTTTACTGTGTACCCTAGGCAAATTAGTAATCTTTTTACAAACGCCAGATGCTTTAGTAGAATGTCCTTGCTCTCTGCTTGAATAAGGCAGTTGTCCATGTAGGGATACATTTGAATTCCTTTTTGTCTGCAAAATGCAATTACTGGTGCCAGGCATTTTGTGAAGACCCTGGACACAGTAGATAAGCCAAAGGGCAGTGCAGAGAATTGGTAATGCATTGAGCCTGCTATGAATCTGAGGTATCTTCTGCAAGTTTGTCTGATTGGGACATGCAGGTATGCCTCCTTGAGGTCCAAAGTAACTAGCCAAGCCTTCTTGCCCAGCATGGGTAGAAGCTGCTGTAGTGTTAACATTTTGAATTTTGGAACATCCAGGAAAGTATTTAGGATTGACAGGTCCAGTATTGGTCTCCAGGCTTTGTCCTTTCTGGGTACTAAGAAAAGTATTGAGTAAAATCCTTGCCCCTGTTCTTGCTGTGGTACTCTTTGAATAGCTCCCATGTCCATGAGAGCAGCAATTTGTTTTTGCGCCTCTGCCCATTGGTTCTGTGGCAGGTCTGGCATACCTCTTGATTTTGGAAGCGTGTGAAAGTGTAACCTTGAGAAACAATATTCAGTACCCATTTGCCCTGGGTGATTATGTGCCAATTTTTTTAGAAAAGTGCTAGCTTTCCCCCTAGGGGTGCTGCCAAAAGGCAAGTGCTTGGCATCTGTAGAGCGAAGTCATTAGGACAGTTTCCTATAAGATTGTGATTTGTCTTCCTCTCCTTTGGGGGCTGAAGCACCCCACTGTTTAGGTCTGTAGGAGCCTTGGGGCTGAGATCTGCCTCTTGGGCGTCTGTATCTGCCTCTTTGTAGCCTGTCTGACACTGGAAAGGACCAATTTTTTGAAGGCCAGTTTCTGCTAAACCTGGGTGGTTGAACCTGTAAGAAATCCTTTACTGTCTGCATTGATTTTGCTTTATCCTGCATTTTCTTTAACACCTTTTCTGCCTTAACACCAAACAAAGTATCATACTGTAGTGGAGCATCCAATAATTTAACTTTAACATGGTCAGGTAAACTTTGTTTTTTCAACCAAGCATGCCTTCGAACAACAGAGCCTGTAACTGCGGCTCTACAAGAAGCCTCTAATGAATAAAAACCACATTGTAAAGTATGCTTTCCCACTTGTTCAGCTGCATGCAATAAATCCTGCATTTCCTTACTGTCAGGACTTTCTGAGATTGAAACCATTTTCTGCTTTAACAATGACATGAGATACTGTTGATATTTAAGCATGTGAAACTGGCAATTTAAAGCCCTTACAACTAAAGTAGCAGAAGTGTAAACTTTTTTCCCTCATCTGTCCAGAGCTCTGGAATCTCTATCCAAGGGGACAGCATTTTCAGCAGTGGAAGCCTTAACCCCCTTTAGGACACTGAGAAATTGTTTCTGGATCTGCAGCAGGGTTTTTGTAATGAAATTTATGAGAGTCAGGGACCCTGTAGTACCTGTCTGGCTTGACTGGTACAGGGGGGTAAAGAATCAGGAGTCAGATTGGATTCAGAAAAAACATCAACAACAATATCAAGCACAGGGGGAATAGCCAGGGGCCTGTGCTGGGGCAATAAAAGAAAGTCTCTGAGCCTTTTCTTAGATTCTGAATAATCCTGGCTCTCCCAATGGAAATGCTCCCTCATGGTGTGCAGGGTTTCCCCAAAAGAATAATCTTCAGGCGGAGAGGCTGAAGGTATAGACTCTTCTGCATCAGAGTCCTCATAAGGAGGGAGAGAGTATCCCTGGTCAGAAGAGGAATCAGAGGAAATAGAAACCTGGTCAGAGGAATCATAGTCAGTGTCTTGCCTAGGCCTTTTGTCAGGAGGGGGATGGGAACCCCTGATTAAAGTAATTAGGTCTTCGGCCATTTTAAGCATCTGTTTCTTTGGCATGGATGACTGTTCAGTAGAATGCTGTACTTGTTTCTTTGCCTTTAACGGTGTTTTTAACTTTGCCTTGGCTGCTGTAGCGGGGTTAATTGTAAGCTGTGAAGGTCTGAAAACACCCTCAGAACCAGATGCCTGCTCAGCGGCTCCGGACCCATCTGAGGGAATAGTTTCCGTAGGCCTAATACCTTGAGTTTCCACAGGCCTCGGTGTCTCCATGTGGCTGTCGGATAGGGCCTGTGGCTCTGAGGTAGTGGGTGTCAGGGGCTGCTAAAGCGCCTCACTGAGAACCGGCAACTGGCCTAGAAGAGGCTTCGTCTGTTTTGAACCTCGGATGCCTGTCCTTTTCTTTGTCTTTGCGTTTTTTATAAATTCCGGTCGTTGGTTGTTCCTATGGCATTATGTAATTAAACCTTCGGGCAAAATAATGTAAAGCAAAATCAAACCGACGTTTAATAGTGGATTTGTTGAATCTAGCACAAAACCGACAACTAGTAACGCCGTGGTCAGGGCCTAGGCAAGGAATACAGTAAGAGTGAAAGTCCTTATGAGGTATTTGCTTCCCACAAGAAATACAATTATTAACTTTTACTGACATCGGTCTGGAGCAAGAAAAAGTTTCCCCAATGGGGTACTTAGCTTTATTGAAGACTTCGGTTCTGAAACTCAATTTCGAAAATCTCAGGAGTCGGCCGACCGGCACTTGCGAACTACTTCTGCTTCGGGCACCGCACGGCAAGAAAGACTGAAGAAAATGGCGTTGGTTGCATCTTTTATACCCCTGGCGCACTGACATCAGGGAAGAGGAGACAGCAACCGACGCCAGACCAAGACTTTGGAACTCGGGCCGACTGTGGGTAGCCTGCCGGCGGATAACCCAAGTGTAATGACTGCAACAGTAAAACACGATGAACATCAGGGAGTTCCAGTGGAAGGTCAAGGCATCCACCTTCCATGCTAGGTGGTAATACTCCATGGTACAGAATTTTTTTTTAGCTGATGGTTGAGGTGCGAAGCAGAGAGATCCACCTCCGGAGTACCCCACTCTTGAGTGGTTTGTAGTCTGTGGAGCTGCCATTCATGGGGGTCTAGTACGTTTCTGCTTAAGCGGTCTGCCAGGGTGTTGTTGATCCCTGGTAGGTATTGGGCTATTAGGTGTAATCCCATGGAAGAGGCTGTCAGCCAGAGGTTCATGGCTAGCCTGCACAGAGAGTAAGATTGGGTCCCTCCCAGTTTGTTGATGTACCACATTTCTGTGGTGTTATCTGTTTTGATAAAGAGAACCCCTGGCTTGAGATGGTGTTTGAAGGATGTCAGAGTCTTTTGTACTGCCATCACTTCCTTCAGGTTGACGTGTAAGGGAAGGTGCTGGGCATCCCAAAGACCTTGGGTGCAACTGCCTTCTAGGTGAGTGCCCCAAGCAATGTCTGAGGCGTCGGTGGTAATGGTCTGCCCGGTTGGGCGGAGGGTGAAGGAAAGACCCTTGTTCTTGGCACAGGCCCCTGCCCACCAGAGAAACTCGGCTCTTATACAGGGTATCAGAGAGACAGAGGTCTCTAGACATTGAGAGTGCTGACACCAAAGGTTTTTTAGATACCACTGAAGTTTTCTCATGTGAAGCCTGGTCAGAGGAATTAGAAGGATGCAAGATGCCATGTACCCCAAGGCTTGCAGGAACTTCCTCGCAGTGAGGTGACTTCTGGAAGCCAGCTGGGTAAAGTAGAGAGGCAGGAAGTTCTGCTTTCCTGGAGATAGGAAGGCCATTTGGGATGCTGTGTCCAGCAGTGCTCCCAAGAAAATGATCTTCCTGGAGGGTGTTTGCTTTGATTTCTTCTCGTTGATAGCGTACCCTAGGGAGGTTAGGAGGGTTTTGACAAAGAGGAGGTCCTTGATCAGCTTTTCTTTGCACTCTGTATAATGTGGAATGGGAAGATTTCCCTTTTCTGCACTGTAGTGCAATCTTGGAGTTGGTATATTTAAAGAGTGGGGGGTGAAGGGGGCTTGCCCCCCTGCTTAAACCATTCAGGTAGGTTTTTTCTTTGGTTTATTTTTATTACATTTTCAAACTTTTAAAAGTTCGATCATATGGCGTCGACCATATTACGTTCGAACTTTTAAAAGTTTGATTATGTAATATAGATGCTATAACATCAGATCCTGAGTTTTAATCTCAGAGTCTGGTAACTGAGCAAGAGCTTGAGAAACCTGGGAAAGTAGAGCCAAGGAATACCTAGACATATGGGTTTGGTAATTCATTGTTCTGATTGCTAAAGTGGAGGACGTGTAAACCTTTTTAACAAGTCTCCAGAATTTTGCTCTCCTTATCAGATGGAAAAAGTTTAGTAGAAAGAGACAACCAGGAAGACTTGTCAGAAGCTATGGAAACAACAGCTGGATCAGCTGAAGGACACTTGTGGAGGAACTTGCAATCATCAGGAACCTTGTAAAATCTGTCTGGCCTTTTGGGGGCAGGAGCCAGAGAATCAGGGGTCTTAGAAGAAGAAACATAAGCGTCCAGGAAAGCTGGCAGGACTGGAGGGACTGCAGAAGGAGAAGGAACTTCCATTTGCAAAAGGTCATATCTTTTTTGGCTTTTCAGAAATTTGGGAACAGTCCCATTTGAAAAATTACCTCATTTTGTTAACAGTCTCACCAAAAGAAATCTCTTCTACTGGGGAATTCCCCTCCATTAGATTCCTCGTCTGGAGGAGCATATTCTAGAGGAGATGTAATTTGTCTGGAATATGCCAAGGAATCTTCATCAGTGGAGGAGTCATCACTATCAGCAGAGAGAACTTGTTCCCAACTCTTTGAACAGGAGAAGATTAAAAGAAGGAACAGGAATAGCAGAGGAAGGCTTCAAAGCTATTACAGCCTTAATTAAACCTTGAGAGAAAGCATCCCAGTCACACTGGAGAGTGTAAGGGACCTGAAAGCGTCTAGTCTTTTGTTTACATGCATTTCTGTATGAGGTGAAGTGGAGGAACCTGATGCAGCCCTAAAGTTTGGAATGGTCTGTAGCTGATCCCTAGCAGGAGTAGAAGGAACGTCCCCGGGGCCCTCAAGCACAGCAAGGCACAGTTACCCTTGCCAGCCTGAAATGGATATCTGCATTGCCTCTGAGGACGTGCCAAGGTCAGACTCCTTAGCAGCTTCCAATGAGGTACCCACTGAGGAAACAGACCTGACCTCTGAATGCAACACCGGATCTTCACTGACCTCAAGGGATATGTCGGAAGTAAGAGACGCAGCTGAAGAGGACTCAGGCCTAGGTTTTCTAACATTCCTCTTCAAAAATGGCTCAGCCGAAGGACCCCCAGAACCGTCCATAATGTCTTTAGCCAGACATTTAAGACACTGATTCTCTAAATAGAGATTTAAAGCCGAAAGTCAGATTTGCAAAGTTTTAGGAGCAAAGGCCTGACAAATAGAACAGGAACGGTGGCCATGATTGTTGCCTAGGCAGAAAAGACAAAGGTCGTTGCTATCTATGTAGAATCTGCCTTCCACACCTACATGTGCAAATCCTGGGTGACGTGAACTAATTACAAAAGGCAGAAGCAAAGAAACAAATCCTCAAGGGGGCACCTGTCTGAAAGCTGGCAACAACAAATGGAATCAGGCAGTAAAGCATTTCGAATGGTGGCAGAAAAGCTTTCAGGATTGTACATGCGGACACATCCTTTTATGGCTGACATGGTCAGAAAATACATGCGATGTCCCACTTACTTGCAGTAGCTAAAAGCTGTTGTATACTTGCCGTACGTCAGTTTGCTGGGCAGAGGACTTCCCACATGTACAGAACACTGCAACACTGAATAGAAGGCATCTATACAATTGTACTGACTCAACCATTCCTGACAGGACCACAGCAAGATCCTCTAGAAAAAAAGTCTGCCTGGTGGACATCCGCCATAAACAGGTTATATTATATAATAAGAGGAAGAAATTGCTGTCTAAGAGCAAGAAGGAACGATCTCAGAATTGGAGGCTCATCCTTTTCAGTTGAGCAAGCAGATAAGACATCTTGTAAAGTCCTCTAAAGCTAACTATGAATCTAGATTAGCATCCCTACCTAACAATAACCATAAGGCATTCTTTAGCTACATCCAAAACCTTAAAGGAAAAGCCCAGAATTGCGCTGAACTGGTAGTGAATGATACCATACATAATGAACCAGTGGAAATAGCTAGCGGACAGTGAAAACTACTCCCCCCATCCTCACCACATATACCCCAAAACATTCCTACCACCTATTTTCCATCTAGTATCTCTGAAGCGCCAGTCTTAACCACTCTCTCCAAGGCTAAAAAAAACAGCCTCCATAGGACCTGATAACATCCCAGTCTGCATTATCAATGGTTTAAAACAGGAGTTAGCAACACCATTGGGTACTCTTTTCCACTACAGCCTAAGCAATGGTTTTGCTCCTACTGAATGGAAAATAGCTACAGTTATCCCCTTGAACAACGGGGTGCATCCACTGACCCTGGGAACTATAGCCCCATTAGCCTAACCACCCTTATTTGCAAGGTCAAGGATAGAATAATCATGGACTTCATCAAAAAGGATATAGGAGACTTTCAAACACTTGACCCAACCCAATTTGGTTTTGTTAAAGGGAGATCCTGCCTGTTGAACCTAGTGGATATCTTCGAGACTGTCACCAAAGCCCTGGACAAAGGCAAATCTGTGCACACAGCCTACTTAGTCTTGGCCAAGGCCTTTGACACAATCCCCCACTCAGGCAAAATTGAAAAACTCACCCAGCTGGGGGTCAAACCCATATACTGTCAGCTGGGTTGCAAACTGGCTCACAGACAAAACACATACAGTCAAAACAGGGGACTCCACCTCCACCAGCAGACCCGTCACCAGTGGTATTCCATAGGGATTAGTGCTGGGGCCCCTATTATTTGGAATCCACTTTTCAGAAGTACAGGCAAAAACAAAAGGTCTGCGTCTGACAAAGTTCGCTGATGACTGTAAACCGGGTACAGTCACTGAGTCCTCAAATGATGTTAACATTCTACAAGAAGGACTTGCACAAATCAATTATTGGTGCCAAAGTCTGGCCTTAAACTCAATGCAAAAAAATGCATTATCGTCCCATTTGCCAAAGGAGATGTCCCTGCAAATTACCATATTAATAAAAACCCTAAGCTCTAAATCAGTGGTGAGAGATTTGGGCACACAAGTTGACAGCAACCTTGCTTTTGATCACCATGTCTCCACGTCTTAAGGAAGGCCTTCTACATGGCTCACCTCATTAGCAAAGGCATAGCTTCCAACAAAAGAGGTTATAACCTCCCTGTACTCTTCCCTCATCAGGCCAATAATAGAGTACAATGCTCAGTTTGGTATGTACCTAAACAGGCACTTGCAGCAACTGCAGACCTCAAAGGTTCCTCACAAAGAAAATTCAGGGTCTTCAGCACATCTTATGTGGGCAGACTGAAATCACTTTCACTATACTATGTATTGTACAGACTACTCAGAGACGACCTTTGCCTTGCATAGAGAGTAACCTCTGATCCTGCCTTAATGGAAATGCTGCACATCCATAAGTCAAATGGACATGATTCACTCACTCTAGGGACCTAAACATAACATGTGACATCAACAGGACTTGCTGGAGAGACAGATATGTCTCTCAGAGGGTGCCTCTCCTCTGGAATAAACTTCTAATACAGGTTAAACAAAGTTCTTCATTAACCCTTAAGCGTAACTTGGATGACTGGATGGGAAATAGCAAATTCACAACAGGGGTTTCACCCATGTCCCTCTGGGATAGGAGCAATTGGTGCTGATTTAGATTTGCTTATAACATGGGCCATATCTCCAGACCCTTAAGGGAACAAGGGTTGAACTTGGCTAGGCTTTTATGGGCCCTAGGGCCATTAGTCTAGTAACCTCCTATGAAATAAACCCTTAGCAACTTCAAAAATTTTCCTTGTCCAAAGTCAGACTTGGGAAGCCACATGTTTAATTTGGTTCTTTTTTTCTAGAATGTCCTCTAATAGGACAACTCAAAGCAGTGACTCTAGCTGGGGAATCAGGTATCTTAGCCTGACTATGTGGTAAAGCATCAATGCTTTCCTCAAACATCAACAAGAGTGGTTCTCACATGCCGGCAGGGGACACCCCAACAGCTGCATAAGACATGCCTAACCACTGGTCCTTAGTAACTTCCTGAGGAGCTAAACCGGAGGAATCCAAGGAAAAGGAAATGTGGTCTGAGAGGTCAGCGAATGAGACAGAGAAGCCTGCAAAACAGACAAAGGCACCACAGATTTTTATTTTTCTTGTGGATGGTGGAGGGAAGAACTGAAGAGCCAGTATCCTGATTCATGACTCAGCTGAAGAAAGAGCCAAAAATTTGGCTAATGAAACCTGGAAGAGTTAGTGAATGCCATAACTTTGATAGTTTACACAACTGGATAAAAATGACTTCATAAAAGTGATTTTAACAAGTTTGCCTCACAAAATTTAGTGGAATGTAAATGATTTTTTGACAACAATCTCATTACCACAGAATATAAACCCTAACTAAATTAAACATCTTGGTTTAAGAACAAAGTTATTTTTAAAATCAAAGTTTTTGTGGAAGGTTTTCTCCAGAAGGGTACTTGTATGCCTAGCCTTGAAGAAGCAAGAAAATTCTGAACAGCTGGTACTCTAATCACTGATTTTACACAGCTCTGCCTAAGCCATTCAGTAATTAGGGTACACAGAAGGTGCCCTAAGGTTTTGAATACTTGCCAGCTGTCATATCCTTGGCAGGATATAACCCAAAAAAGCTTTGGCTACTGCAACAGTGATCTAATTATGAACAATGGCTCTTCTACTTCTATATCCAACACATTTAGTATCTACACCCACAAAAAATGGATATACACCAAAAGAAAACCAAATGGAGGGCTCCTCTGAACCCACAAACACTATAAACCTCTTCAAACCCAAGGAGAATTTGAAAAGTGGATTTCTCACATCTAAAATTAAGAGTATGTGGACCCAGTTCATACCTCTCAACTGTCCAGATTTTCTCAGTATATCCAGATTTCTTGCCTCTTATTTTTGGTCTGTTCCTCAAAATGAGTGGCTTGCTGGCAGATCACTGGGGACTGAAGTCACTAAATGACTTGCATTTGAGTTTCAGGCTTCATATCCTTAAGAAAATTAGAAGTTATGTACTCACCATAACGTTCCATCTGAGTAGGTGTATTCATTTGTCTGCAACCTGTGGGTTATGGATCCGATATCGGATCCGAACCGGCATGGTTTTCCAGCTATGGATCCAAGCTCTCAGCTCCTCCCCTCACCCATAATGCCCTGCTCTACCCTCATGACCTCAGATCGAGTTTGCCAAAGCAACAATACCCTAAAAAGGGTAACAAGGAATATGCAGGAAACTGAAAGGCCAGGGGGATAGGAGGGCGGGATGGTTGCAGACAAATGAATACACCTACTCAGATGGAACGTTATGGTGAGTACATAACTTCTAAATCTGAAGTAGGATATTCATTTGTCTGCAACCTGTGGGACAGAGTCCCCAGCTACCTGAATCTTGGGCGGCCATCATGGAAGGATATTCCGAGCACCGGAGCCAAAGGATGCTCTACCCCTAGATGCAAGATCCAACTTATAGTGAGAAATAAATGTATGAGATGAAGCCCACGTGGCTGCTGCACAAATATCATCTAGAGGAATCCTAGCCTTGAAGGCTGCCGAGGTAGATACTGACCGGGTTGAATGGGCATGAACACCCCGGTGCGGGCCTTCCTGACGCTTGATAAGCCAATAAAATGCACTGTGAAATCCAGCGGGACAGAGAAACTTTAGAAATTGGCTTGCCCAAATTGAATTTTGCAAAGGAAATAAACAGCTGGTCGGATTGCCTATGACCAGCTGTCCTGTTGAGATAAAATCTAAGTTGCCTGTGAACATCTAGTGAGTGTAGCTTATATTCACCTTTGTTTTCATACTTAGGGAAGAAAACAGGAGGTTAATGGATTGATTGATGTTTGCTTCAGAAGCGATTTTAGGAAGGAAGGACGGGTTGGTCCTGAGGGAGACACGGTCCGGATGAAATACCAAGTAAGGAGGTTTAGCTGATAAAGCTTGAAGTTCAGAAACTCTCTTGGCTGATGTAATGGCTACCAAGAAGGCTGTCTTGTAGGACAAGAATTTGAGATCCACCGTAGCAGCTGGCTCGAAAGGGGGAGCGGTCAAGGCCTGTAGGACCAAAGAGAGGTCCCAAGGAGGAACTGCTTGCTTTATAGGGGGCCTGAGAAGGAAAGTACCTTTAAGAAATGTTTTGCACAATTTGGCTGACATAAGAGGATTAGACTCTTGACCAATGTGATAGTGAGAAATTGCCGCCAGTTGAACTTTGACTGTGGAACTGCTGGCACCATCATTAAAGAGAGAGGTTAGAAAATCAAGCACTACAGGGAGAGGAACCGTGAAGGGATTTAGGCCTTGCCGCTCTGCCCACACAGAGAAACGTTTCCATTTGCTTCGGTAAACCTTTCTAGTGGATGGTTTATGAGCCGCCACCAAAATAGCCTTTACCGGTGAAGAAATACCGGGAGTCCTTATCAAGAGTGGAACTGGAGCAGCCAAGCGGTCAGCTTCAGGTTGTCCAGGTTCGGAGGAGGAATGCAGGATGGATGGGATATCAGATCCGGAATGGGATCTAGAATCCAAGGAGGATTCACCGAGTGAGACCTTAGAAAGGGGAACCAGATCTGTCGAGGCCAGAATGGAGCAATGAGAATCATTCTGCAACCCACCCGAGAGGCTTTCTGAAGAACTTGCAGCATCAGAGGCAAGGGTGGATAGGCATACAGAAGACCGGGTGGCCAAGCATGCACCAGAGCGTCTCTTGGGGTACCTCCGGGAGGAGGTATTAGAGCGAAAAAACTGTCGCACTTGGTGTTTGAGGGAGAAGCAAAGAGATCGCATGAAGGGGTTCCCCACCGTGCGAATATGCGTTCCGCTACTTGACAATTGAGAGACCACTCGTAAGGGGTCAGAATGGTGCGACTGAGCTTGCCCGCTAGGATGTTGGACCGACCCGGAATGTGCGTTGCTATGAGAAAGCGATTGGTGGAGATTGTCCATTCCCAAACTCTCATGGCCTCTCGACAAAGAGGGTATGACCTTGTTCCCCCTTGCTTGTTGATGTACCAGACAACAGACATATTGTCCGATTGAATCGCAATTGTTCCCAAGGGAAGAAAGTCCTGAAGTGCTAGCAACGCTAAGAGCACTGCTCTCATCTCTAGAACATTGATATGCAGTAAGGTCTCTGAATCGTTCCACGTGCCTTGGACTGACCGGCCCGCAAAGTGCCCCCACCCGAGGCGGGAGGCGTCCGTGGTCACCGTGGCGAGAGGGGAGAAGCACAAAATGGGCGACCCTCGTGGAGATCCGGGAGTGGAGCCACCACAAGAGGGACCGCTTGCAAGCCTTGCTGATCGCTATGGGATGATGCATGGGGAGAGCAAGGTATGACCACTGTACTAAGAGCGTCCACTGTAGAATGCGCATATTGAGCCTGGCAAGAGGAAGAAGTGCTATAGCCCAAGCCATGGACCCTAGAGCCCTCAGGACCAACTCCGCTGGAACAGAACTTGAATGGAGAATGGCCCGCACCTGGAGCTGCAGATTTAGAACTCTGTCCGCAGTGAGGAAGGCTCGTAAACTCCTTGTGTCTAGTCTGGCCCCTATGAAATCTAAGAGCTGTGTGGGCGCCAGGTTGGACTTGTTTGTATTTATTGTGATGCCCAGAAATGGAGCAAGATGGAGAAAGGAGTCTCGGGCCAGGTGAAGTAGATGCCTTGTTGGGGCGGTAAGGAGACAGTCGTCCAGGTAGGGAAAGACCTGCACCCCTGAAGCCTCAGGTGGGCCGCTACCACTGCTAGTACTTTGGTAAACACCCTGGGGCTGTGGTGAGACCAAAGGGAAGGACCCGGAACTGGTAGTGACTGGCTCCCAGCCGAAGCGGAGAAACCTCCTGAGCGCCTGTTCATTAGGAAGTTGTAGTACTCGGCCTTGAGAACTATCGAGCACATCCAGTGATCTTCTCCCAGAAGGGGAGAATAGATTGCAGAGTGACCATTCGAATTTTTCTTTGGGGACTGCCAGATTCAAGAGAGAGAGGTCTAGGATTGGTCTTAGTTCCCCGTCTTTTTGGCACTAAAAAGAATCTGGAGTAGAACCCTGATCCGATCTGGTCTGGGGGAACGGGCTGGATGGCTCTTTTCTTTAGCAGATGGCCAATTTCTGCCAAAGCGGCCTCCCTTTGACCGGGTAGTACGTCTGGGAGGGACTTCATCTTTGGAAGGTGAAGGAAACGAATGCGATATCCCCTGGATATGATTTGGAGAACCCAGCGGTCCGATGTTATGGACTCCCATGCCGCTAGGTGCCCCGAACGTCCCGACTGCCTCCAGAGTAGAGCAGTCGGGCAACCCCTCAGGGTTGCTGCGCGGGCCGTTCAGAGAAAGGTTCCCTGGACCTGAAGTTTCTGGGAGCCCCTCTGCCTCTAGGGCGGCGTCCTCCCTGTCCTCCTCTGCCACGGAAGGACTGGTTGTCCGGAGCAGGCTGGGACTGCTGCGACTTCCGGAACCACATCTTCTTCTGACCCTTTTGGTTCCTAGAATAGGGCCTCTGGGGTGCAGAGAAGCGGATTCCGACGGCAGACAGCGTCTTCCCGTCCTTCTCGCTCTGGGTCAACGTCGCGAACGGTCTTGCCAAACAGAGCAGAACCATCAAAGGCGTTAAACGACGCCTTGAAGGGCTCAGAAAAATCGCAGTGACGGAGCCAGGCCTGACGTCTAGTGACCAGTCCTGTCCCGCAGCTCTAGCGGCGCCCTCCGTAGCATGGGAGAGTAGCCGCATAGAAGTATTTGTGACTGACCTAAGAGTGGCCATTTTGGTGGAGTGCAGAACTCTGTCCTCCTCCGAAATGGACTCAGGGGATGCAGCGTACTCCTTAATAAGGTCTCGCTGCATCCGAATAACATGTGCCAAATAGTTCAGCGCCCTTACCGAGAAGGTCGCGAACTGAACATCCGCTTCCCCAAGCGGTCCATCATCCGAGACTCCTTGCTCGGTGGGTGGACTGAGGACTCTCCTGAGCCAGTTCCCTCTTTGTGGCCGCCGCCATCAACATGGCATCTACAGGAGGCCCCTTACTCCAATGGGTCCTGTCGGAGGCGGACTAAGGATCCTATCAGGTCTTTTGGGAATTGGCTCCACGGTGTCCGGTTCCTTCCACGCCCTGGTGGTAATAAGGTCCACCAGGGGTCGGCAGGGGGACACCCAAGAGGTAGACGGGCCCGTTTGAATGCCTCCAAGAACACGGACTCGTCAGAGGAAGACTTGGGGCAGACCACCCCTAATACGGAGCATTTCCATGATGTCTCCAAGGAGACATCCTCGGGGTGACCGTGGGGAGCCTTCCCTTCCTCCAAGTCCGTGTCTTCAGTGAGAGACTCGGGAGTCAATGTGCCTCCTTTTGCCGTATGCTTGCGAGGGCCTCCTCTGGGGGCTGTCAGAGGAGTCCTCGCAAGCAGCAATTTGCTCCATGGGAGCAACTTGGGGCACAGAAGCGGGCTGTCCCAGGGGCCGGATGGTGGAAGCCTGGCCCAGTGCAGAGGGAGCGGGACGGAGCCGGCAAGTGCCGGGGTCCGGAGACCCTCAACAGAGCCCTCTCCACTACATCAAAAGCCGAAGGGAGCCGACCTCGACCAAAGGATCCGACAATCGGCTCCCCTCGGATCCGAAGAGTGGATCGGAGCCGGCGCGCACTCGGATCCGAAGGGACAGTGCGCTCCGACACAGACGGCGCCGAAGGAGCACTGATCCCCGGATCCGGCTCGGATCCAGGCTCCGAGATCGGGTCCGACGCACTCGAGGGCAGGGTCGGATCCGGTACCAAGTACTATCGGCTCCGACCTCCCCGGCTCGAAGCTGCTCGGCTCCAGTTGCTCCGAACCCGGATAGCGGGTCGGAGAAGGAGCAATAGGCTTAAAAGGGTGTTGAGCTCCCCGGAGGGGAGGCAAGACACTCCCATCTGCATCTGGGCCTGGATGAACCTTCTCATCATCCGGTCCAGATCAGCATCAGAAAGGCTATGGGTAGATCTCGACGAGGCTACCGAGGTAGGCCTGGAATGCCTCCTCGATAGCCTCGACGGAGATCGGGTCTCCTCCTCCTCAGGACCCGGTGAGAAGCACACAGGGGACCGGAGCCGAGAAGGAGGAGACCGAACCGACAACGGAGCCGGGGGAGAAGCCCGCTTGGCTGGCGGGGCCGAAACAGAGGTCTCGGCCCGCCGCCAGGTGCTTCTCCTCCGGTCCTTTAGCTGCATCCCTCTCCTCTCCAGAAGCGGGAGTTTGAGTCCCAGGAGCAGGAGGGGTGCCACAGGGAACAACTGCAGCCGCAGGAGTCCCGAAGGAGCGGAGGCCGGAGCCGAGTCCGGCGGTAAAAGACCCGCCAAGACCAGCTTGGACCTCCGCTCCCTCAGTGCCCTGGGGTTGAACCCTGCACAAATGGAACAACCAGATGTGAGGTGTTCAACCCCAAGACACAACACACCGAGTGTGGCCATCAGCCGGTGAGAGCTTATGGCCACACTCGGAGCATTTTGAAAATATAGACTTAGGCTGTTCAGCCATAATCTATAAAACCTAAAGTTACAGAAAAGTAACTTAAACAACAAAAAAAGCACACAGGCCTACACACACACTCTACGCACAGCGAGGGGAGGGAATAAAAATTATTACTGTAACTTAAAATAAACTTAAAACAGTCTATATTAACGGGAAACCTACTACTTTCACACAAATTTAGTTAAAGAAACAAAAAATTCTCTGTTTTTAAACAAGAAAATAGTCCACTTAGCTGAGAGCTATGTATCCACATCCAGTTACCAGCGCGGCAAACAAGATCTGAGGTCATGAGGGTAGAGCAGGGCATTATGGGTGAGGGGAGGAGCTGAGAGCTTGGATCCATAGCTGGAAAACCATGCCGGTTCGGATCCGATATCGGATCCATAACCCACAGGTTGCAGACAAATGAATATCCTACTTCAGATTACATGTTACTCAAATCCTTTTATTATACAAACTTTCTAATTTTATAAAAGCAATATTTAAAATCTGTCCCTATTTTGGGGCCTTTGTCCCCCACTGTTTTAGGCTTTGTTCAGATTTCGAGTCAAAAGGCTGAGAAGAGTTTCTGGTGCAATGGTTTCCCTGAAATACAACTTAAGATTTAGTTCACAACAAAAGGCCAAAAGATCTGAAATTCAGAAGTGCAGGCACATGAAACAAAGCATATTCAATATCAGATAAACTGTTGGAAATATTCTTCAAATCACTACTTTAGGCAAACAGCTTGTTGCAGCAATTACCAGTTGCTGAAAAGTAGTAATCATAGCTTTTCTTACTTCAATGTTTCCCGCCCCTCCCCCCAGCCTTCTCCTAGAAAGGAAGGGAAGAAGAGTGCCTGGATTAGCTGTTCTGGAGACTGGGATCTGATCGGAGACTGTGGCAGATGCTGTGGAAGCTTCATCTACTGTCAATACATCAGATGAACACAGCACGGCTGTGACCCCATTCTTTTACATTTCTTCCCCTAACAGCTAAATGAGGCACTGCCACTGTTAGCAAACTTGGATGTTCTTTTCTAACATGCCAGCAAAATTTACAGTTAAACTTGGTATCTGTCTCATCACACACATGTCTTTTTCTGACTGTCACAGTGCTGAGCATTAGATGCATTTGCAGAGAAACCCAAAGCTTGTTAAGTCAGCAAATTCATTGTTAGGGGAGTCAGTATCTGGTAATCATAAAACTCAAGCACTGATGCTCATTTTAGTTAACAAAAAACAATATTAACACTGTAAAACCCTGGTTCCAAAGTTACTGAATCACACTCCAATACCTTTAACTTTACTTACAATATTAAAGATATTGCTATTTAAAACAATTAAGAATACAAGTAAAGACCTGTACATTACAGTACATTAAAGTAGACTTTACCAACTCTTAAAATGCCTTCAAACTTGTATAACCAAAACTGTATCTATGAAAACAGGGAGTGGTTTAGACCACAGAGCAACTGCAATTCTTTTTTCCAACTACTTTAAACAGAATTTCAATTAAACATGAATGCAGCATACTACATACAAACTTTTACATATATGGCAGTTTACTGCACAGGTTTGACAAAACTATGGATGATATACCTATACCCTGCAGCAGCTCTGGGCTTGATTCCTACATCTTCAACTTGGTTACTGTGTGATCAGAGCAAGGCGCTTAAGAAAGTGCTCCTGGAATGAGTGTGAAGTAGGTGCATGTTCATCAGAGCTCTACACCATTTTACAGATGCATTTATTTTATGCAAGCAAAATAAAAAAAATGCACTTCAAAGATACTAGCACACCATCTTGGCACCCCCCTTCTAAGTTTAACAAAAATACTGGCTTCAAAATAAATGCAAGGCAGGTATGACAACACTTCACTACATTTGTTCAAACAAAAGACAAAAATGTAGAGTAGACGTAATTTTCACTGTCACATTTGCTGAAACAAAACTGTTCAAAAGCACTGCCACTTCAAATCTGAAACTCTTATGATTTGGTTATAGTTTTTTTTAGACATTTACTATCTTACAACTGCATAAACTCCAGTACAACTAATGAAACCTGATCCCTCACTACCACTCTTCAAAATGATACTCCGATACTGCAGTCCTTATTACATTAATTACAATTTATAACACTACTGTACTGCAATATATGTTGCAGTGCCTAGTAGTTAATGGATACACTCCTTGACAGCGCATACATACAGCCATAAAAGGAATATCATCATCTCTTGTCACTTGCATACCTTTCCCAAACTCCAAACAGCATAGCAAAGAGGCATCACAGAGTAGGTTTTCAGGCCCTCTGTGAAATTTGCTCTGTGCTCCAGAACCAAGCACGTTAGCTTCCAACCACTGTGGCACTGTAAGTGGTTCAAAGGAACACCATGTACGGATGCAACCTGAGCTGCTAAGAAGCTCAGTCTTTTGTAAAACTCAATAAAAAAGGACTACAAATGGCTTACTCACCTGAAGCCAGTTAAACAGTAAGAATGACAGGATGAAAAGGTGCAGACATTATTTCTGCAGAGGTCCATATATCTGGACTTCCTCCTCAGAGGAGGATACACTACAATGATTCCATGCCAGTGAAACTGAATTGACCAGCTGCCGGATTAAGGGCAAACTTGTTTAAATTCGGAAAACTGTTCACATTCTTGGGTGCCTGAAGAATAGTGTTGTGATGCTTCTGTGTTGCAAAAGGAATATGCAATCCAAGACAGGTAGTACAGGTAAAGTTACAATATGCTCAACACAAAGTACTTAACAGCAAAAAGAGCTGGTGCACAGTCTAGTTACATCAAGCAAAAACAAAGCACCAGCACTCCAATTACTCCAGAACTTAAAATTTTAACAAAAAATTGTTGCAAACATTCTAATTCAGACTACAGGTGAAAAACAACGGGGGGATGTTCGCCTGTTAAAAGGTTTGCTTGAATCAACTGCTGTAAACTATTAACTATGTCAACTGAAAAATTCAAAATACTGCAACAAGGAACTTGGAGACTGGAGAAAGTTGGTACTTTTCCATTAAAGGACTCATCACCAAGCAGAATGACTCAGTTAGTGGGACCTTCGTAATAGACTGTGCTGCCAAGTAAATGTAATGAAAATGACAGAATCAAACCAAAAATCATAAGCTGAAACTTATTAGTACCTCGTGGCCTTAATCTTCTGGGCTAAACTCCCAAATGTAAAAGTTATATATGCCGTGGGACTTTAACTAGTATGCCACAAATACACTTATACAAACGTCACAACGATTAATAAATGACCATGCCCCAATTCAGACAAAGAATGCAGAAGTTGCCTTAAACATTTGCTACAGCAATACAAATATTGCGAGTGTAAAAAAAAAATGTTGCAAGACAAATGATACAATCAGATATTAGAATAAGAAATGGCAGTATCAGACTAATATTTTAGAACTTTTTCGTACTGCTGCTGACATGACACACATTCTCAACAGGGATACTATGCTTAAGCACATTCGGAAAGAAAGGCTTAAGAATGAATAGATGAAGCAGACACAGTGGCACAGTACAACCAAACAATATGCAAAAGTACCCAAATGCCTCAAAAACTCAGCTTTAAGAAGGGAGCACACACTGATTCAAGAATGATCCTCCTTCCAAGCCCATACATTTCTAAGCAAAGAAAAACAAAGGTCTCTCCCTAAAGACTCGTGGTTAATCCCACTACCCGAGTCATTCTGCTTGCCGACGACTGAACCTGTGCTTGTTAAAGTTATCTCTTATTAATATTTATGTAAAACTTTTATTTGTAGTTCTGAGGCATTTGTCAACTAAGAACATGTCGTGAAAACATTTCTGCTTGCGATGAGTGCTGCCCTGAAGTACCTGGAATTCATTACAGTAAAAGGTTCTGCTGTCTTAGCAGTTATTCTATAGTTAAAACTGCGAAACATGACCCAGTATGTACAGATTTTTTTTAAACAGTATAAGAGCTTCCTGATTCAGCAATGCCAGTGGATATATGACCAATGACAACACAATCAGAATTACTAGGTTATAATGGGCAATGGAAAAAGTGGTAAAATATGGAAATGCCTCCCCCAGACATCATCTCAGACATGTCAAAATTCACAATAACTCACAGTGGAACTTCTTGTGTGGTAAAGAAGACTTCTTATGAAACACACACCACCTTCAAGATGTGAGGCAGCTTAAAAACACTTGCTGACTGCAAATAATTAAAAACTTTGTATTTTACAGAATGACAAACAGCAATGCTGCAGCATGGTTCATGCACAAAAATCAAACAGCAGGTTGTGGAATCAATACAGGTAGAAAATTTAAGGATAGTGGTTACTCAATGGATAATATCCCTCATAGTGATCAAGTCTGTTGCTTGTCTCATGCAGTGAAATGACCTGCTTGCAATAGTGTAACACAAATGTTCCTTTAGCCTTTTAAGCTTAACAAAAAATTACCATCTGGAAGTATGCTTGGTTGCCAGGTCCGCAAAATTCTGTTCAGCTCCTGTCCAAATGTCTGGTAACACGAGTCAGTAAACAAACCATCACTCCTGTTATTTCCACTGAGATACTGCAAAAAAGAAAAGAAACAAAACATGTGAGTACTCACCATAACAGGTTGTCAAGTCTTCAAGGAGGACTCATCTGCAGTGAAGAGCACTACATTAGATACAACCTTTCTCACATGGCAAAAAAATCCTCAGTGTCTCACTCCTAGAGTTACACCCCCTTGTCTCACAGATGATATTCTGCATGCAAGTTAAAACAGCACTGCTCCCCCCAACAAACCCCAATCGGACTCTTACTCAAAGGCAACTGACCTTTTAAGGATACACTTGCTTACAAAGGCTGCAGTATTATAAAACTGAAGTTTACTTACTGGAGGACTTCCTAACATAATTTTGGCAGCTGAAAAGATCATGAAAGGAAATAATGTACAGACAACTGGGAGCCTTTCTCAAAAATAAACTAATGTGGTAAGGATTCATTTGCTATACTTTATTTCAAAGACCTCTTTCTGCAGTGGGTGGAGCACTTGGACAGGAAAAGAAGCAGCGCAACAGAAAATAAAATGAAATTTCAGATGGAAGACCATTTCCTGCCAGATTCCAAGATTTCCCCATGCAGATATGAGAGCTGGAGAGAAACTAGGCACACTTTCAGGTAGATCTGACTACCCTAACAATGCAGTAGGGATCCTTCCTAGCCATGGTTCTAGAAAAGCTGACTTCTGAAGGACATGGAACCTATGGCACCATCATGTGACAGGAATGAGCTACAGCCTATGTGGCATGATGTCAGAACACTAGGGATCAGTAAAAATACAAGGAACATACAAAAAAATTTACATTATGTACTCATCATAACTAGGCATCTGTGCTGTTCATTTTCATTCTTCCTCAAAGTATGGGTTACAGATCCGACTCGGCTGCATTCTACAGATTTTGTATCCAACTCTCGAGCTCCTCCCTCTACCCATAAATGCCTAGTCCATCCCCAATACCCCAGAACAAGTTTGCTGCCATAAAGATCTCAATAAATAATAGAAGAGGAGAATAGAAAATTAGAGCAGGGCTCAAACCCAGAACTACAGGTTCCAAAATATCTATCAGGTCACTCCAGAAGTTGACAGGAAGGGGGGAGGGAAGTTGAATGAAAATGGACAGAGGCCTAGTTATGATGAGTAGACAACATTAACATCTGATGTTGTCCTTTTCATTCTTCCTCAATGTATGGGACAGAGTCCCCAGCTATGTAAATCTTGGGTGGCCCTCATGGAAGGATATTCTGGAGAACTGCTGAACCAAAGGCAGCTCTGTTTCTGGAAATTAAGTCCAATTTGTAATGGGTAATAAAAGTATGAACATTAGACCATGTGGCTCCTGCGTAAATACCATCAATGAAAGATCTAGACCAGAAGGCAGATGAGATGGTCATGTATCTAATAGAAAGGGCCCTGGGTGGTTTTGGTAGGGAGAGGCCTTGCATACAATAAATCCAGGAAATACAATTAGCTATCCACTTGGCCAACATAACTTTAGAAACTGAAGAACCAAGCCAACTCAGTGAAAAGGAGATAAACAGCTCGTCTGTTTTTCTGAATTCTTTAGTTCTGTGCAAGTAGAAACATAACTTTCTATGCACATTCAAAAGATGTAGCATGTATTATCCTTTGTTTGAATAGTGGAAAGACTGGTATGTGAATGGTTTGATTAATATTTGATTTGGAAGCCACTTTTGGTAGGAAAGGAGGACTGGTTCATAAGGTAACCTTATCTTTAGGAAAAACAATGTATGGGGCTTTTGATGAAAAAGCGTGGAGTTCAGAAATCCTCCTAGCAGAAGTAATGGCAACTAAAAAGACCGTTTTCCAAGAAAATCAAACTTTGTCAAAGGTTCAAAGGGTTGTTGAGTTAAGCCTTGTAGTACTACTGTCAAATCCCACGGAGGTAAGGGATCTTTCACTGGGGGTCCATGGGGGGCTCGAGCAAGAATGTACCCTTCAGGAAGCCCTTACATAATTTGGAAACAGCCAGGCAAGGAACATAGTCTCCTGAGTGAAAGTTTGACACGGTTGCCAACTGTACTTTGATTGTGGAAAAACTAGCAACGTCTTTAAAAACAGAAGCTAAAAACTGAGAGAGAAGAAAGTGGGGCAGTAAGGGGATCAACATCATTTTGGAAGGCCCAAATTGAAAATCTCTTCCATTTGCTCTTGTAAATGCTCTTAGTGGAATCTTTGTGATAACAAAAGGCAACTACAAACCAGGGAAAAGAGCCTGGGCTGTCTAGCTATCAAGTGAATTGGAGAAACCATGTGGTTAACTTGAGGGCTGGAATAGTGGGATGTATTTATCCCAGAGGGATGTGACAGGACTGGGGTCCAGTATCAAAGAAGGATAACGATCCACACTTGGCAAGGTCAGAAGGGGGCAATGAGGACAGCTGAGCTCTTCAACCAGCTGGCTTTCTGTAAAAATTTTGGAATTAGGGGTACTGGGAGATAAGTGTAAAGGAGACCAGAGGGCCAAACATGGACTTAAACATCTCTCGGTGACTCCCCCTGAAGGAGAGCAGGATAAAGTACTTGCTGCATTCGCTGTTCGGATAAGCAAAGAGGGCTCGGCAAGGTTGGCTCAAATGACAGAACAATTTCCTCTGCCACTGACTGGTTAAGAGATCACTCGCGAGGTATCAAAATGGACCTGCTGAGTTTGTCCACTAGTATGCTGGAATTCCCCAGGATGTGTGTTACAACTAGAAAGTGGTTGGAGGAGACTGCCCATTGCCATACTCCCCTACCCCTAGTCCAGACATATGGAGAATACGGGAGATTATTATCACATGTAGTACACAACCAGTACTCGCCAGAAATTCCTGCAGCTCCTTCAGTGCTGCTGTAGGTCTCTTGGCAGCCTCCCTAACAAGTTTTTTTCTTGTCTTTTCATCAATTTTGGAGGGACGTCCAGTTATCTGCAACGTCACTGTTGTCCCAATATTTTCTCCACTTTTTGATTACTGTCTTCACTGTGTTCCATGGTATATCCAATGCTGTGGAAATGTTTTTGTACCCTTCTCCTGACCCTTTCAAACAATGAGATCCCTTTGATGCTTTATAAGCTCTCTGTGAACCATAGCTTTTGTTGTAGCAGGCAACTGAGTAAACATCAGGAAAATCCTACTAGGACAGCCAAACTTTATTTAGGGTTAATCAGAATCTCTCTAAATGATAGCAAGTGGGTACCCAAAAAGACTGAATGCTGTAATTAAATCAAAAGGTGCTTCAACAAAGTATTAGTTAAAGGGTGTGCACACTTATGCAACCAGCTTTATTGCACTTTTACTTTTTATATTTTTTCCCTTAACAGATTTGTTTGTTTTTCAAATGAACTGTACAGATTATAGGTCAAATTAAAGGAGGGAAAAGTTTTGAAATTATTTATTGTGGTCTTTTTTTTATATCACAAAAACCTGGCATTTTAACAGGTGTGTACACTTTTTACATCCACTGTATAGCTAAACAAACCTAGCTGATTAAAAAAATACTGAACCCTTAGCTATGTTAAGTACTAAAACATTATACAAGCCAGATTGCAGACTAGCCAATAGAAGTCAGGGGGGCTGGAGGGAGGGTAACCAGGACTGCGACAGTGAATACACTCGAACATCTACATTTATGGTAAGTGTACACAACTGTACTATGTTCTTGGTGTTTCACTGTTGCAGTCATTACATTTGGGTAGATTCCCAAAGCTAAGGAAAGGAGGAGGCAATTAGAGAGCATTAGGAGCAGCTATTAGGCCCTGCAAGACTGCAGTGGCAAAACTAGCTCTGGATTAAGAAAAAAATGGCAAGTGGTAATGCTTGGTGAAGGTATGAACAGAACTCCAGGTAGCAGCTTCTAGGATGTCCCTGGTAAGAACACCTCTGAGAAAGGCTGCTGAAGTAGATGCAGCTCTGGTGGAATGTGATCTTATCCCCTGTGGGGTAGGTTTTCCATGGTGCTTATAGCAGAAATGAATGCAATGGCCTATACACTTAGAAATGGTCTGCTTTGAAATGGCCTTCCACTCTGCCCCTGCAGCAAAGGCAACTAAACAGCTTTTCAGTTTTCCTGAGAGGCTTAGTCCTGTCGAAATAAAATCTAAGTTGCATGTGCATGTCTAAAGAGTGCAGTATTCGTTCTCCTTTGTTCTCTGGATTAGAAAAGAAGGTTGGCAAATGAATGGACTGATTGAGGGCCACACTGGATACCACCTTGGGCATAAAGGAAGGATTGGTTCTGAGGGACACCCTGTCCGCATGGAAGATGACGAAAGGCTCCACTGGCATGAGGGCCTGTAATTCAGACACACTTCTTGCTGAAGTGATGGCGAGAAGGAAGGCTGTTTTTCCAAGAAAGGAATTTCAACTCTGCAGTTGCAGCTAGCTCAAAAGGAGGTAAAGTGAGCTTTTCCAATACAAAGTTAAGGTCCCGGGCTGGAGTAAGGGGTCTCCTGGGTGGTCTTAAATTTTTGGCCCCTCTGAAGAATTGTTTCAGCAGGGGGAGAGAAAAGAGGGGAGGCTGAGTATCATAACGTGCTGAAATGTCTGAGGCATGAATTTTAATAGAAGAGAAGGAAAGGCCCTTGTGAAGCAGCTCTGCTAAGTATTAAAGAATATGTGGTAAGCTGGGCACTGATTTGCCCATCCCCTGAGTTTGGCTCCAGGAACAGTATCTTTTCCACTTTTCAGCATAGGATTTTCTAGTACTAGGCCTCCTTGCCTCCAGAATGACATCCAGCACTTGCTTACTGAGGGATGGTATTGGAGAGCTCAGGTAATTAGCCAGGCTGCAAGGTTCAGGGTTTGAATCTGGCCCTCCTGCTGGGACAGCAGGGAAGGGGTCTGAGGCAGGTGCCATGGTTCCAGCAGTGACATACTGTGCAAGAGGGGGTACACCAGTGTTGACATGGCCAGTCTGGTGCAATGAGTACTGCCCTTGGCTTGTCCTGTTTGATCTTTAGTAGAACTTTCGAGAGGAGAGGCAGAGGGGGAATGGCATAAACTGAGAGGCTTTCCCAGGTGAAGGACAGGGCATCCACTTTCCAAGCTTGTCTGTGGGGAGTCCTTGTGCAGAATTTGTCCAATTGGTAGATCTGAGGGGAGGAAAACAGGTCTATCTCTGGTCTCCCCCATTTGTTTCTCAACTTGTTGAATATCTTTGGTTCCAGTTTTCACTCGTGTGGGTCCATGAGATTTCTGCTTAGGTCGTTTGCCATTGAATTTAGCTTGCCTAGCAGGAATTGAGCTTATAGGTGCACTTGGTAGTTCAAGGCTGTGTTCCACACAGCCATGGCTAGTCTGCAGAGAGGGTATGAGTGGGTTAACCCCTGCTTGTTTATGTACCACATAACAGTGGTGTTGTCTGTCTTTACCAATAATTGTCCTGGAAGAATGCGGTCCTTGAAGGCTGTCAGAGAATTCTGTACAGCTAACATTTCTTTTTGACTGATATGCGGGTGCATTTGACTCTGGTTCCATTTGCCCTGAATGCATTGCCCTGCCAAGTGAGCCCACCCCCCCATGCATAGTCTGATGCATCTGTTGTTAGGGTTTTGGTGGCAGGGGATGGAGTGAATGGCAGTCCCTTGTTGTGGTAGCAGGCCTCTGCCCACCAAAGGAATGATAGGAATCACTGATTCCAGGTCCTGAGAATGTTGACACCATTGGCTTTTTAGATACCATTGTAGTTTCCTCATATGCAGTCTTGCATATGGAATTTGTAAGATGCAAGAGGCCATGAACCCCAAGGCTTGCAGTATTTTCCTTGCAGATAGCTGGGTCTTTGTGGCCAGTAGTTTGAAGTAGGCTGTCAAACAAACTTGTTTCTCTAGCGTGAGGTAGGCCATTTGGGAAGATGTGTTCAAGCTTGCTCCCAGGAATACAATTTGTTAGCAGGGTACTAGGTGGGATTTCTTTTTGTTTATGGTGTACCCCAGTGAGGTTAGCAGTTTCTTTACAAATGCCAGATAATTTAATAGTATGTCCTGGCTTTCTGACTGAATTATACAATCATCCAGGTATGTGTATACTTGAATATTTCTTTGCCTGCAGAATGCAATGACTGGAGCTAGGCACTTTGTGAATACCCTGGGCGCAGTAGATAAGCCAAAGGGCAGTGCAAAGAAAGTACAGTTTTGTACCTACCATAAATGTAGATGTTCGAGTGTATACACTGCTGAAGTCATTACACTTGGGTTATCCTGCCGTCAGGCGGTTCCCCAGTCGGCCTGAGTTCCAAAGTCTTGGTCCGGCATCAGTTGCTGTCACCTCCTCCCTGACGTCAGTGCGACAGCGGTATATAAGATGCAGCCAACGCCATTTTCTTCAGTTTTTCTTGCCCCAGATGTCAGGTGCCCCCAAAAAGGTAGGCAATTCAAATTGCTAATAAAACATACATAAGAAAAGCAAACAACAACTTTCAGATACCAGCAAATACTCCCCATAGGTAGTAAAGGGTAGAAGACATAGGTACGTACCAGCAAGTAAGAGGGGAAGGAGGGAGGGTAACCTGGAATGCAGCAGTGTATACATTCGAACATCTACATTTATGGTAGGTACAAAACTGTACTATGTTCATCGTGTTACACTGCTGCAGTCATTACACTTGGGTAGAATCCCAAAGCTGAAGTAGGGTGGCTGGTACTATAAGGCATTAGGGGTGGCTATAAGGCCCTGCAGAAATGCAGTGGCGAAGCCAGCTCTGGATTTAGAGTATAGAGGCAGATGGTAGTGCTTGGTGAAGGTATGTACAGAACTCCAAGTTTTTGCTTCCAAGATGTCCTTGGTAGGTACTCCTCTGAAGTAGGCAGTTGAAGTGGCTGTTGCCCTGGTGGAGTGAGATCTAATGCTGTTAGGTACAGGTTTCCCATGGTGTGTATAGCAGAAACGTATACAGTGTCCTATCCATTTTGAAATAGTCTGTTTTGAAATGGCTTTTCCCTGTACTCTTGCAGCATATGCTACCAATAATTGCTCAGATTTTCTGAAAGCTTTGGTTTTGTCCAAGTAGAAGCGTAACTGCCTGTGAATGTCCAAAGAATGCAGTAGTCTCTCCCCTTTACTCTGTGGATTTGGATAAAAAAGTTGGCAAGTGAATAGTTTGGTTTAGAGCCACACTTGATACCACCTTTGGCATAAACGTAGGGTTAGTTCTTAAAGACACCCTTGTCTTGGTGGAAAATGATGAAAGGTTCCACTGCCATTAGTGCCTGTAATTCTGAAACTCTTCGTGCTGATGTTACTGCCAGGAGTAGAGCAGTTTTCCAAGAGATATATTTTAAATCTGCTGTGTTAGCTGGCTCAAAAGGAGGTAAAGTTAATTTTTCCAACACAAAGTTGAGGTCCCAAGATGGAGTAGGTGCTCTACTGGGCGGTCTTATGTTTTTTGCCCCTCTGAGGTACTGTTTTAGCAAAGGATTAGAGAAAATTGGTGGATCCGTGTTGTAATGAGCAGAGATGGCAGAGGCGTGGATCTTTATGGATGAAAAGGAGAGGCCTTTGTCCAGCATTTAAGTTAAATATTTTAGTATCCGAGGAATATTTGGGACAAGAGGGTCAAGGCTGTGAGCCTGGTTCCAGGCACAGAATCTCTTCCATTTATCCGAATAGGCTTTCCTGGTACTAGGCCTTCTGGCCTCCAGAATGACATCCATAACAGCTTTGGAGAGAGGCATTGCTTGCTTGACTAAGGAATCTCCCATGCAGCCAGGTTTAAAGTCTTTAGCTGGCTGTGAAGTATATGATTGTTGTGTTGAGTCAGCAGATGTGGGATTTGAGGCAAAATCCAGGGTGGTTCTTGTGCTAAGTTCTTCAAGATTGGGTACCAGTGCTGGCGTGGCCAGTCTGGTACAATCAGGATCATCTTTGGCTCTTCCTGCCTGGCTTTTATGAGTACCTTTGGAAGGAGAGGCAGTGGTGGGAAAGCATATACTTGTAGGTTTTTCCAGCTGAATGAGAGGGCATCCACTTTCCATGCTTGTGGATGGTAAGTCCTTGTGCAGAATTTCTGTAGCTGGCAGTTCATTGGGGATGCAAACAGATCTATGTCCAGGCTCCACCATTTCTGTGTTATCATTCTGAATATTTGTGGATTCAATTCCCATTCGTGGGGATCCATGATGTTTCTGCTTAAGTCATCTGCCAGTGTGTTTTTCCCTCCTGGCAGGAATTGTGCTTGCAGATGAACTTGATAGTTTAGAGCTGCGTTCCACAAGGTCATGGCTTGTCTGAAGAGGGGATAAGAGTGAGTGCCCCCTTGCTTGTTTATGTACCACATAACTGTGGTGTTGTCTGTCTTTAGTAGTAGCTGTCCTGGATGTAGCAGGTCCTTGAAGGCTATAAGGGCATTTTGTACAGCTAGCATCTCTTTTTGATTGATGTGAAGATGCCTTTGTTCTGCGGGCCACTTGCCCTGAATACATTTTCCTACCATGTGTGCTCCCCAGGCGTAATCCGATGCATCTGCTGTCAGTGTTTGCCTGGCTGTGGGTTGAGGAAAAAGGCTGTCCCTTGGTGACAAGCTTGAGCCCACCATCGAAACTCCTGTTGAAGGCAAGGAATTAGTGGTATAACTGTTTCCAAACTTTGACAGTGTCGAGACCAGACACTCTTTAGGTACCATTGTAGTTTCCTCATATGCAGCCTGGCATATGGAATTAGTAGTATGCAAGATGCCATGTACCCAAGGCCTGCAGAACTTTTATTGCAGGGAGTTGGGTTCTTGTTGCCATCAATTGAAAATATTGAGTCAGATGTCCTTGCTTGTCTGGCGTGAGATAAGCCATCTGGGCCGTTGTATTCAAGCTGGCACCCAGGAATATTATCTTTAGTGAGGGCACTAGTTTTGATTTCTTTTCGTTTACCGTGTACCCTAGGCAACTTAACTGTTTTACAAACGCCAGATGCTGTAGAAGAATGTCCTTGCTCTCTGCTAGAATCAGGCAGTCGTCCAGGTACAGATAAATTTGAATTCCTTTCTGTCTGCAAAATGCAATTACTGGTGCCAGGCACTTTGTGAAGAGCCTGGGCGCAGTAGATAAGTCAAAGGGCAGTGCAGAGAATTGATAGTGCATTGAACCAGCTATGAATCTGAGGTATCTTCTGCAGTTTTGTCTGATAGGGACATGCAGGTATGCCTCCTTGAGGTCCAAGGTTACGAGCCAAGCTTTCTTGCCCAGCATGGGAAGAAGCTGCTGTAGTGTCAACATTTTGACTTTCGGAACATCCAGGTAAGTGTTCAGGAAAGAAAGATCCAGAATGGGCCTCCAGGCTTTGTCCTTTCTGGGAACCAGAAAGAGTCTTGAGTAAAATCCTTGTCCTTGCTCCTGTGGTGGTACCTTTTGAATGGCTCTCATGTCCATGAGTGCTGTAATTTGTTTTTCAGCCTCTGCCCATTGATTTGGTGGCAGGTTTGGCATTCCTTTTGATACTCCTTGAAGGCTTTTGGCCGAGACGTCAGAGAGAGAAGCTATCCTAGTTTTAATAAATGGTTCGGTGGAATTTGTGGTTGTTGGTTATTTGGCATTCCTTTTAACCTTGGCAGAGTGTGGAAGTGGAACCTGTAACCTTGAGATACAATGTTGAGTACCCATTTGTCTTTGGTGATCATAAGCCAATTGTGATAGAAAAGTGCCAGTTTTCCTCTCAAGGGGGCTGCCAAGAGAGAGCTGTTTGGCAGCTGTAGCAGGAAGTCATTGGAGCTGTTTTTTAGAAGGTTGGGGCCTGTCTTCCCCTTCTTTCTGGCCTGATGCACCCCACTGTCGAGACCTGTAAGAACCTTGTGGTTGACCTCTAACTCTTGGACGTCTGTATCTGCCCCTTTGAGGTCTGTCTGAAACTGGAAAGGACCAATTCTTTGTTGGGTAATTTCTGCTAAATCGAGGAGGCTGAACCTGTAAGAAATCCTTCACCGTTTGCATAGATTTTGCCTTATCCTCCATTTTCTTTAATACCTCTTCTGCCTTAACTCCAAATAACACATCCTGCTGCAAAGGTGCATCCAATAGTTTTGTTTTAACATGATTTGGTAACATATGTTCTTTTAACCAAGCATGTCTTCTAATGACAGAACCTGTAACTGCTGCTCTACAGGAGGCCTCTAAAGAATCAAAACCACATTGCAAAGTGTGTTTTCCCACTTGTTCAGCTGCATACAATAAATCCTGCATTTCCTTTAAATTAGGAGGATCTGAATCTGGAAGCATTTTTTGTTTCAACTGAGACATCAAAAACTGCTGATATTTTAACATGTGAAACTGGCAATTTAAGGCCCTCATTGCTAAAGTTGCAGATGTATATACTTTCTTCCCCCATCTGTCTAGTGCTCTGGAATCTCTGTCAGAGGGGACTGGATTCTTTGTTGATGAGGCCTTAACCCCTATGGGTCCCCGAGAAATAGTTTCAGGGTCAGCAACAGGGCTTTTATAAAGAAATTTGATGCGAGTCAGGGACTCTGTAGTATCTGTCAGGCTTAACTGGGGCTGGAGGTAAAGAATCAGGATTTAAGCTGGATTCAGTATACACATCATCCACAATAACTAACACTGGCGGAATAGCAAGGGGTCTGTGTTGGGGTAATAAAAGGAAGTCTCTGAGCCTTTTCTTGGATTCCGAGTAATCCTGGCCTTCCCAATGGAAATGCTCCCTCATGGTATGTAAGGTTTCCCCAAAGGAGTAGTCCTCAGGCGGAGAGGCTGATGGAACTGATTCCTCAGCATCAGGATCCTCATAAGGGGGTAAGGAGTATCCTAGGTCTGAGGATGTATCTGAAGAGATGGATACCTGGTCGCATGAGTCATAGTCTGCACCCTGTCTAGACCTTTTATCAGGAGGGGGATGGGAACCCCTGATCAGAGAGATTAGGTCTTCGGCCATTTTGAGCATTTGTTTCTTTGTTTTTAAAGGAGGTTTAGACTTGGCAGAAGATTTAATGCTTAACTGAGTAGGTCTGAAAACACTCTCTGAAGCTGCGAGTTGTTCAGCTACTCCGGATCCCTCTGAAGGGGTAGTTTCGGTAGGCTAAAAAACTTGTGCGTCTGAAGGCCCAGCCATCTCCACGTGGGAGTCAGAGGCGGCCTGTGGTTCTACAGAAGCGGTCAGCCAAGGTAGCAGAAGTGTAAACTTTTTCCCCCCATCTGTCCAGTGCCCTAGAATCCCTATCAGAGGGGACAGTTTTTTTTGCAGTGGAAGCCTTGACCCCTTTGGGACCCTGAGATATAGTTTCTGGGTCAGCAGCAGGATTTTTATATAGAAATTTATGAGAGTCTGGAACCCTGTAGTATCCGTCTGGCTTAGCAGGAGCAGGGGGTAAAGAGTCAGGAGACAGGCCGGACTCTGAAAATGCATCATCTACAATGTCTAGAACAGGTGGAATAGCAAGAGGTCTGTGTTGAGGTAGTAAAAGAAAGTTTCTGAGCCTTTTCTTAGATTCTGAGTAATCTTGGCTCTCCCAGTGAAAATGCCCACTCATGGTATGCAGGATTTCCCCAAAAGAATAATTCTCAGGAGGAGAGGCTGAAGGAATAGATTCTTCAGCATCAGAATCCTCTTATGGAGGAAAAGAGTATCCCTGTTCAGAAGAGGAATCAGAGGAAATTAAAACCTGATCAAAAGAGTCATATTCTGTCTCTTGCCTAGGCCTCTTATCAGGAAGGGGATGAGAACCCGATCAAAGTAATTAGGTCTTCAGCTATTTTAAGCATCTGTTTCTTAGGCATGGAAGTCTGTCCAGGAGAATGCTGTACTTGTTTCTTTGTCTTTAGAGCTGTTTTAGTCTTTGTCTTTGAGGCTGAGGTTGGCTTGACATATAATTGTGTAGGACTGAAAACACCCTCAGAAGCCGATGCCTGCTCAGCGGGTCCGGACACATCTGAGGGAATAGTTTCCGAGAGTCCAATATCTTGAGTATCCAGAGGCCTAGTCGGCTCCACGTGGGAAGTGGAAGCGGCCTGTGGCTCTGAGGTAGCGGGCGTCAGGGGCTGCGAAAGCGCCTCACTGAAAACCGGCGACTGGTCAAGCGGGGGCCTCGTCGTCGGTTTTGGACCTCGGATGCCTGTCCTTTTCCTTTCGCTTTTTATAAACTCCGGTCGTCGGCTGTTCCGACGGCATTATATAATTAAACCTTTGGCCAAAATAATGAAAGGCAAAATAGTACTGATACTTAATAGTGTGTTGGTTAACTCTAGCACAAAACCGATAGCTAGCAATGTCGTGATCAGAGCCTAGGCAAGGAATACTGTATGAATGAAAATCCTTATGAGGTATTTGCTTCCCACAAGAAATACAACTGTTAACTTTTTCTGACATCGGTCTGGAGCAAGAAAAAAAGTTTCCCCAACGGGGTACTTAGCTTTAATGAAGACTTCGGATCTGAAATTCGATTTTGAAAATCTCAGGAGTCGGCCGACCGGCACTTGTGAACTGCTTTTGCTTTGGGCACCGTGCGGCAAGAAAGACTGAAGAAAATGGTGTCAGGTACATCTTTTATACCCCTGGCGCACTGACGTCAGGGAAGAGACGACAGCAACCGACGCCGGACCAAGACTTTGGAATTCAGGCCGACTGCGGGTAGCCTGCCAGCAGGATAACCCAAGAGTAATGACTGCAACAGTGAAACACGATCAACATCCACCTCTAGATGTGCAGCCTCAGACTATTAAAGACTGCTGCAAGCAGGGCTTGTGGTTTCTTCTTAGAAGATATGGACAGCACTGGAAGCAGCAGGACCACATAGTATTTAACAGACTTCCTAGGGTAGTAAAAGAGGTTTTTCTCTCTTTTAGGAGTGGCTACATCACTAAATGAAGGGCAAACCGGGATCAGAGTTCTTCCATAACAGTCACGACTTGCTTCCTTCTTAAAAAGGTAATTATGAAGCTTCAGGGAAGTCTAAGTGAATAAAATTACCTATTTAAACTGGTTCTCCAGGATACTGTTCTCAATTTCCTCCTTGATAAAGGATAACTTCTGCCACATTATCCTAAGTAAGAACATACTTATATCATGGCCTTGAGTCATGCCTCTTAGTGCAAGAAAGTGAGACAAAGCCAAAACTAATGGGAGAACAAAGGCCTAAGTACGGACAGATCTTGAGTATTGCTCTTATAAACTTAGAGAGTTGTTGGAATAACAGGTTTTGCTTTAGCATGCATTTTCTGAAGGATATTAAGTCTGAAACTCATGTGTCTGTCATTTAGTGACATAAATCCTCGGTGATTTGCCAAAAACACAAATTTTAGGAGTTCAGTCCTAAAATAAGAAAAAAACCTGAACATTCTGTGAAAATCTGGACAGCTGAGAGGTATGCCTTGTGTACATCATCTTTACAGTCAACCATTACAACAAACAATGCAGAAGCCCACCTTAAAAGGCACAGCACAGAGTCTGTATTAAAATCCCACTGAGCCCCAACTCAGGGGAAGTCTCCAAGATTTCTCAGACCTATTCCACAGTAGAAGACTGCAAACTGGATATATAAAATGAAGAGATAATGACACTAAGCACTCAGTGTAGCAAAGGGTTACAATCTCTTACCACACCTTTCCAACACTTCTGATTCTTTATCTGCTAGCACACAGAGAAAACAGTAGGGTCAGTGTTGAACTGAAGGAATGATACAATTCTCAACTTGAAGTTGCTTAATGAAGGACAGCCTCTGTTCAGCCAGGGCCTTGTAAAATGATACACTATTCGGGGGCGAGGGTACTGGAATGACAAAAGGGTGCTTCCAAAACAGCATCTCTGATTATCCTTGAGGGGGTCAGATGCCAATGACAGAAGGAAGAATTCTCAACAAAAGAGTTTCCGACTCTAAGCTCCTCAAAGGAATCTGAGGTGGTCTTCCAATACCCTACTCACCGAAGCAGATCAAAATGACAGTTCACACAGTCATGCTCATGAGCAAGTGTGTAACTAATGCATGCTAAATGTCAGGTGACAGAGACCTAGAAAGTGACATCAAGGAGTTAAAAGTCCACAGCAAATATGTGGGCTGAAGGGAGGCAAAATGGAATCACTATTGTGTCAGGTACCTGTACAAGATTTGTCATCTTTTTTGGAAACTAAAAAAAAAAAAAAAAAAAAAAAATATATATATATATATATATCATAGAAAGAGAGATTGACAGATGTAGGACTATATACATATATATATATATATATATATATATATATATATATATATATAGATATCATATCATAGAGAGACTGATAGATGTAGACTATATATATATATCTATATATATAGATATATATAAAGATATATATATGTGTGTGTGTGTATATATATATATATATATATATATATATATATATATGTGTGTGTGTGTGTGTGTGCGCATATGTGTGTATATATGTGTATATATATATATATATATATATATATATATATATATAACTCGCTTCTAGACTTCTCTGTCAGCCTAATGAGTGTCTCATTTGGACAGCAAGATGGACATCTCTCAAAGGGCTGCCCTTCTGACTTGGTAAGTTGACTGGTATGCTGTGTGCTGCAATGGGGGTTCTGAATAACCTCCAAAGAATGTCTTTTACATTACCAGCTCAGGGACTCGCTTGTCTGAAGTGACAATGGACCAGTTCAAGTTTCCTTGTAAAGACTTTAAAATTGCCAACTACTCCCAGGCCAAGAAAAGGGTCTGGGTAAGGGGTCATCACTATGGCTGGGGATTGCCAATGGAAAGCCTTTTACTTACTTATTTTTAATCAGGAGGATGACGCTTACTTGGACTGGTGTCATGCTAGTGTCTATCATCACTGATGAAGGCAAAACTGCTGAAACCGTTTTGATTTTACACCTATTCTGCAATAAACTTAGGTATCACTCGGTGCTGGCCTCCTTTTTTGGATTTGGACTTTGCTTTTTAGCCGTTTGCACCTGCCTTACGTGCGGAGTTCATTTGGGCTTGGATCACTGTCTATTGTACTTGTAGAGGACATTGCTACAAACTCATCCAAAGCTGCAAATATTTACTAATGTTTTATTGTCTGGGTTCCATCCAACCGGGATGAAGCCCATTATTAGTGGATGTCTGCAGAGACAAGCTCCACAGATTTACTTCATTACAACACATGCAATAGGCAGCAGCACACAATTACAGCACTCAAAAAACATACAGCAAAGAGAGAGGAAGGCATTTAGGTGCAACCATTTTTAAAACAATTCTTTTAGAAATAAATTCCACTGCTGTACCACTGAACCTAAACACTGGTCAACGCAAAAGTGAAAAAGCTGTTACGGGATTATCAGTGTGGAAAAACAGTCAATTGAATTAAGTACTCCAACGGTTGTTGTGTCTTTCGGCTTTTCCCGGTTAGGGGTTGCCACAGCGGAACTCCAGTCCGCTAATGATTGGCAGTAGATTTTTACGTGCCGAGTTGCCAGCCCTGACACACAACCTTCAACGAAGGTATGCCCATTCACGCATGTCTCCACACAGAAGACACTCTAGCTGACAATCGAACAGGACAACGTCTTACTGTGAGGCGACAATGCTACCGCAGCACCACCACGGTATGTATTATAAATCAACAGCTACAGTCCAGACCTTTTACTGTGCAATTCAAAGAAACTCTTGGCAGAGGTATCACACCACCCTAATGAGTTAAAAGTCATTTGATTCTGCTTATACTATTTATTGGCTTGGGAGCCTCGCTTCTTAAAATGAAGAATGAAGATTCCCTTCTCACAAAGCGAGAAGTTGTTCAGAGAATGTCAGAAACAAGTACAAGTCTGGAAACTTTTCAATTAATACTACAAACAATTGGTATTAACACTATAGAGCAAACAAATTTATTTCCAAGCATGGAAGCAATATAAACTTACTTCCTGAATTCCAAGACAGAGATAATAAATGCTGTCAGGTGCATAGGTCTCTCCATTTGGTCTTCTGACTTCCTTTATAAACTGAGCCAAACCAAGATTTAACTCATCAACTGTGTGTGACAGAATATCTTCTTTTAATCGTACTGGCTTTGCTAAAAAAAAACAAAACAAAAAACAAACAAAAAAAAAACAAATTAAAAAAAAATTAAGCTGATAATTAATAGCTGCAAACAAGCACCAGCAAATTCCTTCTTCAGGAAATTTTGGTCATGTAATAAAAACACACATTAACCAAATATACTATAACATTTCTGTGCAATTCCTGTGCAGAAGTTAATATTCAGTAATACATTTCCCTTAAAATCTCAATTTACAAACTTGCATCAGTGCTGCTGATGTTGAAGACATGGCATGACAGCAGCACACCTTGTAAAATCAATACTACAAAATTATGCACATTACTTAGAAACCGTAAGGTATGTTTTTTATTCTTTCACACTGTTTACTGAGTACAGCTGCAAGATACACTCATCACATCATTACATGTACAGATATAGGGATCATTGTTGTAGATTCATCATAGATGGGATTCAGCCACAAGCAGGCATCTGCGATGCAGCCCAACTTCTACAGATTAGGGCATCCTGAGGGTAGGCTGACTTCTTCCACATGCCACAGATATCGGGACCAAATGGGAAAGCATATCATGACATTTTCAATTCTCATTTATCTGAAAAGAGAAAGCATCTCCCCAGATAGTACGACTGTTACTGTGGGCCCACTATTTAGCAATCGTGATGCCCCAATTAGTGTTCGATTAAAAAAAAAAGGAATAGTAACTCCAAGCAGGGCTGGTAAGTGGAACCCTGTATTACAACAGATCACTTGCTGTAATATAATCAATCACAGATGGGAAAAGTACAAAAGCAACAGATACCCTACTCACAGGTCTATGGTGATGAAGCTAGCATGCCCTACATGTCAGTAGTAGCAAAACTTGCTGTAGTCCTACAAGAATAGTCCAGCATATAATGCTTGCAGAAATTACAGTGAATACTCTTTCCTTTCACTTGGATGAATCTAAAAGTGCTTATGCAGAGGTGTGTGTGTGTGCGTGTGAGTGAGCGCAAGTTAACTTTATTCACGTTGCTTTGGAATTCCTAGCTGAAAGGATAAAGATTCTTAAGGGAAAACTCAATAGCTATCTGTCCAGAGACTTTTGCTAGTTAGGGGGCATGAACATTAGCACGGTATTCTTACGTCTTGGATTACAGTCCCATTTGAGAGTTATAATCATCCTTTCATTTCTATATTACTGCTCAAAAAATCATTCTGGCCAGTGTCCTGGTAAACAAACTGACAACTATATATTGCTGAGTTTGAGAATCCTCAATAAGAGTACCTGTTACTGGTATAAAGGTATATACAGAAGACCAAGAACCTTCAAGAATGGTTCTAAAATCAATCCCCTTGTAAAAGGCTCCAGATGAGGCTACGATTCTAGTAGAATCTGTCTTTGCTGGACAAGTAAGGAGTTTGCCATGCTGAGCACAGCAAAAGGCATTCAATTTGGAGATCCAGTTGGCAATAGTTTGTGTAGAAACTGGGATCCCTTGTTTTGAATCCTGAAAAGAGACAAACAGTTGCTCTGGTTTGCAACAACTTTTGTCTTAGCTAGGTAAAATCTGAGCTGTCCTCAGATAATGAGGGAATTAAATATTCTTTCCCCTCCTGTTCTGTGGGTTAGGGAAGAAGGTAGGTAGGTTAACAGCCTGATTAAGACACAGTTTGTTCACCATTTTAGGCATGAATGACGGATTGGTCATTAATGACATTCTATCTTTGTGAAAAATTAGGGAAAGAGGAACAGCCATAAGAGCATACAGCTTTGAGTTTGTTCCGGCAGAAGTGAGGACTACAAGGTTTTCCAAGTACAGAACTTGACAGAGGTAGACACTGCTAACTTGATGGGAGGTAGAGTTTTTCCAGTACACTGAGGTCCCAGAATTGGTCTCCAGTCTCCTCTTTGGCTAGTGATAAGAGTACACCTTTAAGGAATGGTTTAACCTCTAGCAAAGCCAGAAGAGAGAAAGCTAGAGGTAGACAAGCTGAAATGTGTGCCTTAATAGAGAAGTATGTTAGACCATATTCCAATAGCTTACGCAGACAGGAGAGGGCCACTAGGGTATTATCTTAAACTGGGGTCCTTGTTTGTTAAATGGACACCACATTGAAATATTTTCGAACTATGTAAGAGAGAAAGGTTTCCTAGCCTCCTGGAGAACCTTTTGCATGTGGTACTCAGAGAATTAGTATCTAAAAGGGATCAGAATCCATTACGGAGGTATATTTCTGGTGATGGCCCCTGGCTGAATGGAAGAGAAGGGAGAACCCAATGCTGTCTTGGCCAAAAGGGAGTCAACCATTAGGATCTTTAGGCACTGAATCTTTAGTAAAACCTTGAGAAGGAGAAGTGGAGTGAAGGCATAAAGACTCGTACTTCTCTTCCAAGAAGCACAAAACATTTAGCAAAACGACTCAGGCAATAGAAAGCTGAAAGGGCTGTCGCCAAGCTTAGGGAGCCTATAGCAAGGAAAGTAACAAGAGATCCTGTAGAGGTATTAGAAATATTTCAGAAATTCTATGAAAGTCTGTACAAAGCAGAGAAATATGGAGATCATTCTGGTAGTTTTGCCAATATAGAAAGAGGTGCATGATTTACAGCTAACTAAATAATCTAAATTCTTAGATCTACAGTCTGCTTACAAGTTGAAAGTAAATTTACGATTGGTAGAGGGATGCACGAAGGTATCTCTCCTTGAAACAAATGAGCAGGCCCTGCAATTTCTGCATGGAAAAGTACTATACCTATTAGAAATCACCCTGGTACTGCTGTTAGTGACATAGCAGAGCTGCCTTTTCAAAGAAAGGTATTTACTTTCAACTTGTATGCAGACTGTAGATCTAAGAATTTAGTTTATTTAGCTAGCTGAAGATCATGCACCTTTCTATACTGGCAAGACTACCAGAATGCTTAAAGAACATATTATGCAACTCTGGGTGATATCAGGAAAATTAATCTCTTTAATGCTTTAGCTAAGCACATATCCAGTAATGAAGGGCACACGTTTGAATTTACAGTACTGCAATTGACATCAGATAATAAGGGGGGGGGTGATATTAACAATAGAGTAGAGTTAGCTGAAATCCAATGGACAGCAATAATGCAAGCAGATAAATCATCAGGAATTAATGTTACTATGCCTTTAAAACCTGTTCTTGAGAAATGTAGACCACATCAGTGACTTAACTGTTTTATTGATTAGCTTTTACTGGCTGTTTTATTATTGCTAAGACATTTAAACTTGGAAGCAATGTTTGTCTGTTATATGGATCTGAAGAAGCACTTTGTATGAAAGAGCTTCTTCTGTTGTATTTTTAACAAACTACATATGCTTTTAGCTGTGGTGGTCGCTTGGAGTTTTTGATTTTTACAAAATCTAGACAATATAAAATTTTTGCATGGAAGCATGGTAAGGCCTTGTTGTGTCTGATTATGATGGCTGCCAAAGCAATTACTAAAAATGGAAATCAAAATCTAAACCAGCTATACAAGAAGTAGTGAATATATAACAGAGATAAAACAACTGGAAGTGAGATCTTTAAAAAAGGTAGGAGCAAACTACAGAAGAAAAAATGGGAACTGTGGGAACAACACATACAGGGAAGGAATGGAGGTCTAAAAGAAGGCAGGACTTAAATGACCTATAAAGAAGCTATGTCTTACCATAATGTTCCATCTATGCTGCCCATCTTCATTTTCATTAACCCATGGGTCTCGGTTCTGACTCTCAGAAAGGACTGGCCCGCTCTCCAAGCTTGAGATTCCAGACTGGAGCTCCTCCCTTCTACCCATAGTGCCCCACTCCCCAACACTTCATCAGATCGAGTTTGCCCAAAGCATAAAGGCCAACATTTTCTATCCTAGACAAAGACAATTATCCAATACCATGAGCAAAGAAATCAGGAGCTCAACCCGAAGGAACACAGGTTCCTCTGAGAGTTCCACCAGGTCTCCCAAAGACTGGAAGGGGGTAGGGGGAGGGATGGTTAATGAAAATGAAGATGGTCAACACAGACAGAACATTATGTTAAGACACAACTGCTTTATCTGCTGTTGTCATCTTCATTTCCATTAACCTGTGGGACGGAATCCCCAGCTACCAAAAAACCCCAGGTGGCTCTCATGGAAGGATATTCCAGAGTACGGCAGAGCTGAAGGCACTCCTGCTTCTGGATATAATAACCAACTTATAATACAAGACAAATGTATGAGGATTTGACCAGGTAGCTGCAGCACAAATATCTTCAATCGAAACCTTGGACCAAAAGGCTTGAGAAGTCGCCATAGACCTTGTAGAATGAGCTTTAATAGTGCCTGGCAAGGGTATGTTTCTGGCTGAACATACAAAGGAAACAGTCTCAACCATCTAGACAGAGTAACCTTTGTAATGGATTTTCTTTTCTTTCTCTCAGTGAAGGATACAAACAACTGCTCAGATTTCCTGAAGGATTTGGTTCTAAGTAGAAACGCAATTGCCTATGTACGTCCAAGCAAATGAAGGGTGTACTCTCCTTTATTCTGACAATTAGGAAACAAGACAGGAGGACCGATGGATTGATTAATGTTCCCCTCCTTGGCTACCTTAGGCAAAAAGGATGGGTTTGTATGTAAATTTACCCGTTTTTGTGAAAAATTAAGTACGGGAATTTAGAAGAAAGAGCTTGAAGTTCAGACACACTTTTTGCGGAGGTGATGGCCACTAGAAAAAGGGTCTTCCAAGTCAGAAATTTTAAATCAACTGTAGCCGCTCGCTCAAAGGGAAGATGAACCAACGTTTGCAAAACCACTGTTAGGTCCCATGGAGGAGTAGGGTCTTCAATCACTGGGCAAAGCAAAAAGGTGTCTCTACAGAAGGCTTTATAAAGTTTTGATGATGTCGGGGGGAAGAATCTTGGCCTACATGAAAACTGGAAATAGCTGCCAGCTGAACTTTAATGGCAGAGTAGCTAGCACCATCATGGAAGAAGGATGCCAAAAAGTCCAAAACAACCATAACAGAATTTGTAAACGGATCTACCTGCTTCTGCTGCACCCAAATGGAGAACCTTTACCATTTACTTTTATAAATCCTGTGGGTTGAAGACCTAAGGGATGAGATCAGAACACTTTGGACAGGGGAAGAAAGCCTGGGACATCTTGCCATGATCGGAATGGGTGAAACCATGCAGTTAGCTTCAAACCCTGAAGGTCTGGGGGGGATACCCTGATGGGTGGGAAAGAAGGTCCAGAATTGGCTTCAACCTCAATGGCGGGCATATCAGGTGAGACCAAAGAAAGGTGAACCAGGTTTGTTGGAGCCAAAAGGGAGCAATGAGGATTACCTTTCTCTTCAACCTGAGAGCCTTTTGTAAAAACTTGAGAATTAATAGCAGAGGAGAGAAGGCATAGAGATGGCCGGGAGGCCAAACACAGACTAGAGAATCTCTGGGTGACTGTCTCTGAGGAGGTATCAAGGCAAAGTACCTGCTGCATTTGCTGAGAGGGGACACAAACGGATCGCAAGACTGACCCATTTCCATCAAATTTGCCGGGGACTGATAATAGAGACCACCCCGTGAGGTATTAGTAACACTCAGCCAAGCCTGTCCGCTAATATGTTGGAATCTCCTAGAATGTGCATTACTATCAGAAACCAGTTGGTAGAGACCAATCACTGCCACACAATCACTGCTTCCTGACATAGGGGGTAGGGACCTGCCCCCCCCGTTTGTTGATGTACCACATCAGGACATATTGTCTGTCTGACTCGCAATCATCCCTGGAGGTAAAAAGCTGTGAAGATCTTAAAACGCGAGAAGAACTGCTCTCATCTCCAATACAATGATATGCAAGCTGGCCACCTGGTGCATCCACATGCCTTGAACTGTCTGACCCAGACAATGTCCTCCATCATCCAAACTAGGAGGTGTCTGTGGTCACTGCAGCATTTGAGACAGGAAGGACAAATGGCCGTCCTTTAGAAACATCTGCCTAGTGATGCCACTAAAGCAGAGAATCTTTACATGGGGAAACTCAAGGGATTCCTGTGAAGAGACCCCTGGACTGCTAACATCCATTGCAGGATCCGCATGTGTAGGCGGCGCAGTCGGTGGGAGAGTTATAGTGCCCGTCACAGAAGCCAATGTTCTGAGAATCAAGCTGGCCAGTGGAGTTGGGACGGCCAGAATTTGTCTGACCTGAAGTTTTAAATTTGTAATCCTCGCTGTAGTTAGAAAGGCTTGGGATACCTGTGTCCAGAAGAGCTCCAATAACATCTATAACACAAATTAGTTGCAGCTGAGATTTCTGAATATTGATTGTGATTCCTAGGAGAGGGGCCAGATGTAAAAGATAATTCCTGGCCTGGATCAGTAGATGCTTGGCTGACGCAGTCAGAAGCCAGTCATCCAGATAGGGAAAAATCTGGAAACCTTGCAGCCTGAGGTGCGCTCTCACCACTGCCAAACATTTGGTAAACACCCAGGGGGGCTGTCGTGAGGCCAACCGAGAGAGATATGAATTGGTAGCGACTGTCTCCCAGTCTGAAACGTTGATATTGCCTGGAGCGTCTGTCCATCTTTATCTGGCACTAAACGTCCTTCAGGTCTACAGAGCACATCCAATCATTCATCTTCAGGATGAGGTAAGATGGACTGAACTATGACCATCCTGAACTTCGTGTGCTTCACTGACTTGTCCAGAATCAGCCATAGGTCCCTGTTTTTTTGGGCACTAAAAAGAACCTGGAGTAAACACCTGATCTGACTTGATTGGGGGGACCTTTTGGATGACTCTTTTGCTTAGGAGTTTTTTGATTTCTAAGACTGCAACCTCCCTCTCAATAATGTCGCCAAAAATAGGCATGGGTAGTTACCGGTGATAAGGGGATTGAAGACCCAGCCTACTCTGACCCGCGCCAGGGACCCTTGCTAACGGTAGGAAGGGTATATGTGCCCCTATTAGCCAGTGTGTCTGCCATAAAGCCCAGCAGCCCTGGGTCAATAAGCTACTGGCTGGCCGATGTCTAGTTGCCAAGCCTGGGTTACCTGGGATAGCTCTGCTGAGTGAAAGCTGGACGTAAATCCAACCAACCTGCCAAACATGAACTGAGAATTGTTAAGCTTAATGTACTTCACTAGTGGATGACATGATGATACGAAGGAGGCTGGACATCCTATGTATCCAAGAGATGAGATGGAAGGGCAGTGCAGCAAAGCCACTTGGCTTGGGATCCAGACTCTACTACTCAGGTGGGGGACAGGCTAGAAAAGGTGTAGGAACTGTGGTGAGAGGCAGGCTTCAGAAGGCAGTGAGTGATATCATCAGAATTAATGACAGACTCATGGCAATCAGACTCCTGTGCAATGATAGGGCAGCATTCATAATCTCAGCCTATGCCCCATGGCAGGGTTGTGATAGTGAGGAAAAGAGTGCATTCAGACAGCAGTTGCAGGATCTACTAGATAAAGCAGGACAACATGAATTGGTGTTGTTAATGGGTGACTTGAATGCACATATCGGGACAGACAAAGTACAGTTGTGTACACTTACCATAAAGGTAGATGTTCGAGTGTATTCACTATTGCAGTCATTACATTTGGGTAATCTGCTGGCAGGTTGTCCTCAGTCGGCCTGAATTCCAAAGTCTTGGGTCCTGCGTCGGTTGCTGTCTTCTCTTCCATGACGTCTGGTCGTCAGGGGTATAAAACATGCAGCCGACGCCATTTTCTTTAGTTTTTCTTGCCCCCGATGTCAGGTGCCCCCAAAAAGGTAGCAAAATTATATGTATATACATATATATATGTGTATACATGCATCAATATAAACTTTACCTTCATCTACAAGCAAATACACCACATAGATTGTAGAAGATAGAGAAGGAAAGATAAATTTCAGAATGACAGGGGGATGGCGGGGGGAAACCTGGACTGCAACAGTGAATACACTCGAACATCTACATTTATGGTAAGTGTACACAAGTGTACTATGTTCTTCATGTTTCACTGTTGCAGTCATTACATTTTGGTAGAATCCCAAAGCTATGGTTGGGAGGCTGGAGCTAAACAGCATTAAGTGCGGCTATAAGGCCCTGCAGCACTGCAGTGGCAAAGCCTGCCCTGGACTTAAGAGTAGAGAGGCAAATGGTAATGCTTTGTAAAGGTGTGAACAGAACTCCAAGTAGCAGCCTCTAGAATGTCTTTGGTTGGTACCCCTCTGAGAAAGGCTGCTGAAGTAGCTGCAGCTCTGGTGGAATGAGACCTAATGCCCTTGGGCACAGGTTTACCATGGTGTAAGTAGCAGAAACGGATGCAGTGGCTTATCCACTTTGAAATTGTCTGCTTTGAAAATGCCTTTCCTTTTGATCCTGCAGCATATGACACTAGTAATTGCTCAGTTTTTCTTAGAGCTTTAGTCCTGCTCGAGTAGAATGTTAGCTGACTGTGTACGTCCAAGGAATGCAGAATTCTCTCCCCCTTGTTCTGCGGATTTAGATAGAAAGTTGGCAGATGACTAGTTTGGTTAAGAGCCACACTGGAAACCACCTTAGGCATAAAAGTAGGATTTGTCCTCAGAGACACCCTGTCTGGGTAAAATGTGATAAAAGGCTCTACAGCCATGAGGGCCTGTAGCTCTGAAACTCTTCTTGCTGAAGTAATTGCTAGTAACAGAGCTGTTTTCCATGATAAGAACTTTAGATCAGCGGTAGCAGCTGGTTCAAATGGAGGCAGGGCGAGCTTTTTCAACACATAGTTGAGGTCCCATGCAGGTAATGGTGATCTTCTAGGAGGCCTTAAATTTTTGGCTCCTCTAAGATGCTGCTTTAGTAAAGGATGAGAAAAGATTGGTGGCTCTGTATTGTAATGAGCCAAAATGGCAGAGGCATGGATGTTGATTGATGAGATAGATAGGCCTTTGTCAAGCATCTCAGTTAAGTATTGTAATATCCGAGGAATATCTGGTTCTGCTGTATCAGTTCCTTGTGCTTGATTCCAAGCACAGAATCTCTTCCATTTGTCAGCATAAGATTTTCTAGTACTAGGCCTTCTGGCTTCCAAAATGACATCCATCACAGCTTTACTGAGAGGTGTTGTTTGTATGACTACATGATTAGCCATGCTGCCAGGTTCAGGGTCTGTAGTTGATTGTGCAGGATCTGATTGTTTTGCTGGGACCGTAGTTGTGGTTTTTGAGGAAAGGTCTAAGCTGGGTATTGAGACAAGTTCCTTAGGATTGGGTACCAGTATTGGCGAGGCCAGTCCGGGGCAATTAATATCATCTTTGGCTTCTCTTGTCTGACTTTTAGGAGGACATTGGGTAGAAGAGGCAGAGGAGGAAAGGTGTAAACAGACTGGGTTTTTCCAACTGAAGGATAGGGCGTTCACTTTCCATGCTTGTCTGTGATAAGTCCTTGTGCAGAACCTTTTCACTTGATAATTTTGAGGAGAAGCAAATAGATCTATGTCTGGGCTCCCCCATTTCTCTGTTATCATGCTGAAGACTTGTGGATTTAGTTTCCACTTGTGTGGATCCATAAGGTTTCTGCTTAAATTGTCTGCCAAAGTGTTTTGTTTTCTTGGCAGGAATTGAGCTTGAAGATGTATTTGGTAGGTCAAAGCTGTGTCCCACAGTGCCATGGCTAATCTGCAAAGGGGGTATGAGTGTGTGCCCCCTTGCTTGTTTATATACCACATGACTGTGGTGTTGTCTGCCTTTATCAGTAGTTGTCCTGGATGAACTAAGTCCTTGAAGGCTGTTAGGGCATTTTGAACAGCTAGCATCTCTTTCTGGTTGATATGCAGATGCATTTGATTTGGTGTCCATATGCCCTGAATGCATTTTCCTGCCATGTGGGCCCCCTAGGCATAATCTGATGCATCTGTTAAGGTTTGGCTGGCAGGGGGTAGAGTGAAGGGCCATCCCATGTTTTGGTGACAGGCCTTTGCCCACCATAGAAACTCCTGTTTCAGGCAGGGGATGAGAGGAATCATCGTTTCCAGACTGTGTGAATGCTGACTCCATAAACATTTTAGGTACCATTGAAGTTTTCTCATATGCAGTCTTGCATATGGAATTAGTAGGATGCAGGATGCCATGAAGCCCAGAGCCTGCAGAATTTGTCTTGCAGAAGACTGGGTTTTTGTTGCTATCAGTCTGAAGTAAGTAGTCAGTTGCCTTTGCTTGTCTGGCGTAAGGTAAGCCATCTGGGCAGTTGTATCCAAGCTTGCACCCAGGAATGTTATCTTTTGAGAGGGTACCAGTTGTGATTTCTTTTGGTTTACTGTGTACCCTAGGCATGTTAGAAGCCTTTTCACAAATGCCAGGTGTCGAAGAAGAGTGTCCTTGTTCTCTGCTTGAATGAGACAGTCGTCCAAGTAAGGATATATTTGAATACTTCTTTGTCTTTAAAATGCAATTACTGGTGCCAGGCACTTTGTAATGACCCTGGGCACAGTAGATAAGCCAAAGGGCAGTGCAGAGAATTGATAATGCATTAAGCCAGCCTTGAATCTGAGGTATCTTCTGCATGACTGTCTTATTGGGGTGTGCAGGTATGCCTCTTTTAGGTCTAAAGTCACCGGCCAAGCACTCTTGCCCAGCATGGGCAGAAGCTGCTGCAAAGTCAGCATTTTGAATTTTAGAATGTCCAGGTATGTGTTCAAAATCGATATATCCAGTATTAGCCACCAGGCCTTGTCCTTTCTGGGTACAAAGAACAGTCTTGAGTAAAAACCTTGTCCTTTTTCCTGTTCTGGTACTGTCTGAATGGCGCCCATATCCATGAGGGACGTAACCTGTTTCTGTGCCTCTGCCCATTGATTTTTTGGCAGATCTGGTCAACCATTTGCCATTGGCAGAGTGTGGAAATGGAATCTGTATCCCTGTGATACAATGTTTAATACCCACTTGTCCTTGGTTATTAACTGCCAATTTTGAGTGAAAAGTGCTAATTTCCCCCTATGGGTGCTGCCAAAAGATAAGTGCTTGGTATAGGCAGAGGGAAGTCATTGGGATTGCTTTCTGTAGGTTTGCACTTTATCTCCTCCAGATTTGGAGGTGGAAGCGCCCCATTGCTTTGACCTGTATGAATCTTGCACCTGGTATCTGGAACCCTTAGGGTGTCTAGATTTGCCCCTTTGAGCTCTGTCTGACACAGGAAAGGACCAATTTTTTGTAGGCCAGTGTCTACTGAATCTTGGTGGCTGCACTTGTAAGAAGTCTAACAGTTTGCATAGACTTAGCTTTGTCTTCCATTTTCTTTAAAACCTCTTCTGCCTTAACACCAAACAGAGAATCATGCTGTAAAGGTGCAGCTAGCAATTTAACATGATCAGGCAAATTTTGTTCCTTTAACCAGGCATGCCTCCTAATCACAGATCCAGTAACTGCGGCCCTGCAGGAGGCCTCTAAGGAATCAAAACTACATTGCAAAGTATGCTTTCCAACTTGTTCAGCTGCATGCAATAATTCCTGCAATTCTTTATTTTCTGCACATTCTGAAATCAACATCATTTTCTGTTTCAGCAATCCCATAACATGCTGTTGGTACTTAAGCATATGCAATTGACAGTTTAAGGCCCTGATTGCCAAGGTTGCAGATGTATAAACCTTTTTTTCCCCATCTGTTTAGTGCCCTTGAATCTCTGTCAGAGGGTGTAGGATTTTTTTGCTGTTGAGGCCTTAACTCCCTTTGGACCCTGTGAAATAGTTTCAGGATCAGCAGCAGGGTTTCTAAATAAAAATTTATGTGAGTCAGGGACCCTGTAATATCGGTCAGGCTTACTGGGAGCCAGAGGTAAGGAGTCAGGGGTCAAGCTCGACTCTGAAAACACATCATCCACAATGTCTAAAATAGGGGGAATGGCTAAAGGCTTGTGCTGAGGGAGAAGAAGGAAATCCCTGAGCCTCTTTTTTGATTCTGAGAAGTCTTGACTCTCCCAGTGAAAATGCTTCCTCAAGGTATGCAAGGTTTCTCCAAATGAATAATTCTCAGGAGGAGATGCAGATAGAATAGACTCTTCAGCATCAGAATCCTCAAAGGGAGGTATAGATAATTCATGATCAGAAGAAGAATCAGAAGAAATAGAAACCTGATCTGAAGATTCATAATCAGTGTCTTACCTAGGCCTCTTATCTGGAGGGGGATGGGTACCCTTGATCAAGGTAATAAGGTCTTCAGCCATTTTGATCATCTGCTTTTTAGGCATAGAGGCCTGTGCACGTGGCTCATGCGTAGTTTGTTTTAGTTTTAGAAGTAGCTTTTGTCTTTGGTTTTGTAGCTGTCGTCGGTTTGATATACAACTGTTGAGGTCTGAATGCACCCTCAGAAGCCGATGCCTGCTCAGCGGCTCCGGACCCATCCGAGGGAGAAGCATTCATCGGTCCAATACCTTAAGTATTTTGTGGCATGCCGGACTCCACATGGGTGTCAGTAGAGGTCTGCGACTCGAAGGTAGCGGGTATCAGGGGCTGCAAAAGCGCCTCAATGAGTACCGGCGAACCGGCAACTGGCTTAGGAGAAGCTTCGCCATCAGTTTTGGATCTCGACTGCCTTTCTCTGTCCTTTTCTTTGCGTTTTTTATGTACTATCCGATGACATTTCTGGGTAGTTAAATCTGTTTCCAAAATACTTTGATGCAAAAATATAGCGACGCTTAATAGTGTGTTGGTTAAATCTAGCACAAAACCGACAGCCAGGCACGTTGTGATCAGGGCCTAGGCAAGGAATACAGTATAAATGGAAATCCTTATGAGGTATTTGCTTCCCACAAGTAATACAATTATTAACCTTTTCTGACATCGGTAAAAAGCAAGAAAAAAGTTTCCCCAGTGGGGTACCATAGCTTTAGTGAAGACTTCGGTTCTGAAACTCAAACTCGAATATTTCAGTAGTCAGCCGACCGGCACTTGCGAAATGCTTCTGCTTTGGGCACCGCGCGGCAAGAAAGACTAAAGAAAATGACGTCGGCTGCATGTTTTATACCCGACGACCTGACGTCATGGAAGAGAAGACAGCAACCAACGCAGAACCCAAGACTTTGGAATTCAGGTAGACTGAGGGCAACCTGCCAGCAGATTACCCAAATGTAATGACTGCAACAGTGAAACACTAAGAACATCAGAATATGAGGACTGCCTTGGTCCACATGGGTGGGGCAACAGGAATAAAAGAAGGAGAAGCCATTCTAGACTTCCTCCTCTGGTGTCCCCCACCTCTGGATCAGATGGTTGAAGGTGCTGGGCTCCACTTTCCACTTGTGTGGGTCTAGGAGATTTCTGTAAGTCATCTGCCAGTGAATTTTTTTTTTGCCTGGCAGGAATTGAGCTTGTAGATGGACTTGGTTGCGCAAGTCTGTGTTCCACAGGGCCATGGCTAACCTGTAGAGTGGGTAAGAATGGGTTCCCCCCTGCTTGTTTATCTACCACATCACTGTGGTGTCTATTTTTATAAGCAGTTGTCCTGGAAGGATTAGGTATTTGAAAGATGTCAGAGCATTCTGTACAGCTAGTATCTCTTTTTGATTGATGTGCAGGAGAATCTGGCTTGGGCTCCAGTGGCTCTGAATGCATTTTCCTGCCATGTGAGCCCCCCCCATGCATAGTCTGATGCGTCTGTTGTCAGGGTTTGGGCAGCGAGGGGTTGAGTGAAAAGAAGTCCCTTATTGTGGTTGCATGCTTCTGACCAACAAAGGAACTCTGCCCTTAAACAAGGTATGACAGGAATGACTGTTTCCAGGTCCTGAGAATGTTGGCACCAAAGACTTTTTAAGTACCACTGAAGTTTCCTGGTGTGCAGTCTTGCACATGGAATGAGCAGAATACATGAGGCCATGAACCCCAGGGCTTGCAGTATTTTTCTTGCAGAAAGTTGTGTTCTGGTGGCCCTTTGTTTGAAGTAATTTGACAGATAGAACTGTTTTTCTGAAGTGAGAAATGCCATCTGGGAAGTTGTGTCCAAGCTTGCTCCCAGGAATACAATCTTTTGACTGGGCACCAGTTGTGATTTCTTTTCATTGATGGTGTACCCCAATGAAGTGAGAAGGTTTTTTACAAATGCCAGGTGCTGAAGTAGCAATTCCTGACTGTCCACCTGAATCAGGCAGTCGTTCAAGTATGGGAAAATTTAGATATTTCTCTGCCTGCAGTATGCAATGGCTGGAGCCAGGCAGTTTGCGAATAATCTGGGCGCAGTAGATAAGCCAAAGGGAAGTGCACAGAACTGATCGTGCATAGAGCCTGCCCTAAAACGTAGATATTTCCTGCATGACTCCCTTATGGGGATGTGCAGATAAGCTTCTTTTAAAGTCTAGAGTGACTAAACAGGCATCCTTGGCTAGCATGGGGAGAAGCTGTTGCAGGGTAAGCATCTTGAATTTTGGGACCACAAGAAAGGTGTTGAGGATAGAAAGATCTAGGATTGGGGGCAAAGAGCCCTCTTTTCTGGGCACCAGGAAAAGTCTGGAGTAGAAACCCTGACCCCTTTGTTCTACTGGAACAGGATGAATAGCTCTTATATAGCAGGGACAGTACGTGCTTTTGAGCCTCTGTCCACTGGTTTGGAGGAAGGTCTGGAAACCTGCTTGGGGTTGGTAGTGAATGGAAGTAGAATTTGAACCCCTGGGATACAATGTTTAGGACCCATTGGTCCTGAGTAATGGACATCCAGTTTTTTGCATGAATGGCAAGTTTTCCTCCTAGGGGCACAAACAGTTGGGCAGGGCTAGGAAAGATAACTAAGAAGTCACGGTGAAATTTTTCCATAAGGGGGTGGCCTAACACTCCCTGTTTTTGAGGTGGGGGCACTCCATTGTTTAGATCTCTGCATACCCTGAGACTGTAGTCTGGGAGGCTTGTGAGGCTTATTTCCTCTGGGTCTGGTCTGGGAAGGCCTGGCAGGGGCTGGAAAGGACCAGTTTTTTAAAGGCCAATGCCTACTGAATCTAGGTGGTTGCACTTTTAAGAATTATCTGACAGTTTGTACAGATTTAGCTTTTTCTTCCATCTTTTTAAGAACAACTTCTGCTTTGGTGCCAAACAAATGGTCCTGATTTAAAGGAGTGTCTAGTAATTTGGAATTGACATGATCTGGCAATGATTGTTCCCTCAGCCAAGCGTGCCTTCTCAGTACAGACCCAGTGACTGCAGCCCTGCAAGATGCTTCTAAGGCATCAAAACCACACTGCAAGGTATGCTTACTAACTTGGTTTGCAGAATGCATTAGCTCTTGTAAATCTTTACTTTCTGCAAAGTCTGACAATAATACCATTTTTTGTTTAATTAGTTCCATAATATGTTGCTGGTACTTCAACATGTGAAACTGACAATTGAATGCCCTGATGGCAAGAGTTGCAGAGGTATATACCTTTTTACCCCATCTGTCTAAAGCTCTGGAATCCCTATCCAAAGGGGTAGGATTTCTGGCTGTAGTAGCCTTAATACCTTTAGGTCCCTGGGAAATGGTCTCTGGATCAGCAGTGGGATTTCTTGAAGAGAAATTTGTGGGAATCAGGTACTCTGTAGTACCCGTCAGGTTTCCTAGGGGCTGGGGGTAATGTATCTGGAGTTAGACTGGATTCCACAAAAACAACATCCAGGACAGGGGGTATAGCCAGAGGTCTGTGCTGAGGCAACTCTAAAAATTCTCTGAGTCTCTTTTTGGACTGAGGGTAGTCTTGGCATTCCCAGTGGAAATGATCTCTTAAAGTATGCAAGGTTTCACCAAAAGAAAAATCCTCTGGAGGGGAGGCAGAGGGAATGGATTCCTCTGCATCTGAATCCTCATAGGTTGATAAGGGCATGTCCTGGTAATTAGAAGGGTCAGAGTCATCGGATTCCTGGTCTATAGAATCAGAATGAAACTCAATTATTTGTCTTTTAGCAGGGGAAGGCTGGCTTCCCCTAATTAGGGTAATAAGGTCTTCAGCCATTTTAAGCATTTGTTTTTGTGGCATGGGAGCTTGAGCATGCGCTTTGGTCATCAGTTTTCTAGGTGTAGTGTGTACTCTGGGCCTGAGAAACTCGGTAGTTTTAGCTAAAAACGAAGTTGTCGGTTTAATGCGAACATCGGTAGGTCGGAATACACCCGGACCCATCCAAGGCAGAGACATCTGCAGGTCCATAGTCGAAGAAGCATCTCGTGGCATACCAAATGGGTCTCAGCAGAGGCCTGCGAATCTGCAGAAGTGGGCATTAGGGGCTGCAAAGGCGCCTCACTGAGTACCGGTGGACTGGCGAATAGCTTAACAGAAGCATCGTCAGCAGTTTTGGACCTATGCAGTCTGTCTTTATCTTTACGTTTTTTCGAAAGATTAGCAGTCTGATGGCTTATCGAAGCCATTTCGGAATACGGAGAACAAGAGCGAAAGAATGTAGCGACAAAGATAGCCCGATGAATGGTTCGAGCGTTAAACAAGGCACAAAACCGTCAGGAAGAGACGTCGTGGTCTGGGCCTAAACAGGTGACACAGTAAGAATGAAAATCTCTGTGAGGTATTTGCTTTCAACAGGCAAGGCAATTGTTAACTTTTTCTGACATTGGTTAGAGCAAGAAAAAAGGATCCCCAACTGAGTACTTAGCTTTAGAAGACTTCAGGTTTGAAACTCGAAATAAAAGAAGTTACGTCCTTACCATAACGTTCCATGTGAGTTGTTCATCTCGCCTTTTTGTTCTTACACGTGGGTTCGGAGCCGATCCCTCGGCTCAGAGTCGGCCGCTTTTCAAGCTCAAACTCTCAGAGAAGCTCGAGACCTAGTGTATATCCCATGATGCTCTACTGTAAACCCCCAGATCTAGTACGCTGCACCCGAAGACAGCCTAAAAGTAAGAAAAACTACAGTACCTACCCTATCTAGGTACCTATAGATTCAGACAGGAGAAAAACACAGTCTGTCCTAAGAAGACAGGCTGACAAGACCGGCCAATCCACCAAGGCAACCATCTTTCTCAACAGGAGGGGGAAGGTGGGAGGGAATGTAAGAACATAAAGGCGAGATGAACAACTCACATGGAACGTTATGGTAAGGACATAACTTCTTTATGTGAAGTTGTTCTATCTCGCCATTTTGTTCTTACACGTGGGTAGCGTCCCAAACACCCTAACCCTGGGTGGCTCAAGGGAGAACATTCCTGAGCACAGTGGAACCAAAGGAAGCCCTGTCCCTGGAGACCCTGTCCACTTTGTAATGAGTGATAAACGTGTGAAGTTTTGACCACGTGGCAGCTGCACAAATGGTATCCAAGGGTAAATGAGCTGCATCAGCTAATGACGTAGAAACAGCCCGGGTAGAATGGGCTTTGACATTATTCGGTAATGGCTGGTTAGTGGAGGAGTAAATGAATTTAATGCAGTCAGAAAGCCACTTAGATAATGTGATTTTTGATACCGCAGAACCTTTCTTGTTCTCTGCGTAAGAGACAAGAAGTTGATCAGATTGCCTGAAGTATTTCGTTCTGTCCAAGTAGAATCTCAATTGTCTGTGAACATGAAGCTTGTGTAACATATATTCCAGTCTGTTGGTATGGTGTCTAAAAAAGGTTGGGAGCTCAATGGACTGATTTAAGTTAGTTTCTGAACAGACCTTGGGAAGAAAGGTAGGGTTTGTCCTGAGAGACACTCTATCAGGGTGGAATATCAAATATGGGGGCTTGGAGGATAAGGCTTGAAGTTCAGAGACCCTATGCACAGATGTAATGGCTACCAGAAATATAGTTTTCCAGGAGAGAAACTTCAAGTCACAGGACGAAGCGGGTTCGAAGGGAGCAAGCATCAATTGGGATAAAACAAGATTCAAATTCCAGGGAGAGATAGGTTGTCTGATAGGAGGTGTGAGATGGTGGATCCCTTTCAAAAAGGCTTTACATAGTCTGTGGGACATGATGTTGGACCCGTTAAATCCTACATGAAAGTTGGAAATTGCAGCCAATTGAACTCTTATGGTGGCAGCAGCTGCGTCCTCATAGAACAAGGAAGACAAGAACTCTAAAATGATATGAATAGGGGCAACATAAGGGTCAATGTCGTGGTTAGAAGCCCAGTGAACAAATAGTTTCCATTTGCTGTTATATAGCTTCCTGGTTGACAATTTATGAGAGGAAACTATAATATGTTGGACCGCGGGAGACAAATCTTGAGACCTGGCTAATATGGGAATTGGAGCAGCCAAGCTGTCAGTTTCAGGGAGATGAGGGAGGGATGAAGAACTCCCGACGAATGAGTCAGAAGGTCTGGCACTGGGTCCAGAGTCCATGGTTCTTCCACTCGATACTTCTGTAGGAAGGGGAACCAAATCTGACGAGGCCAAGACGGGGCTATCAAAATCACAGTCCTTCCCAGACTTTTGGCTTTCTGTATGAATTTGGGAATTGGCGGGAAGGCATATAGGAGGGCCCGGGGGCCAATCGTGTACAAGCGCGTCCTCGGGTTGCTCCCCGGTGGGGGATAAAGGGCAAAGTAGCTGCTGCATTTGGCATTCATCGGAGATGCAAACAGATCGCAGCAAGGCTGGTCCCATCTGTGGAAAATTCTGTCTGCCACCTGTTGTTTGAGGGACCACTCGTGAGGCAACAGGATGGCCCTGCTCTGTTTGTCCGCTATCACGTTGGATGACCCCGGGATGTGCGTTGCTATTAGAAAGCATCTGGTGGATGTAGCTCACTGCCAAATTCTTAGGGCCTCTCGGCATAAGGGATATGATCTTGTTCCCCCTTGCTTGTTGATGTACCACACTACTGACATGTTGTCCATCTGAATTACAATTGTCCCTGGAGGAAGAGAGTCGTGAAAGTGTTGCAACGCCAGGATCACCGCTCTCAGCTCCAGGACATTTATATGCAAATGTGATTCCATGCTTGACCAAGTATCTTGGACAGTCTTTCCCTGAAATAGCCCCCCCACCCTATAAGGGAAGCATCCGTGGTCACTGTGGCTGTGGGAGAACAAGGGGACGTCCGACTACTATATGGTCGCTGTTCAGCCACCAATTGAGATCCTTTTTGCAAAGGTTTTTTAATAGAATCTCGTGTGACAAGGGCAGTTGTTGGTAAGACCACTGTGTGAAGAGTAGCCACTGGAGTATCCGCATGTGCCCCAATGGGACTGCTATTAGCGTGGCTGCAATTGTGCCTAATAGCTTCAGTATCTGGGACTCAGGAGCTTTGTTCTGGGTCAGCAGAATGGACAATCGACTCCTTAGAGATACGACTCTTGCTTGAGGCAACCTGATCCTTGAATTGACGGTGTCTAGCTCTGCTCCTATAAAGGTAATACACCTCGAGGGCGATAATGACGATTTTCCGAAGTTTAAGGTTATGCCCAACTGGGAACATAGGTTGATAGTGTAGTCTCTTGCTTGGATTAGTTGATGCCTGGAGGTGGCGGTGAGCAGCCGGTCATCCAGATATGGAAACACCCGGAATCCTAAACGTCTCAGGTGAGCCGTGACCACTGCCATACATTTGGTGAACACTCTGGGGGCTGTGGTGAGACCAAAGGGCAGGGCTCTGAATTGGTAATGACTGGCCCCCAGCCGGAAACGCAAAAGATCTCTGGATGATCTGGCCATTTTGATGTGGTAGTAAGCATCCTTGAGATCTATACAGCACATCCAATCGCCCGTTTCTAGGAACGGAAGTATCGATTGAAGCGTGACCATCCAGAACTTTTCCTTCTTGACGAAGGTGTTGAGTTTGCTGAGGTCTAATATGGGCCTCCAGTCCCCTGTTCTCTTTGGAACTAAAAAGAACCTTGAGTAAGTTCCAGATCCTATCTGGTCCGCCGGGACTGGCTGGATGAATCTTTTGTCTAGCAGGTTTTGAATCTCTATGGCTGCTAGCTTTCGCAGACTGGGTGGAACGTCTGGAATACTTGTATACATGGGAGGGAGTTTTGTAAAGGGAATGTAATAACCTCTGGAAATGATGCTTTTTACCCAAGAATCCGTTGTAATGTTTAGCCAGGCGTTTGGATATAAAGCCAAGCGACCCCCGACCGCCTCCAGAGAAGTACAGCAGGGCTTCCTTTCAGGAATGCTGATAGGGCTTACCAGAGAACTGCTCCCTGTCACCTTGATTTTGCGGACCCCCTCTGCCATTTGGACGGCGTCTTCTGTTTCTACCCCCTCCTCTGCCCCTAGAGGGGGTATCCGTAGGTGTGTTCTGGAAAGCTCCTTGGGGTTTTCGGAACCACATTTTTCCACTTCGTTGCCCTTTGGGGTACGGTCTAGCTGGAGTGGAGAAACGGACTCCTACAGCAGACAGAGTCTTTCCTTCTTGTTCACACCTAGAAAGCGTCTCCTTAACTTTGGGCCCAAACAAGGCGGAACCATCGAATGGGGTATTGACGAAGGAAGATTTGAAGGCTTCCACAAAGGAGCAAAGGCGCATCCAGGACTGCCTCCGAAGAGCTATCGCTGAGCCTGCCGCCCTATTCGATCCGTCGGCGGCATAAGAAATGAGCCGCATGGATGAGTTGACTATAGAGATGAGGGTGTTGAGTTGTGCAGTGACTTTCTCAGAAACTGCATCAGCTGTGTTACCCTGTAGAATATCTCCCAGCTTTTTAAGGAGATCTCGTTGAAGGCGGGTAAAATGGGTCAGGTAGTTGAGCGATCTCATGGAAAATGCCGCAGAACTAAATATGTGTTTCCCATACCTGTCCATCGTCCTAGAATCCCTATTAGGAGGATGGACAGACGAAGAGGTTTCCGACATCTCTTTCTTGGTGGCTGCCGCCACCACCATGGCATCAACCGGGACTCCCTTGGTAAGAAAAGCTTAGTCAGTAGGGGAAGTAATGAACTTGTTGGGCCTCTGAGGGACCGGTTCCACTGAATCAGGGGACTCCCACGTCCTTCGAGCAACCAGATCCATTAGTTCATCGAAGGGGGCGGATAACCCAGGAGGTGGATGGTTGAGACCCAAAGGTCGTCAGGAGTACAGACTCATCCTCAGTAGGGGCAAGGGACTGTCAATCACCCCTCTGCCTTAAGATCTCCAATATGTCTGCAAATGAGACATCCTCTGAAGGGGATTCGTGGGGACCCTTCTGATTCCTCCAAGTCAGTATCCGATGTCAGGGATTCCTGTGGGGAATCCAGGTGCCTCCTCTTGCACAGCCTCTTCCTGGGTACTTCATCGGTGGGAGCGTCCAGAGAAGTCCCTGTAGAGGAGGGGCTGCCCAATGGGGATACCTGAGGCTCTGGGTCTTGACGCTTGGTAGGGACCTGTGTGGAAGAGAAAGAACAAGGCCCTTTAGGGGGAGGGAAAGAAAGATCTGAGGAGGTAGTGGTCTTGGCAGACATGACCTTCCTCATGGCATCGAAGGCACCAGAATCCCAGTCCGAGAAGTCGGTCGGCTCCGAAGAGGCCGGCAGCCGTCCCCGAGCCGAGACCCCATGCTCCAATCCTGAGGACGGAGCCGAAGTCCCTAGGGGAAGGGTCGGAACCGACGTATCGGTCCGACTCTCCACCCCGGAGCCACCGACGGAGTGTCAGCCCAGAGACTCCCCGGTCGGAACTGAAGAGATCAAGGTCGATGGAGCCGAGGGAGGTGGATCAAACGTCGGCTCCGAGGGCTCTACCAACATCGGTTCTGTCTGCCCCGGCTCCGAGAGCTCGACTGGCTTCGGAGGAGGAGGAGGAGAAGAAGAAAGTAGGGTTGGAATTTCAGGCTTCGAAGCAGAGTGGCTTGAAGCGGAAAGCATTTTGGCCAGGGCCGGGTTTCTCTAGCAATCTCTTAACCACTCGATCCAGGTCCACATCAGATAGTCTTGAAGAATGGGTTGACGGATGGGTCGAAGGAGCCGAAGACGGCACCGATTGAAGAATCGGAGACTGAGGAGTCTCCAACACCGGATCCACAACTGGGCTCCGAGGTAAAGGATCGATACATGGCTCCAAGGGCTGTGGAGCTGATGATCGAACCAAACCACACTAGAGGAGCTCAGAGCCGAGGACTTAGGCTCCAAGGACCCCTAGGACGACTTTGACCCCTTCGAAGCCTTGGAAGAACGGTCGGTCTTGTCCAGAGCAGCCTGAAACTCAGGCTTCAGGAGTCCCCTATCTACCAGCTTCCTGCGCCTCTCCAAGAGCACTCTGGCGCTGAAGGAGTGGCAGATGGAGCACACTTCCTGCAAATGAACAGAACCCAAACAGTAGACACAAGTGGAGTGGTTGTCCGTAACTTACATTTTCTGACCACACTCACACCTTTTGAAGCCAGACTTTTGCTTCTCAGACATTATGCTATAATGGAAAATCTATGTAACTATAAGTGTAAATATAAGAATATATGTACCAGTTCAGATCCCTGAACTAAGACTTAGGAAACAATTATTCAGTATATATATCTATATATATATATATATATATATATATATATATATATATATATATATATATATACACACACACACACATACACACACTCTACAGAAGTAGCTAATTTTAACCTATTAATTCTAAGTAATCCTAAGTAGATTCCAAGAAAAAAACACACTCAAAGGGGCTGACAGAGCCCTGTCACGCCCAAAACAAAACTAAGATAGGCCTAACAAACAGCCTATAAGAACACACACCAATCTAACTAATCCCAAGGATTCTAATTACATTCTAAATATAACTAACTGTAAATATTAAACACTAGCTAACACTATAATAGAACATTTTTTGAAAAATATCGCTAAATATAGAAAAAAATAGCACTGGCCCGAGCTTGCTCCGACAAATCTGTAGATCCGTTGCAGTGGCAAACTAGATCTGGGGGTTTACAGTAGAGCATCATGGGATATACACTAGATCTCGAGCGTCTCTGAGAGTTTGAGCTTGAAATGTGGCCGACTCGGAGCAGAGGGAATCAGTTCCGAACCTACGTGTAAGAACAAAACGGCGAGACAGAACAACTTCGCATCGAAAATTTCAGGTAGCGGCCGACCGGCACTTGCGAACTGCTTCTACTTCGGTCTCCTTCTCGGCAAGAAAGACTGATGTAATGGCGTTGTCTGCATGTTTTATTCCCCTTACGACCTGACATCATGGAAGAAGCAACAGCATCCGAAGCAGAAATAATAAGACTCTAGTATTTGGGCCGACTGAGGTCTACCTGCAGGCAGATAACCCAAGTGCGATGACTGCAACAGTGAAACACGAAGAAAATCAAAAGGCAGAAGAAACTACTAGCAGATAAGGAAGAGGTAGAAGAGAAGAATGGTACAAAAAATTGTAATATCACACTCACAACTCAAAAATTTCACAGAGGAGCTCACAGCCCAGGAACCTCGCTGCTGAACGAACATGCGTCAAATGAGATCTGAGGTAGTGTGGGGGAGTTTGGCTTTACGGTTAGAAGGGAGGAGCTCAAATCTGGAATCTCAAGCTTGGAGAGCAGCCGGTCGGTTTTGTTCCAAGGGGCAGAACAGAGACCCACAGGTTAATGGAAATGAAGATGACCACAGCAGATGCAATGTTTGACTGAAAATGATTGGGTAGATTATAAGTGTATACAATGTTTGCAACTGGGAGTGTGTTAGTATGGTTTGTGTGGTTCGTTTTCATTTATATAAATATATGATTGCTTGATGGTTTAATAAAGATTTTTTTTTTAAACAAGAAAGGGCAGGAATAGAATAATTTATGTAATGTTGCTTAGGTTATAGAATATATAGCAATATATGTGAAGTATAATGCTTGTAAATGTAGACTTAATACAGTTTGATAACTTTTAGATAAATGTAAATTTGCCTATGTCACAAGTGAAAATTCAGTAAAGGTGCTTAAAAAAAATAGTAGAGCAACGTGTAAAATAAATCCGTTAACAGTGAAGACGATTTTTGATGAGTGCTTCAAAACAGTTTTCCTTCTTCCTTTATTCCAAATTGTTAAGTCTCAATTTCCAGCTCTTCTACTCTGGCCATTATCCCCAAGTCAAAGTATAATAAAAGGAGAGGACAGCACGGCTAAAAACAAGAACAAATTTTATTCGACAAGTGCTTTCACATCCTATACATCGCTTTATCGTACCTCAAGATACACTCCATAAAATTTTAACTCATATATACAATAGTGACAAAAGCATCAATCGGTATCAATTACTCAACCAATTAAACAATAGGGCTAGCTTTCAAAACCAGCTTTAAATGTACAGTCTTGTTGAGACGGTAACCTTTATCTGCCTATAATAAGGTCATCCATCTCATTTCATTGTTCTCAGTTCTATTCTCAATGTCCCCTAGACTTAGATCATTGTATACCTACTGCAATACCATAAATTTAAATGAATGTACAGGATTATAAGTGTTTGCAAGTTTAGGTAAAGGATTATACTCAGGCTTCCATATATCCAGTACATGCTCTTGGAATCTCTCCCTCAACTAGTGGTTAGTCTTGCCTACATAAAAGCACGAGTACATCATGCGGGTAGCTAAATAAACTAAACCCCTACTGCACCGATCCGCATACAAATGAGGGGCATTTCTTTCCCCTTTGGTGGGATGGATGAAAACATGTTCAATAGCTGTGAGTGAAAGCTATGCATGATCTACACTGAAAGGTTTTTAAATGCTCGGATATACTTCCTGGGATACCATTCCCCTTATAACACAGTAAGCGCTCGAGAGACTTCCTAGTCTTAAAAATGAACCTCGGCTCATCACCTACAATATGTCAAATATTTTCATCAGCTGTCAGGTTAGGCCAATTCCTCCTGATGAAGTCACACACTGCATTGATATCATTAGCGTAGTGCAAAGACAGACCTACTCTGTTCATACCATCAGGACCAGCTTTCTGTGTATTATGTGTTGTTCTGTGGGCATGAATGTCAGAAGAAAAACAATGTTTAGCTCTATGCTCTCTGCTGTCATATAAGCAACTAATCTATCTGCTTCCTTGCTTGAATAATCTCTATCTACGAACTTTCTACTCAGTTCAGTAACTGCTTCATCAAAAGCCCTGTCATCATTACTTAGTCCACAGTCTCATATACATTGTCCCTTTAAAATATTCTTATACATGTTCAGGGTGCATGCTGCTCCTACAGGGTTTCCTATACATGCTGGTAGTGAAATGAGAGTGTGCTGTTTTAATTATCCTGACACCTAAAAAAATCAATCGCATGATTTGAAAAATTGATCGTAAACTTTAAGAAGGAAGTGGTCATTGCTTAAAATCATCTAGCATAGCAGCTGTACTCTTCCACAGCAGAAATGTGTCAACAAATCTCCTATAGAATTGAATATGTAGGGAGAATATATTCCCTTCTAATACTTGTGCCTTATCCCAAAAAGCAAGCATCATACTGGCACAGCTACCGGCACATATGGTTCCAACAGCCATGCCTGATCTTTGTAAGAAATACTATCAGAGAAACACATAGTTCGCTACCATCTCCAAGAGCATGCAAATCAAACTGACCTGATTGTTGGGAGCATTCACTGTTGTGCAAAAGAAAATATCTAATGGACTCAATTACCATGTCATTAGGGATGACGGTCAACAGAGAACAAATATCACAAGTCACCAGTAAACAGTCATATGTTCTCTTTCAGTATCCACACATTTGATACAATGCTTGTAGAAACTGATTGGTGTCTTAACATTGATGACACCCCTTCCAGAACTGGTCATAACTTTCTCTCTACATATACAAAAAGGGGCTTAGTTAGTCATCCACAGCCAGAAACTACTGACCGCAAAGACGGCTTTAACGGATCCTTGTGGGTCTTATGCATCCTGTATAATATAAGGATTCTCTACTATCAAAAATGTATAAGTTTCATCAGAAATTAACATGCACATTAACAGGTCATAGAAGCATGCATCTGTTTAATAATGCTTTTTAACTGGTACTTATGAATTAACATGTATATACTGTTATCATTACTATTCAACATGTCATTCATACTTTCAAAAATAAAAGCAAATGTCCATAATCACAACTGCCCCTCCCTCATCCACTGGACAAATATAGTCTCAAGTTCCTGTACTTCTCTAGTAGCAGCATATTTTGCTGCAGTCAAGTTAAAAAAAAAAAAAAAAAAAAAAAAAACTTCTGCTGTGTCACATGCCCAACAGACCAACTCATAACATATTTTGCACATGCGCTTGAAAAAGCTAGAGGATTGTTGGGGGGAACAAATTTACTTTCTCTTCTAAAATCAACAGTACTTGAATCAACGCTACTGGTATCTTAAAGCTACTGAAATCTTTGAGCTCAATGTCAAGGTCACAGGACAGACAGTGCTCAGCAATAAAACCACCATCAGTGTTAGCACCAAAGGTTCAAAATGTCAATGTGGTGACAGCGAGAGTTGTCTCAAAATGTTGATGTAATGACACAATGAATGGCACAGTAGGTATCTGTATGGACACACAGAAATACATAGGCAAACGCTGGCACAATTGTTTACTAACCTAAGAAACAAGTCTAAAAGCAACAAAAGCAGCCACTACGCCCTCAAGAAAAAAAGAAAAAAAGAAAAAAAAAAGTAAAACCCTCCACAAGTTAGAAGCAGTGACAGAAGACGGTAAAGGACTAGCAACCAAGTATTTCTACACAACGGGGAGGAGACTGACAGAAAAAAGAAGTCATGTACTTACCATAACGTTCCATCTCATTCGTTGCTTTTTCATTTGGTCTTCAACCTGTGGGTTCGGATCCAATATTGGATCCAACTAACAAATATTACACATCTAGGATCCAAAAAATATGAGCTCTTCTCCTACCCATTATGCCCTGCTCCCCCTTCATCCCTCAGATCGAATTTGCTGCTCACAATATATAACCAAGAATGCATATGTCCCTGACTAGAAAAGAACAAAGATACTTCAAGATCTCAACACAAACACAGGAGTGACCAAGAGAGTAACATCCACCAGGTCTCCAGAAAGAAAATAATGTGGAAAGGGGGTGGAGAGAGGGAAGGTAATGGAAAAGCAACAACTCAGATGGAAAGCTATGTTAAGTACTTAACTTCATTATCAGAAGTTGTTTTCATTTGGTCTTCAACCTGTGGGACAGAGTCCCTAGCTACATAAATCTTGGGAAGTCTTTATAGAATGATATTCCGGAGCACAGCAGAACCAAAGGAGGCCCATTTCCTGGAAATAATGTCCAATTTGTAGTGAGACATACAGGTATGTGAATTTGACCAAGTAGCTGCAGAGCACATATCAATGGGCCCTCTAGACCAAAAGGCAGCAGAGGTGGATACTGACCTAGTGGAATGAGCTTTGATGGGTAGTGGTAAGGTAATCCCTTTATTAGTATAAACCAGAAAACTACAGTTTGTAATCCAATTTGCCAAAGAATCTTTGGAAATTGGTTTCCCAATTTTAGTCTTGGAGTATGAAATAAAAACCTGGTCAGACTTTCTGAAGTGTTTAGTCCTATCCAAATAAAAATGTAATTGTCTATGCACACCCAGTATATGGAGTTTGTATTCTCCTCTGTTTTGGAGATTAGGGAAGAACACTGGAAGATTACTACCTGATTAATATTAGCAGCAGAAGCAACATTGGGCAGGAAGGAAGAACTGGTGCGCAACATAACTATCTTTGTGAAAGACCAAATAGGGTGGCTTGACAGATAATGTCTGAAGTTCAGACACTCTTTCGGCCGAAGTGATGGCTACTAAGAAAGCAGTCTTCCATGACAAAAAGTTCAAATCAACCTTTGCTGCTGGTTTGAAAGGAGGCACAACCAATGCTTGTAAGACCATGGTAAGGTCCCAAAGAGGAGTGGGATCCCTTGCCTTTGAGGAAAGTCTTGCACAGCTTGTAATAAGAAGTTATGTACCTACCATAACGTTCCATGTTAGTTGTCTTCTTCTCGCCTTCTTTCTTGCTGGTTGGGTTCGGAGCAGACCTTCGGCTCCAACTCGGTCATTTTCTAAAGCTCGAGAGCTACTTACTGGCTCGAGGCCTCCCTATATCCCACAATGCCTGGCGCTAGACATCCAGATCTCATTTGGAAGACCTAGCATCATAATAATACAAGAGGACAACTGTCCCAATAACAAGACTTCAGCTACAGGGCTGAAGAAAAAGGTAGAGGACATAAATCGGTAAAGACTCAGCCAGTGACAAGACTCGTAGGAGGACTCTTCTCGGTCCATCTAGGCTAGGGGGATGGAGGGTGGGAAGCAAGAAAGAAGGCGAGAAGAAGGCAACTAACATGGAACGTTATGGTAGGTACATAACTTCTTAATGTTAAGTTGTCTCTCTCGCCTTCATTCTTGCTGGTTGGGACAGCGTCCCTAGCACCTTAGTCCTGGGTGGCTCATCGGAACAGACTCTTGAGCATAGTGGAACCAAAATCAGCTCTGCTCCTGGAGGCCAGATCCAATTTATAATGTGAAATGAAGGTATGAGGGGTGGCCCATGTGGCCACCGCACAAATGGCTTCCATAGGTAGTCTTGATTGAAAAGCTACCGACGTAGCTAAAGCCCTAGTAGAGTGGCCTTTAGGTTTAGCAGGGAGTTCTTTATTCCTGAACTGATAAACAAGGGTAATAATAGAGGACAACCATCTGGATAAGGTTACTTTAGACACTGGTCGACCCTGCTTACCCTCCGCATAGGACAGGAAGAGTTGGTCTGATTTCCTTATTTGCTCAGTCCTATGCAAATAGAAACGTAATTGCCTATGAACGTCCAACTGGTGTAATTTGTGTTCATCTTTGTTGGAATAATTTGGAAAAAAGACTAGCAGATCGATGGATTGATTCAAATTATTTTCGGAGGGGACCTCAGGAAGGAACGAAGGATTAGTCCTGAGTGAAACTCTATCCTTATGGAAAACTAGGTAAGGAGGACGAACACAAAGGGCTTGATGTTCAGAAACTCTCCTTGCTGAAGTAATGGCCACCAAAAAGAGGGTTTTCCAAGTAAGCAATTTCAAGGAACAGGAAGCTGCCGGTTCAAAGGGAGGCAGTATCAAGGAAGCTAGGATCAAATTTAAGTCCCACGGTGGCAGGGATCTCTCACTGGAGGCCTGAGCAAGATTGTTCCTTTCAGAAAGGCTTTGCAAAGCTTATGGGACATGATGCTGGTTTCTGATAGGCCCGTATGGAAATTAGAGATTGCTGCTAATTGAACTCTAATGGTGGCCGAAGAGGAGCCTGCTTGAAAAAGTTCTGCTAAAAAGTCCAGAACATTATGGACAGGGGCCGTGAAGGGATTTATATTTCTAGCCTCTGCCCAGCAAGAGAAACGTTTCCACTTACTAGCATAAGTTTTCCAGGTTCTAGGTTTGTGCGAAGAAAGGATAATCTCACGCACTGAATTGGAAATACTGGGAAGCCTGGCTAAGGTTGGAAGTGGAGCAACCAAGCAGTGAGGTTGAGAGACTGAAGAGATTGATGCAACCTGCACGACTGATGGATCAGGAGGTCCGGAACTGGGTCCAGATTCCAAGGCTGCTCTAGAAGGTGACGATGCAGGAATGGGAACCAGATTTGTCGAGGCCAGTAGGGGGCAATGAGGATCATCCTGCATCCCAGCACGGTAGCTTTCGGAATTAGTGGAAAGGGTGGGAATACATACAGTAGTCCCTGGGGCCAATCGTGAACTAGAGCGTCTCTGGGGGAGTGTCCAGGAAGAGAGTGAAGAAACTGTCACACTTGCTGTTGAGAGGAGTTGCGAAAAGGTCGCAGCAAGGCTGACCCCATTTGCAGAAGATTTTGTCCACTACTGTCCGGTTGAGAGAACACTCGTGAGGCATGAGAATAGCTCTGCTTAGCCTATCAGCTATGACGTTGGACTTCCCAGGGATGTGCGGTGCTGTCAGAAACCGTTGAGAGGAGATCGCCCACTGCCATAGTCTGACTGCTTCTCGACATAAGGGATATGATTTGGTACCGCCCTGCTTGTTGATGTACCACACTACAGACATATTGTCTGTCTGAATTGCAATGGTCCCACAGTGGGTAGAGAGTTCTGAAGAGCTTGCAACGCTAAAAGCACCACCCTCATCTCCAAGACGTTTATGTGCAAGTGGTACTCGTGGGGTTGCCAGGTGCCCTGGACAGTCCTGCCCTGAAAATGCCCCCCCCCCCCACCCAATCAGGGAGGCATTCGTGGTCACCATGGCAACTGGAGGAGGAAGGACAAATGATCTGCCTTGGGGTACTGATTGAGAGACCATCCACCAAGCCAACTGGTCTTTGCATGACTGTGTGATTATTATTTTGTGAGACAAAGGAAGTTGTTGAAAGGACCATTGGGCGAAAAGCATCCACTGGAGAATCCTCATGTGAAAACGAGCCAGGAGAACTAATAAGATCGCTGCTGTCATGAGACCCAAGGTTTTTAGGATGAATCTGGCCTGAATCTTTCTGCATCCTAATAATACCTGTACATGTCGACGGATGTCTGCCACTCTGATTACTGGAAGTAATCAGGACAGATCTTTCGTATTTAATCTTGCGCCTATAAAGGTTAAAGACTGACAAGGCGACAATGCAGACTTTTTGAAATTTATTGAGATACCTAGGTTGGAGCATGTTTGGATGGTATAATCCCTGGCTCTCAGCAATTGATGTCTGGTGGTAGCAGTAAGGAGCCAGTCGTCCAGATATGGAAACACCTGGAATCCTTGCTGTCTCAGGTGAACGGTAACCACTGCCATGCATTTGGTGAACGCCCTGGGGGCTCTGGTGAGACCAAAGGGCAGGGATCTGAACTGGTAATGACTGGCTCCCAGCCGGAAGCGGAGAAACCTTCTGGAACGCCTGTCCATTATGATGTGGTAGTATGCATCCTGAAGATCTATGGATCACATCCAATTGTCCTGACCCAAAAAGAGTAGAATGGACTGAAGCGTGACCATCCGGAACTTCGTTCTTTGAACAGACTTGTTTAGTCTGCTGAGATCTAAAATGGGTCTCCAGTCCCCTGTCTTTCTTGGTACCAAAAAGAACTTTGAGTAAATTCCGGATCCTTGCTGGTCTGCTGGGACTTGTTGGATGGCCTGTTTTTTTTTAGCAGTCTTGAAATTTCTTGAGCTGCCTGTTCCCTTAGACTGGGTGGAACATCTGGGATGGGGTTGTTTAATTTTAAGGGGGTGTGGACAAATGGAATTTTGTAACCTCCGGATATGATAGACTGCACCCATCTGTCTCGAGTGATGAGACGCCAGGCTTCTGGGTACAGAGAAACCCTTCTCCCGACTGCCTCCGAAGGCGGACAACCGGGCAGTCCCTCAGGGGTGCTGGAAGGGCTTGTCAGAGAAAGATTCTCTGCTGCCCTGATTCTTCAGACCCCCTCTGCCCTGTAGGCAGCGTCTATTGTTGTTCCCTCCTCTGCCGGGAAACTCGCCACGTGTGTCAGGCACGGCTCCCTGGGGTTTCCGGAACCACATCTTTCCACTTTTCTGACCCTTAGGGTATGGTCTAGAGGGAGTGGAGAAACGGACTCCCACGGCAGAGAGAGTCTTGCCTTCCTGCTCACACCTGGTAAGTGTATCTTTCACCTGAGGTCCAAACAGAGATGAACCATCAAAAGGGGTGTTGGTGAAAGACACCTTGAAGGGATCAGCGAAGTTACATAACCGCATCCAGGCATATCTTCTCAAAGCCACGCCTGTGCCTGCGGCTCTACTCGCTCCATCAGCCGCATACGAAATGAGCTGCATGGAGGAGTTAACAACAGAATTAAGAGTCACCAGCTGGGAGTTTATCTTGTCTTGAGCCCCCGCAGCTGATGGATCTTGCAGGGTATCTCCTAGCTCCTTGAGGAGATCCCTCTGAAGACGGGTGAAGTGGCACAAATAATTCAGCAACCGCATGGAGAAGGTCGCTGAGGAAAACCACTGCTTCCCGTATCTATCCATCGTCCTAGACTCTTTATTAGGGGGATGGACAAGTACAGAAGTGTCAGCCAACTCCTTTTTCGTGGCAGCTGCTACCACCAAGGCATCAACGGGGACACCCTTTGTCAGAAACTGTTTATCTTGAGGGGCCGTAATAAAGTTAGTGGGCCTGCGGGGGGTTGGTTCCAGTGTGTCCGGAGCTGACCACGCCTTCCGAGCCACCACTTCCATTAATGGATCGAAAGGTGGAGACACCCAGGAGGTGGAGGGGCGAGAACCAAACACATCCAAGTATACCAACTCGTCCTCAGAAGGGTTAAGGGCAGACCAGTTCCCCTTCTGCTTAAGGATCTCAAGGATGCCTGAGAAAGAGACATCTTCAGAGGGGAATCTTGGGGACCCTTCCGAATCCTCCAAGTCAGTATCTGACGTGACAGACTCTGGGGAGTCAACATGTTTCCTCTTACATTTCCTCTTTCGAGGGGGCTCCTCTGAAATCTCAGGGGAGGCCTCAGAAGAGAAAGATACACCCAGTGGGGTGACCTGGAGCATTTGATCCCCTCGCTTGGGGTCTGGAGGAGGGGCAGAGACTGAAGCAGGCACCCTGGGGGGGGGAGCTGAAGGGGCTGATCGAGGTGCAGACTCAGAAGTCAGCACGCTCCTCATGACCTCGAAGGCGCCCCTGTCTGGCAGGAAAGAGGGCCCCCGCTCCAAAGAGACAGGAATCCTCTCCGGCACCGAAAGGGACGGCTCCGAGGCCGATGTAGGAGCCGAGCTTACCTGCGCCGAGGTTCCGAGAGGGAGGACGGGGTCGGACAAGGGTCCGATGCCACTCGCCCCCTCGGAGCCGACGGAGGAGTCTCGGCACCCAGATCCTTCCAAGGACGGAACCATTGAAGAAATTGGAGCTGACGAAGGAGCCGAAAGGGGAAGCATCGGCGCCATTTCCAGGATCTGAGCCCCATCAAGCTCCGGCTCCGAACTTACAGGAGGAGTCGGAGGAGGAACTACTTCAGAAACAGGAACAGCCACAGCCTGATGAGGAGGGCTAGTTAACATTTTAGCCAGGGCCTGCGATTTGAGGAGTCTACTAACCACTCTCTCCAAGTCATGATCGGATAGCCTCGAGGACCGAGAAGAGTGGGACCGATGGCTCCTTTCAGACTGTAGTAAAGGCGATCCCGGAGCCGAGCGAATTGACTCAAGGGATGGCGACCTGGATCGCTTACAGCTCCCTGACGGCTCTGACACCAAGGTCAGAGCCAAGAGAGATTTAGATACTTTGGTTCGGCCGGAACCGAAATTGAAGGAGACGCTCCACCTGCCGATAGGAGCAGATGGCTTGGTGGGCTTAGGACTTTTCGCTGGCTGAGACTTCGCCGGAGACCCCTCAGGTTTTATTAACCCCCTGAGAATTAACTTGCTCCTACACTCCTGCAGGACTCTCGGATTAAAGGCATGACATACCGAGCAAGAGTCCTGCAGGTGTAGGGCACCCAAACAATAAACACAAGAAGTGTGACCATCTGCCAGAGACATTTTCTGACAGCACGAGTCACACTTCTTGAACCCGGATACCTTGGTATCCTTTGACATGTTAAAGAAAAAAGGAATACCGATGGATAAATGTTAGACTAGTGCAAAAAACACACACTAGTCCCACACCTTCACACAAAAAATTTAAAGGAAACAATACTAACAAAACTAAGAGACTATGACTTAGACTACAAAGGCTAAACACTACTTCCTACTGGAACAATTTAAAAGGGAAGGGGATAGCCTCTAACTTAAACGGCCTACTTCGGGAGATGGGGGGGAGGGGAGAAACTCTCTAAGTAAAAACGAGTTTCCTAAGGGTAGAAAAACACAGGGAAAACTAAGACTAATCTACATTTAACAAAAAAACTTGAAAAATATACACTAAAAGTTTAACTACTAATATTACAAAAGATGAATATGACCTGAGCCAGTAAAGCGCAACCTCATAGCTAAAGCGGCAAACGAGATCTAGGGGTCTAGCGCCAGGCATTGTGGGATATAGGGAGGCCTCAAGCCAGTAAGTAGCTCTCGAGCTTTAGAAAATGGCCGAGTCAGAACCGAAGGTCTGCTCCGAACCCAACCAGCAAGAATGAAGGCGAGAGAGACAACTTAACATTGAATATTCCCCAACATGAAAGTTCGAGACAGCTCCAGTTGGATGTTGACAGTGGAAAAGCTAGATCAGTTATGAAAAATGGACGTTAAAAACTCATACACAGCATAGAAATACACAGGCAAATGCTGGCACAATTGTTTACTAACATAAGAAACCGTCTAAAAGCAATAAAAGCAGCCACTACGCCCTCACAAGAAACGGGAGCCATAAAAGGATCCAGTTGCTTCCAGTGGGCCCAAACAGAAAATCTCTTCCACTTGCAGTTATATGCTTTCCTGGTGGAAGATGCTGCTACTGAAACAACTCTAACTGGGGAAGAAAGCTCTGGATTTCTAGCCATCAATGGAATTGGAGCACCAAGCAGTCAACTTTAGGTTGGATAGGTCTGGGTGAGGACATTCTGAGGGATGGGAGAGAAGGTCCAATGTGGGATCCCAAGTCCATGGTGGACACACTAGGTGAGACCAAAAGAAGGGAAACCACACTTGTCGAGGTCAAAAGGGAGCAATGAGGATAACTTTGCTCTTCAATCTCTGAGTTTTCTAAAGAAACTTGGGAATGAGAGGAAGTGAGGGGTAAACATAAAGCAGACTGGGGGGGTGAGGGGGGCAAGCATGGACTACAGAATCACTTGGTGATTGTCCCCGACGATGGATCAGGGAAAAAAACTTGCTGCATTTGGTGTTGGAAGGAGATGCAAAGAGACTGCAGCGAGGCTGACCCCATTCCTGGAAGATCATGTCTGCCAGTGAAGGATTCAGAGACCACTCATGATGCATCAGAATGGTCCTGCTAAGCCTATTTGCAAGAATGTTTGACTTTCCCGGAATGTGCGTTGCTACTAGAAAATGGCTGGAAGAGATCGCCCATTGCCACAACCTCATGGCCTCTCAACATAAGGGATAAGACTTGGATCCTCCCTGCTTGTTAATGTACCAAACAACAAAGCGCCACTCGCATCTTTAAGACATTTATTTACAAATTGGTCTCTAAAGAGAACCAGGTGCCTTGGACTGTCTGACCTAGGAAATGCCCCCCCCCCCCAACAGTGGCCTTAGGTCAGCTGGTGCCCTAGGCAAAAGAGCTCCACAGCACCCCCCCACACCACCCAGGTGCCCCCATCCTGGTCTACCTACACCAAATAAACACTGGAAAAGTGCCCCTGCTACAGCGGCCCCCTAAGCGGCTAACTAGTTGGCCTATGCCTAAGGCCGGCTATGCCCCCCACCTGAGCTGCGAGGTGTCCGTGGTCACTGTGGCATTTGGGGAGGTAGGATAAAGGGACAAGCTTGCGCCTGAACCTGTGATTGAAGCCACCAGAGAAGAAACTCCTTTCATACTCAAGACAGACTGATCGAATAATTTAGAGAGTAAGAAATGAGGGACCACTGAACTGCTAGTGTCCACTGAAGAACTCTTGCATGGAGACGAGCTATAGAAAAGAGAGTTATGGTGGCAGCCATGAAGCCCAATGCCCTTAGAACAAGACAATTGCCTAGCATCTATTTGTCATGGAGTCTGAAGGTGGAGATCCTGTCTGGGGGAAGAAGAACTAAGCAGTGCATTGTGTCCAGATGGGCTCTGATGAAGTCTAACACCTGTACTGGTTTTAGATGTGATTTCTTTAATTTGAAGGAGATGCCCAAGGTTGAAGCTAGCTGAAGTAATTCCTGGCTTGGAGGAGTTGACGCCTGGTGGGAGCAGTGAGGAGTCAATCGACCAGATAGGGATACACAGAATCCTTGCAGTCTCAGGTGAGCTGCCACTACTGCCATACATGTGATGAACACATGGGGGGGGGGGGGGGGCTGTGGTGACAACAAAGGAGAGTACTCTGAAATGGTAGTGATTGGCTTCCAGCTGGAAGTGGAGAAACCTTTTGAAGTGCCTGTTTGATGTGATAGTACATGTCTTGAGGGTCTACTAAGCACATTCAGTCATCCTTCTGCAGGAAGGGAAGAATGGACTGAAACATGGACCATTTGGAACTTTGAATTGGCAACGGATTTGTTCAGGTTTGTCAGACCCAGAATAGGTCTGAAGTCCCCCATTTTCTTGAGCACCAAAAAAAATCTGGAATATATGCCTCATCCGAACTGGTCTTGGAGGACGGTCTGGAGGACTCTTTTTGCAAGCAGCTTTGACATTTCGAATGCCGCAGCCTCCCTCTGACTGGGTGGAACAGTGAGGAGGGACTTTGCTGGAGAGGGGTTTTGGAAAAAGGGTATGACATAGCCTCTGGATATTATGTTCAACACCCAATGGTCACTTGTGATGGCTTCACAGGCCACTGGGAATAGAAAAAGGTGTCCCCCGACTACCTCCAGAGCTCAGCAGATGGACAGTCCTTCAGGACCACTGATTAGGCCTGTCTGAGAAGGTATCTAGGGACCCTTGGTTCATGGAACCCCCTCTGCCACAAGGGCAGTATCTGCCATTACCACTGTGTCCACCTCTGCCTCTGGAGAAAAGTTCTCCCGGTGATTCCTGGAAAGGGTCTTGAGATCTTCGGAAAGTACAGTTTTGTACCTACCATAAATGTAGATGTCCGAACAGGAATGCATCTGCAGTCCTTACAAATGGGTTGTCCTGTCGTCAGGCAGCCCTTCGGTCAGCCGGATTCCAAAGTCTGGGTCTGGCCTCGGCTGGTGTCGCACTTCACCCGACGTCATAGCTGCAGTTCTTTGGGTATAAAGGCATCAGCCGACGCCATTTTCCTCAGTGTTTCTTGCCCCAGATGCCAGTTGCCCTCTTGGATAGCTAAATTTTGGATAAATGCCAATGTTTCCAAATAGTAGAAGGCAAACACAAAAATAAGCATGTATGTACATATATACAAACAAATACACCATAAGAGATCCCCCCCAGCTAGCTATTAGATGGGCAAATACCCTAGGAATACCACAGAGGGGAAGGAGGGTGGGTAATCCTGACTGCAGATGCATTCCTGTTCGGACATCTACATTTATGGTAGGTACAAAACTGTACTATGTCCTTCAAGGATGCATCTGCAGTCCTTACAAATGGGTAGAATACCATAGCCAAACTAGGGGAGGAGGAAGAAGAAATTATGGTGTAGTTAGGATCCCTTGCAAAACAGCAGTGGCAAACCCTGCTCGGGATGTAGAGTATAAAGGTAAGTTATAATGCTTGGCAAATGTATGCACGGAGGTCCAAGTAGCAGCCTCTATAATGTCCTTGGTAGCCACTCCTCGTAAGAAAGCTGAGGTAGTGGCTGTAGCCCTTGTAGAATGAGGCCTTATGTTCTGTGGAGTTTGCTTTCCATGGTAGGAGTAACAGAATCTGATGCAATTTCCTATCCACTTGGAGATTGTCTGTTTTGAAATTGCTTTTCCTTCCTTCCTGTTGCATATGCTACCAGAAGCTGGTCAGTTTTCTATTGCCCTTGGTTCTGTCCAGGTAGTAGCGCAACTGTCTATGTACATCCAAAGTATGCAGCAGTCTTTCCCCCCTGTTCTGTGGATTGGGGAAGAAGGTAGGTAGGTGGATAGCCTGGTTTAAAGACACTCTGGATACCACCTTAGGCATAAATGTAGGATTTGTTCTCATGGACACTCTATCTTGATGGAAGATTAGGAAGGGTTGTACTGCCATTAAAGCCTGTAGCTCAGAAACCCTTCTTGCTGAGGTAATTGCCAGCAGAAAAGCAGTTTTCCAGGATAGGTGTTGAAGATCTGCTGTTGCTGCTGGTTCGAAAGGGGAGTGTCAATTTTTCTAGCACAAAGTTCAAGTCCCATGCTGGTAATGGTGGTTTCCTAGGAGGTTTTACATTTTAATTCCTCTCAGAAACTGCCTGAGTAGAGGATGCGAGAAGACAGGAGGATCGAAGCTGTATTCTGCAGAAATAGCTGATGCATGTATCTTGATGGAGGAATAGGACAGGCCTGTATGGAAAAGCTCTGCCAAATACTCCAGGATGTTGGCAATGTCTACCTTTGACACATCTTTTCCCCTTTCAGTACTCCAAATGAGAAACCTTTTCCATTTTCCTGCATAGTTCCTTCTTGTTGAGGGTCTGCAGGCCTCAAGGATAATGTCTTTAACCCTTTGGGATAAATCTGGGTTAGTTGCTCTTATGTAATGTTCCAGGCAGTCAGCTGCAGAGTTTTCAGGTTTGGATGCAGGGTGTTGTAGCCGCTCTGAGTTAACAGCAAAGGAATAGTACAGTTTTGTACCTACCATAAATGTAGATGTCCGAACAGGATAGCATCTGCAGTCCTAACAAATGGGTTGTCCTGTTGTCAGGCAGCCCTTTGGTCGGCCGGATTCCAAAGTCTGGGTCTGGCCTCGGCTGGTGTCGCACTTCACCCGACGTCATCTCTGCTGGTCTTCGGGTATAAAGGCATCAGCCGACGCCATTTTCCTCAGTGTTTCTCGCCCCAGATGCCAGTTGCCCTCTTGGATAGCTAAATTTTGGGTAAATGCCAATGTTTCCAAAAAGTAGAAGGCAAACACAAAAAATAAGCATGTATGTACATATATACAAATAAATACACCATAAGAGATCCCCCCCAGCTAGCTATTAGGAGGGTAAATACCCTAGGAGTACCACAGAGGGGAAGGAGGGTGGGTAATCCTGACTGCAGATGCTATCCTGTTCGGACATCTACATTTATGGTAGGTACAAAACTGTACTATGTCCTTCAAGGATGCATCTGCAGTCCTAACAAATGGGTAGAATACCATAGCCAAACTAGGGGAGGAGGAAGAAGAATTATGGTGTAGTTAGGATCCCTTGCAAAACAGCAGTGGCAAAGCCTGCTCGGGATCTAGAGTATAGAGGTAAGTTATAATGCTTTGCAAATGTATGCACGGAGGTCCAAGTAGCTGCCTCAATAATGTCCTTGGTAGCCACTCCTCATAAGAAAGCTGTGGTAGTGGCTGTAGCCCTTGTAGAATGAGGCCTTATGTTCTGTGGAATTTGCTTTCCATGGTAGGAGTAACAGAATCTTATGCAATTTCCTATCCACTTGGAGATTGTCTGTTTGGAAATTGCTTTTCCTTCTCTTCCTGTTGCATAAGCTACTAGAAGCTGGTCAGTTTTTCTATTGCCCTTGGTTCTGTCCAGGTAGTAGCGCAACTGTCTGTGTACATCCAAGGTATGCAGCAGTCTTTCCCCCCTGTTCTGTGGATTGGGAAAGAAGGTAGGTAGGTGGATTGCCTGGTTTAGAGACACTCTGGATACCACCTTAGGCATAAATGTAGGATTTGTTCTCATGGACACTCTATCTTGATGGAAGATTAGGAAGGGTTGTACTGCCATTAAGGCCTGTAGTTCCGAAACCCTCCTTGCTGAAGTAATTGCCAGTAGGAAAGCAGTTTTCCAGGATAGGTGTTGAAGGTCTGCTGTTGCTGCTGGTTCGAATGGAGGGAGTGTCAATTTTTCTAGCACAAAGTTCAAGTCCCATGCTGGTACTGGTGGTTTCCTAGGAGGTTTTACATTCTTGATTCCTCTGAGGAACTGCCTGAGTAGAGGATGTGAGAAGACAGGGGGATCGAAGCTGTATTCTGCAGAAATAGCTGATGCATGTATCTTGATGGAGGAATATGACAGGCCTGTATGGAGAAGCTCTGCCAAGTACTCCAGGATGTTGGCAATATCTATCTTTGACACATCTTTTCCTCTTTCAGTACTCCAAATGACAAACCTTTTCCATTTTCCTGCATAGTTCCTTCTTGTTGAAGGTCTGCGGGCCTCAAGGATAATGTCTTTAATCCTTTGGGATAAATCTGGGTTAGTTGCTCTTATGTAATGTTCCAGGCGGTCAGTTGCAGAGTTTTCAGGTTTGGATGCATGATGTTGTAGTCGCTCTGAGTAAACATCAAAGGAATCAGGGGTAGCGTCCACGATCCCCCCCGAGACATGCTCCTCAGCAATGGATACCAATGTTGTCTTGGCCAATTTGGAGCTATCAGAATTATCCTTGGACGTTCCTCTTTGAGTTTCAGTAGTACCTTGTGCATCAAAGGAAGAGGTGGGAATGCATATGCTGTCAGGTCTTTCAACCTGAAGGATAGAGAGTCCACCTTCCAAGCAAGTGGGTGGTATGTCCTTGTGCAGAATTTCTTGATCTGGTGATTGAGTGGGGATGCGAATAGGTCTATTTGTGGCATTCCCCATTTTTTTGTGATGGCCTTGAAAATGTCCGGGTGTAGCATCCATTCGTGAGCATCCGAGGTAGTTCTGCTTAACATGTCTGCTAGGATGTTTTCTTTCCCCGGTACAAATATTGCCTGTAACTGAATGTTGTAGCTCAGAGCCATATTCCATAGGTCCAGAGCCATTCGACATAGGGGGTATGAATGAGTGCCTCCCTGTTTGTTGATGTACCACATGACTGTGGTGTTGTCTGTCCTTATCATTAATTGGCCTTCTTTGAGGAATGGTCTGAAATTCTGGATTGCTAGTTTTACTGCCAGCATTTCTTTTTGATTTATGTGCAGGTGCAGCTGATCTGGAGTCCATAACCCTTGAATGCATTTGTCCAGCATGTGGGCCCCGCAACCTAGGTCTGAGGCGTCCGTTGTGATGGTTTGGCTTGCTTGAATGTTGTGGAAGGGCAAACCTGGGTTTGACTTGCATGCTTGAGCCCACCATAGGAACTCTTGTTTCAGGCATGGGATTAGTGGTATTTCGGTTTCTAAGCTGTGCCTGTGTTGAGACCATAAATTCTTTAGGTACCACTGTAGCTTTCTCATATGCAGTCTGGCATGGGGGACCAGGATTATGCATGATGCCATGAAGCCCAAGGCCTGCAGTACTTTCCTTGCTGTTAGTTTGTTCTGCTTTGCTAATGCCAAGAAGTAAAGAGGGAGATGTTCTTGTTTTTCTGCAGTTAGGAATGCCATCTGTTTTACTGTGTCCAATTCTGCACCCAAGAATGTTCTTGTTTGGGATGGTATCAGTCTTGACTTTTTTAAATTGACTGTGTATCCCAGGGCTTGTAGTAAGCAAATGACTCTTTGTAAGTCTTGTGTCAGCTTGCTTTTGTTGTCCGCTTGTATCAGGCAGTCGTCCAGGTATGGATAAATTTGGATTCCCTGTAGCCTGCAATGAGCGATTACTGATGCCAGGCATTTTGTGAATACTCTGGGCGCAGTAGATAAGCCAAAGGGCAATGCTGAGAATTGATAATGCTCTGAGATCCTGCAAGAAATCTGAGGTATCTTCTGCAATTTGGTCGTATGGGGACGTGCAGGTATGCCTCCTTGAGATCTAGAGTTACCAGCCAACACTCCTTGCCCAGCATGGGAAGAAGTTGCTGTAGGGTCAGCATTTTGAATTTTGGAACAATGATGAATGTGTTTAAAGCGGACAGGTCGAGAATAGGTCTCCAACTTTTCTCTTTTCTTGGTACTAGGAAGAGTCTGGAATAAAATTCTTTGCCCTGTTCTGTAGGTGGCACTCTTTCCACAGCTCTCATCTTTGTTAATTGAGCTATCTGTTTTAGAGCTTCTATTTTTTGATTTGGTGGTAGGTTTGGCATTCCTCTTTTTACTGGTAAGGTGTGGAAATGAAACCTGTAGCCTTGGTCTATAGTTTGCAAAATCCACTTGTCTCTTGTGATATAGTGCCAATTTTTTGAGAATAAGGCTTACTTTCCGCCTAAGGGTGCTGCTATTTGTTCCCTGGAAGGCGGTGTCAGAGCTAAGTCACTGTGTTTGTCCTGTTGCAGTGGCAGTGGTTGTGTCTGTGCCTCGTTGGTTATTGCCTTGCCACTGGCGTCCTCTGTAGGCACCTCCTCTGGATTGATTTCTGCCTCTGGAATGTCTATTCCTGCCTCTCTGAGATTTAGAGGAGTCTGGAAAGGACCAATTTTTGGACGGCCAGTTCCTGCTAAACCTTGGGGGCTGAACCTGTAAGAAATCTTTAACTGTTTGTACAGATTTTGCCTTCTCTTCCATTTTCTTCATTACTTGCTGGGCAGGAGAACCAAATAGACTGGCCTTATCCATAGGAGCATCTAATAGCTTTGTTTTAACATGATCCGGCAAGACCTGTTCTTTCAACCATGCATGCCTTCTTATAACTGTGCCAGTCATGGCTGATCTAAATGAAGCCTCCAGTGCATCATAGCCACATTTTAAAGAATGGTTACTAACCTGCTGAATGTTATGCACCATTTCTAAAACATATTTCTTATCTAAGGAATCATCAGAGGACAGTTTCTTAGTTAACTGATCAAGCATAAACTCTTGGTATTGGATCATATGAAACTGACAGTTCAGAGCTCTAGCTGAGAGAGTAGCAGAGGTGTATACTTTTTTACCCCATCTCTCTAAGGACCTGGATTCCGTTTCAGAAGGGAGAGGGTTTTTTGCTGAGGTCGAAGCTACTGCCTTAGGCCCCTGGGAGATAGTCTCAGGATCTGCAAGGGGAGCCTTGTATAGGTGGTGATGAGTGTCCGGTACCCTGTAAAACCTATCGGGCTTGGCAGGGGCTGGAGGTAAAGTATCAGGAGCAGTGCAAACATCGTTAAATGCATCATCCACAACAGGAAGAACTGGAGGTATAGCTAAGGGCCTATGTTGCGGTAAGTGTAGAAAGGTCCTAAGCCTTTTTCTTGAATCTGAGAAATCTTGTCCCGGCCATTGGAATTGCTCTCTCATGGCATGTAAGGTTTCCCCAAAGGAAAATTCCTCTGGTGGAGAGGCAGAAGGTATAGATTCTTCAGCATCGGAAACTTCATAAGTAGAAAAAGGAGCCTCTGGATGGTCTGTATTGTCTGAATCATCAGAAGAGTCATCCGAGGACAGTGGCTCAGGGGGCTCTGCTCTAGGTCTCTTTTCTGGAGGTTGAGAGGCCCTGTCTGGGTGAGATTGGGATCCCCTTATTAAAGAGATGAGATCCTCTGCCAGAGTTAGCATTTGGGAACTGGAACTGGGCCTGTGAGAGGGGGGCTTAACAGGCACAGACTTAGCAGTTTTGGCTGCTTTAGCCCTGGCAAAGGCCTTTATAGACATGGCTGCAGGAGGCCTAGCAGCACCACGTGCTGGGGTAGAGACATCCAAAGGGATGGTGTCCGATAATTCTAGAGGGACCACATTAGTAGACAAAAAGTACAGTTTTGTACCTACCATAAATGTAGATGTTCGAAGATCCACATTGCTGCAGTCCTTACATAGGGGTAGTCCGCTGTCCTCGGTCGGCCCGAATACCAAAGTATTAGGCTGACGTCGGTCATGGGCGCTCAGATCTGACATCAGAGCGTCGGGGTATAAAAGTGCATGACCGACGTCATATCCTCAGTCTTTTCTTGCCCCAGATGTCAGAAGGCCCTAAAAAGAAAGGCCACAGCCCAAAAACAGGATACCTCCCAAAAAACATGCCCAACAACAACCATCACCCAAACCATATAACCATGCCAAACTACAGAGGGGAAGGAGGGAGGGTAAATTGGACTGCAGCAATGTGGATCTTCGAACATCTACATTTATGGTAGGTACAAAACTGTACTATGTTCTTCATCTCACATTGCTGCAGTCCTTACATATGGGTAGAATCCCAAAGCAGAGGTAAAGGGAGGATGGCAAAATCATAAAGCATTAGGGGCTGCTAAAATGCCCTGTAATATTGCAGTGGCAAATCCAGCCCTAGACTTAGAATAAAGAGGAAGGTGGTAATGCTTGGAAAAAGTATGTACCGAACTCCAAGTGGCTGCTTCCAAAATATCTTTTGTAGCTACCCCCCTTAGAAAGGCAGTAGAAGTGGCAGTAGCTCTAGTGGAATGAGGTCTGATTCCAGCCGGAATCTCCTTACCATGATGGGAATAACAGAAAGAAATACAAAACCATATCCATTTGAAATAGTTTGTTTTGAAACAGGTTTTCCCTGAGAACCCAAAGCAAAAGAAACAAACAACTGCTGAGACTGCCTGAACCCCTTGGTTCTGCTCAAATAATAACGTAACTGCCTGTGAATATCCAAAGTATGCAAAATTTTCTCCCCTTTATTTTGAGGGTTTGCATAAAAAGTAGGCAAATGAATAGTTTGGTTCAAGGCCACACTAGAAACCACTTTAGGCATAAAAGAAGGATTAGTATGCAAAGATACCCTATCCTTATGAAAAATCAGGAAAGGTTCCACTGCCATAAGGGCCTGTAATTCAGAAACCCTTCTTGCAGAGGTAATGGCCAACAAAAAAGCAGTCTTCCATGATAAATACTTTAACTCGGCAGTAGCTGCAGGCTCAAAAGGTTGTAGAGTAAGCTTTTCCAACACAAAATTGAGATCCCAAGCAGGAGTAGGAGCTCTATTGGGGGTCTTATGTTCTTTGCCCCTCTAAGAAATTGCTTAAACAAAGGATGGGAAAATAAAGGAGGGTCACAGTAATAGTGAGCAGAAATGGCTGCAGCATGAACCTTTATCGAGGAGAAAGACAAACCCTTGTCCAATAACTCAGTAAGATATTGAAGAGAAACACTTAAATCAGGCTTGGAAACATCAAAGTCCTTCGCTTTGCTCCAAAGAAAAATCTCCTCCATTTATCAGCGTAAACTTTCCTTGTACTAGGCCTTCTGGCCTCCAAAATAACATTCAAAACGTGTTGTGGAAGCTGAGACCCTCCAGGGTCTAAAACAGAATATGCCAGGCTGTGAGATGCAGAGACTGAATCTTGACATTGAGGAAGTGATTGCCCTCCTGAGACAAAGATCACGGAATCAAAGGCAGAGGCCATGGAGGCTCCCGTGCACCAAACTCCTCAGTAGTGGGTACCAGTGCTGTCGAGGCCAATCCGGGCGCTATCAGAATCATGGATGGCTTGTCTATTCTGGCCTTCAGGAGTACCTTGGGAATGAGAGGCAGAGGTGGAAAGGCATAGACATGAAGATTGCTCCAACTGAATGATAGAGCATCCACCTTCCAAGCTGTGGGATGAAACATTTTGTGCAAAACTTTGGCAACTGGTAATTTAGTGGAGAAGCGAACAGATCTATGTCTGGAGTCCCCATAACACTGTCAACTTTTGAAACACATGAGGATCCAGTTTCCACTCGTGAGGATCCACAATTTGTCTGCTCAACACATCCGCTAAGGAGTTCTGTGCTCCTGGTAGAAACCTTGCCTGAAGATTGAGGTGTAAACTGAGAGCAGTCTCCCACAAAATCATCGCTTGCCTGCAAAGAGGGTGCGAATGGGTTCCCCTTGCTTGTTGATGTACCACATGACAGTAGTGTTGTCTGTTTGAATCAACACCTGTCCTGGGTGAAGTAAATCCTTGAAAGCCATCAATGCAAATTGGACTGCTAACATCTCCTTCAAGTTGATATGCAAATGTTGAAGTCTGACAGGCCACGTGTCTTGCACCCATTTTCCATTGAGGTGTGCTCCCCAAGCCTTGTCCGAGGCATCTGTCGTTAGAATCTGACTCGCCTCTGGTCGGGTCACAGAGAGTCCCTTGTTTAGGTGACATTCCTGAGCCCACCACAAAAATTCTTTCTGAATGCAAGGTATTATCTGAATGACAGTGTCTAGATCTTGGCAGTGTTGTGTCCATACATTTTGAGATACCATTGAAGCTTCCTCATATGCAGTTTGGCATTGGGAAGCACCAGAATACAAGATGCCATGAACCCCAAGGCTTGAAGGACTGTCCTTGCAGTCAGCCGGCCCTGTAGAGACATTAGATGGAAATAAAGAGAAAGGCTTCTTTGTTTGTCCGGGGTCAAAAGGCCATCTGGGAAGCTGTATTCAGTCTCACACCCAGAAAGCACATGTCCTGAGAGGGTACTAGACTGGACTTTGTTTCGTTCACAGAATACCCTAGGCATCTTAACACTACCATCACATACTGTAGATGATGCAGAAGTTAGATCTTTGTGTTGTGCAATAATCAGGCAATCGTCCAAATAAGGATAAATCTGTATTCCTTTTAACCTGAAAAAGGCTATCACTGGAGCCAGAACCTTTGTGAACACTCTGGGCGCAGTAGATAAGCCAAAGGGCAATGCAGAGAACTGATAATGTAAATTTCCAGCCCGAAAACGCAGGTACCTCCTGCAACTTGGCCTGATAGGAACATGAAGATAAGCCTCTTTGAGATCCAGAGTTACCATCCAGTGATCTTTTCCCAACAGAGGTAAAAGCTGTTGCAACGTCAGCATTTTGAACTTTGGAATGTCCAGATAAGTGTTGAGGATAGATAAATCCAAAATTGGTCCCCACGTGTTCCCTTTCTTTGGTACTAGAAAAGTACAGTTTTGTACCTACCATAAATGTAGATGTTCGAAGATCCACATTGCTGCAGTCCTTACTTATGGGTAGTCCGCGGTCCTCGGTCGGCCCGAATACCAAAGTATTAGGATGACGTCGGTCATGGGCGCCTAGAACTGACATCAGAGCGTCAGGGTATAAAGGCGCATGACCGACGTCATATCCTCAGTCTTTTCTTGCCCCAGATGTCAGAAGGCCAAACAAGAAAGGCCACAGCCAAAAACAGAATACCTCCCAAAAACATGCCCAACAACAACCATCACCTAAAGCATAGCACCCTGTTAAAATACAGTGGGGAAGGAGGGAGGTATTGGACTGCAGCAATGTGGATCTTGAACATCTACATTTATGGTAGGTACAAAACTGTACTATGTTCTTCATCTCACATTGCTGCAGTCCTTACTTATGGGTAGAATCCCAAAGCAACGGAAAGGGAGGTTGGTAAAAATCATAAAGCATTAGGGGCTGCTAAAATGCCCTGTAAAATTGCAGTGGCAAATCCAGCCCTAGACTTAGAATAGAGAGGAAGGTGGTAATGTTTAGAAAAAGTATGCACTGAACTCCAAGTAGCTGCCTCCAAAATGTCTTTTGTAGCTACCCCCCTTAGAAAGGCCGTGGAAGAAGCAGTAGCCCTAGTGGAATGAGGCCTGATTCCAGCCGGAATCTCCTTACCATGATGGGAATAACAGAAAGAAATACAAAACCCAATCCATTTAGAAATAGTTTGTTTTGAAACAGGCTTACCCTGTGAACCCAAGGCAAAAGAAACAAACAACTGCTGAGACTGTCTGAACTCCTTGGTTCTGCTCAAATAATAAAGCAACTGCCTGTGAATATCCAAAGTATGCAAAATTTTCTCCCCTTTATTTTGGGGGTTTGCATAAAAAGTAGGCAAATGAATAGTTTGGTTTAAGGCCACACTAGAAACCACTTTAGGCATAAAGGAAGGATTAGTACGCAAAGATACCCTATCCTTATGAAAAATCAGGAAAGGCTCCACTGCCATGAGGGCCTGTAATTCAGAAACCCTTCTTGCAGAGGTAATGGCCAACAAAAAAGCAGTTTTCCATGACAAATACTTTAACTCGGCCGAAGCTGCAGGCTCAAAAGGTTGTAGAGTAAGGTTTTCCAACACAAAATTGAGATCCCAAGCAGGAGTAGGAGCTCTACGTGGGGGTCTTATATTCTTTGCCCCTCTAAGAAATTGCTTAAACAAAGGGTGAGAGAATAAAGGAGGGTCACAATCATAGTGAGCAGAAATGGCTGCAGCATGGACCTTTATCGAGGAGAAAGACAAACCCTTGTCCAATAACTCAGTAAGATATTGAAGAGCAACACTTAAATCAGGTTTGGAGACATCAAAGTCCTTTCCTTTGCTCCAAATAAAAAATCTCCTCCATTTATCAGCGTAAACTTTCCTGGTACTAGGCCTCCTGGCCTCCAAAATAACAGTCAAAACTTGATGTGGAAGCTGAGACCCTCCAGAGTCTAAAACAGAATATGCCAGGCTGTTAGATGCAGAGACTGAATCTTGACATTGAGGAAGTGATTGCCCTCTTGTGACAAAAGGTGCGGAATCAAAGGCAGAGGCCATGGAGGTTCTCGTACTAGACTCCTCAGTAGTGGGTACCAGTGTTGTCGAGGCCAATCCGGTGCTATCAAAATCATGGTTGGCTTGTCTTGTCTGGCCTACAAAAGTACCTTGGGAAGAAGAGGCAGAGGTGGAAAGGCATATACATGCAGATTGTTCCAACTGAATGATAGAGCGTCCACCTTCCAAGCTGTGTGATGAAACATTTTTGTGCAAAACTTTGGCAACTGGTAATTTAGTGGAGAAGCGAACAGATCTATGTCTGGAGTTCCCCATAACACTGTCAATTTTTGAAATACATGAGGATCCAATTTCCATTCGTGAGGATCCACTATTTGTCTGCTCAACACATCTGCTAAGGAGTTCTGTGCTCCTGGTAGAAACCTTGCTTGAAGATTGAGGTGTAGATTGAGAGCAGTTTCCCACAAAATCATCGCTTGTCTGCAAAGAGGGTAAGAATGGGTTCCCCCTTCCTTGTTGATGTACCACATGACAGTAGTGTTGTCTGTTTGAATCAACACCTGCCCTGGGTGAAGTAAGTCTTTGAAAGCCATCAATGCAAACTGGACTGCTAACATTTCCTTCAAGTTGATATGCAAATGTTGGAGTTTGACAGGCCACGTGTCTTGCACCCATTTTCCATTGAGGTGTGCTCCCCAAGCCTTGTCCGAGGCATCTGTCGTTAGAATCTGACTCGCCTCTGGCCGGTTCACAGAGAGTCCCTTGTTTAGGTGACATTCCTGAGCCCACCACAAAAACTCCTTCTGAATGCAAGGTATTATCTGAATGACAGTGTCTAGATCTTGGCAGTGCTGTGTCCATACATTATTGAGATACCATTGAAGCTTCCTCATATGCAATTTGGCATTGGGAAGCACCAGAATACAAGATGCCATGAACCCCAAGGCTTGAAGGACTGTCCTTGCAGTCAGCCTGGACCGTAGAGACATTTGATGAAAATAAAGAGAAAGGCTTCTTTGTTTGTCCGGGGTCAAAAAGGCCATCTGGGAAGCTGTATTCAGTCTCACACCCAGAAAGCACATGTCCTGAGAGGGTACTAGACTGGACTTTGTTTCGTTCACAGAATACCCTAGGCATCTTAACACTGCCATCACATACTGTAGATGTTGAAGAAGTTCGTCCTTTTCCTGTACAATAATCAGGCAATCGTCCAAATAAGGATAAATCTGAATTCCTCTTAGTCTGAAAAAGGCTATCACTGGAGCCAGAACCTTTGTGAACACTCTGGGCGCAGTAGATAAGCCAAAGGGCAATGCAGAGAACTGATAATGTAAATTTCCAGCCGAAACGCAGGTACCTCCTGCAACTGGGCCTGATAGGAACATGAAGGTAAGCCTCTTTGAGATCCAGAGTAACCATCCAGTGATCTTTTCCCAACAGAGGTAAAAGCTGTTGTAAAGTCAGCATCTTGAACTTTGGAATGTCCAGATAAGTGTTGAGGATAGATAAATCCAAAATTGGTCTCCACGTGTTCCCTTTCTTTGGAACTAGAAACAGGCGAGAATAAAATCCTAGGCCCACTTCTGACAGAGGAACTGACTGTATAGCTCCCATTTGAAGAAGTAAAGAAATTTGTTTGTGAGCCTCTATCCTTTGCCGAGGAGGGACGTCTGGCATGCCCTTGAAAGGAGGCATGGTATGGAAATAGAACTTGTAACCTCGGTTTATAATGTCCAATACCCATTTGTCCTGGGTAACTAAATGCCAATTTTGTTTGAAAAGAGCCAATTTTCCTCCCAAAGGAGCTGCCAGGCAGGAAGAATCTGGCAGCTGAAAACGCAGGTCATTGGGCCTGTTTACGAAAGGACTGGCCCCTGCCTTCACCAGCAGATTGAGCAGGCGAACTCCATTGTCTCGGCCTGAAGGTACTCTGAGCTCTGCCCCTACCACGCCTAGATCTACCCTTAGACTGAGAATCAGAAGAAGGAACGTCCACCCTTAGTAGGCCAATTTCTACTAAACTTTGGAGGTTGTACCTGCAAAGAATCTTTAACAGTCTGCATAGACTTAGCCTTGTCTTCCATTTTCTTTAAGACTGACTCCACAGGAGGACCAAACAAAACTTCAGACTGTAAAGGGGCATCCAGAATTCTAGACTTAACATGCTCAGACAAATTCTGTTCCTTAAGCCAGGCGTGCCTACGAATAACTGAACCAGTTGCAGCCACCCTAGAAGAAGCCTGTAAAGCATCAAAACCACATTGCAAAGAGTGCTTTCCCACCTGTTCAGAAACATGCACTAAATCCTGCAATTCTTTACACTCTATGCCCTCTGCTAAAGCATCCACTTTAGATCTTAGCTGAGAAAGAAGGAAATTCTGATACTTCAACATATGAAACTGGCAGTTCAAAGCTCTCATCGCTAAAGTAGAAGAGGTATACACTTTCTTACCCCATCTATCCAAAGCTCTAGCTTCCTTATCCAGAGGAACCGGATTCTTAACAACAGAGGCTCTAACACCCTTAGGCCCCTGACTAATAGTTTCTGGGTCCGCCCTAGGACTCTTATACAGATATTTATGAGCCTCAGGCACCCTATAATACCTGTCAGGTTTAACTGGAGCAGGAGGCACAGAATCTGGATTAAGGGAAGCCTCGAGAAAACATCGAAACAACATCCAAAACCGGAGGTATAGCTAAGGGTCTATGCTGTGGCAAAAACAAGAACTCCCTGAGTCTCTTCCGTGAATCAGAGTAATCCTGTCCTTCCCACTTAAAATGCTCCCCCATGGAATGCAGAGTTTCTGAAAATGAAAAATCCTCTGGAGGGGAAGCAGAAGGAGTGGAATCCTCTGCATCAGAATCAGAATAAGGAGGGAAATCTTGAATGTCTTCAGCAGAAGACTCAGAATCATCTGAGGCCTGCTCCAAACTTTCCAACTCTGGCTCCAGCCTGGGCCTCTTATCAGGAGGGGGCACAGAACCTCTAATTAAAGTAATCAAATCCTCTGCCATTTTAAGCATGTGCTTTTTAGGCACAGACCCTGAAGAACCAGAACTGAAACCAGAGGAAAGCAAAACAGACCTGCCCTTAGAAGGAGCCTTAGGAACAGTAACAGAAGGCCTAACCACCTTAGGCATAGAAGGGAGAATAGTAACCTGAGAGGCCCCTTCAGCCTGACCTGCCTCCTGAGAGGCCACATCTTGTAAAATCAAAGTTTCCCCCTGGGACTCAACAGAAACTTCAGCCGGATCCAGCTGTTCAGCTGTAGCTTCTAAAGATCCGGCGTCCGTAACAGACGAATCATCCTGCCTAAGCTTTAAAGATTTGTCTTTGCGCTTCTTAGTAGAAGCCGGCGTCGGAACATCCGACGGCATGTTATAATTACACCTCTTGCCAAAGACTAACCTAGCGCAATCTAACCTCCGTTTTATAGTGCGCTTATTAAACCTAGCACAAAACCGACACCCGACTACGTCGTGCTCCGGTCCCAAACAAGGAATACAAAGCGAGTGGTAATCCCTATGCGGTATCTGTTTCCCACAAGAAATACAATTATTCACTTTTTCTGACATCCGGTAAGTAACTGAGGCAAGAAAAAAACAAAAATATTCCCCAACGGGGTACTTAGCCCAACTTGGTGTCGGTCTGAAACTCCGAAACCGAAAAATTTCAAAACGGCACTTACAACGCTGCTTCTGCATCGGACCATGCGGCAAAAAAGACTGAGGATATGACGTCGGTCATGCGCTTTTATACCCTGACGCTCTGATGTCAGATCTGAGCGCCCATGACCGACGTCAGCCTAATACTTTGGTATTCGGGCCGACCGAGGACCGCGGACTACCCATAAGTAAGGACTGCAGCAATGTGAGATGAAGAACATCAGGCGAGAATAAAATCCTAGTCCCACTTCTGACAGAGGAACTGGCTGTATAGCTCCTATTTGAAGAAGTAAAGAAATCTGCTTGTGAGCCTCTATCCTTTGCCGAGGAGGAACGTCTGGCATGCCTTTGAAAGGAGGCAATGTATGGAAATAGAACTTGTAGCCTCGGTTTATAATGTCCAATACCCATTTGTCCTGGGTGACTAAAAGCCAGTTTTGCTTGAAGAGTGCTAATTTTCCTCCCAAAGGAGCTGCCAGGGAAGAAGAATCTGGCAGCTGAAAATGCAGGTCATTGGGCCTGTTTACGAAAGGACTGGCCCCTGCCCTCACCTGCAGATTGTGCAGGCGAACTCCAAGTTCTAGGCCTGAATGTACTGTGAGCTCTGCCCCTGCCACGTCTAGATCTACCCCTAGATTGAGAATCAGAAGAAGGGAAGGTCCACCCCTTAGTAGACCAATTTCTACTAAACTTTGGAGGTTGCACCTGCAAAAAATCTTTAACAGTCTGCATAGACTTAGCCTTGTCTTCCATTTTCTTCAAAACCGACTCCACAGGGGGACCAAACAAAACTTCAGACTGTAAAGGGGCATCCAGAATTCTAGTTTTAACATGCTCGGACAAATTCTGATCCTTAAGCCAGGCATGCCTACGAAGAACTGATCCAGTGGCAGCCACCCTAGAAGAGGCCTGTACAGCATCAAAACCACACTGCAAAGAATGCTTACCCACCTGTTCAGAGACATGTACTAAATCCTGCAATTCTTTACACTCTATGCCCTCTGCCAAAGCATCCACTTTAGATTTTAGCTGAGAAAGGAGGAAATTCTGATACTTCAACATATGAAACTGGCAATTTAAAGCCCTCATTGCTAAAGTAGAAGAGGTATACACCTTCTTACCCCATCTATCCAAAGCTCTAGCTTCCTTATCTAGAGGAACCGGATTCTTTACAACAGAAGCTCTAACACCCTTAGGCCCCTGACTAATAGTTTCTGGGTCCGCCCTAGGACTCTTATACAGATATTTATGAGCCTCAGGCACCCTGTAATACCTGTCCGGTTTAACTGGCAGGAGGCAAAGAATCTGGATTAAGGGAAGCCTCGAGAAAACATCTTGAACAACATCCAAAACAGGAGGTATAGCCAAGGGTCTATGCTGTGGTAAAACAAGAATTCCCTAAGCCTCTTTCGTGAATCAGAGAAATCCTGTCCTTCCCACTTAAAATGCTCCCTCATGGAATGCAGAGTTTCTGAAAGCGAAAAATCCTCTGGAGGAGAAGCAGAAGGAGTGGAATCCTCTGCATCAGAATCCGAATAAGGGGGAAAATCTTGAATATCTTCAGCAGAAGAGTCTGAGTCGTCAGAGGCCTGATCCAAACTTTCCAACTCTGGCTCCACCCTGGGCCTCTTATCAGGAGGGGGCATAGAACCTCTAATTAAAGTAATCAAATCTTCTGCCATTTTAAGCATGTGCTTTTTAGGCACAGACCCGGAAGTACCTGGAGGGACACCAGAGGAAGGCAAAACAGACCTACCCTTAGAAGAAGCCTTAGAAATAGTAGCAGAAGGCCTAACCACCTTAGGCATAGAAGGGAGAACAGTAACCTGAGAGGCCCCTTCAGCTTGACCTGACTCCTGTGAGGCCACATCCTGCAAAATCAAAGTTTCCCCTCGAGACTCAACAGAAACTTCAGCCGGATCCACCTGCTCCACTGTAGCTTCTGCCGGACCGGCGTCCGAAACGGACGAATCAACCTGTCTAGGTTTCAAGGATTTGTCTTTGCGCTTCTTCGTGGAAGCGGGCGTCGGAGGATCCGACGGCATATTATAATTACACCGCTTACCAAAAACTAACCTAGCACAATCTAACCTTCTTTTATAGTGCTTATTAAACCTAGCACAAAACCGACACCCCACGCCGTGGTCGGTCCCAAACAAGGAATGCAAAGAGAGTGATAATCCCTATGGTATCTGTTTCCCACAAGAAATACAATTATTCACTTTTTCTGACATCCGGAATTAACAGAGGCAAGAAAAACAAAAATATTCCAACGGGTACTTAGCCAACTTGGTTTCGGTCTGAAACTCAGAATACGAAAATTTCAGAACGCCGAACGGCACTTGCAACGCTGCTTCTGCATCGGACCATGCGGCAAAAAAGACTGAGGATATGACGTCGGTCATGCGCTTTTATACCCTGACGCTCTGATGTCAGATCTGAGCGCCCATGACCGACGTCAGCCTAATACTTTGGTATTCGGGCCGACCGAGGACAGCGGACTACCCCTATGTAAGGACTGCAGCAATGTGAGATGAAGAACATCTTCAGAGGCCGATTCAACTAGGGTAGCAGGAGCCTCGGTAGTAGTCATGGATTCGGCTGAAGATTGACCCGTTTGCTCGGTTTCGGCTGAAACCGAGACACTCGCGGTTTGCTTAACCGTGGTTTCGGCCGAAACCGCGGACCGCGAGTGTCGGTCTTTTTCTTCTTAGCAATTTGAGAAGTCGGAGGATCCGACGGCATAATGTACGCAAAATCTGAGCCGAAAAACTGTTCAGCAAACTCCGACCGACGTCTAAGCGTTCGTCGGTTGAAAGAAGCACAGGCTAAACAGGCTGCTACGTCGTGGTCTGGGCCTAAACAAGGTAAGCAGTAAGAGTGGAAATCTTTATGAGGTATTTGTTTCCCACAAGTTAAACAGTTATTCACTTTTTCTGACATCGGCTGAGGCAAGAAAGAGTCTCCAACGGGGTACTTAGCTTTTTAGAAGTCTTCGAAGTAGTATTCGGTAGTAGTAATCTCTGGATCTGACCGACCGGCACTTGCGAACAGCTTCTGCTTCGGGTGCCACGCGGCAAGAAAGACTGAGGAAAATGGCGTCGGCTGATGCCTTTATACCCGAAGACCAGCAGAGATGACGTCGGGTGAAGTGCGACACCAGCCGAGGCCAGACCCAGACTTTGGAATCCGGCCGACCGAAGGGCTGCCTGACGACAGGACAACCCATTTGTTAGGACTGCAGATGCATCCTTGAAGGACATCAGGGGTAGTGTCCACATTTTCCCCCGAGACATGCTCCTCAGTAATGGGTACCAATGTTGTCTTGGCCAGTCTGGAGCTATCAGAATGATCCTTGGATGTTCCTCTTTGATTTTCAATAGCACCTTGTGCATCAAAGGAAGAGGTGGGAATGCATATGCTGTCAGGCCTTTCCAACTGAAGGATAGAGAGTCCACCTTCCAAGCAAGTGGGTGGTACGTCCTTGTGCAGAATTTCTTGAGCTGGTGATTGAGTGGGGATGCGAATAGGTCTATTTGTGGCAGTCCCCATTTCCTTGTGATGACCTTGAAGATGTCCGGTGTAGCATCCATTCGTGAGCATCCGAGGTAGTTCTGCTTAATATGTCTGCTAGGATGTTTTCTTTTCCCGGTACAAAAATTGCTTGTAACTGAATGTTGTAGCTCAGAGCCATATTCCATAGGTCCAGTGCCATCCGGCATAGAGGGTATGAATGAGTGCCTCCCTGTTTGTTGATGTACCACATGACTGTGGTGTTGTCTGTCCTTATCATCAACTGCCCTTCTTGGGGGAATGGTCTGAAATTCTGGATTGCTAGTTTTACTGCCAGCATTTCCTTTTGATTTATGTGCAGGTGCAGCTGATCTGGAGTCCATAAGCCTTGTATGCACTTGCCCAGCATGTGGGCCCCCCAACCGAGGTCTGAGGCGTCCGTTGTGATGGTTTGGCTTGGTTGAATGCTGTGGAAGGGCAAACCTGGGTTTGACTGGCATGCCTGAGCCCACCATAGGAACTCTTGTTTCAGGCATGGGATTAGTGGTATTTCGGTTTCTAGGCTGTGCCTGTGTTGAGACCATAAATTCTTCAGGTACCACTGTAGCTTTCTCATATGCAGTCTGGCATGAGGGACCAGGATTATGCAGGATGCCATGAAGCCCAAGGCCTACAGTACTTTCCTTGCTGTTAGTTTGTTCTGCTTTGTTAATGCCAAAAAGTAGAGAGGAAGTTGTTCTTGTTTTTCTGCAGTTAGGAATGCCATCTGTTTTACTGTGTCCAATTCTGCACCTAAGAAGGTTATTCTTTGGGATGGTATCAGTCTTGATTTTTTTATATTGACTGTATATCCCAGGGCTTGCAGTAAGCAAATGACTCTTTGTAAGTCTTCTGTTAGCTTGTTTTTGTTGTCCGCTTGTATCAGGCAGTCGTCCAGGTATGGATATATTTGGATTCCTGAAGCCTGCAGTGAGCGATTACTGATGCCAGGCATTTCGTGAACACTCTGGGCGCAGTAGATAAGCCAAAGGGCAATGCTGAGAATTGATAATGCTCTGATCCTGCAAGAAATCTGAGGTATCTTCTGCAATTTGGTCGTATGGGGACGTGCAGGTATGCCTCCTTGAGATCTAGAGTCACCAGCCAATACTCCTTGCCCAGCATGGGAAGAAGTTGCTGTAGGGTCAGCATTTTGAATTTTGGAACAATGATGAATGTGTTTAAAGCGGACAGGTCGAGAATAGGCCTCCAATTTTCTCTTTTCTTGGTACCAGGAATAGTCTGGAGTAAAATCCCTTTCCTTGTTCCATAGATGGTACCCTTTCCACAGCTCTCATCTTTGCTAATTGAGCTATTTGTTTTAGAGCTTCTGTCTTTTGATTTGGTGGTAGGTTTGGCATTCCTCTTTTTCCTGGTAAAGTATGGAAATGAAACCTGTAGCCTTGGTCTATAGTTTGCAAAATCCACTTGTCTCTTGTGATGTAGTGCCAGTTTTTTGAAAATAAGGCTAACTTTCCGCCTAAGGGTGCTGCTATTTGTTCCCTGGTAGGCGATGCCAGAGCCAAGTCACTGTGATTGTCCTGTTGCAGTTGTAGTAGTTGTGTCTGTGCCTCGCTGGTTGTTACCTTGCCACTGGCGTCCCCTGTAGGCACCTCCTCTGGATTGATTTCTGCCTCTTGAATGCCTATTCCTGCCTCTCTGAGTTTTAGAGGAGTCTGGAAAGGACCAATTTTTGGAAGGCCAGTTCCTGCTAAACCTTGGAGGCTGAACCTGTAAGAAATCTTTCACTGTTTGTACAGATTTTGCCTTCTCTTCCATTTTCTTCAGTACCTGTTGAGCAGGAGAACCAAATAAACTGACCTTATCCATAGGAGCATCTAATAGTTTTGCTTTAACATGATCCGCAAGACCTGTTCTTTCAACCATGCATGCCTTCTTATAACTGTGCCAGTCATGGCTGATCTAAAGGAAGACTCCAGTGCATCATAGCCACATTTTAAAGAATGGTTACTAACCTGCTGAATGTTATGCACCATTTCTAGAACATATTTCTTATCTAAAGAATCATCAGAGGACAGTTTCTTAGTTAACTGATCAAGCATAAACTCCTGGTATTGGATCATATGAAACTGACAGTTCAATGCCCTAGCTGAGAGAGTAGCAGAGGTGTATACTTTTTACCCCATCTCTCTAAGGACCTGGATTCCCTTTCAGAAGGGAGAGGGTTTTTAACTGAGGTCGAAGCTACTGCCTTAGGCCCCTGGGAGATAGTCTCGGATCTGCAAAAGGAGCCTTGTATAAATGGTGATGTGTGTCCGGGACCCTGTAAAACCTATCGGGCTTAGCAGGGGCTGGAGGCAAAGTATCAGGAGCAGTGCAAGCATCATTAAATGCATCATCTACAACAGGAAGAACTGGAGGTATAGCTAAAGGCCTATGTTGTGGTAAATGCAAAAAGGTCCTAAGCCTTTTCCTTGAATCTGAGAAATCTTGTCCCTGCCATTGGAATTGCTCTCTCATGGCATGTAAGGTTTCCCCAAAAGAAAATTCCTCTGGTGGAGAGGCAGAAGGAATCGATTCCTCAGCATCGGAGACTTCATAAGTAGAAAAAGGAGCCTCTGGATGGTCTGTATTGTCTGTATCATCAGAAGAATCATCTGAGGACACTGGCTCAGGGGGCTCTGCTCTAGGTCTCTTTTCTGGAGGAGGTTGAGAGGCCCTGTTTGGATGAGATTGGGATCCCCTTATTAAAGAGATGAGATCCTCTGCCAGAGTGAGCATTTGGGAACTGGAACTGGGCCTGTGAGAGGGGGGCTTAACAGGCACAGACTTAGAAGTTTTGGCTGCTTTAGCCCTGGCAAAGGCCTTTATGGACATGGCTGCAGGCGGCCTAGCAGCTCCACGTGCAGGGGTTGAAACATCCAAAGGGATGGTGTCCGATAATTTTTGTGAAACCACAGTAGCAGGTTGAATTTCAGAGGCCGATTCAACCAGGTTAGAAGGGGCCTCGGTAGTAGTCATGGATTCGGCTGAAGATAGAACCATTTGTTCGGTTTCGGCCGAAACCGAGACACTCGCGGTTTGCTTAACTGCGGTTTCGGGCGAAACCGCGGACCGCGAGTGTCGGTCCTTTTCTTTGCGTTTCTTAACAACTTGTGAAGTTGGAGGATCCGACGGCATTATGTACGCAAAATCTGAGCCGAAAAACTGTTCAGCAAACTCCGACCGACGTCTAAGCGTCCGTCGGTTGAAAGAAGCACAGGCTAAACAAGCTGCTACGTCGTGGTCTGGGCCTAAACAAGGTAAGCAGTAAGAGTGGAAATCTTTATGAGGTATTTGTTTCCCACAAGTTAAACAGTTATTCACTTTTTCTGACATCGGCTGAGGCAAGAAAGAGTCCCCAATGGGGTACTTAGCTTTTTAGAAGTCTTCGAAGTAGTATTCGGTAGTAGTAATCTCTGGATCTGACCGACCGGCACTTGCGAACAGCTTCTGCTTCGGGCGCCACGCGGCAAGAAAGACTGAGGAAAATGGCGTCGGCTGATGCCTTTATACCCGAAGAACTGCAGCTATGACGTCGGGTGAAGTGCGACACCAGCCGAGGCCAGACCCAGACTTTGGAATCCGGACGACCGAAGGGCTGCCTGATGACAGGACAACCCATTTGTAAGGACTGCAGATGCATTCCTCTCGGACATCTACATTTATGGTAGGACATTGAAGGACATCCACAAAGTACAGTTTTGTACCTACCATAAATGTAGATGTTCGAGGATCCCCATTGCTGCAGTCCTTACTATTGGGTATAGTCCGCGTCCAGTCGGCCCGAATACCAGAGTATAAGGCTGACGTCGGTCAGGGCGCATTAGACTGACGTCAGGGTACTAATGCGCATGACCGACGTCATATCCTCAGTCTTTTCTTGCCCCAGATGTCAGAAGACCCTAAAAAGACAAGGCCCAAAATACCTGCACCAAAAATATGTACAATATATACAAGAATATATACAAAAATATAAGCATGTAACCTCACCTACACAACCACCCCAAACACAGAGGGGAAGGAGGGAGGGTAAATTGGACTGCAGCAATGGGGATCCTCGAACATCTACATTTATGGTAGGTACAAAACTGTACTATGTTCTTCGTTCCCCATTGCTGCAGTCCTTACTATTGGGTAGAATCCCAAAGCAGAGGTAAGGGAGGCTGGCAAATCATAAAGAAGCAGGAGCTGACAACATGCCCTGCAAAACAGCTGTGGCAAAACCAGCCCTAGACTTAGAGTAGATAGGAAGGTGATAATGCTTAGAGAAAGTATGCACTGAACTCCAAGTAGCTGCTTCCAAAATATCCTTAGTTGCCACGCCCCTTAGAAATGCTGTTGAAGTGGCAGTAGCCCTAGTGGAATGAGGCCTAATCCCAGCTGGAATCTCCTTGCCATGATGGGAATAACAAAATGCAATGCAAAAGCCAATCCACCTAGAAATAGTTTGTTTTGACACAGGCTTGCCCTGTGAACTCAAAGCAAAAGAAACAAACAACTGCTGAGACTGCCTGAAATCCTTAGTCCTGCTGAAATAATAACGCAATTGCCTGTGTACATCTAAAGTGTGCAAAATCTTTTCCCCTTTATTTTGGGGGTCTGCATAAAAAGTAGGCAAATGAATAGTTTGGTTTAAAGCCACACTAGAAACCACCTTAGGCATAAAGGAAGGATTAGTACGTAATGATACCCTATCCTTATGGAAAATCAAAATGGCTCTACTGCCATAAGGGCCTGCAACTCAGACACCCTTCTTGCAGAAGTAATAGCCAACAGAAAAGCAGTCTTCCATGACAAGTATTTCAATTCAGCAGTAGCCGCAGGCTCAAAAGGTTGTAGAGTAAGTTTTTCCAACACAAAATTGAGATCCCAAGCAGGAGTAGGAGCTCTACGTGGGGTCTTATATTCTTTGCCCCTCTAAGAAACTGCTTGAACAAAGGGTGCGAAAACAATGGTGGGTCACAATCATAGTGAGCTGAAATTGCTGCAGCATGAATCTTAATGGAAGAGAAGGACAAACCTTTGTCCAATAACTCAGTAAGATATTGAAGAGCCACACTCAAATTAGGCTCAGAAACCTGCAAATTCTTTGCTGTACTCCAAAATAAAAATCTCTTCCATTTTTCTGCGTACACTTTCCTTGTACTAGGTCTTCTAGCTTCCATAATCACATTTAAAACTTGTTGAGGAAGTTGAGACCTGCTGTGTTTCAACACAGAATATGCCAGGCTGTTAGATGAAGAGAGTGAAGCTTGACATTGAGCAGATGACCATCCTTCTGAGATAACAGATGAGGAATCAGAGGTAAAGGCCATGGAGGCTTCTTTACCAGACTCCGTAGTAGTGGGTACCAGTGTTGCCGAGGCCAATCTGGAGCTATCAAAATCATCCTTGGCCTGTCTTGTCTGACCTTTAATAGTACCTTTGGAAGAAGAGGCAGAGGAGGAAAGGCATACACATGAAGGTTTTTCCAACTGAAAGACAGAGCATCCACTTTCCAAGCTGTGTGATGAAACCCCTTTGTGCAATACTGTGGCAGCTGGTGGTTTAGTGGAGAAGCGAACAGATCTATGTCTGGAGTCCCCATGACACTGTCAATTTTGAAATACATGAAGATCCAGTTTCCACCCGTGGGGATCCATGATTTGTCTGCTTAACACATCTGCTAAGGAGTTCTGTGCTCCTGGCAGAAACCTTGCCTGAAGAGTTAGTTGCAAGCTTAGCGCAGTCTCCCATAAAATCATTGCTTGCCTGCATAGAGGATAAGAATGTGTTCCCCTTGTTTGTTGATGTACCACATGACAGTTGTGTTGTCTGTTAGAATCAACACCTGCCCTGGAAGAAATAACTCCTTGAAAGCCATTAATGCAAACTGGACTGCTAACATCTCCTTCATGTTGATATGTAGATGCTGTAGTCTGGCAGGCCACTTGTCTTGTATCCACTTTCCATTTAGATGAGCTCCCCAAGCAATGTCCGAGGCATCTGTCGTTAAAATCTGACTCGCCTCTGGCCGGGTCACAGAGAGTCCCTTGTTTAGGTGACATTCCTGAGCCCACCACAAAAATTCTTTTTGAAGGCAAGGTATTATTTGAATGACAGTGTCCAAATCCTGGCAGTGCTGTGTCCATACATTTTGAGATACCATTGTAGCTTCCTCATATGCAGTTTGGCATTGGGAAGCACCAGAATACAAGATGCCATGAACCCTAATGCTTGAAGGACTGTCCTTGCAGTCAGCACGGACTGATGAGATAGTTGATGGAAGTAAAGTGACAGACTCTTTTGTTTGTCCGGGGTTAAAAAGGCCATCTGGGCTGCTGTATTCAGTCTCACACCCAGAAAGCACATGTCTTGAGAGGGTACTAGACTGGACTTTATTTCGTTCACAGAATACCCTAGGCATCTTAGCACTGCTATAACATATTCCAGATGCTGTAGGAGGTCTTCCTTTTCTTGAGCCAGAATCAGGCAGTCGTCCAAGTAAGGATAGATTTGAATTCCTTGAAGCCTGAAGTAAGCTATCACTGGAGCCAGAACCTTTGTGAATACTCTGGGCAGTAGATAAGCCAAAGGGCAATGCAGAGAACTGATAATGAGAATTTCCAGCTCGAAACCGCAGATACTTCCTGCAACTTAGTCTTATAGGCACATGAAGGTAAGCTTCCTTGAGATCTAAAGTTACCATCCAGTGATCTTTGCCCAGCAGAGGTAAAAGCTGTTGTAACGTCAACATCTTGAACTTGGGAATGTCCAGAAAAGTGTTGAGGAGAGATAAATCCAAAATTGGTCTCCACGTGTTCCCCTTCTTTGGTACTAGGAACAGGCGAGAATAAAATCCTAGGCCCCTTTCTGATACAGGGACTGGCTGAATGGCCCCCATCCGGAGTAACTGAGAAACTTGCTTGTGAGCCTCCTTTCTTTGTGGAGGAGGAACGTCTGGCATGCCTTTGAAAGGGGGTATTGTATGGAAATAAAATCTGTAACCGTGGTGAATGATATCCAACACCCATTTGTCTTGAGTAATTAAATCCCAATTTTCTTTGAAAAGAGACAGTCTTCCTCCCAAAGGGGCTGCCAGACGAGAATCTACTGGCAGCTGAAAAGACAGGTCATTGGGTCTGTTTACGAAAGGACTGACCCCTGCCCTCACCGGAAGTCTGAGCAGGCGAACTCCCTGTTCTAGGCCTAAAAGAACCTTGAGCCCTGCCCCTACCACGTCTAGACCTACCCCTAGACTGGGAATCATAAGCAGGATATGTCCACCCCTTAGCAGGCCAATTTCTACTAAACTTCGGTGGCTGCACCTGCAAAAAATCTTTAACAGTTTGCATAGACTTAGCTTTGTCTTCCATTTTCTTTAAAACTGCTTCCACAGGCGATCCAAACAACACATCAGACTGTAAAGGAGCATCCAAAATCCTTGTCTTAACATGCTCAGCTAAATTCTGATCCTTCAACCAGGCATGCCTGCGAAGAACAGAACTAGTAGCAGCCACCCTCGAGGAGGCCTGTACAGCATCAAAACCACATTGCAAAGAATGCTTACCCACTTGTTCAGACACATGAACCAAATCCAGCAACTCTTTACACTCAATACCTTCCGCCAAAGCATCCACCTTAGATTTTAATTGTGAAAGGAGATAATTCTGATATTTTAGCATGTGAAACTGACAATTCAACGCTCTCATGGCTAGAGTGGAAGAAGTATACACTTTCTTTCCCCACCTATCCAAAGCCCTTGCCTCTTTATCAGTGGGAACAGGATTTTTAACCACAGAGGCCTTAACACCTTTAGGCCCTTGAGAAATAGTTTCTGGGTCCGCCCTTGGACTCTTAAACAAATACTTATGAGCTTCGGGCACCCTATAATACCTATCAGGCTTAACAGGAGCAGGAGGCAAAGAGTCAGGGTTCAGTGAAGCCTCTGCAAAACATCTTCCACCACATTCAACACAGGAGGAATAGCTAAGGGCCTATGCTGGGGTAAAACAAGAATTCCCTAAGCCTTTTCCTGGAATCAGAGTAATCCTGGCCTTCCCATTTGAAGTGCTCCCTCATGGAATGCAGAGTCTCTGAAAATGAGAAATCCTCAGGAGGAGAAGCTGTAGGAGTGGAATCATCCACATCAGAATCAGAATAAGTAGGATACTCCTGCAAGTCTTCTGCAGAAGACTCTGAAGCCTCTGAACACTGTTCAAAACTATCAAACTCCGGTTCCACCCTAGGCCTCTTATCAGGCGGGGGCATAGAACCTCTAATCATAGTAATCAAATCTTCTGCCATTTTAAGCATATGTTTCTTAGGTACAGAACCGAAATGCTAGGAGAAGCCCCCACTGAAGCTGAACTAGGCCTACCTCTCAAAGAAGTTTTGGCAACAGAAGGAGAGGCTCTAACTACCTTGGGAAGAGAGGGAAGAACAGTTACCTGAGAAGCCCCCTCAGCCTGGCCTACCTCCTGAGAAGGCACATCCTGTAACAGTAAAGGTTCTGCCTGAGACTCCATGGAAACTCCTGGCAAAACCTCTGGCTCCACTGAGCCTTCTAAAGAACCGACGTCCGGGACTGCCGGTTCATCAACCCTAGGCTTCGCTGTTTTGTCCTTGCGCTTCTTGGACGAAGCGGGCGTCGGAGCATCCGACGGCATTTTATAATTGCACCGCTTCCCAAACACTAACCTGGCACAGTCTAACCTCCTCTTAATAGTGCGTTTGTTAAACCGAGCACAAGAGCGGCAACCAACAACGTCGTGCTCAGGCCCTAAACAAGGTATACACAAGGTATGGTAATCCCTATGAGGTATCTGTTTCCCACAAGAAATACAGTTATTCACTTTTTCTGACATCCGGTTAAATACTGAGGCAAGAAAAAACCAAAATGTTCCCCAACGGGGTACTTAGCCAACTCTGTTTCGGTCTGAAACTCCGGTTTCGGAAATATTTCAGAACGCCAACCTGCACTCGCAAAACTGCTTCTGCATCGGACCATGCGGCAAAAAAGACTGAGGATATGACGCCGGTCATGCGCATTAGTACCCTGACGTACTGACGTCAGTCTAATGCGCCCTGACCGACGTCAGCCTTATACTCTGGTATTCGGGCCGACTGGACGCGGACTATACCCAATAGTAAGGACTGCAGCAATGGGGAACGAAGAACATCTTCTTGCCGCTACAATGGTTCCTGGAAAAGGACCATTAAAGGGTGGCAAAATGGATTCTGATGGCAGACAAGGTCTTCCCGTCCTCTTCTAACTGTTGGACCAAATAAAAAAGATTCATGATAAGGAGTGTTAGTAAAAGATACCTTAAAGTGTTCTGTGAAATCACAGAGTCGCATCCAGGCATGGTGCCTTATAGCAATGCCTGAACTGGGCAACTGTGAGGTACCCTCTGCCACATGTGAGATCAGCCTCATTGACGTATTTGCTATAGAAAGGAGGGTGGACACTCTGGAGATGGGCCTGACCCAAAGGCTTCAAGGAACACCGTTTCGTCCGGGTTAGGGTTTTGGGCAAACCACCCAACTTTCTGGTGCAGGATTTCTCAGGTGGGGATCTTGTGGACCTTTCCCCTTCCTCCATATCAGTGTCCTCAGTGAAGGATTCTGAACAGGAATCCATGTATCTGCTTTTGCACATACGCTTGTGAGAGACTTCCTCGGTGGGATGCTCTGGGGAGGGATTGGAAGAATCAAGGTGTTCCAATAGGGAAGAAGTCTGGAAGTTCTTCTGAGCAGGCTGTTCGTGAGGATGCAGAAGGGATGCCTGTTGCACAAACTTTCCTGAGGAGGGACTGGGATATTGGGGGGGGGGGGGTGAGCCAAGTCTCTCCTAGGGGTGGAGAAAACCCTCTCCACCACTTTGAAAGCCAAGGGCAAAACGGGAATCCAATGGAATCTCCACCACAGCCGAAGCTGTCGGTGGAGAAACCCTATACGTTCTCACCCTCCAGGATCCCAGGGGGGAGTTGGAGCCAAAGAATCACGAGCCAAAGCTCAGAGGCTCTGAGGGGAAGAGACAACTCTGAAAACTTTGCAGCTGACTACAACCCCTTGAACCTGATGCCCACGCTATGGCTCCAAGAGTCCCCCCAATCTGAAACTGTCGGGACCAAAGAACTCAGGGCAACAGTCTGAGTCAAGCTAACCACACCTCTCTGCTCTGTCTCACCTCTATGGATCCTTGGGCCCAACAACTCAGAAGCCAGAGGTTGGACAAGAAAAGGAGAGAGAGGGACAAAGGCAGGCTGAAGACTACCAGATCCAACAGGGAACAGACTGGATAACACCCCCAGATGAATTTGTGCCTTGAGGTATTTCTATCAACCTCGGCTTCAGAAAGGCTCCAGGAGGACCTGGCAGATGAAGCAACTGAAGGAGAGGTGGAGGCTGGTCTAGGGGAATGAAGCAGTGGTGACTTAGGGCTGGAGGTAACCAGCTCTGGAGAAAACCTACGGGACTGGATCTGGAGCAATTCCTTGCTGACACTATGATACAAGGATTTAGGGTCCAAGTTTTGGCAGACTTGCGAGAAAGCTCCGCGGGCAAGGAAGAACTCCTGTCCAGGGATCTTTTCTTTTCTTTGTGCCTCTTGGCAGGGATTTGAGCCCCTGAAGTGGAGAGAGAACCAGAAGAGGAGGAACACGGTAGAAGACCCTTCAGGATCAGTTTGTTTCTCCTGTCAATCAGTACGCGCTGATAGAAACTAACACATATGGAAGAGGAGTCCACGTGAGAGGCCCCAAGCAAACAAAGCATTCCATGTGTGCATCGAATAGAGGAATTTTATATCCACACGTAGCACATTTTTAAACCCTGTTGGATTATCAGACATTAAAGGCAACAAGGGAAACTAATAGAAAGAATTAAAATACAGAGCTAAAAACTATATGGAAATTTTAGTTTCAGTTATTTAAAAAACTAAGGAAAGGGGAAATAAAGAGAGAGATAGAAAGAACCGTAAAGGGAAATGGAGATATAGGATAGGGGAGAATAACACAGCTAGACATTTTAAAGAAAAAGTTTTGAAAATCTACTCTCAAAACCAAAGAGATCATCAGATAATCGATATCCCATACTGTTCAAAAATGCTGCAAACGAGATCTGAGGGATGAAGGGGAGTAGGGCATTATGGGTAGGGGATGAGCACAGATTTTTCGGATCCTAGAGCTGTAGTATTCAGCTGAGTCAGATCCGAACCCACAGGCTGAATTCCAAATGAAAACAACTTCAGATCAAACACTGTTCTCATGAAAGGATAACAATAGGATTCTATTATTAAATGCTTAATTTCTCTGTCTTTTTTTCTCCCTACTTACTGTCCCTGCTGTGAATAAACAACAATGCAGAATTTAAAATATTTTAAATCAACTATTTCTCTCCACTAGAACACAGTACCTTACTGTACTGTAGTGGTTTCACTTTCAAAAAACGTTTATAATGCCCTGGAAAACCTTGCTGTAGTCTCCAATTTATTGATGCCATCAAGGCCAATGAATACAGGTAGTTTCTGGCCAATTCCCTCCCCAAACTGACATCACCACAACCGTCCTAAAAACCCACCCATGCTGTGATCTCACAGCTCCCTGGTCTATCCCCTACTCATACAGAAAATAAAGGCTAGAACAAGGAAACAGTACATGAATCAAGTTTCCTGCTGTGAGCTGTCAATCACAGCAGGTAATAGCTCAAATTATCCTTGGCACTTTGACAGCTAGGAAAGGTAGGTGTGAAGGGGGATGGGAGATGAGTCAAAGTAGTACAATTCAGGCTTCACAAAAGACTGTAATTTAGCCATTCTAAAAAGAAGCAGCAGTAAAGCAATTTTAAAGTCTATTCTGTGGCATTTGCACTTTTGTGTTTTAAGTAGTCATTAAACAGTATGAAATGTCACTTAAAACTGAATGAAAGACAGCAGTGTATGTATGTAAAATCAATGCAGTGACAGGACCTTTAGAAAGAAAGAGGCCTGTGTGATGTAATTTTCTTTTACAGACAAGCACTGCATTGTGGGATACCTGGAGGCACACTAAACAATTAAGATGACTTCAAGAAGCTAGACCCCATGTGGTCACAGCAGCGGCCTTAGGTCAACTGGTGCCCTAGGCAAAAGGGCTCCACGGCTCCCCCCACCACACTACCTGGTGCCCTCATCCTGGTCTAACTACATCAAATAAATACTAGAAAAGTGCCCCTGCTAGACCGGCGCCCTAGGCGGCCATCTAGTTGGCTTATGCCTAAGGCCGGCTATGTGTGGTCAGACTCAGAAATTACATATAAAATATTAAACAAAACTGTAAATTGTCCCAGAGTGGTGTTAAAATGTAGGAAATGCCAAACTATACTGAAATAAACATGTTTTTGAGTCGGGGTGTGATTCCCCTTGAAATAAATATTAAAAATATGTAACAGCTATTTCAACAAGTTCTGATACAACACAGTACTTGAAATAAATATTAAAAATATGTAACAACTATTTCAACAAGTTCTGATACAACACAGTACTTATCAAGGAGCAATGATCAAGCTGTTGGAATTTCAAAGTGGTAGCTGAAAGCAGCAAATGAGATCTGCCTATGAAAGTGGACAGATGATCATATAAGGTACAAAATTACATCAGGATGGTACCCTTCCATCAAGCCACTTTAAGGAAGAACTAGAAAGCACCATTTAAGACTGCTGTAAGGGTTAGTAATATACAATACAGTCATTTACATTACAAGCTTAACGGTTTCAAAAATCAAAATAAAATGCCCAATGTTCAACACAGCTAAAACAGAATCAAACACCTATCATGTTTTCAAAGAATAAAGCAGACCATAAAATAATTTAAACCAATACATTTTACCATAAAAAAAATAATGTATTTATAATAACAGATCTGCGTTGTCTGCTTCTGTCCTTTCTTAACAGATGGGTTACTGGATCAGTCTCTGATCAAACTTTGGTCACTCTTGGACTTTGGATGCAAAGGTCAGTCTCCTCCCCTTACCCATAATCCCCTCTAACGACAGAATTACCTCATATTGAGTTTGCCCATACCTACAATTAAGGGGAAAAAAAACCTTCACAGAAGAACATGCTTCCTGACCTAGAGCTTGGAGATTACATGACTAAGCCATAGGAACTATCAATGTGATCACTACAGGAAAGAGAAGAAAAAAAACAGTTGGGTGGGGGAAGGTGAGAGGGAAGTTGAGGAAAGACAGAAGCAGACAACAAAGCGTCACCAGCTAATACCAACCTTGGAAGGTCTCATGGAGAGGTATTCTGTAGGGCAGATGAACCAAAGGAAGCTCAAGATATGGACTGTAAATCCAATTTGAAGTGGGATATAAAGGTACGGAAATTGGACCAAGCAGATGCAGCACAAATGTCAAGTGGCACTCCAGAGAAGGTGGCAGTGGAAGTAGCCACTGATCTAGTCGAATCAGCCTTACGGTCAATCTTTTCTCCTTGTAGACATGTGAAATACAATCAGATAACCAGTGGGAAAGTCACTTTAGACTCTCCATTTTCCAATTTAGCTGAAGAAAAAGTAAACTGGTTGGTCAGTCTTTCTAACTTTCTTAGTTATGCAAATAAAAAAATGAAGCTGATGGTGCGCATCCAACAGGTGTAACATGTAACCTCCTTTGTTGGCAAATCTATGGAAGAAAACAGGAAAGCTGACACACTGGTTAAGTGATGACAGACACCACCTCAGTAAGAAAGGAAGGATTAGGTTTTAGAGGAAACACTGTCCTTATGGAAAACCAAAGAAGGTGGTTTACTGGAAAGGACATGAAGTTCTAACACCTTCCTAGTAGAGGTGACTGCCACCAAAAACAAGGTCTTCTAAAACAGATATTTAAGTCCACCATAGCTGCAGGTTAGAAAGGCAGCTGGGTTAAGGCCTGTAATCAGATGGTAATGTCTCAAGGAGGAATGGGATTCTTAAGGGGAAGTCAAAGGAAGAAGATTCTTCTAAGAAAAGCCTTGAACAATCTATGGGAAGCAATGGGTGACTGTTTCTCTCCAACACAAAAACTGGGCATAGCTACTAGTTTGAGAACAGCTAGGCCCACTGTGGAAGAGAGAAGCCAGGAAGTCCAAAATCGCTAGGACAGGGGATGAGAAGGGGCCCAAATTGCTAGTGGAAACCCAAAAAGAAAGCCTTTTCCATTTGCTCTTATAAAACTTCTCAGTTAAAGATTTATGCACAGAAGTTGAGATGTGAATTACTTGGGATGAAAGCCTGGACTGTCTAGCCATCACTGGAACTGAAGAAACCAAAACCATGCAGTCACCTTCGGGCTTGAATGCCCAGGGTGAGGCATTCAAAAAGAGTGAGAAGGTCTGGAGCAGGGACCCAAGGGGATGAATCAGATGAAACGAGAGGAAGGAAAATCACAGCTGTCACAAGGCCAAAGAGGGGCAATGAGGATTACCGCAGCCTTCCTCTACAGTGTTTTCTGTAGGAACATTGGAATGCCAGGAGTAGGAGGACAGGCATAAAGGAGTCTGGGGGGGGGGGCATGTGTGGGTCAGAACATTCTGCGGGGACTCTCTCTTAAGGAGATCAAGACAAAGTACCTGCTGCATTTGGTGTTTGAGGGAGAGACAGAGATTGCACCAAGGTTGGTCTCAACGGCTGAAAAACTGATCCACCACTGTCAGGTTGAGGGACCACCTAAGAGGGAAGAAGACAGACATTTTCAACCTGTCCAGAAAACACTGGACTTCTCTATTATGTGCACTTCTATCAGAAAGCAGTGAGAAGACATCACTCATGGCTAAACCCCTCATGGCCTCTCAACATAAAAAGTTAAGACTGTGCTCCTTCCTGATTGTTGCATACTGCTTTTATGGAGATCACACCCCTGTGAAGGGAGTACTGGAATATCTGCAACACTAGGACTACCCTCATCTCTAGGATATTTATGTGAAGACTGACCTCTGAAGAAGTACAAGTGCCTTGGACAGTTCCTCCCAAGAAATGTCCCCCACAATAGCTTGGAAATGTCCATGGTCACTGTAATCAGGGGAAAAGAAAAAAGGTAGACCTTGAGATACCATCAGAAATTCTAGACACTACTGGATACACGTTTTGCAAATTTTTGAGAGACACACTGGAAATTTCATGGGCTGATCTCATTGGCTTTTGTAGTGACAGTCCACTGGAGCATGCTTTTATGAAATCTGGCAAGAGGGACTAAAGTTAAGGCAACTGCCGTCAAGCTGAGGAGATGCAAAATCAATTTCTGGTGGCTTTTGATGGGAAAGTTCTTCTACTGCTTGTTGCTGGAGTGTGGTAATCCTGGACTTCGACAGCCTATTTGTAATCTTGTATCCAGGTGCATTCCAATGAACTTGAAGGCTTGAACAGGTTGAAGTTTGGACCTGGCCATGCTCACAGTTCTCCATAATTGTACGTAATGCTGGAGCAAGAAATCCATGGCTAGGGAAGAGGATTCCTGGTGCTGGCAGTTATGAGCCAGTTGTCCAGGTACAGAAACACTCTGCACCCACACTGTCTGAGATGAGCTGCAACCACTGCCATACACTAGGTAAACACCATGGGGGGGGGGGGGGCTGGAGTGGTGAGAGACCAAAGGGAAGAGCTCTAAAATGGAAGTGACTGGCTTCCAGCCAGAAGTGGAGATACTTCCTTGAGTGAGTGTCTATCTGCATCATGAATGTCTATCGAGACCAAAGGGCAGGGCTCTAAAATGGACGTGACTTGGTTCCAGACAGAAGTGGAGATACTTCCTTGAGTGAGTGTATCTTCATTATGAAGGTCTATCAAGCATATCTATTCATCCTTTCTCAATAGTGGTAGAATGGACTGTACTCTGACAATCCAGAATTTTATCTGTTTCACACAGTGGTTCACATGAGTGAGGTCTAAATTTGGCCTGAGGTCACAGTTTTTCTTTGGCACAAAAAAAAAAATCTTGGGTAGACTGAATCTTTGATGATCTGGTGGGACCTCCCGGATGACTCTATTGTCTACCAGCCTTTTTATTTGTAGTGTTGCTGCTTTTCACTGAGAGGGTGGAACAGCGGGACGTTTTCTTGAGCGAGGGAGACGAGAGAAAAGGGATGGAATAACTTCTGGTTACAATCTTCTGCACCCAAACATCTAGAGTGATGGAAGTTTAGGGCATGAAGTTCAGGAAAAAGTGCCCCCCAACTGCTTCCAGAGTGCGTCAGCCAGGCACATGTTCAGGAATACTGACAAAGACCATCAGCTAAAGGAATTTGAAAGCCAAGGTTTTGTGGCCCACTTCTGCCTCAGGGGTGACGTCCACTGTTTAGTTACCCCCCCCTCTTCCATGGGCTTCCCTATTAAATAAGCAAACGTCAACATTTCAAACACCGCTATATCAACAGCTAAATGTCGAAAATGCCAAATCCCAAACAAATGGAACAGCGACTTTTTTCCTGGGGGGGGGGGGGGGGGATCGCTGGTCTGCAAAAAAAAACACAAGCACAAAATAAAGTTGAGGGCTTTGACCCCCCCCCCCACACCCCTACTTAAATCTACCAACTCTGACATCGCACCATAGTGGAGCAAACGGCAAAGTCCCGAAAACAGCCCAAATATTTTTTTCCCTAGGAAAAAAAAATCACTGTTCCGTGTGTTCGGGATTTGGCCTTTTCGAAATTTAGCTGTCGATAAAGAGACGTTCGTAATACTGAATGCTCACTTAAATAATAGGGAACCTTCCATGGGATTCTATCATAAGATGTGTCCCTTGTGACTTTCAAAATGACAGCTTCTTCCCTTCCCTTCCGGTTTTTAGTGAACATCCTCTGGAGAGTAGAAAAACAAATACCTATGGTAGGCAGGGTTTTTTTTTATCTTGATCACTTCTGGATAGAGTCTCCTTTACTTATGGGCAGAAGATGGTAGAGCCATCATATGGGAATTAATAAAGGATGTTTTAAAGTGCTCATCAAAGTTGCATAGGTGCATCCAAGCATACAAACAGTTATGCTAATGCTCATAACTCTCGAAGTGCCACCCATTGCTCTGGAAATGAGGTGCATAGACATATGCGGTCAACTGCATGTCGACAGATCTTGCCTCTTCCCAAGTCAGGGACCATGAGAAGAATTTGGTAAGCTCCTTGGTCAAATCCATCCAGAAGTGCATAACTTGTGCCAATTAGTCACTGAAGCACAAACAAGCTTCCTAAATCTGTCCAGTGCCCTAGACTCTCTGTTAGGAGGATGGGCATTTGAGCTTTCCTCTGTGAGCTCCTTTTTTTTGGTGGCCACCACTGCCATAACCACAGAATCTACTGTGGGACCATTGTTCCAATAAGGGTGATCTTTAGGGGTTACCAAAAATGTATCTGACTTGTGTGGGATAGGTTCTGCCATATCTAGTTCCTTCCAGGCCCTTTTATAGGGATTGAGTCAACCATCTTATCTGTGGGAGGGACCATCCAAGTAGTCGACAGGCCAGCCTCGAGAAATACCGACTCCTCCTGGGAGGGGGCTTCAAAGGACCAGCCCCTTTGTCTTTATAGTCCCATGATTTCTCTGAATGAGATGCCCTCAAGAGGGAGATCTAGGGCATGCCTCCCCCTCAAAGTCAGTGCCTTCAGTCAAAGACTCCTAAGGGAAATCAAAATGTCTCCTTTTGCACTTATGCTTCTGCTGAACCACCAGAGTGGGGTGTTCTTGGTAGGACTTGGAAGCTGAAGGGGAGTCCTAAATGCAGACAGTCTCAAGACTTATGAAGGGCTATCTGTCCTGATGGGATAGAAAGTGTAAGATTAGGACCCAGGGAACTCCGATGAGGGAGGGATAGATCAAAGCAAGAATAGGAAGCCTGCTCTTCAGAATGAAAGAGAAGTTTCTCGAAGGCCAAAGCTGAGACAGGGTCTGAAACCCCTTTTTTAAGAACCACAGCGCTCAACACAGATTGGTTCTGGAGACCCACTCAACTCAGCTCTGAAAACAATGTTGAGTCCTAAATCTCTAGTGCTGAGGCTCCAAGGGGGAAGGATGGTTCTGAAAACTTTACTGATAAGCCAGGTCTCCCTGAGTCTGACACCAGCACCTAAGCTCTGAAATTCACCAGGGTCTGAGCTGCTCAGCACTGATTGGATCAGAGATACAGTCAGAATCGATGAAGACCAGGTCTTCGGTTCAAATATGGACAACCACCTGGATCAAAAAGTCCAGTGCCAGAAGGTCAGATCCAGAAAGCTGTAATATGATGGGAAGGGCCCATGCCAACTGCGCCGACAGTGGTCGGAGCAGGGAAACCCCCAACTGAATTTGAGTCCTGAGGAACTTCATCATTCTATCCATGTCTGCCTTGGAAAGGCTCCAGGAAGGTCGCAGTGACCAGAGAGATGAAGCAGTGAAAGAGAGGCTGAATGGATAATGGAATGGACTTTCTTACTGGAATGGGGATCGCAGCCTGGGTGAAACCAGCTCCAGGCAGAAAAGCAGTTCTGACAGGGGAGGAGTGCTGGATATGACAAAGATAGGATCCAATGTTGGGATCAGATCCAAAATATAAGGAATGTTCAGGGCCAGACCTAAGGAAGATGGAACAATCCAGTGAATGATTTTCAGGTTCCTTTGTCTTTTCTTTTTCCCCCTTTTTCTTTCAGCTTGTCAAACCTCTTCTTGTCCTTGGACTTGTTGGAAGGTATCCTAGCAGAAGGGCAGACAGCAGAAGCACCACAGTGAGGAATGGAAACTTCTCTTGCAAAGGCAGGGAGAAGACCCTTAACTACTTTCTCTAACTAATGCCCTGCAGCCAAAAGCTGTAAAAGTAGGACATTCTTCCTTAAGAGCAGCAGCCCCTAAACAGAAAATGCCATGTGTGTCGAGTTGGGGATCTTGTGGCCTAAGGTCACACATTTCTTAAATCCTGAAGGTTCTTCTGAAATGGCAAGAAGAACCCTATGCAAGTAACAGAAGTACCAACAGTAACATCAAAAATAATAATATGCACTATAAAAACGTTTTTATCACTAAGTACAAAATACTATCACTACCTAATGCTAAACAGGAGAAATGAATGCTAAAGGGTGACGATCAGGAAACTTGAAGATTGATTGACTGATTTTTGAGTACAGTGGAGGAAAAAAAAAGAGAGACAAGAAAAGGGAAAGTGAAACAGAAGAGGATAACCCTCACAAATATCAAAGATATTAAAAAAAAACCAAAAAAAAAAAAAACTTTTCACTTAGCTGAACCCAGCCTGAGCAATGGAGATTGTGTCCACAGCAAATGAGTGGCAAACAAGATCTGAAGTAATTCTCTAGTTACAGGAAAATACAGTTAAAGGGAAGAGCCTAACCACTGAATCCAAAGTCAGAATGGTCAATGTCGATGAGAGAGAGATCAAGTAACGACAGGCTCATTGAGGAATGGACAGAAAAGACATCATCAAATACAAAGATAACCAACTGACCAAAGGTGCAGTTTTCTGCATACAGCAGAAAAGCACATTTCAGTCAGAGTACAATGAAACTAAACATATCAGATTTAAAAGATGTCAGAGTGAGATCCATAAAACAATTGACTGTAATCAGTGGAAACAAAAATACTGACTTTCACTGCAGACACTATGTGGATACCGGGCATAACAATTCTCTACGTCCAGCTTTAAAGAAGAGTCGTGTGTGTTTGAAAGGCCTTCAAACTGAAGTACGGCCTTGGAAGTAAAAAGACAAACCAAACAGATTTGTAGTGAATCACAATATCAAGAAAAGGTTGCCAAACACACAGTGTACATGATCTGCTCCAGCCAATGCTTTTTCATCTCTGTGAAAAAAAAGAAAAAGGGCAAGTCTCCTTTAGGAACGGATAGCAATTTTTCACAGACTGAAGCTCACCAGGAAAAACATTTTGGGAGGTACTTAACATAGAGGACTAGGGAACACAGAAGAAATATGGGTGGCACTAATTACAAGAAAATGGGGATAATGCAGGCATCACCCTTGAAAGAAATTGAAAATGAATGAAGCAAGCTAAACTGGAGAAGATGACAAAAGGCAGACAAATAAATGGATACTCTAGTTTATGTAGAATAGAGCAAGACAAACTGAAATCGTTTTGTGTTCAGGTTTTACTTTATATGCAGGTTATCTCAAGATGAAAAAATGGCCATGATCCAATAACATTTGTAAGGAAGCAGAATGTAGGGGTCACAATTACAATGTAAAGATGCAGAACTTGTTAAACTAACAAGTATATTTTTGTGTGAAACAGTTTTACTGCTAATATACTTTGTATGATATATATATATATATATATATATACACACACACACACACACACACACACACACACACACACACACACACACACACACACACACACACACGTGTGTGAGTGTAAATATATACACACACACACAACCTTAAAAGATGAAAAACTTTTAGGTACAGAAGCAAAACGTAGACAGTCTTGGCAAGAGAAAAAGAATGACTTGGATCAAGGCAATTTCACTTCCATACACACAAAAAGCAATACATAATTTAGAACAGTACAAAAGAAGCAGCAACAATGATAACTAAAGTGGACAGGGGCCCAAGGCTAGTAAAATAAACTGACTTAGGTAACTATGTCCATATGACAAAGCAGCAGAAAGACCAGTGGGAGAAATGGGATTCAGGTTTGTCTTTCCTTTAAGGAAGATGGTAGGTCCTTTTATGGAGTATTCTGTGCAGTTAACACTTCATCCTGACAAGAATATTACTATAACAAGCAAATCAGAGGTAACAGCATACACTAAGCACCAAAATACATATGAAAGCAGCTTAAAATATAGTCTGTGAAAACAGGCTGGGGTTGAGAACATGACAGAAGCTTTTTCCTCTAAAGGAAAACAAAGATTTGAGGTAATATTTTAAGATGGTATGAGAAGAAGAGAATCTAAAGATTGCGTGGAAAAGCTGCACCCCCCCCCCCCCAAAAAAAAGAGAGGTGGAAGCCTAGAACAGCACTTCTGAAGACTAAGTACTGTAGGAACTACAGAACCACAAACTAATTTAAAGACTTGCTAGGACTGTCGTAAGGCAAATGCTTAAGAAGGGTGGAAAAATATTAAGTACTGTTTGCAGCTTACTAATGTGAAAGAAAATATCGACATACGTAAGAGGTAGGCTGCTAGAGGATCAGTAGCTATTTCCGTGACAGACAGAAGTAGCATAGAGAATTAAGGCACTGGGCTGTTAGCAAGTTCTTTCCCCATTCCATCTCCATTTGCATACTGTGCGACTCTGAACAAGCACACTTAACCAAACAGTGCTATCAGGTCACCCCCTGATGAACATTTGTTTGCAGTGGGCTTACTTGGACAAGAAAAAAAATGCAGTACTAATAACTGAACTAATCTGCAAAGACCAAGCTTGTGGCTAAGCTTTACCAGTACTTTTCAGCACTGCAACCATGACTCTTATGAAACACACCCCTGCAGGACGGGAAAATTATTTAGAGTATGCCACAATTTCCTCTCACCATCTGTCTTATATAAGCAGTACATCCAGAGCTGTAGTTGCTCACCTGCCACTTCGTGTACTCCACAATCTGGCACTCCAACTCTTAAGATGAGACGCACAAAAATATATACATATGTATACCTCAGATCAAGTTTGCTGCCCCAACACTAACGTACTCTTATGAAAAAACAATATAAAGGCAAACAGAAAGGCTAGAACTCAAACAGGGAACAGGTGGGTTCCTCAAAGGGACATCCCTTAGGCCTCGCTAAGAAGAGAGGGAAGGGGGTTAAAGGGTGGAGAGTTGAAGAATGAAAATGGACAACATAGATGAATTGTTGTGGTGACTAGATAACTTTACTATCTGATGTTGCCATTTTCATTCATTCCTCAAATGATGGAGAGAGTCCCCAGCTAAATGGATCTTGGGTGGTCCTCATGGAAGGATATTCCAAAGTACAGCAGAACCAAATTTTGCCCTATTTTTTGGATAGTATGTCTAACTTGTAATGAACAATAAGGGTATGAGCAATGGACCAAGAGGCAGCTGCACAATCATCTAAAGATGCTCTAGACCGAAGAGTGCATGAAGTGGCTACTGACTTTGTGGAATGTGCTCTGGGGGCTTAGGAAAGATAAATCTCATTCTTTATATACAAAGGCTGTAGAATCAGTTAACCATTTAGCCAAGATCACTTTAGACACTGCTTTACCCAATCTGGTCTTGAAGAAGGATAAAAATAATTGGTCAGTTTTCCTGAAATCTTGGGTTCTGTGCAGATAAAATCTAAGCTGCTGTGCATATCCAAAAGATGCAGCACATATTCTCCTTTGCTTGACAATTTCAGAAAGGAAATGGGTAAATTGATGACCTGACTTGATTTGTGTTGGATTCGGAAACTGTTTTAGGTAAAATGGGAGGGTTCACGCGTAATGAAACCCTATCCTTATGGAAGGTCAAATATGGAGATCTTAAGGAGAGGACTTGTAGTTCAGATACCCGTCTAGCAAAAGTGATAATAGCTACCAGAAAAATTGTTTTCCAGGACAAGAATGTAATGTCAGTCTTAGCCAAAGGCTCAAACGGAGGTTGGACAAGAGCTTGTAGCAGAATAATCAAATCCCAAAAAGGGGTACAATCTTTGAGGGCCTGAGTAAAAAAAGGTACCCTTAAGGAAGGCTTTGGACGATTTCAAAGTCGTCGAGGAATGATTCACACCTGAGTGAAAAACTGAAATGGATGCTAAATGAACTTTAATAGTAGAACAGCTCAGCCTGCTGCTGTTGATGTCTGGGTGTTTCATCCGTCAGATGAAATACAAGGTCTGGACATGGATCCAGTATCGAACATGGATACAGAAGCTGAGGCCAGAGGAAGGGAAACTAAACCTGATGAGGCCAAAAGGGCACAACGAGGACGACTGCTCTACAACCAGGATGCTTTCAGTAGAAATTTGTGGATTAGGAGTAACAAGGGATAAGTAAAAAGGAGAACAGAGGGCCAGTTTTGACTACAGCATCTCTTGGTGACCCCCCTGTGGAGGGCCCAAGGTGAACAGCTTGCTGAACTTGCTGATGAGGGGAGAAATAAAAAGATCAAAGCATGGCTGGCCCCAAAGGGTCAAGCACAGAACTGATAGTGTGCAGAATCCACTGAGAAGCAGAGGCACTTTCTGAAAAGTGGATGGACTGGAATGTGCAAGTAGTCATTCTTTACATCCAAGGACAATAGGAATGCCTGAGGAAGGTATTGAGGTGGGATAGGTCCAGGATAGGCCTCCATGGACCTTCCTTCCTGGGAACCAGGAAGATTCTTGAATAAAATCCCCTTCTTATAATATACCTGACCTCCTGAATGGTTCCTTGAGCAAGAGTTCTTGCAGGACTGGTGGGAAAAGGGGAGTTTGATCTTGGGGTGGGTGAGGGATGCCTCTGGGCGTGAGTCTGGCCTCCCAGATTATGAAGTATCTCTGTGTTATGATAGACCGGACTCAGGAGTCCTGGGAAACCTGCTTCCAAGCTGGAAAGGAAAGGGAGAGGTGCATGGAAAGAGGGACGTCTGAATGAAGTGCTTGGTAGTCACAGACTACCAGGCTTTCCCTGAAAAATTGTGTTTTGAGGATGGAGTAGAGGAGACAGACCTAGATGAGGACTGTTTCCTGTGGTCCTTTCTAGGATTAGCTTGCATTTTCTTAGCTGAGGATCTCACAAAGGAAGTTTTTGCTGGGTAATTCCTTTGAAAGTGAGGAACTGGGGAGATAAAGATACGTCTCAATTCCTGCAGTTCCTTGCTTTTGGTTTGGAGGACCTTAAAGAACTCAACAGCTGCTAAACCAAACAGGTTTTTGTTGTCCAGGAGTGCATCCAGGAACTTGGATTTGATGTCTTCAGGAAGGGGTTGCAATCTTAACCAAGAGTACCTCTCCTGACAACAGATCCAGAGGCAGCAGCCCTTGCTGATGCTTGTACAGCATTGTACCTGCACTTGGAGTGTTTGGTCATTTGTGTGCAGGAGTTCAGGAGAGAGGACATCTTGGCCTTAGCAAGGAAGTCGGGGAGCTCTCCCAATTGCTTGACCACATCTTCCAAGAGAGCCCAGGAATACTTGGCCATGTGCATCAGGTAGTTGATGGCCTTTACTGGTAGGGTAGCAGAAGTATAAACCTTCTTCTCCAGAAGTTTCAGCATTCTGCTCTCTTTATCAGAGGGAAGTAGAGAGGTGGAGGGAAGTAAAGTACAGTTTTGTACCTACCATAAATGTAGATGTTCGAGTGCTCATACAGCTGCAGTCATTACAGATGGGTTATTATCCTGCCGTCAGGCGGGTCCTCGGTCGGCCGAATTCCAAAGTCTAGGTCCGGTGTCGGTTGTCGTCGCTTCTTCCCTGACGTCAGTGCGGCAGGGGTATAAAAGAGGCAGCCAACGCCATTTTCTTCAGTTTTTCTTGCCCCAGATGTCAGGTGCCCCCAGAAGGAAGGCAAAACATAATATTATGCAAACATGCAATGTAGATAAATCAAAAAAGCAGTAGTTGCAAGCAAATACACCATAAAAGAATACCCCAAATAGGTTATATGATAAAGGTGTTTGTCATAAGGCCTGTCCTAAGAGGGGATGGAGGGAGGGTAAAGTACAGTTTTGTACCTACCACAAATGTAGATGTTTGAGTGCTAATACAGCTGCAGTCATAACAGATGGGTTATCCTGCTGTCAGGCGGGTCCTCGGTCGGCCGAATTCCAAAGTCTAGGTCCGGCGTCGGTTGTCGTTGCTTCTTCCCTGACGTCAGTGTGGCAGGGGTATAAAAGAACCAGCCAACGCCATTTTCTTCAGTTTTTCTTGCCCCAGATGTCAGGTGCCCCCAGAAGGAAGGCAAAACATAAATTTATGTAATAATGCAATCTAACATAATCAAAAAACAGTAGTTGCAAGCAAATACACCATAAAAGAATACCCCAATCAGGTTGTATGAGGAGGTGTTTGTCATTAGGCCTGTCCCAAGAGGGGAAGGAGGGAGGGAAACCTGGACTGCAGCTGTATTAGCACTCGAACATCTACATTTATGGTAGGTACAAAACTGTACTATGTTCATTGTGCATACAGCTGCAGTCATAACAGATGGGTAGAATCCCAGAGCTAAACAGGGGTGGCAGGCACTAAGTGGAACTAGGAGGAGCAAGGATGCCCTGCAAGACTGCTGTGGCAAAGCCCGCTCTAGATTTAGAGTACAGTGGTAGGTGATAGTGTTTGGAGAAAGTATGTACAGAACTCCAAGTGGCTGCTTCCAAAATATCCTTGGTAGGAACACCCGGAGGAAAGTTGCAGAGGTAGCTGTGGCCCTTGTGGAGTGAGATCTGATGCTTGTAGGTGCAGTCTTATCATGAAAAGAATAACAAAAGCGTATACAGTGGGCTATCCATTTTGAGATTGTCTGTTTGGAAATAGCCTTTCCTTGAGCACCTGTAGCATAAGACACAGAGTTACTCTGATTTTCTGAATGGCTTTGTCCTGTCCAAATAATAACGAAGCTGTCTGTGAATGTCCAAGGAATGTAGTAGTCTCTCCCCTTTGTTTTGTGGATTAGGATAAAAAGTAGGTAAGTGGATAGCCTGATTCAAGGCTACACTGGATACTACCTTTAGCATAAAGGAAGGGTTGGTTCGTAAGGAAACTCTGTCCTGATGGAAAATGATGAAAGGTTGCACAGCCATGAGGGCTTGTAGTTCCGAAACCCTGCGTGCTGAGGTGATAGCCAGAAGCAAGGCTGTTTTCCATGACAAATATTGCAGTTCTGATGAAGCAGCTGGCTCAAATGGAGGCAGGGTCAGTTTTTCTAAAATGAAATTGAGATCCCAAGCAGGTACTGGTTGCTTCCTTGGGGTTTTTATATTCTTAGCCCCTCTGAGGAACTGTCTTAAGAGCAGATGAGAGAATAAAGGAGGATCAGTGTTGTATTGTGCAGAAATGGCTGAGGCATGGATTTTGATGGAGGAGAATGAAAGTCCACTGTTTAGCATCTCAGCTAGGTACTGTAATATTTGAGGTAAATTCAGTATCCCAGGATTCTGTCCCTTTTTCTGATTCCAGGCACAAAACCGTTTCCATTTGGCGGAGTAGGCTTTTCTAGTAGAAGACCTTCTGGCCTCCAAAATGACATCCTGCACCTCCTTGGAGAGGAGGGTCTGTTGGGAAATCAAGGAATCTTCCATGCGGCTAGGTTGAGTGTCTTCAACTGACTGTGAAGAATTTTGAAGTTGTGCTGGGTCAACAGAAGAGGCATTACAGGCAGGATCCATGGTGGGGACTGCGTCAGGCTCCTCAGGAGTGGGTACCAGTGTTGTCTTGGCCAGTCTGGAGCAATGAGAATCATCTTTGGTCTGTCTGCTCTGGCTTTTAATAGAACTTTGGGCAGCAGAGGAAGAGGTGGAAAGGCATAAACTGTCAATGTTGTCCAACTGAAAGACAGTGCGTCCACTTTCCAGGCCTGTGGATGATAGGTCCTTGAGCAGAATTTTTTCAATTGGTAATTTCTGTGGGTAGCAAAGAGATCTATGTCTGGCCTTCCCCATGCTTGAATTATCTTTGCAAAAACTTGAGGATGCAACTTCCATTCGTGTGGATCTGTCATATTTCTGCTTAGGATGTCTGCCAGCGTGTTTTCCTTCCCTGGCAGGAATTGTGCTTGAAGATGGATTTGTAATTCCAGAGCCGTGTTCCAAAGAGACATGGCTAGCCTGCACAGGGGATATGAATGGGTTCCTCCCCGTTTGTTTATGTACCACATCACTGTGGTGTTGTCTGTTCTTATCAATAGCTGGCCTGGATGCAGTAGGTCTTTGAAGGCCATAATAGCATTTTTTACTGCTAGCATTTCCTTTTGATTGATGTGTAGGTGTTTTTCTTTTTGGGACCATTTGCCCTGAATGCACTGATCTGTCATGTGCGCCCCCCAGGCGTAGTCCGAGGCGTCTGTTGTGATGATTTGATTTGCTTGAGGCATGCAGAATGGGAGACCTATGTTTCTTTGGCATGCTTGAGCCCACCACAGAAATTCCTTTTGGAGACATGGAATGAGTGGTATAATTGTTTCCAAACTGTGGCTGTGTTGAGACCATAAGTTTTTTAGGTACCATTGAAGTTTTCTCATATGCAGCTTTGCACATGGGATTAGCAGGATGCAAGATGCCATGAATCC